>NW_025935717.1:91584-718163 GCF_000764305.2 Hyalella azteca | reverse complement strand
CCCCTAGGACTAAGTTGTTCATAACTAGTCCTGTTTATTTCGATATAATGTTAGGTCTTGTTTAGGTTTTATGTCTGTCTTTGAATTTTGACTTTTGAAGTGATTTTATTCATTTTAGTTTAGTCGAACTGATGATGGAGCTGGACTCCGAAACGTTTTCAATATCGATATGGTGAATTTTCTTGGCGTTTTCTTTGCTTTTAAATTCCTTGTGAACTTGCGATTTAAGCAGACTAATGATATAAGTACAATATTTAATTTCAGTTGAATGAGTCACTGTTTCAGGGTGAATATGTCTCTCTCTCCAATTCTCACCAAATATTGCCGGTGGCAACAGAACGTAATAAGCAAGCAGTTCAGCTCAAAAAAAAAAAAAAAAAAAAACGGCAGAGGTGAAAACCAAGTAGATGCGGTTAAGTGGATTCTTATCTGAATAAGACAGAAACCCAAATTAAGCCTAAAATTATTGGATTCAAAGTTATACCGCAATGGATTTCAGTATGATTCATGAATAATGTATGATTCAATAATAATATAAATTCAGAATAATAATACAGTTTCAAATAATCAAAATGACAAACCTATTTGTTTCCGTTAAGGAACCCTAGACAAGAGTTCTCATGTAGAGAACTATTTGAAAGAAAATAGTGAAAACAGTATAAGGAGTGTTCGCTCGTACTTAAAGAGTTAAGCGCATGCAAGTCAATTCACAGCACTAAGGCATGTGACATAATCGGTTAACATCGAAGCTTCAAGGAGCCAATAACCCAACGGGTTTCAAGCGGTGGCGCCAATTAAGACCTTAAACGAGCGAAACACAGAAGTGCTAACATGCAATTAAATGGAACAAAATAAAAGGAAAACACACTCGCACAAACACAAATTAAGTAACAGAAAAGCAAGATTGATCAATGGTTTGAGCATGATGTCTTCACTCCGGTAAGGTTAAAGCAATAGTAATTAAGATCGAGCTAACGAGCGTCGACTTTGCCTCCTAACACGAGACAAACGCTAAGGGTATAAACATTAACGAGTTAGTTAGACAATAAATTTTAACAGTAGTTTACGAAACCAAGTTTTTCTGTACTTTCTGTGCCGTTTGTAGGATCAGCGGGAGCGCAACCGTGCACCACCAATTTTGGGCACCAATCAGCCTTGAATAAAACGCCAAGCATATTTCCGTAAGACCACCAATTAGCCGCGTATTAACCCTGCCGTCAGTAACCAACCCGTGACATGATCTTGTTTTAAATATCTAGACCTCTACGCCGCCATATTCTGAAGCGAATAGCCCAGAGTGTAATGATCGTCCAACACTGAACGTGACATTGAATCATCACTTTATACCCTGACTTTAGCTCGAACTGTAACCAGCGAACAACGGACTATGATCTATCAGCCTAGCCCGCCAGTGGAACTGCATGAATCTTGCCGTGCACCACCAGGCGGTCACTTTTAGCTCACAGCATCTGGGTTTAGGTTTCAGATAGCATAGTTCTATTCCAAAATTTATCGTCCTTCGACGAGTGACTTCAGCAGCTTCGTTTAAATAACGTAACTTTTAGCTCACAGCATCTGGGGTTATGTTCCGGATAACATAGTTCTGCTTCAAAATTTATCGTCCTTCGACGAGTGGCCGTTCAACCGTAGGCTGATTCAACACACGGGACAGATACGGACGGGTCGGTGGTGGCGAGCATCATACCTATTCACTGCAAGGCTCTGGCGCGCTCCGTCCGGGTGGCGTAAATTTTTTTCGCGTTATGGCAGACGATGCTGGTCCATTCGACGACAGGCTTCTTTCCTATGGGCTGATAGATATAATTCAATGGATGTGATCTGTCTGTTGGCTTGCGGCTGATAATGTTTCGGTCAAGAAGTGTTATAGGCAACATTCTTGAGGGAAGAGATTATGAAAGTCCGTTCGAAGCACTGCAGTGGTGGTCTTAGATAGGCGTCCCGCATAGATCTGTTCCAAAATCTATCGTCTGTCAACGAGCCGCCGTTCGACCGTGGGCTGATTTGGTGCTAAGGATGAATGCGGACGAGTTGGTGGCAGAGAAAAAATTTAATGCAAGTCTCCGGCGCGCGGTGTCCGAGTGGTGCAGAATTTTTTCGAGCACTGGCAAGCGATTCTGGGTTAAACTGTTGCAGGCTGTTTTCTGTGGGCTGATTGGTCTACTTCAATGGATGTGATCTATCCGGTGGCTTGCGACTTATAATGTTAGTCAAGAAGTGTTAAAGGCTACGTTATTGAAGGAAGAGATCATTAAATTCTATACGAAACACGGCAGTGGTAGTCTCCGATTGGCATCCCTGGACCAGCTCACACACAGTAAAATTTTGGAGTCCGATTTCGGACGCCTAACGGTTGCAACTCTCGCTTTAGAGGTGAATCAGGCTTGATTCGGCCACCTTACTGTATTCGGCTGTTATTTAGGAGCCTTTTGCGGGAATCGATTGCCCGATGGGCCGAATCAGCATAATATAACCGAAAAGAGCAGCTGGTCAAACTGCTTCATGATCGTCTAGTCTGACTCTGATATTAGAGCGAACCTTAGCCATCTCCTGCTCATGGAACGGCGTGTACACGTACGTTTGTTAACTCATACGATAGATCAAGATGAGAATTGACTTGACCAATTTTGTGAGCTTATGTGGAATTTAGCTAGTAATTTCATAACGCATGCGACAAAAAGTATTTTTCGACAAGAAAATGCCATTATTTTTTAATGTCATATGTATATATATACAGAGGTGCAAGAGGAAAAACACGCTTCATAAAGAGTACGTCATGTCAAAAAAACAATTACTGCAACTCTATGAGGTAATTTCACATCCATATCATAATATACATAGCCGATATGCAAGCTGTTAATTGGCAGAACCAGTAATAGATGAACGTCCGGTTTTACCGTCAGGGCCTGCAAGTTTTATGAAAGGTTCAGATCATGATTTTGGAATTACACTGTTTGATATTGTAATACCAGTGCATTGCCTCCAAACAGGTATATGTACAATGCTCCTTCGGTTATACAAACAACGTCTACAAAATTTGAATATTTTTAGGTCAACATGATCTTGTGGTGTTTATAATAGTCGACTTTGCCCAGGCACTTCGCTACTTTTTGAAGAAATTAAAACAAATTTCATTCATCGGTTCAAACGATATCGAGAACCAAACCAAGACAATTTTTCACGGTTCTCATTTCACAGTTGCCTTATTGTGTTCGCCACGCACAAATTTGTTGCAAGCACGTTTTATGTTTAAATTTTATCCCGGTTAGGGAAATCATTGGGAATGAACAGACGCTAACGTCACTGGCGGCGGTTCTTGAGTGTTTCTTGTGTTGACTAGGTGTTGGACGATACACGCTGCTCATTTCAATTGTGTAATCGTCCCATGAAAAGTGAAGTCTGTGACTTGAAATCAATTACCAGTTTTAAGGCTGAACATGTTAATTCCGGGAATGGTTATAAACAGAAATTTCTTGGATTAATGTGCAGAGCGCAAAGCTTCATAAAGTAAGTTCGTTGGGAAACCCGACGCCGGCTTGGCAGCATTTAACTGATTATATGAGAACACACAGTTGCGAGCTGGAGATTTTTTTAACTTGAGGTATATGTCGGCATAAGCGTGCTATTTTAGCGGCTCGTGTCTGTATGCTTCAGGTTCGAAATTTTATAATTCATCAATATAGCTGGATCAAATTGTGGAACCGAAAATTGAGCATTGGCAACAGTCGACTGCCTAGAAACAAAATTTCACCGTGCCTGTCTTCAGTCTTCTCCACCGAGCCGTTGCTAGCGAAATTTTAAACAAGGATGTCGAGTGTATTCGTAAGTAACTGCTTTGCTTCTTTTTCCGTGATTAGGTGTTTTTCCATTGTGACATCAGGTTTGTTACCGGTATGAACTCAGTGTCGTTATGAATTGTGTAATTTTTGAAGAATTACAAATTATTAGAAGATAATTTTCTAAAATTGAAATTGAATTCTTAAAATTATCGTCTTGTGGCTCCGTACGGATGATGGAACTGCACTAGGCACTACCACCTACCAGACGACTCCTCACCTGGGCCCAGAGCCAGAAGAGCTTGCTCTTCTAATTTGAAGCCGTAAGTCGCTACCCTACCCTGTGCCGAAGTTCAGTGACTGCTTCTTGAAGTGCCTTAAGTTTGCTTTGCTAAGTTCCTCAAAATTAAAGACATCCATCCGGCTAAATTTTGTCTTCATTCGAAAGTAACTAATTATATCCCATTCCTCATTAGTCGCCTATTTCTTTGGATTTAAATGATAATTAATGTAAATGATAATTGATGTAAACTGATAATGTATGTAAACTGATGATTGATAAGACTGATAATTTATAAAACTGATAACTGATTTAAACTGATAACTCATTTAACCTGATAACTTATTTAAACTGATAACTTATTTAAACTGATAACGGATTTAAATTGAATAAAATTGACAACTGTAAGTTATAAAAATAAGGGATAACTGATTACCATTTATTTCTCATTTTTAACTTGGTCTTGACCACAGTCTTATTCTATCTATGATGAGTGTCCTGACGAGATAGGACGTGTGGAAGAAGGGGTGGCGCAGCTCGATTGTTCCTTCCGTGGACGGCTCCAACGATTTGGTTAATTTTTCAATAAATCTTATAAAGATTTTCGTTAACCCGTGCAAAACAGTTCGCTGAACGGAACTTCCTAAAGGCGTACCGTGAAATTATAAGTCGTTATCAAATTATATATCTGGTTGCTATGCCCGCATGTGTGCGGAAATGAAATGCAAGCGGGTCTCGCATTGAATTGCAACCGCCAAGGCGCCAACAATCCATAATGATATTATTGTTAGTCATTCCATCCCTGGAAATAGAGGAATTAGCTTCCAAATTTAAACCGCACCATTTTGAAATTGTTTATATACCAATCAAATCAATGCATTAAAATTTACCCTTGGAGATCCACACGGCTGTTGTTTGTGAATGTGGGAGAACATATATTGAGGACTGATAATTGCTGAAGAAATGTTAAGTACTGGTGTATATGTGGTAGAATGCTTGGTAATGATGAATGTAAGAGAAAAAGCATGACGATGAATGTGATATGTTCGAATTATTATATATTTTTGAGTCATAATGAGATTTTTAATCATTGTGAGATGTTTGAATCATCATTGTGTTATGTGCGAGAACGCTTGACACTGGGTGGGGGCTACGTTAATTATTAATAAGGGTCAGCAATGCGTATTGTCTACAGTGTACGTACAGTGTATAGAAAAAGGATGCATTTAATTACGATGTAAAATTTGTAAGCTTGCTATAGAACGAATAGTAACTTTGTTGACTAGTGTCGCACGAACGGAGATCATTCTAATATTGGAGTGGAGTGTGAGAAAGCCTCTATTCTACAATTTACGTCTTGTGCAGGGTAGGAGCCTGAACGGACTTTACAAATTTGCACAATTAATAGCTGAGTCGTGGTGCGGAACTACAAGTACATCCTGACCATTATTTACAAGTACATTATTTATGACAGTTCATGCGAGCCTGGTGGTCCCCTCTACAATGTGACAGAATATTTTGCACTGGTTTACGATATAGATGTTTGTTACGCGGAATAGAGAAGAATGTTTGGCAGTGGTGAGTGGGTTGGAATGTAGGGGTAGAATCGGGCAATTCAAAAGGCAATGTATGTATGCAATGAATGGCAATGTATGCAAGGCAATTAATAGCAATACGAAAGGCAATGTATGCAATGCCCCTCCCTTCCTCCAGTATAAGGGGGGAAGGAAGAGAAAATTTTTCAATGAACTTAGATTCGACCGTGTCCGTCCCGAAGGTATCAATGGCCAAATACGACCGCCCCGCACTGCCCCACGGTTGTCAGGGAATAGACCGAATTCTTATCAGACGCTTATTCTGCTCGCACAACCAGAGCGTAGAGCGGACGTATAGAGCCGCTATTTTAAGCTCAAATCGAGCTTGAGGCGTCCATATTTCAGAAGCTGGCCACCCCCTAAATTTCGATTAGTTAACTAGCTAATTATTATAGATATTCTACTTAGAAATGCCCATACGTGAAAGAACTGGGCCTGATAGAGGAAAAACAAAGCCAGTTCTTAAATCAGCAGCAAAAATGATTTCCAGCCCATACAAAATGATCTCAGAATAATTTTCTCTGTTAACCAGTAAACCTATTTGTACACACATAATTATCAAATATATATAAGAAATGAATGCGATTATTTTCATAAAATAAACGTGCTAGGAAAAATCTGAAATAATTTTTGAATCGGCAGTGAAAATGCTTTCCAAACCACACAAAATGACGTCGGAATCATTTTTGGTTGACCAGTGTAACATCAGTAAGACAAAGGACACCTATACATTATACATATAGCTGTTTCTACGTTTATTAGGCCGTAGGCCTGTCGCTGATTCCTATCGTCGCAGAGCATTCGCAGATTGTTGCGGTCTAGAACTCGCAACTCACTGCTCTAATACTGCTAGAAATATAGACCCCTGAAATTCAGGCTTTCCTGTACCATCACCTCAACCATAATCATGGTGCCAAAAATAGCGATGCTGGCGAGGACCAGAAGAAGAAGAATAGATGACCGTATGATCTGCTGCATTGAGGCCAAATTAGTCCCCGGTATCTTTCCCTATTACAAAAAAAATCAAATAACAATCAAAATTATTTTTAGATTTAAGTGCTACGACAGTTTACTACGAGTTTCCTGCTAATTCAAATTTATACTAGTTGGGAAATGTTTCTGACTTTGCGACCGTTTTAAACGTTGAAAAACATTCACAAAAACGTATAGGATGGACTCCTATTAACAGTGCCTGATCGAGCACATATACGAAAAGTTGTTCTCGAGCATTCAACCATTTTCCCGCATTGCACCCATGATGTCCAAACCTTGCCATTTGTGCTGCGTCGATAATAATTAAAATACACTGAATGTCAAATCACCCACAGAGCAATAAATGCAGGTTGTGCGAATGTTTATTTTTGAACAGTAGAAATTATGTGTCTATTGCTAAGTGGTCATCTAAACTGTATAGAAATAGTACGATTTCAGCATGGTCTCACAAACTTTTCCAACTATTAACACAATTGTGCATGCCTTATAAAGAATGTGATTGAATAAGCAAGAGTAGATATGCATAGCTAAATCTGACCATACAATCAATTCTTACCCTGGAACCAATTCATACTTAAATAAATTACTTACTCTTCCCTACATGTTTACGGAGACAATTTTATTTAATGACTGTAGCGCATACAAGGATGATTGTTTGATATGTGTTGAATATTATACTCATAAATGTCAATTAAATCAGCAATAATCGGTCCACTCACCAATAGCTGCTCCAATTCTTTCTTGGTTTGCAGTTTACGGCTTTACGCTGGTCATGCATCTAACGCTGAATCCGTTGAGTTCTGGCAGTGATCGAGGACGCACGTAGTGTTTGCGGGTCCCAACTTTCTCACTTTTTACTATGCCGGTTTGACTTATCTCGCGAATTTTGTACCGAAACGATTTCAGTGAAAGGTTCAATTTTAGTGCAGTTCAATCAAAATTGTTCTGAGTTTGCAAGCCCTGTTTAGCGTGGGCTCCCGCTCTCACAATCGGAATCTTGTTCACGGCCGTTTGGAAACCACGCTCGCAGAGAATGCTCGGCCGATGTAAATAGGTCTTTAGACGAAAAATGCAGTTCATTATTTTTCAACCCTTATGATAACCGCACATCATAGATATCAAGTAAAACGTTGAAGATACAGATAACTTAAAAATTATAGACTGCGAAGAATTTAAGTCTTTCGGTAATTCACTTTTATATTGATGCAAGGTTGTATTGGAGGATCGAGATTGGTTACACGAGGAAGTCATGAGAATATACAGAGCTCACCGGTCGTAATCTCGTCAATTTTGGGTAATTGGTAGTCCAGTGAATATAAAACCTGACTCACGGTTAATAATGCTGTGAATTCAAGTCGTCAACCGCTCTGAGATCTACCAGCGGTCAGATCCTGAACAATGCACAATTAATCACTGTTAATCCATATATACAAATACAAAAAGCCATCACTGCATCACGAAAATTTCGTCCAATCAATACATGTTCTTCAACACGTCCAACATTGGCGAATTAATGGAATTTCTACGCCATCATGATTAGGCAACACTCATCAGCTTACCTTGCGTGCGTTGACTAAAACAACTGCCTCGAATATCGAACTCGTTTTACGTAGTCTGGATGCTCGACATCGCTCCAACTTTCCTCATTGCCTTGATGAAAAAATCAAGAAGCATTTTTACTTGATACCTAGCTTCAGCACCCGCTGCGTTCACAGTACCGCCGGGTGCCCTGATATTGCCCGGCCAAGAATATTTTACTGTCAGGCTACATTCAATCTCGAGATAAATATTCAGGCAATGGTTGAGGGCTGGCGGGGACGCCTGTCGGAGACCACCACTGCCGTGCTTTGAATGGAGAACGCCGTCAGCGGGGAGAGACTGTGTATAAGCCAACAGACGTCATGCAGCCACCACCGCAGCACTTCATGCACATCGAACAAACTATAGCTCTGCAAGTTAGCTGTTAAACAGCGTGGCCGCCAAGAAAACTTGTAATGTTCGACGACTCCTCGTCAAGACGTCACGTCCGGGCAGCGTTTCGACTGCAGAGGTAAGTTTAATTTTGTTTGTGTAAAAGTTTCTTTCCGAAAATTGAATGCCAATAAGGTGATCAGACAGCGTCGGTCCTGTATCTACGCTATATTCTCATTAAGGTCTACGTCACGCTGACACCAAATCAGCACCGTTTTGCCAATGGTTTTTATATGGCCATTGCCATCTTGCAGGGTTGCAAAAAACCTAGGGTTTTTTCAAATTGCCCAACCCACCCGGGTTTTATTGAAAAAAAACATGATTTTATTAAAAAAACGGTCAAAATGGGGGGTATGGGTTTTATTATTTTTTCACTTCCATCATTCAATTCATTCATATCATTAAAGTCTTTGAAATTCATGCTGATTATTAAAAATTTGATATAGAGTATCAGCTTCTATTATTACATTTGTCAAAACTTTTAACCTAATTATTGTTAAGTTTTTAAACAGGGAGCTAAAGGATGATGTATCATAAACTTGATGTATCACTATTAAGAAAGCAGTGACACATCTCTGCCAGAGACTGCAAATTAATAAGAAATAATATGTATTAAAACAATTAACCCAAGTCCTTGCTGTTTTCTTGTTTCTCAAAACTGAAATAGTGCAAGCTAGTAAAAAACATTTTCAGTTTCTTCCTCATAATTATTGAATAAATAGCCCCTCGGGGGGGACTTCTGACGCGTGTCTGTGCTCGTCAGAAGTCCTATGGGATTTCGCTCTCCTAGGGGGATTGTTCCTGAGCGCCCCACCGCTGAGCTCGCGGTGTCTGACTGCGGGTCTCAGTTGTGGGGTTAAGTTATTATGTAGGTAGGATTCCTTACATTAATTTATTAAGTAGGTAGGATTCCTTACCTACTTAGTTTCAGTTTCTGTGGCTTTTCACCTGTCCCTCCTTGTCGCTTCGTCTCTTTTGAGATGCTAACGCTGCTTCTTTCGAGCCAGCTTCAGCGGGCTGGACAATTATTGAGATCTTCCGCTCCTTAATTGTGGGTGATGATTAATATGAGATTTTTAATAATTGAGACTTTCCACCTTGCTTTCGATGTTATCTTTCGACCTCCGGTGCGAAATAGCTTGATAGCTGAAGCGCTAGCAAGCCGCAATGCTGCTACTACTACTATTGAATAATTAGAATGATCACTTTGGAATCTGTCCCAATCCTTTAGGCTTCTACTATTGCAAGTGCTCGAAAATTGACGGAATTGTATCGCTAGTTGCTTTTTAACTAGGAAGCTCAATCATGCAAATAAAAAAAACTCGCATGTTCTAAAAAAAACTGGTATTCTAAAAAGCGGTAAAATAACCTCTATCAAAAAGTACTCCCTCATTATGTCTTTGAAAAAACAATATACCTAGAGGATTTGATCTTCTTTGTTCCTAACCAGCCTTAATTTTGTCTAGTCTTTCAAGATTCGACTTCTTTTGAGGAGCCAAAATATCAAGTGGCTAAATGACAAAACAGAGAAAGTCTACGTACTTTGCTCCTCTTATTCCACAGTCATGACTGAAGGCTTTTATTAATTAATAATTTTTCTTGCTACTTCTTTTGGATTTTTGAGTTGGTTAACATAATAAATATATTAATCATGAAATAATAGTCTTAAAAAGCATAGCAAGTGACTATGTAAATATCATTGCAAAAATAACCTTTTATAATAATAATGTAGGTTTTTTATATTTCACCTTGAGAGACTGAATGAATTGGATGAATTGGATTGGATATGTGAATTGGATTTAAAATTAATTATTTAAATTGACATTAAACCTACAGCTAGTGTAGACAAAGCTAACATCAAATTGTTGCAAAAAACCTCTGTGAAGCTTATTTCTCTATCAATGGTGTGACATAAATTGCTAAATAAGCGGCTTGAAATTAGACAAAATTGCAGATTAGACTTTGATAATAAGGATAAATCTGGTGGTCACTTAAATAATTTATATATGGTGGTTATATCATCTGGTGGTCACTTATATAATTTCACCAACTAATATTTCAGTAACTTTAACTTTAAAATCAGTGGGTATGCTTTAGGACTCTAATCGATGTGAGTTTTTTGGAGACTTGCACTATTCATATATGGGATGACGGAATTTTTTCAAGAAGTCCCATCAATACTGGGCTGCAGTTTCACACTAACCGATGCTTCGGGATTATATCTGAACATTTCACTGTTTGTGTTATTTTTCAGATCAAGTCCCTTTTTGGTTTAAATGACCTGTAATGAGGTTCAATTTCCATCTTCCGATCATCTATGCATCTTGAACATAATTTGTTTCACCTAAATAAAACTAAAATTATTGTATTGCCCAAGAGTATCCAGCAGATTATTACTTAATTCGTGAATTTGACTTTATATCGTAAATTCCGCGTGTGAGATTTTCCATTGAAAACTATTGAAATAAATTCAAACGGTGTGTACTATTATGGAAAAATACCTAAATTTATTCCAATATAGCATTGTTGACACGAATCAAATTATTCATTTTACTGCTGTAAATATCTGGGATATCTGGGGGAACTTGTTAAAACTTATTCTTGCAGAATTCCACTTGACGAGAGTCGTGTTTGCTGAACAGCAATAGCCAGCAATTGCATACAATTATATGCAGCAATTCTATAACACGATTCCGATCATGCAGTCCAATCGTAAACTTCCAGTCTTGCGATAATTGATCGTCTCATGTGACGCTAGGAGCATCAAGATTTTATGGGAAGCTTGCACGGTGAAATCACAAAACATATTATAATGTATGCTGCCAAGTTATAATGATTTTACGACATTTAGCGTTTTATAGCTACCAAATGCTGCTGATAATTTCTGGATTAATAGTTTCATGTTTCGAATAAATCCTTGAAGATATTTTATACTTCGAACCTCCATCTTATAAGGCAGGCCATGTGTCGGTAAACGATTCAACTTAGATGAAGAGCCGTATTTATTTTCTGTCAAACAGCCCGGCAATGGATCTTCAGGTTGATGGTCAGGAAAATTAAAAGAGCAACAACTTGAAACTTCGCCATTATCCTTCAATAAGTAATCAACATATCCAGAGAGCCATGAAAGTCAAACACGCAAGCGCATTAAAATTGACTGAACATAGGCACTTTTATTGAAATATAAGTTCCTCTAATATTCCAGCATCCGCAGTCTGACTGCATGTGCCACATAACGCGGACGACCAGGCATGGTTGAACTAGTTTAAGGTTGACCCATCAGCCCATTTTTGCGGATGTAGTCCGTTGTTCGCCTGTGTCGTCACTGATCTCAGTGACGTCACGGGCATTATCCAATCACCGAAATGCGATCAAACCAGTCAAACAATCCGTCATTGGAATGACAGGTTTGTTTACGTTTCTCGATCTACGTGACATAACGAGAAAGCTGAACTGAAAGACGGAACTTCTCGTGGGTATTTTTCTTTTTTCTTTAATTGGAATTCATGGGAGCCTCTGAAGACTGGTTCAATGCGGCCCCATGTCAGAACAGTTTAAGGAATTTGACTGAGTTTTGTTTTCAGGTACAAAATTGGGTGTCTTAGAAAAAAAACTCCAGATTTCTCAATGGCTGAAGGGCTACAGAACGGGGCCACAAAAGTGGAGACCACACCGGGGCAGAGAGCACCATTCCAGGGCAGATAATCCCACTCCAGGGCAGCCAGCCCCACTCCAGGGCAGATAGCCCCACTCCAGGGCAGATAGTCCCACTCCAGGGCAGAAAGTGCCACTACCTGGGGACACTAACCACTCACCTGGGGACACCAACCACTCACCTCCTGGGAACACTAACCACTACCTGGGGACACTAACCACTACCTGGGGACACTAACCACTCACCTGGGGACACTAACCACTACCTGGGGACACTAACCACTCACCTGGGGACACTAACCACTCACCTGGGGACACTAACCACTCACCTGGGAACACTAACCACTCACCTGGGGACACTAACCACTCACCTGGGGGCACTAACCACGAACCCGGGGGCACTAACCACGAACCCGGGGGCACTAACCACACATGGAGGCATCTTAAAATCTTTGTAACGAATTTTGCAGTTAGATGCCGGGAGCATTTTAGGTGTTCAGGAGTTAAACTTCACTTTAGCTGGTCGTACCATTCGCCGGCTCAACGCCTCAGAGCGGGACAGCACGGCATTTTCAAAGTTCGAGAAAGATAGTTCCAGAAAGATGACGTAGCAGCCGGCCGAAGCCGGCTATACTGTCACTGGAGCTCAGCACAAAGAACCTCTTGCCTCAACGGTTAGAACAGAACTCCTTCTCGTGGGTCAACCTTATATAGTTCAATCATGCGACAAGGGACCTGACGCAGCATGTATAGCGGAGTTTGGCGGACCCGCAGATTTAAATAGAAGAATTGTCTGTGAGATTTAATGGCAGTTGCAAGAGACGGAGTAGTAATTAAATAATTGAATACAAATGTGATAGCTCAAATATTCATTTAAACAGAATAATGTAATTTTATTAAAGTGTTCAAGTTGTATTTGTTTATGATCCATCGCTAACATGTAATGGCTGTAACTAATTTGATAATGTGATACATTTATATGTTCTACAGTGCTACTTATTGTCTATGTTTGGTATCAAAGATGATACTACTCAAAGTTAGAGGATTGAATGATCCTCATAAAATGAGAAAAGAAGGCAAGATCTCGCAGGGGCTTCAGGTTAATAAGTTCTATGTGTGTAAGTGATATTCCTCATCATAAAAGGCTAGTGAAGAGTTTTAATTTGTTTCTACCTCGAAACTTATTGGCATGTAGTAGTACTGAAAGTGACCTCACAGACGGCCTTGTGAGGCACATACATGGAAACTGTCTCAGTCTGATTACGATCAGCATTGTACAATCAAGTGAGCTATTTTATTCCAAAAACTTATACAATAATCCTGGATAGTGATGTGGATCGCGTGACGCGGTGTCACTATAGTCGATTTGGGAATGATCTAATAATAACTTGTGCTTGCAAATTTCAGTTCGATTGCTTGCATGTTCGGGCACTTCCATTGACTTGTAAATCTCCGATTCTTTCCTCACGAACATAAAGTCTCCGACGTATGTACACGTGGCATCCAAGTAGTAGTACCCTTTGTTGATCATGAATTGGATGAAGTTTTTATCCTCGAACGCACTTACGAGGCGTTGTCTGTGGATTATATCTTCCGGTGGAAAGCCTTGCTGCTCCATTTCCACAAGAGTGTAATTGCTTGAGCGGTGCAGTTTCTCAACATCAACAACGACAAAACCTGGTACCCTGTGTTCGATTGCCCACACGTCCACCGTAACATCTTGATAAGGGAAAACTTTGAGCACCGCCTCTTCAGTCATCTCGATGTCCAAGCTGAAGAAGTCCACGTGGCTCACGTTGAGCGCCAGGAACAGGGATCGCGCAGGGACGCACTGGGCAGTGGGCGGTGTCGTACTGCGTAACGGATTTGGCCTCCGAGTATTGTGGATGATCGCGTTCTTCCTGCAAGAAAGAACAGTTGTTTCCGAATCGAAATTCGGACTAATCTGGAGATAGGTACAATTGTAGCTTTATTAAAATTTTAAAAGTTGAAATACCCGACCCTGACGGAGGAAAAGTTGAAATACACGACCTTGACGAAGGAAGAATTAATTAGTATAACGATATTTGTCATGAAGCAAAACATGTATGTTAAGTAAATGACCACAATTTGATCGCGGCAAATGATATCTGCAACAAACTTCATTCATTCGATTAGGTGTAATTTGAAGTCGAATTTTTAAACATAAAATGTAACGTTAGAGCGATAAAGCTCATTTGTCCCGTTAGCTTGTGAATGGCTTATGATTTCACATGGTGGTCGTCTTTGATCGTTATTCAAGTTATCTGTTAGCAAAATGCCAAATCACGTGCGAAAACTGGGCGAAGCAAATGTGAACGAATGAAAAAAGGTGACGTCTTATATCTAGTTAGAAGATTTGATTTATTATGTGTGATTTCTTTGTCCCGTTTGCAGTCGCGATTTAGTCAATGTGAAAAAACACATGACACAATTACAAAAATTAACACATGTAGGTTTATTTTATAGGTATATTTCTCAGTCCAACATTGAAATGATTAATAATATGTGTCATTGCTATTTCGCTCAGTAATTGCTTTCTATGGCTGGGGTTACTTCAACAGTCGAAAAAAACTATTTTTGAAGATGATAGTTTGTTATTCCTCTGCCTCACCGTCCGAATATACGTAGTGGCTCTCCAAAGCCAATTTATCTGAGGTCTCAGGTTCCTCATTTTTGCAATCACGACAGTTTCGGGATAGTCTTTCAAAGCCAGGCAGGTCGGACTCGTCCATGCCTTGCGGTTGGTCTTTAACAGTTGCTTGTAGTTGTCCATGTCAGGCTCCACCAAGAGTCCAGTCCATCCTTGCTCCCTCTCCAGACGCAGGGTGTTGGAGAGGTACTCACCATCCAATGCTCCCGCTTCCACGAAATATCATTTTTTACCAGGAGGATAAATGTCCCTTAGGTACGAGTCTATCCAAAGCTCGCTGATCAATTTATCTTCGTAGTCGCCTGAGACAAGGTGGCGCAACTGGTAAGGTCCTGATCCTGGAGGCCGTAAATAGTCACGCTTGATGACGGATATCAGGGATGGATCATCAGGCTGAAGTGGTCCTTTCAGTCTGAATGTTACCTGGAATAGCAACGTGCAACTTTTACACGTTGACCTATGATCATAAACTGGTTAGCCACTAAGGTATTCCTTGCTATTAAATACTATATTATTAAAATAATCCTTGCTTGTTCATCTAAACATTTCCTAATAAACTGATATTTTTATACTTAATATGTTCTCTAAGAATGAGAAATTTCCTATTTGTCGCAATATTATACTGTATGTTGAAAGCTTGCACCACCTCGCGAAGGTCTGCAAAGTGCTCATAAGTTGAATGATTTTCAAGCGGCACTGTCCCCTTCACCATCGCGAATTTGACCTGGAATAATTAAGAAGTATTTAACGATGTCAAAACCAATATGAAAACTGCCAGTCATCTACATTTAAGACCATTGTTGTCATAATTTTACAAAATATTGCATTACATAGGTGTACTGGTAACAAGATAAACATAAACTTTCCAAGATGTGCTATGATTTGTTTACATTATACACAAAAATTATGCCGTAGGCCTTCAAATAAGTTAAAGGCAAAAATAATGACCATTCAATAATTAAGTGTAAAGAAAGACACAGCACGTACATGCAAATATTCTAGTGCGTGATTATAGCACGGCAGAGTACAGTATATTTACATAAGCGTGTATGAATAAGGACTCAAAGTTCATTTTATTACATAGCTGTTATGATTGAATCTATTCGATGCAATATTAAGGCGACATACATACTATACAGTATTTGTACACGAATGAGATGCCTGAGATAAAGCCTATAGTGACATTATGAGATTATAATTTTCAGCTCTTTATTCCTCCGGAACTAATCATGAGCAATCATTTACTTCATCAATCACCACAAATTAAACAGGCTAATGGTATTTGAGACCATTTGTGTGTTTGAGTTTTGCGGTATTCGAATGTTCGAGTTCAGGTTTTAATCTTGATAACACCGTATAGTGTTTGGCTAAACCCTCACCTCAACTACGAACATGGCTCCAAAGATTGTGATGCAGGCGAGAACCAGAAGATGAAGAATCGACGGCCGAATGATTCGCTTCATCGCGGCCAAATTACTCCAAATTTCCTCTCATAAAAAACTTGAATCAAACAGAATAATAATTTAATTATGCTACAGCTTATGTGTAAGAATAATAACAATGAATATTATTCATCTAGAACAAGCTGTTCATTTGGTGTTCTGACTTGTGCGGTATAAACATGCTGTAAACTAACTCATTAGTTCAATCTCTCTAATATTACGGAGAATCTTCTAACTGACGAATACTATAAATTATACGTTGAGTTCAAGTCGAGAACAGCAATGAGTTGTTTTTTATCTGCGAAGTGCATTCTTTCCCTTCTTGTTTGGCAACCTCGGTAAAACTCTTAATGTCCACGAAACTTATGCATTCTCTTTTAATGCCTGAAAAGTTTAGGTTTGGTTATTATGATGTCTTATCTCAAATTTAATGCATCAATATAAAATGTAACTTCTCAGTAAAAAACGGATTAGTCCGGGATTCAAAAATTACATGAAACCAATATAACATTTTTTCTGGGTATTTTCCTTGACATAACAGATATTACTATATTACTAATCCAAAGCTGATTAAAAACCGTAGAGTGAATGTTTAACTACCACAAAGTTGACCACCTCTTCTAAAAATGTGGCTAACGTTCTGCGGTTCTTTGATTTAGAATAGAATAGAATTGTCGGCGTTGAAGAAATAGGCCCATGGCCTGTTGCCGATTCTTGAACTTTTCGTTACTTGATTCACAAGGGATCCGGCCTTTGGAACCCGATCTTTCCATAACTGACGATTGATATAGATAGCTGCTGGACTTATTTCCTGGTCCGTAATTTGCTAGGCATTTTAAGACTGAACATATGCTCCTGCATAGGCAGCATAGCTTCGTCTAGTCTGTTTTTGAAGATGTTCCTACTCGGAGCGTCAACGATGCTATCAGGGAGGCTGTTCCACATGTCGGTGACACGAAGTATTAGAAATTTTACCGATTCATGTTCCATTTAATTGAAATTATGTTCCGTTTTACTGTAACGGAGACCTTAGAGATTAAGTTAGATTAAGTATTGATTTCGAGAGAAATTTTGAAGCATTAAGAGCTCAACTTTTGACTGGCTTATATGATACGGAGGTGACACAAATGGTGTTCTAGGCTACTGTATTGCCCGCAGTGACCAGAGTGCAATTTCACTTCCTATCATCTTTTTGATCGCGTTATTTCATTTGAGGTTAGATTGGGAATATGCGTTCACTGTCAAGTTTTGTACCGCTGAATTGGAATTTCTGAGCATAATTGATCAAATCGATTCTCAAGCTTTGGCATTCATTAAGTAAGGTTTCTTTTTCTAATTTCAGTTTCCTCAACTGCATCCACTGCAGTTCCGGTTGCTACTTCTCTGGATCCGAAGCTTATCCTTTGGAGTTTCAATAAAATTGTTAGCAGTTATGTTTGTTTGAATTCCTTACAGAAGCGAGAAGAAATATTGTCGCATGGATGTGTTCCAACGCTGTTTTTTTAGTTAGTAGCCGTGGCCCCTGGTGTTGGTTCTTGTTTCAAATTCTAGTAATCCTTCTGGGACCTTGTATAAGCCATGAGTATATTTGTATGTTTCAATGAGGTCCCTAAGTAGACGTCGATAACTGAGGCTTGGAAGCTTCATAATCTTTAACACGTTGACTACGTATTGGTACATATGCGTACCACGAAATGTATTTCTCCTGGTACATAATTCAGGGTTGCCAGATGGCCTAAAAATCGGCCAATTAAGTCCGTGAACAAAAAGGCCAAAAAGGCCTATAACTCAATATATACTAGTATATTTGTAGGTTCCGGTGTAAAAATTCAATTTTTTTTAGTTAATTAGGAAGCGCCCCCTACAACCCCTATCATAAATTTTAGCCGACCACCTAAATTGAAAAAAACTAAATCGCAGAATTTGTCCGATAAAAAAAAGAAAGTCTGGCAACCCTGTTCCATAATAGTACTAGAAAAATGAAACAAAAGTTTCAAGATGAACCAATCGTAGTCAACGTGTTAATCTTTCCTCATAGGACCTGCCATTCATGCCCGGAACTATCCTTGTTGCGCGTCTTTGAACACTCTCTACTAAATTTTTGTCCTTTTCAAATTTCAGTGACCACACGACGTTTCCAAACTCCAGGTTCGGGCGCACGACAGCAACAAACAACTGCTTCATCGTTTCTAAATCTAGGAACTCGAAAGAGCGTCTGATCAGTCCAAGTCGTTTATTGGCTTTATTAACTTGACCTTCAATATGCTTAGAAAATTTCAACTCATTGTCGATATTAACTCCTAAATCCTTTTCCGTTGTAGACTTCGACATCATCACTCTGTCGTTGCAACCGTGTCTTCTCATACTGTAATCTTGCTGTTCATTATTCTTGCCAAGGTGGATTCGTGTTCCTGGTGCTCCTGATGGCGCAGACCTTCGTGGGCTGGTGCAGTAGCGGCCTCAGCAGCCGGATAACTTTACATTTGTCAGCGTTAAAACGCAGCTGCCACTTATCAGCCCAGTCAACCAGCCTGTCAAGATCACCTTGCAACTGTATTTTTTGCGACGTATTCTTCACTGTATTATAAATTTTTGTGTCGTCAGCATACATCGAGCAAACGCTAGACACAGCTTCTGGCAGATCGTTTGCAAACGCAACGAATAGAATAGGCCCGAGAACACTTCCTTGTGGCACGCTGCTGTGCACTGAAGCCCAGTCTGATACGGACCCATTAATACTGACACGTTGTCGCCTCCCTACCAGAAAATCCCTGATCCATTTGAGTACATTACCCTCAATTCCCAAAGACTTCAATTTACGCAACAGCCGCTCATGTGGGACACTGTCAAATGCCTTGGCAAAATCGAGGTACACTGCATCTACAGGCTCCCTTTCGTCCAGCAGGCGGGTCCATTCGTTCAGAGTCGACAAGAGGTTAGTGGTGCAGGATCTCCCGGCAATAAAGCCATGTCGACAGTCTGATAGGAGATTATTAGCAATCAAATAATCTATCAATCGATCCCTCACAACAGATTCCATTACCTTGCAAAGGACACTTGTCAAACTGACTGGGCGATAGTTGCCCGGGCAGCTTTTGTCACCTTTTTTTGAACAATGGTGTCACTTGAGCTTCTTTCCAGTCAGCCGGCAACATTCCTTCGATCAAAGTTTTTCGAAAAAGTGACGTCAGAGGGCCGGCTAGGACAGTTGCTAACTCTTTGAGTAATCAGGGGTGGAAGCCGTCTGGTCCACATGACTTGTTTGGATTTACAGCGATAAGGCGCTTGAGAACCTCTTCTTCTTGTATTTCAAAGCTTGCTAATTTAGAGCCGACTGGGCGCTCCTCAATAGCTGGAATACTGTTCAAGTCCTCTTCAGTGAACACGCTACTGAAAAAATGATTAAGTACGTTGGCTTTGCCCTCATCAGAGGATATCTTTCGCTGATCTACTTTCAAATCAGAAATACCGTCCTTCATCTTGCACTTCGAGCTAGCGTACAAAAAGAAGGCTTTCGGGTTCTTTTTTGCATTTGTAGCAATACTTTTTTCGAGGGTTTTTACTGCGGTGCGACAGCTTTCTTTAGCTTGATTTCGAGCTCTTGCGTATAGGTTATAGTCAGCATCGCTACGAGTCTGTAAATAACGCTGGTATGCTTCCTTCTTTGTTTTCAGCTTGGCTAAAACTGTACTGTTCATCCACCGAGTTTTTTTGGCTCCACCAAGCTTAATTTTAGGTACACACGCATCAACTGCAGACATAATCGTATCCTTGAGAAGTGACCATGACTCAGCCACATTCATGTCCTTAATACAGTTCGAAATATTCACTGCATTCACTGCTTCACGGAGTTTATCATAGTCGCCTTTCGCAAAATTCAAAAGCTCACGCTTCCGAGGCGTCTTTTCTGTACAGCACTTAAGTCTGAAAAACAATGATTGGTGATGGCTTTTGCCAAACGGAGCCTCGTGACGAAGCTCATCCAACATTGATTCATCACTGGTAAACACCAGGTCTAGTATATTGGGAGTCTGTTTACTTCTATAATGGGTTGGTTTGGCAACGTGCTGTCCGGAGTCACATTTGTTCCAAAATAAAAACATCCTTGAGCACAATCCTGTTAAAATTGTCATTTTTAAACACATTAAAAAATACCTTAAAATCTCCGAGACGTTTTTCTGATTTCGTCTAACCCAGCGCTGTGCAAATTTGAATTTGGTGGGATTTCTGGGGAGTAAGAACAACGAAAGCGGCAATGATATCACCGGGTCTTACCCTACAACTCCCACTTGCCATGATGGTCTGATTATAGGAAGCAGCTCCACGTGAATCGCTTTTTCGTACAACTTATGTATTTTACATCTCTGTGATTATTTTCGTTTGACTTTTCGACGTTTTTGGTACCCATCCTGTCAAATTAAAATTGCTTACATAATTTACGAAGGCTCATCAGCGTCTTGCAGTGTGGGGCAGAATTGTGTTTCATATTCTAGAAGTTTAATGTAGTACAGTCGGGAACTTCAAAATAATTACATAAAACATCATTAATGCTCTGATAACAACTAAAAGAATTTTTAAATTATCTGAATTGTATCATTGGTTACTGAATTACTGAATGCTAACAGCTCTGGTGGGAAAGCCAACTATTTTACTTTTATTATTTGCAAGTTATTGATAAATTTCTTGAAAGATATGTATTACACGGAATTACGTGTTACTAACAATCCACGGAATTACGTGTTGCACAACACTTCTCGTGAATCGTGAATGTCAATTTTCCAAAATAACTGCTTAATGGAGAAACAATAATATTTCAATAAATGTTTCATTCTGATAGAGACCCATTTTTGTGAGAAGATTTCTTGAGCAGGCCAGGATATTTGGTCGCAGTTTCATACATGTTTTTTCTTAATTCTTCAAGAATTTATGCCGACAGCGCTCGCTTGGCTTCCACTTCGTGGTTCCAAGCCACATAGCTTGTCTACGCATTGAAAGTCATTGGCAATTTCGCTTCAGTATTTATAATTTGACCAATATTACATGCCTGCATCACATCACTTTGGCACTGTTTAGTAATTAATAGAGTGGCGCTGTCAATTGCAATTTTCTGCATATCATAAATGAATTTTAAATTATTGTGACGAATATTTTATATATCAGTGTTTTTTATATAAATTGTCACTAACCAGAATCGTAGCAGGAACGACACGTGTACCAAGTTGATACGAAACTGAATTCTCATTATTGCCATTTTTTAGGGACAGCATCCGCATTGGGATGAGGAAAATCTCACAAAAATAATAGGCCTTCCTGTTGTCTACGCAATCTTCTTGACCGGCTTATTTGTAGATCTTTCCCCAATTTATTTGCTTCCAGGAAAGAAGGCTCGGAAATGCTTGAGCTCTCCCTTGGTTTGAAAAAATTAACCGCATAAATTAAGAAGTGGCGGATGCTGCCCATGTTAAATTTGATATGTTGAATTTCTTATGCTGGTTCAAAATAAATATTTTGCTTCTGGCCCATCTGGATATTAAATTTCATGGGCATTATAATTAAGATCAAACTGTTACAAATATAAATAGCCAAGAATAGTTTTGTTAATGTTGTTGCTCAAGTTAATTTAACCCGATATCCCTGCTACCTGTATAAATTTTACTCAATTCCTTTTCGAGACACCGTTGTGTCGGAATTTCGTTTCCAATATTTATTTATTGAAATTGCTTGTTTGTCAAGTAATGTCCTAGAAACTCGTTGCGAAATTTAACGAGCGCTAGCTGATTCGTATGGTGCGACTAATTATATTTAAAACGAGATGGTTCCCATATATCCTAGATATGGTCGATGGTAAAACAAGATATGGTGGTCCCAGAGAATCTCCTGCATCGGAACGGCGCTAGACGTGCAACAGTTTATTTAATGAGGCAAGCCTAAAATGTGCTATTTACAGCTCTCTTCCTCCAATATTTAAATAACGCGGCAAACTATTAATTCTGTTTAATATTGTACGAAGTCTTCATGCTTCATAATTAGCAGTGTCCTTGTATATACCGTACTTCGAAACCATCAGTGAAATATGAGCGGTTGAAATGAATGTTCTCGAGAGATTTTTATATTTGCTAAGATTTTATTCATTGGGAAATACTTGAACAATGTTATATCTGTTGTTTATTTAGACGAATCATGTTTTTTTCTTGAAATGTTAGTTTGAAATTATTTGAAATGTGATAAGGTAATGCTGGATTTACGTTATTCAGAATTGAAAATAATCGGTTTATAATAATTCTTGTTTACTGTTGTCAAAAATATAAAAGGGCCCAATATCACTTATTAAACGTTCTCTTACGCATTCCACATAAAGTCATTTAAAGTGTTTACTTATTACATTTGCATTTCATTGTGCATTTTACTTATATAGGTACAAATTTTTGTAACGTCATTCTTTTTTTAAATTCTTTAAAAATTCATAGGCGATCTAAAAGAATCTAAATACGTAAGACTTTTATAGCTGTTTCGGCCGCATAACTGAAACGAACCGTATTATTTTCGATCTCCTTCACGAGCTTCTCCACAAAAAAAAAATCCAGACCACAAGGACAAATCAGCTGGGTAAACAAATTTACGGCAACAAAATTTATCCATAACACTCTATGCCAAACATGGATTGTACAGGTGCAGACGCCAACGAGCCTCCTAGGCGTTATATTAAAATCCATGCAAACGAACGCCCAAATTGGGCTTGCGCGGCGACGTCGAGTATAATTTTCGCCATCACAAGGACGCTAACAACGTGGTTGGCCTTCGAAATTAAGAAGACATGATGCAGGCGTAGAAAACGAAACCCGGCTTGGAATTATTTGTCTTGACTGGTTCTAATTTCACGGTAAAAAATTCAGTTGACAACCTTAGATCTCAACGTGAAAATTTCGATTCATAACATTACTATTATTTTTAACTTTGTATAATTATGTTTTTAGAAATTTAAGTTCATCGGCGATCCATGTATCGATTAATCCATCTTATCTACAAACCAAATCTTTACGTCAACTTAATTTCACGTAGGCTGTTTTATAAAGAATTTCTTGATTTCAATCACTGTTAATTGAATTAACGATTAAAATGATTAGACCGATTTTTAAACGGAAATGATCAATTTTCTTACTATCAAAAACGAAATGATCTAAGTTATAGTGAATAATGAATATATATAGCGACCACGTAGTCGTGTGTGTTGAAGGGTGAGTGGATCAATGACCACGAGATGATGAGGTCGATATGTTGCATGTGTTTAGATTTGTCGCTCCTGACGAGTGCAAGCGCGTGTCGCAGCAGATGAAGCGAGTTGTTCTGTCCATCTTGGGGATTAAAATAAGAATTAACGCTTTAGAAAAGCAAACAGAAATCAAGAACTGACATGTACTTGAGAGCTGCTTGAAAGCTTACGATGCTGGCCGAGATTAGTGTTCATTCTGTATCACTATCCTCATTCTGTCCATTGACCTGGCATGTATAAAGTTCTTTTGTCACCTCTAATCAGCAATTAATTACATCCGCGAATTATTGCCCATTTAAAATTTTTTTCGAAAAAACTGCGTTGCAATTTTTTACGAAAATTCAAAAGTCAAGTAAATTGCGGCAAAATCTCTCTATTAATCCAAAATTCAGCTCGGATACATAAAATGCCCAAGATAAAATGCAATTTTTGGCTTCGCGTAAGGCGTAGCTATAGCAGACGCTCGGTGTGTACCCAGGATCTAGTTTGCCTGTGCTGTTCGAGCTTGGCATTTAATGGCTCAGTTCGTGCCCAGTGCCCCGGACTGCAGTTGGTTTAATTGTTTGCAGAACAAATACGTGGAGCTGAAAGCAGGTTGCAGGGACTGCATAGCTGAGTAATGCAGTCACAGTAAAAGTAAAGGTCACTGTGAGGTCATGGAGGAATGAGGCGTCACGAGGCCAAAGGAGATGTGAGCTCTAAACGCGCAGTTATAACAACGCACTAATTGCTATGCTATAGGCATATGCATGGGCTTGCTTGTTAATATTCTACCATCAATAAATGGTCAAAAATATGAATCTGAATTTTATTCAAACTTTCTACTTCAGTAAAGAAAATTATTGTTGTTAATTAATTATATTAAGAGTATTATAATGGACCTTCTGACTCTGGCTAAATAAGTTAGAAATTCTCATGCGTATTCCTGAGATAAAAGCTGTTCGTGTTCCACTTTTTTCTGACTAATGTTTGTGGATTATAATTATATTTATAGTTTTAAACATTTTTTTGCATTGTGCGCCTTGAGTTCGGGTGGATAGGATGCAATATCTGTATTTTAAAATTAACTACAGCTTAACAGACCTGTCTCTTCTTATATTATTGTTCGGATCATTACATTTCAATATCAACTAGAATTGAATAAACTAACTAATATATGAGCTTTGGCTAGCGCTAAATTTAGGAATCGAGCAGAAGCCTCTTTGCTTGAAGTATTATGAATATTTTGTGGTATGAACTTCAGACAAAATTTTAATGATAACAATTGAACAGTTAATAAGATTGCCTAAAGAAATAAGTTTGGGTACTATAAATTTATTACCTTTGTTTGGATTTGGACGCGCACGTTCGGTAGCTTCTAGAGGCTGCTGCATGCAAGAGGCCTCGTGAGCTGGCCGTGAAATGTTGCCAGATGAGTCTTTTTCTGGCCAATTTGACAATTTGGGCCTTTTTACAACACTTCTCTTTAACTTCACTTCTGGTTTGTTTGTCTGTCTGCTACAAATCTTATAATCGATATATAAAACACTTCTACCTCTCCAATCGATCGGAAATTTTGCAAACTTGCGTAAAGTCGGAGACAATGCTTGAATCAATTGACAGAATGTATAATTTTAAAAATCGATAATTTTTTTATAATTTAAAATAATTGAAGAAATAATTTTGTCTGCTACAAATGTTATAATCGATTTCCAACACACTTCTACCTGCCCATTCGATCTGAAATTTTGCAGACTTGAAGTAAGTCGGTTACTTTTTGCGTAAAGTCGGAGACAATGCATGAATCAATTGACACAATAAATAATTTTGAAAATTTAAATTAAATTTATATATTTCAAAAAATGTACAAATTAATTTTTTTAATATATGAAAATAAAATTAGAAATTCATTGTAGATGTGTAACATCGGAGACTCTGTATTCTTTGGAAATGTTGTCTTTACAAATTAATTTTTTAAGCGCATATTATTACAATTACGATTAGCCGACAAAAATCTATGATGGCCTCAAACTTAATGTACTTTTCAATTATTTAGTTCTTCTTGCACCTTTTTCTGAAGCTCGAAAAATTGAATTATTACACTGCATATTAAAAAGATACTAATTAATACTGAATAATGAGGTTTTTTGACATTTTTTGCGAGCTGATTTAGCCGTTTTCTCTTGTCACCTTCTGGCAACCCTGAGCCGAACGTACGCCGAGGACTTCCGCAGCTGCTTGAAGAACTGTCATGGCCAAGGCCGCCGCAACGAGCCATATGCCTGCTTTGGCATCACTTCAAGTGAAATACAACTCCCGTGCAAACACAACGCTCATAAACTGCATGACAGTTATCTTACTTACGACGCGTCTTCATCTTACTCGCTTGTACACGTTACAGCCTCTTTGCTTGCATGTGTTGAACCACCAGAAGAGTCGAACTCACTTCGCTATTGTGTTTTATAACGTCTATTCCTGTAAAATTTGTTCAGGACATTTGAGCTTTATGATATACTCCGAGAATATGTTTGGCAGAAATATTTTTAATTTCATGAACAAATTTTCAAGTGTGTGACGTAGTTACAAATATACTTTTTTAATTAACTACAACAAACTAAACGAAAATTAAAATTAGATTCACTCCCAAATGAGCTTCTTTACAAATACAGAATAGCGTTTAATTTTAATACCGAGATATAATACACCGTATAAATATATTCCCTCGTTAGCGAGTCTGTTCGATTTTGTATAGAATTGTTGATAAGATTTGGCATAGATCCATAGAAGGCGACATGGCTTGTTCAGCACATGGCAAACATGTGGCAAGGCTATGGGATTGACTATAACATGTGGTGTCGCTATGGGACTGACTATAAATGTAATTATCCATAGCCATGTGGCATGACTATGGGACTGACTTATAAGGGGAGGCAATACTGGACAAGTGGACATGCTACGGCAGTCTTCTGATGTCCTACATCGCACGTGGTTGTAAAGGACTACAAGGGACAATAGAAAGCTGTCAATGCAGGATTTTTGTATAAGAACTACACCTGCGGCTGGCGCCAGACTTCTCGACCTCGATGTATGTCAGATTCCTATCACGTGCACGACCTCCAGCGATGGAAGCCGTACGTACGTGTATTTCTGTTGTATGGTGCGTAGAAGGAGAAGACAGAAAACTTCTCATTACAACTGGGGATATAAGAATAGTAATCGGGAGGCTTCTGCTAACAATAGGAATCTGTGACCAGTTGAAGAATGTATAAAAAACGAGTGATCCTATTTCTATTTTTATTCGTTGGTAATGATTCAGTTTACACTGATATTTCATTACGATAACATTCGTAATATGGTTAGACACGGATCACTTTCAAATATACTCGTCTTTCAGAAACTTTGCCCTTTTTACATTATTTAAAAACGGTTTGTTCATTTGTGTTGGTGACTTTGGTAAAGTGTTTGTGATTATATAGACACATATTTGACACCATCATCTCCATTCTCAATGAAGTTGGAAAGATGTTTTCATTTCGTTTCCCTGCTCTGTTAAATTCTTAAAAAGTGTTCTGGTTTAGATGAAGAGAAACAGAAAATTAGCCAATCACCATAGCACTCACATCATCAATATTTAAGTAAAGTTTGACAAAAAATTGGAAGTTTGACGAAATGAGTAAAGTTTGACGAAACATTCATTCATGTAAATTGATTGCAGTGAGACGTTACTTGAATATTTCAAAATATTCCAAGTTGGTCCCACAATTATTTTGAATAATGTGAGTGTTTTCCCGACAGAAGGGAGCTGTTTAGTCATTCTATGACTTTAAAACGTAAATACTAACGTCAGTTCCTTTCTTTATGAGCTACACGAATTTTTATCAGTAATGGGTTATCGAGAATTATCTTTAGAGATTATGTGCAAGTTCATTTTGGGGATGAAACTAGTGAGACTTACTTTTTTGGTCGAGGAAAATTTGATTACAGAAATAAATGAAACAAGTAACCATATTTTGCAGCAAATTAATCCATTTAAATTTAAAAAAATTCCCTTATTTCGATTGTTCCCTGTATGTTTTTATAAACAGACGAAAACGAGGAAAGATATTTGGGTGATAACTCAGTCCCATGATGTTAGTACGATAACTTGGCCCCGATGTGTAGGCGGATCGTTAAAGATCACCTTTTGATATCAACCAAGTCTCGATATTGCGTGTTTGGCCCCGTGAACCCAAGCCCGCGCGAGGCAAGCGGTCTTGGGGCGAGGTCGCTTGCCTTTCCTTGAGGCGCCAGTGGCGCCATCTCACGGACGACTCATTGACCCAAGCAAAAACCAGACACGTACCTAGGTCGTCGTCACATGCCGCAATCTTCTGGAATTTCGCACCTCGATGCCAATTATTTTTTGTCTGCTTTAGGCGATTTGTCTCTGAGTTTCCATCGTTATATTCGCAGAAGGTAGACTTTTTACTATACAACAAGCGAAATCAGTTTCAGCGATGCAAACACAATGCATTGCTGAGGTGATGCGTTCGAACATTTTTCACATTTTAAGAAATTTTGTGAAGTGATATTCGTTGAACTACATTCATGTAGGCTTGAGTTATTCGCAGGCCTCACATTTCAAAAAAATATCTCTTTAATAAATTGAGATCATTCTCATCTTTAGCTCCATTCTATCCCAATTTATTCTCTGACGTCGATATATTTCGTCCTGATCTTCGGAGTATATGTGAGGCAGCAGCACATGGCCTATTAATAGCCCTATACATTGGATTCCAGCTTTCGAAATAATCCTTGTGCTTAAATTTGATATCAACTATTCAATTATGTTTATTTTAATACTGTCTAAGAGGTCTGTAATATATCAAGTATCATGTGACATTCTCTTCGTGGTTTAATTGACTGATCGGTGGGTTGAAAATAAAAAGTCCACAGCTTTTGCTTTTTATTTGCGTCTTGTATAGTTCCGCTTTTAATTTATATTCTGTAAGATGCCCAGCTCAAATTGATTGATCTGTCAATTTAGGTCAACAGTTTTGACCATCTGGTCTATCGCTCAGCATTGTTCACTGGGCAGGTGGCTTGTCAAGCTTTATGATTTGTTTCCATTTGCTGACAGCTGGACAAATATTGCTCACCACGGATGTCGTAGTAAAGGTTTATTCCTTCCGATTTACATTAAATAACTTAATTTTCATTTTAACATGCAAAATTTTCGTTTACAGAGCATGTGAATTGAATTGTATTGACCCTCACGCCCTCACATTCTTTTAAATCTGTTTGTTGTTCTTAATTTGTTGACCTTACAGAATTATTCCCATTACCTCATCAAAAAAAGTAAATGTTTCTACAAATTATCGGGACGTTAGAAATTTTTTAGAAATATATATCCTGCAAGCAATTTAAGTCTCAGACGCAATGATTCTGCCAAGTTTCCGATTGTATTAGAGCATAATTTATTTATCTTTACTAAATGCGGCTTAATTTTGAGCCTGTTGTACAGGTCTTCTTGGTTGACAGTTATTCTCAATATGACAATAAACTATATAAAACTATCTTGAAAACACATTCTTCAAAATAAATACTGCTCCAGCCTAAGACCTAAATTCAGACCAACACTTCGTTCAACCAATCCACATCCAAAAAAACTTTCCCAGTCCTCTACTCGGGAGCGTCTGAAAAATATTCTAGCCTTATCCACACATCGGATACATAGATTTGGAATCAGTCACTGACTAAATTGAATAATTCTGCAAAGAAAACATGTAACGTTATTTTACAGTCGTAATCGAATACATTTTTAACTTATAGTATGATTAACATGTAAAGTAAATTTTAAATTCAATTATTAATATAAAACATTCATCAAAACATTCCCGGTCACTTCGATTTTATTTTAACTTGATGAAAATTTACAATATGTGCAATTTCTATTCCAGGTAACAGTTACGTGTGTAGCACAAGTTATAGTGGGAAAACTTCTGAAATGTTCTCTGATCTTCTGACCTCTCCTCCATTACATGCAAGACGTTCGTTCAGAGCTCTCAACTCGCATGCAATGCAAGCGAGAGTTATGCGGTGCTCGTCTCATCCGACTATAGGAGGCTGTGGCTATGTCAGCCTTCAAGGCTGAGTTTCTTGACTTCTCAGGCGTATTCTGCAACATTTAAGAAGATAAATATCGCCGTAGAACACGAGCTATGTCACGAAACATCTTAGATCAGCGCTACGGAACCTTTACCTTTAAATATAGAATTTTTCAAACAACTCAGATCTTCTATCTACGTTATTCCGCTAAAAGATGAAAATGGACCTTAATCGAAGAATATCTTTTAAGCAATATTACGCATTAGGAATCTAAGCATTTTTTTTCTCGTACGAAATCCAGGGGTTTTATACACTGCATATTTTCATGAACGCTCAATTAAGGAAGTTAATTCGGCGGTCAGTTGTAAGGTTCTGATACCCAAAATAAAGCATTCAAAGTTCCCAGGGGAGACTGTGATTGAGTGTCTAATTATTAGCTCTATTTTGTACTCTCCTTTAGTGAGGAGCAAAAAATTTATTTCCGTAGCGGCCGACGATGAGGCATCGATGTGGCAGCTACCACGCCGAGGAGGTCACGTGGGGGCAAGATTAATTAGAAAAAATGTGTATTCAAAGAGCAAACGCGCCATCGAGTTAGTCTTTGTATAAGGCCACAATTGTGGTGAAGGTCGTAGCATTATTATTCATTCCAAACTTTCAGGATTTGATTGCTGCTCCAAATGTTGTCAAGAACAGTTTTCTATCGTCTGAATCTGATGCCTGAATTTTTACGTTGTTTTGCAAACTCATTCTGGCATCCTGGATTTGGATTACGTTTCCACTTTACTCTTATTTCTGTTTCATGTGTTAAGCCCTGAAAATTCAATTCATCAATTTTTTTTCCCCGAAGACCTTGTTGTTTTTACATTCGCGTAATTGGAATAAATTTGCTCTTGGAGTATTCTCGATCATTTTAGTAATCTCTGTCATGGTTCATGATGCGTTTGCCAAGATATGTTCATGCAATTTAAATCACAAGGCGTCGATGAGAGATGAGAGAAAAAGTGTGAATAAGATTGCTACAAATTTTCGGTGATTTACGATCCAAAGTGTAAAATTTCATCATTGCCAGAAACCCAGTCATTTAGTACAGCAAAATTTCATTCCTTCTTTGCTCAAGTCCAAGTCACTTGAAACTCCCAAGCCGAGATGAAATTTAATATTGCTTTTGTATTCAGCGACGAGTAAAACACCTCTGCTTTCAACGAACACGTGTTTTTGTTGGACGTTGGTACATTTGGCTATGGCACAGAACAATGATCGTCATACAATGCTTAAGTGGAGATATTAATCAGTGTAGTCACATGACCAGCTGCTGATGCGAGGAAACTTCTAGCAGGGAAGTGTTCGGCCATACAGCACATGTTCTTTAAGTCCGAGTGTTAATTTAAGTGAGTGTTAAGTTAAAGAGCCATGAGTTGTTTTATCTTCAATTACCGCGTGCTAATCTATAGCTTTCGCTTGTTTGAGCAGAGACAATCCATAAGAAGGAACCTCATGCCCTAAACTTCGCGTGGAGGTATGGGCAGCTTGATGAAATAAATACTGGACAGTCGTATAAGGTTCCTCAAAAGTGGGAGTAAACCACTATCTGGCTGATACCTCGGGTCACGGCAACTTGTCTCGAAGCTTCAATAAAAGGTGCAGGCATTATCAGGTGTCAGAATCGTTCTCTTAACAAGCCATAGCGAAAGGGTAGAATAAAAGCGCAAGTCATCTGTGATGCTTGTCACTACAGGCGCGCACGAGACGGCAAAATAATCTCCAAACGTATGACTCGTTCTTCCGAATTCCAGTAGTGAAATACGACTCACATTCTCCCTGAAAAGGAAATTTTTTACATGAAGAGAATTCATCTATAATGAAGTTCTCTGTTAGTGGCAACACGTAAGAAATTTAGGTCAAGCATCTTCACAGCGAAATCATTAACAAATTTTTAACGCAAGTTAATAATATAAAATACATGGATTTTTTTGCTACGTTTCCTCAACCTTCAATAGCGTGATTTACTAGAAACTTTTCTCAAAAATTCACAGGAATATGGCAAAAGAACCTTTAAATTGGATGATAATTCATACGAGGAACATAGAGTTTACACAAGCCAGGCTGCAGCATGAGCCTCTAATTAAGGGTGAAGGATCTTTAATGGTTTAAAAATTGTCTGCATCGGTGACGTGTAACTCCTACAGCTGGTGCGGCGGGTAGCCTCAGAGAGTTCTTGGACTTCCTGCATTGCCTCCTGTGCATTGTTATCCAGGGACAGCGACTCTGATTCGCAAACTGGTAATATGTAAAATGATATATAATGTATAAAAATTTACCAATGAAACAATTTAAGAATGTTGCCATAATTTTTGATAGCAAACTGGGGATTTGAGTTTGAGATTATGCATACAAATTAACAATTAAGCAATTGAAGAATATTGCCCTTATGGAATTCTGTGGCTGAAATTTTACCAACAACCTATTAGTTTACAGCTTTATTCAAAAAATATCTCCCAAAAAATATAAAAGTGATCAGTACGAGATTGAATATTGATAAATTCTAAAGTTCATCGTAAGTTTAGATTGTAAGCAATCATACACGTGACTGAGGTGAAAATAAGAGAGATAGCTGAATGTTACTAGAACAATTTTTTAAAGCCGTTCGTATATGATTCACAGAACAACCCGATCGGTGCATCAGGTAAGCGCTAAAGAATACTCAGATGGGATGAAAACTAAAAAGTATTCCGAGCAGATGTTAAGAAAATCCACGACACAGTGCGCGGATCAAGTACAAGGATGCATATGAGCCGTCGTGTCAGAGCCACGTCTTGGCACGGCGCCAAGCCTCCGCTGCATGAGCAGGCAGCGCGTGTCGTAGAGCACGGCAGCCCTTCACAGCACGCGGAAACACTTCGCTGTCACTGAAATACTGCGCCGTCTTATCAAGTCTAAACATTTCGCATGCCTAAACAATATTATTTGTGCTATTTGTAATATATTAATATGTGGTCCAGACCTAGGACTGAAAATTTTAGTGTTTTTGTGCTCGTCATGTCCGTCCGCCTGTTTGTCTGTCCGTTCGTCGGTCCTTCTGTCCGTCAGTGACCACGTTTTCGTCGACGAGAAAATGCAGTGAGTACTGAGTTATATTTTTTTAATTTTGAGCACAATCTGCATGACGATGAATAAATAGGGTAAGATTGTTATGTAAATCTCGAAAATGAGAGCACTCCAGCATGACATTAAAGTTTTACTAAATACTATCCTTATTGAGGCAACAGCTTACTTTCTTCTGTGGGCGCAAACGATGATGATGTAGATTAAACAGCGTGTGACTAATGGCAGGTCAAGACGTACCATTCACGGATGTTTTATTGGGTTATTGTCCGAGCGCCATCGAGAAAACTTTCATGGCAAACAAGTCGCATTTTAGGAACAGAAAATGGAGCGTCAGTTGATATTCCGTTCAACTGCAATACTGCATCCATTAGAGACTACTCAACGATGTATGACGTCAGAGAACATAAGTCTGTGCAAAATAGTTCAGCTGTATTGGCTTTCTCGAAGATGCTAAAACAGTTCAACAAATATGTTCCTCAAGAAAACATTCTTTGAGGCTTTCTGTAATTACCGGTATGTGCAGAGAAGAAATGTCATAGCAAAAAAGCACTCATATTAAGATATACTACATTTTCAGCACCTTGACCGCATTACTTGAAGTCATCCAAGATACCTTATGTGTTTCATATATAAAATGTAAAATTATAATTTAAATTCGCTTATATGCGTGAATGTAAATAACAAGGATCCTATATATACATATATAAATGAGATTCCAATCCGTATTGGCTAAAAATTGGAGAGAAATTGCAGCTCGACGCGCTCGTAAGTTCATCATCCATAGAAGAACATGCATGAGCACTCTCATTAATCAGCAGGGCTTAATTTGTTTCCACTGAAATATGAATTCGTAGGATCCAAGTTATTCTTCAGATAAAGAAAAAGACTTCAATTAATTTATGGGAAAGGTTTCAAAAAGATTAGCACAAATTCAATTATTCCTTCAGTTCAAAATCAATGTTGATTAACCAAAGTTTAGGACAGGCCATTTTTTTATTCATCGTATTATAACGTTAAATTGCCAACTTACCACGACGTATATGCACCAAACAAGAATTGTGTCAGCATAACTTGAGTCACCGGAACGCACATTAACAGAAGGATCACTTCTGTTGACCAATGCACTAATGTGTGCAGTGAATAAGACTGTAATTTGTGTCGGGATTAGAGAGCCCAGCTGCTCAAAACTGTCAACCGAAAGTGGGTGTCGTTCTCCCAACCTCACTTTATCTTCTTCAGGAGTCGCCTTTTAATTAAGAATGTAAAGTGGCTCGCAATATCGCAACACCCGCATAAATTACAGACGTTATCTAACTCAGCTTACGTCTTGTTAGTTTAGGAACTTTTTCTTGCAGAATTGATCGCGCGATGTTGGCTTGAACTTATTTATGACTTTTGTGTCTATTGAGGCGCTAAATTTAAGCAATCATTGATTGTTTCGTGTTCTCCGGACAACTCAGACCACATGCAAGTATACTTTAAGGAATAATTTCATGAGACATATGAACTGCACAAAAAGAAGAGGCAAAATAAGAAATGGCTAACTTTTTAATACAATGTACACTCACGCCAAATATTCAGTTGATAAAAAATATAAATAGCTGCAAAGCTTTGTGTTCAGTAACATTGTCGTTTATTCTCTGGTTGCTTTCAAACCCGCATCAGAAGTTTCTTCATTGCGAAGTTGTTCTAGATTCTGTTATTTTTTCATTTAATCAGTAAATACTTGAGCTTTTGACCAAATTACCAGGACACTTCAGATGCATTCGTTACGATGCAGTTTTAAGTGCATCTTCTGAAGCGGTTCTCCGCTTGGTGGTCTCACTTGGTCTGCTCCCGGCGCAACTATTTATTGCGTGTAAAATATGCGTGTAGAGAGAAATTATTCGTCAGTAATGGATAACCTGTTCTGCAGGTGACAGAGAAATTGAAGTCTTCGGGCGTCCGTAATTGATTGCTCCTTACCCGCAAGTTATATGAGGCAATTGAGGGAGGATTATTGGAAGCCACAATGCAAAATACTAGTGCAGGAAAAAAATAGAAATGAAATAATAAGGTTTTGTAATTTGAGGCGTGCAATGTCATACAGTTGCAGTTATAGTTTTTGTAAATACATTTGTATCAATATGATTAAAGAAGTTGGTGGACAATATAGCTACCCATCAAAGTTTCGGATATCCAAAGTAAATTGTACTCAAAGGAGTAACGTTACTGGTATAGCAGGCCACAACGACAAAAACGAGAGCACTTTATATCACCAAAAAATAAATTAAGTGTTACAAATATCTCATGGTCATCATTCTTTGAAATAACAGAATTTTTTATCGAGATATAAAAGTTGTAATGTACAAGTCGGGATGTATGTTCAAACTGTCGACGTAGCGTTCTCATGAAGCCATGCTAATGAGGTTATAATTGCTAATATCCGCCCACACAGATCTTCTCGCCACATCAATTCTCGCAGCAGCCACGAGATAAGCTTGCTTTCGGATGACCGTACCTCGCGGAAGACATGACAACGAGTGTAGGTCCACAGAGAGCGACCTACTTAGGGGGACTGTTTTCATACCCTAGAGAACTTTGAGCTCATGCAGGGCATTCATCCGCTAAACCTAAGGCGGTGGTCGTGACGCAGGACACACATACAACCTCGTGCTTGGTTAACGTTTGTGACTATAAAATGCCTTTAAATTTGGGCATTATTTAAAAATTTTCGTATTGATGTTTGCGACCTAAGCACAAATTTAAAGCCATCGATGTAAAGCCTCGAGTAGTTGAGAATTTAAGTACTTCACTTCGATCTATTTGCTGTACCAATATGACCCAAAGTAATTAATGCAATTGGGAGAATAATAAGATTTCAGAAATAGAAGGTAATGTAATCTATCTTAAAGCATTAAAATTTTCCACTAAAAAAATGGCGCGTGCCTCCGAGATGTATTTTGCATTACTTGAAGCTTATTTTATTTAAAGCTCCTTTTTATAAACGACGAGAGATAATATCTAAAATAATTTGAGTGACTCCAATTCATTTTATGCTCCGAATACATAGGCCACTGTTCGGTTTGTCTACCATTCTACTCGTTCATTTCATTTTTAATTAATCCTTGATAGGGAAGAGCTTCAACGAGAAGTTGACCTCCTAAAATGTATGTTATGATAATTCGCTCTCTTATGCAGAAGCTCTGCATATGGTGAACTTTGCGAGGCATATTGCGTGCAATATAAACACCACGTACGGAGCTATTAAATCATGTGCATTAAAGTCCCTGGGTATGGCCGTGAAAGAATGCTGTATAAATAACGAAGGATGTTCCAATTTTTTGGCGCTAGATATATGTTTCATATTATGCAGCACGGAAGTCTTACTGAAATTTCACGTACTTAGTCTCATATATATTTGTCAATGTATGTTTGTGTGTTGGAAGCTCTTCACCGTAAATGGGGACCATAAATTGAAATTTTATTTTAAATTGGCACTATAAAGTACCAAAATCTAATTGGAGTTCTAATTATTACATAAAACGTTGGCTTGGATGCGCATTTCCTTTAACATACATTATCTTTATTATTATTTACAGGATTCGACATTGTGGATTACGGATTAAATAATTTCGGGGATTATTGAATCCGCGCAACGTTGGGCTAACAAGCTATTTTTGTACATTTCATGTTACACATTGATAACTAGAGTGTGATAGTGTTTTGAACTGCAAATCATTTACTTATATCCGAAAAGTACGAATTTATCAGCAGCTGAATTTTCTTCAATTTAACAGCTGAAGCAGATGATTTTTTTTTTGTGGAAAGTATGTTATTAAAATTTTGCATCAAACTATACGCGAAAAAATTTCGTCTAACTCTTTGCATCCATCATGTGATCCCACTTACATGTGTGCTATTTTAATTCATAACAATAGATAAAGCCCGAGAATTTCATTCCTAGCAGAGACCTTTCAGCATTTGTATCTTTCAGACGAGCGAGTCAAGACGCGTGTAAGTCACGCTCAAGTCTTCTTAACGTACGGTGATGAGCTCAAACACTTTATTCGCTGCCTCTGTATCTGACTTTTTTGAGGCGCCTTTACACGCTTGCTCGTTTTTACTTCGCAACAATTCGCCTTGTACGCAGTCATCATTTTTACACTCGGTCTTTCAGCCTCATCGTAAGGGATAAGTAGCGGTGACTGATGTTGGAGCAGCATTTTTATGTTAAACGAAGCGTTGAGAGATTCACCTTCCATGCCGGGAAAATGTGTTTGCAAGAAATTTTAAGTACATCTATATATGCGTTGTTTTTCTAATTTCATGCAGAATAAGTTCATTGATTTGAATAAAAATTGCCCGCTTCGATTATTTACATTTAGTTATAACTCTAAGTGCATATTTTATTAATTTTTTATTAATGAAGTGATTATCCGAACCCACAATAACTTTTATTAAAATTATCAACAGTATGTTGCGTACCAAAAAAATTGTATGCGTTAATTAAACTGTCGAACAAGACCGATTTCAATTAATTATCTGCGCCCGTAAAATTAAAATATGAGCTGTAATTGCTGTCACAGCGTCTGTTAGAAGGTGGATTTGATTTGCTTTAGTACCCACACACAACTCTATATGGCCCCAGCTTAGGAGAGTGCAAGATGCCTGTACCTTCTCTGCTCTTGGCGATGCAAATCTCAAAGTGGGACAACCCAAGTCAACAAAAATAATTCAGTTATTACATTCATTAATTTTATAATGAAGTGTTGTATCCTCAAAAGAAATATTATCAAGCCTCAAATAAGTTCTCAAATAAACCGTGATCTTTTTCATGTCACCTATTTTTGGCTGAGTAAGATTTCATTTCGATTTCATAATTTAAAATGAGAAGACACCTGAATTTTTTATATTAATACTTGTAGACGAGAGTAGTACAACAAGTAAAATACAACAAGTAGACTAAATGCAGTTCAAAGATCGTACACTGAGTCACCAGTAAATAATTATACAATGTGAGTATCGCTGGATTCTCTCTCGTACAAGGCGCGTAGCATCATAAAGTTTTCGAATACATCTGCCGGTTCCCAACTCACAGCCACAAAAGAGCGTCCTTATTCTTCAGTCTCTCCATTAAATCGTCCTATCGCATCATCAGCCGAGTAAATCTAGAATTTTGTGGCAGCTCTCTCCGCCCACTCTCTACCCGCTGTGGTTCGTACAATAGCTGTTTCTTTGTAATTGTGGGAGTTGGTCCGGGGTTAAATTCAGCTCCTTCGATCGTTTACATCAGGCATCAGGAGATGTTGCCAGAATGCAGGCAGTTGAGGCAGGAGTGCAATGCACGGTGGGCGCAACACAATTTGAACTCGTGCCTAGTCCAGCTGTGGACATCGTCGGGTGAGGTAGTGTGCTCTGTGTTCTTTGTGCGATCTTTGCCTCTAGCCGCGTGTCTGAGAGACGCGTGTGTGTACCGTTAAATTCGATACCACTACGCATTCATGAATAAAATCATATTTCCATTGAACCTTTTTATAAATTTATGAATAACTGAACGCTCTCAACAGATGCTGTAGCACACAAAATATCAACAGAGAACAAATTCATGATGTCACCGTGCAAAGCAATTCGCGGTTCGCACAACTCAGATTCGAATCTGGAGACCGTACCTCTGCAGTTAGAAGTTGTAACTAATAATCGAATGACGACTATGGTTAAAGTTTTGCTATTGTTGGTGTGTTGTGTTACCGGCCTTCTCTTTGCCACAATATGGATTGCTTGTAACAATTCGATTAGCATACGGGAGCTGCAGAAGGATCGGCTCGCTGCTCTTCAGAGCGTGGAGTCTCTCTTGGCGCGAGTTGACTTGATGGAAGCCGCCTTGGACCTGGAACAGGTCATGAGGGACGAACGAGCTGATCAGCTGGACACGGCAGAGCTTGATGCTCTCTTCGGTCACGAGGACGAGGATCAGGTGAGAGAAAAGTCATGGTGCTTTCGAGTTGATACCAATTTTAGGTATGGAAACATTAACAGGTTTCCATCGACGTTTATTACATATAATAAAGTTAGAAATTCGGTGATTAGATATAAAAATTCAATTGTCAGATGCCTTGAAAATTGGTTCTGTGAGGGTTGCAAATTAATTTATTAGATATGAAATACTGAAATTAGTCTCCCGCAGAGTTTTTGTTAGTGAGAAATGCAGATCGTTTTAACAAATTCGAAAAATCAATCGGGAGTGAATAGAAGAAACGTCCACCGAACATCACTGTCGTACTCAAATTAATAAAAATTAATTACATTTACTTGAACTTTTTGCTAGGTTTGTGTGCAGCCATGGTCACAAGTAATTGATTATAATTATTGAAGGCTTGATCTTGTTACGAGGATACTCGAGCAGCGCCTTGCTATAGGAAGGGTAGCGATGTATGTTCGTGATGGAACATCGAAGGCTTGGCTGCTTTTGCCCTACCTGCTCCACGTGTCTTAAGACTTAAGAGTCGTGTTTGGATGTTAGAATTTCGTACTCATTGTGCGCACCATAGGCTAGAACATGCGCCATGTGTTCTGGCATCGTTAGTTAGAATAGATTAAATTGTGTCAACGAGCTTGATCTTTGCCGGAATTTTCCATAACATTTTGACCGTGAGTTATATGCGTGTGCGTTTCTTTGATTTCCATGACGCGTGAGTGTATGTTATGAATAACACCATTTATTATTTGATTTGTAATCATCTTCGATTATTCATATAACTGTGTTAACGTGAAATGTAATGAGGTTAAGTTTTGTTCGCAAGGATAGTAACGAGTACGTCCAATAAATAGCATGTGCAACAACATAAGTTTTTTATACATTTCAATTTATCACTAGTTGCTAAATTCCTCTGAAAAAAAATATTCAAAAACTATTTGTTGGTCTCGACCATTATTAGTCACTTCAAATTAAGTGTATGTCTTCGGTTAATTTCTAGGGTCTGGGGTATTTTTGGTTGTTTTATTTCTGCTCTGCCCGCGGTGATTTCTCATTCTATTAGGTTTTGCAATCCTTCTTAATAATCTTTTCTTCTGTCAAGGATCGCTGAAGATAATTAATAATTGATAAATTTCTTACTATATTTTTCCATCAATGTTTATTGTTTATAACACTTGATTAATTAGACGAATTAACAATGTAATATTCAATTTAAATTCTATATTGTCCAGTGTTCCCACAACGACCGCGAAGAGGTGATGGTAATGTGTGCTCATTAAAGAGCTGAAAATTTGAAAGATATCATAGACCGAGCGCCCCGTTAAAATACGCTGTATAGTTGCATCAAGAGTGGCAGGTAATTGATCCCTCGTAGTAAGCCATATCACCTCCATGTAAGGACTCGATCAGAAGCGGAACAATTCGGAAAAACTCGACGACTCTTGCCTCAGTGTAACATACCGACGCTAAGTGGGTCGTAAAAAAATCAATTAAAGTTGCTAAAACTTTGAATGTATCTAAATCGAATCTTTCTAAGTGGCGACGAGCTCTTATGATGCATGTGATCGCATTTAGTAGCAAGGACCAGCGTACGTATTTTTCGCTGAGGTCGCCACTCGTGATGATCTTCACTCTATACTCAAATAAAATTAATCGTTGGCCTACACACTGCGAAGTTTAGAGTAATAATTTTTCTATGATCTACTATCATGTGTCATAACTGATTCATTTGTTGCATTTTTGAGCATGAATCAAATATGCAGTAATCAACAAATTCGATAATAATTTTTTTTAATTTCAGTATATTTTACCGAGAACGTGAAATAGATCAAAATTAGTTGCTCCAGTCACATTAGTCAGCCACATGAAAGTTAGTAGCTATGATTACAGCGCCCCGCAATTCGTGCATCCTAACCAGCCTTGTTATTTAAAGTATACATGTGAGTGATAGTGAGTTTTTATAAGAGCTCGCCCTTGTGAGAGCGTTCGATTTTCCCTTGTACCATTCGAGCTACGAACTATAAGGCGTGGTCGTTATGTACCAGTTTATCATCGTAATTTGGACCCAGCTCCACATGACGAGCTTATCTGAAGTTTTTTCAGTGTCAGCCGCTGACATCTCAGCGGATAAAACATACGAGATAGGTCCTCACTTCTCTGGTGTTCAGCGTAGAGTTGAATGTCAATTTCGCTCCTATTGAAAAGCAGAGCTTTTTTGGGCAAATTTCACGATTTAGTTTTTTTCAATTTCATCGGCCGGCTAAAATTTATGACGGCGGTACTTCCTTTTGAAATTTTGAAAAGGGTGAAAAAAGTAAAATGGAATTTTTTAACTAGATCCTACATATATACAGTATATATTGAGTCACATGCGTTTTTTGGCCTTCTTTGTCTGCGGACCTGGCCGTTTTTAGGCCATCGGACAACCCTGTTTCACAACATAGAATACCAATATTTTAACGGAAAATTAATTTAGAGAAAATTCATTTAGCTCGTAAATATTCTGATTTTCATTGAACATTTCAGTGTTTAGGGATTGCTTATCATGTTTTATCATAAAAATGACAGCTGTCTTTGTGACCATGAAAATCGTGTGTTTGGCTCGCTAAGTGTTACCGATCGTCTATCATTGATAAATAAACTCGCATTTCTGTACAAGAATAACTTTGAAATTTTTACGGATGATCCATTTTAGCTTCACTTGCTTCACATTTTAGCTTCACTTGCTTCACATTTTAGCTTCACTTGCTTCAGATGGCCGTATGGAGGCTTGAGTTTAGGTGCACGAACGGGAAAGTTTTGTTTGAATTTCGTGACTTGTTTTACAAGCGGTCAAACGGGCTTCATCAGGAGCTACAGTGCGTCAGCCACCAACTCTTGCATTGTACTTTTAAGGATGCTTTGGAATCCCGACAACTTTTACTTTTATCTAATTTAGCTAATCTTATAATTCAATGATGATATAATACAATATTATTTTTGATTATTATTCTTAAAAATTAAAGATGGAAGACTTTCAGAATTCGATTCAAAATAAGTTTCAAGGGATTTACATATGAATTATCACACCCTTTCCATGTGTTGGGAACATGAATCGTCTTGAAATACTTAACCTGTATTTTTCGTTACATTTAATATATAACATTTTTTCGAATAAAGTCGTCCTTTTAGTTAAACTAAAGCCGCGAATTATTTTCGTTCGTAATTGAGTAAAATTTGAGTAGATTTTCAACGAAATTGGAAACAAGAAAAATTCCTTAAACTTTATTTTCAAGCGGATGCTCTTCACAAAGTCATCATTGCTCACCCTTGCTCTCAGGAACGCGAGTATAAGGAAGTCCTAGACACCAGGCAGTGAAAGTGGCGTGCGTTTTTGTCCTCTCGTGACGTTGTTCGAACTTAAATTCAGTGCTTGGTTAGGAGAACAAAGCTATCTGATGGAGAGATGTCGCTAGCGCTGCTAAACTGACGTTGAGAAGTACAAGGTTGACCTGCTATTATGATACCGTGACCCCAAGGTCGGTAGATACGCTTGCGCTTCTCAGTCCACGCTTCGGAAATATGTTCGTATTATATTTACCATGCATTTTAATCAGAGCTCTGATTAATGATTTTAGCTTGGCTAAATTGTATTTCTTAATAAAATTATGAATCGAATTACGTGATAACAGCGCATACGTTAGATATAATAGCTAACTTGAATCAACTTTGCAATAATTATGAATTATTATTGGGGAACCTAAAATGATTTAAACATATGAAATAATCAATCATTGTGATGCATTTTTATCACTATCTTTTATAATTCAGTAATTCAGAGTAAACAGGAGGACGAATGCCTCAATATGATGTATTTATTTGCTTCAATCCGTCCCATTGCACAGTACTTCTCTGAACACTCAAATTAATTGGATTTCGTTCATTAGATGACTAGATATATTACATAGATCTTATAGATATATTACGCCTGAAATGTTACAGGGTGTGGAAATGATTATTAATAGAAAAAAATGTTTTAAAAAAATCCTCGCCTAAATTCAAATGCGAACAGCGTACTCCCACACAACTCCTCAAGTGCCACCTGAACTTTCTTCAGATGACACGGCATGATTTAATGAGCAAGTCGATTCCAGTGCACATTTATAATTTTGAGACCAGCTGCGCTTTCGATTGGAGGAATTATGTTGCTATAAATTTCCACTTGAACGTATCCGTCTTTCTTTACATAAACCGTTCATCGTACAGGATTTATTCGATCGTGATTTATTTTTATTTATGTTACAAGTCACCTACTCTATAATGCTTGCCTCAAGGTCTCCGGTATAAGCAGATGGCTGAATATAAAGCCCGGCAAACTTCACTGAGCTAAGGAGCTCCATATGATTGAGGTATATCAAGCATCACCCGCCGGGGCACCGCTATTCGTACGCACCTTGTGGGACTCCTTGGCCTACTTACTGTGTGCCGCGAGGCAGCTGGAGGATGCTCCCCATGCGGCTAATGACGTTGAAGTATCGTTGATTTATTTTAAACCAACGTTGATTACGAGCTGATTTTGTTCAATCAGCGTTAATTAAGTGTTGATTTCGTGGAAACAACGTTCAAGAATCGATAATTCAACGTCAGATGCCTATAGGTGCTCATGCTCCCATGGAGAATGTGAAAAAAGAGACTGTGGATCACGAAAGAATGGAGAATGTGTGATCATGAAAGCCCTTCCCCTGTCGAGTGATTCCATGACTTGTAGTTTAAAGTGAGCTTACCCATCTGAATAGATTCATCTCTACTCAAGGTTACGTTATTCTAAACAATGAACCACGTGCACTCTGACCTCAGTGTCTTCTTAAGACTAAATTTATTTAACATTTTCCTATGGTCGAATAGTCTTTCTTTAACAGCGTATTCAGGGAGCTGAATACGGTGGCTTCTTCGGCTTTTCATGAGGCACGTTCAAATTCTTAAATGTGTAGGGCATGCCATGTTTGTCACCAATGAATGAATTGCTTTTAATTGTCTATAGCTGAAACTAACTTTTTGTTTGTTATTTGTAATGCGATACATCAAAATTGTTAACTGTACGCTAGACAACCATGCACATTCACGGGGCAGTTAGACCGTTCGGGATCAGTTATCTTCACCTATATTTTTTTAATTTGCAAATAAAGTTTCTTCAGAACGTTTTTTATAGAGTAAATAGGACTGATAATGACGAATCACAATCCGCTGCTTTACATGTTTGATATTTTCCCACAAAGTGAGTTCTTTTTAGAAATTCGCTCTTAAAACCCCATTTTTTTCTCTGTTTTAATCATAAAGTAAAAATTAGTTTTTTTCGATTAAATTCAACTCATTGCTATTTGTAGCTAACATTAAAAGAGGTTTTACTTATATTTCATGATGTAGTTTTAAATTATTTAATATAAATGATGAATTTGTCATTTAGAAGGATGTTATATAATCACAAATTTCATTAGTCCCGTAGTTTATTATTGTGTGCGTTTGCGATGCAGCTCTTTTTTTGCCAAAACTATCAAATGCTTTTAAAATATGTTGTGCTTGGTAGTTGTAGATAAAAAAACATTGCCGGTAACGATAAGCATGGTTTTGTAGCTGTAGATATAATCATATACTGCAATGGTAACAATAAGCCAGAATTTGTTGCTGTTGATGTAAAAACAGCCAACGAACAATACAATATAACGGTGTTTTCAGACGTAGATGAAGTATAGGTGAACCAATGACATCCTTTATTTTGTCGTTTATATAGAGCGGCGTAGAGGTAACAAAGTAGAGGTAACAAAGAGGTAACGTAGAGGCAACAAAGTAGAGGTAACAAAGAGGTAACGCAGAGGCAACAAAGTTTTATATTCAGGTGACCTTGTTGCAATGGATCGTGATGACAGATGACATTCGGAGCCCACCTCTACACACACAGCGTCGGCCTGAATGTCTGACGCGCACTCACAATATTTAATTATGGTCTGTCCAAAAAGTGATGCACTTTTTACTACACTTCTCTTTTACTTTACTTCTTGTTTGTTTGTTTGTTTGTTTGTCTGTCTGCTACAAATCTTATAATTGATATTTAACACACTTCTACCTCTCCAATTGATCTGAAATTTTGCACACTTGCGTAAAGTCGGAGACAATGTATGTCTCAATTGACAGAATAAATAATTTTGAAAAAATTCACATTTTTTTATTTAAAAATAAAATTAAAAAATTAATTATTTTAATATTTGATAATAAAATTAGAAATTCATTGTACATGTGTAACACCCGAGACACTGGATTCTTTAGAAGTGTTGTCTTTAAAAATTAATTCTTAAACGCATATTATTACCTTGTTTATGTTATCCTGACCCATTTTGACCCGGCAAAACGACGTATCAGTGCTACGCATAGAAAGTGTTTCATGTTTTGCACATTATAACCCATCACCTCCAGAGTGTTGCACTGCACAGTGCACGTGTCCGCGATATTGTCGTCTTGTACTACAGGCTCTGGTGATAGCGCTCCAAGGGCAAGTGAAAACCGTGAATTCCTACTGCATATTCGTTGATATTCATTTATTGATACTATGAATAAAATATGTTTGTATCAAGAGTTTTTATGTATGTTCAGGGTAATCACTCACATGCTTCTTTGGCTTGAATGTTCTTAAATGTAGTTTAATTCTCGTTCAAACCTTGTTAATTTAGAACAGAATAACAAATTTATTTGAATGGGAAATTAATTGAAATATTTTGTCTGAGTTCTCTCATGGTAAAATTTTACCATTATATCTTGTCAAACACAATATTCTCACCGCACTCAAATACACCATCCTAGGTTTTTTCTTGACATGAATTTTTTTTTCAATATTTTTAGTTCGTATACAACCGATATGTTTTTAACCTCAACTCTCTTTCATGCATACACTTGCAACAAAAAAAATGATTTATCGAATAATAAAAAACTTTATGTGTAAAGATAATTGTATATTTTTAAAATTATACGTATTGGTTGTGAAATAAGATCACAAAAATGATCACATATGCCGCCGTGCAATGGTTCTCATTTTCCATGTATCGAGGCTCTATTTCATTGGAGTTATCAGTGACATTTTCATCTGGTGAATAAAAGTGTCCATGGTTTAAGGCTAAACTAAAGTCGTGGTGATATGGAGGAGCTTATGTCCACTCATTGTAATGCACTCAGAAAAATGAGTGAGTTGTTGTCCAAATAGCGATGCATTTCTTGCACTTATGTGGGTAATTCTGACCCAATTTGGCGTGGCAAAAAAAACGTATATGTGTTATGGCCGCTGTCTGCTCGTGCAGTTGGTAAGAAGTGTATCAAAATTTTGACAACATGACCCACTTATTTTTCTAAGTGTGTCACACCATCCGGATGACGCTTGATTATCCACATTCAGCTTCAGTTCATGTATAGTAATGTTTCCTACGGGCGGTGGGGTGGGCGAAGATGAATAGCTAATTGAATAGTTTTAGCGTCGTGCTCAAGCAGACTGTACGGTAAGCGATGCCCTTGTCCACTGAATAGGTCAGACTATTTACAGATATGAAGTACTTGCATTAAGTGACCTACCTGTGCCGCATCGCTAGTTGAAGGGAATCATCTCACTATTATTTATGGTTTTAATCGGCGTACTCCATCTCGATGTCAGCTTTTGTTGAAGCCAAAATTGAAAATACTGCATCACTTTTAAATTATTCATGCATTCATCCAGTTCATACATTGTTTTTACTTATATTTTATGAAATCATGATCCTTTTTATTCGTATAAACATGCATGCAAATGTTCAGTTCTCTGAATATAATTTATAGCGACAAGCTCCACCGTGCATCTTCCGCATTTGATTGTCACCGATAACACATCGGGTCTCACTTATTTAAAATTCCATGTTTACTCTGTGAGATCTTGATCATAAAACGGAAATCTCTGTTCAGTGTAGTTTATTCACTCCTGTATATTTTTCTGTAAAACGTTGAGGCGAACGCGTTCTTTAAATCGATTTAATGCAAATTTCATTCTATCTCGCTTAAACTTGCTTGCGATCGCTCCAAATATTCACTCACTTACAGATCGATCATGTTTTTTTTTAAAGATGTCAAGTTTTTCCGACGCCAAGTTCCTAACTCGCTCTGGAGGTCGCCTGTGGCTTACGTAAGGTCATGAGTGTTCACTCCAGCGACGCGCCCCAGATACGAGCAGCGCTCTACATGGCAGTCAGTTTTGTTTAGTTTAACACACGCAATTCGTGCTTTTTATCGCATTTTCTCATTTATGGAAAAAATGCGCTATTGTGCTCGCCATGTCCGTCTGTCCGTCCGTCTGTCTGTCCGTCCGTGACTTCACGTTTTCGTCGAAGAGAAAATGCGCTCTCTGTCACTCGCTGCCGTGAGTACTGAGTCATATTTTTTTAGATGTTTGGGAGGCAAGAGAGGATCAATGAAATGTGAAGTTTAAACATCTTCTGTGTTTGTTACTTCTTCAGGTGAGATTTTTAAATTTTAAATAAAAGAAGCACGTGAGATCAAAGAAGTTGCAAATGTGAATATTTTTTATGATCAAACAAACAATTGAGTTTTGTCTTAAAATTTTCGTATATTTGTACCACAAATGCTATTTTTCAAGAAATAATAGTTTTTCGTTTGAAAAGCTTTGGTACCTGTACAATGTACATGCACAGCATTTAATTTTTATTTTCTGTTTTTTTTTTCTTAGTCTTTCTCTCGATCGTATTAAAAAATGAAGCCATGACTTTAGCACCATATAGAAAGAAAATAAAATCGTTAACTCTTGTACTTGGTTTTAATTAATCGACTCGAAAATTAAATTCCAAAAGTCTTATGGTAATTAGGTTGGAAATTAAAACTTGTAGCAATATTCTTACGGGGTTTACTGTTAGAAATTTTTGCTAGCAGGAATTCTTAAAATTATACATTGTTTACAAAAAATGCTGCTTCGATCTTCTCCCATCGGAAATTCTGTTTTATCAAGAATATTACTATTAACATTATTTTGGTTATATCTGCAACATTCCGCTACATTCGTATTTTCGCATTATGGACATATCTCAAATTTGATAATTATCTGCGCTGCGTTTAAATCCTCCGCTGGCTTGTATAGGAAATTTTTCACCCCAAGTCTCTAGTTGATGTTTGATATCGCTTTTATTAGACGCCTCGACTGCCTTGTTATCTAGACTTGATTTTTTCTACCCATTACTGATGTCAAGAAAGCTGTTCATCGAACAAGCGAGATTTTGTTAACTTCTAAATTATATGGCAAGGAGGCTTCGAAAATAATATTGTGTGGAAGTGTTCTCGTTTTGTTGACCATTCATAAAAAATTCCTGGAAATTATTCTGTTTCTACACAAAAGCAAAAGTAGCTGCATGGGTCAATTCCACATCGTATTTTTGTTCGGTTTGCTGTGCGAGTCGCCGGGTTAGCAATCTCTGTAGCTAAAATACACATATATATACGAGTATATATACTAATAATCATACGAGCTAATATGCTCGTATGTAAACCAATTTTCACTATGCGTGCATAACCGAGAAATTTTAGTACGTCCGAAACAAATGAGACATAAGATTTAAATGCAATTTTTAGGGGCCATTAGACTTTTAAATAAAAATTGCTTGTGTAAATAGTCTTCTCATTATTTTAATTTTGCGCTTGTGTGTCTCTTGGTTCCGAATTTTTTATTTGTTCTGCCATTGCTCCCTGCCAGAAAACAAACTATAAGGGCGTATTAGTCTTGGTTATTATTATTTTTTTTTTGCTGCCTCATATTTAATGCCAGTGTTGTTGCTATATACGGCTGCTGATCTTGCATAAGATTATCTGCATGATAAGATAATTAAATTTAGCTTATGAACTTGGCTCGTGAACTGGTGATGTGTCTCAGATATGAGAGCCGATAATCAAACGTTGTAAAATACATCAGCTCATTTTCTTGATTTTTTTATGATTTTAGAACAGTCCGTCTGAAACGCAGAATGCAAACAAATATATTTAAAATTTGTCTAATAATGTTTGATGGTCAACATTGATCATTGTCTTCGTTGGAAATTCACAAGCTAATAATTCTTATGTAGGGGTTTTCATTGCAGGCTGTACACCCCCAGGCTGGAAATAACCGGTTTCTTGTTCCACAAATGCAGGTATCTGACATGCAAATGGTTTTATAATCATTCCTAAATATTGGATTATTCGATTGTCCTACGGTACGAAAATCTTCCAATTTATTCAATGTTCGAGGCACGATTTGCCAGTTTTTTATTCCTCGCAGTGTCGTCCGTTATGTGGGAAGGAGGTGGATGTAAGTGTCAATAATATGAGCCTTCTTTCATATATAAACGAATCATTCGTATGAATACTAGTAATCGAACGCAGTATAGTTCCAGCATCTTGGCTAGGCGTGCCTGTAGTGACGTAGCGTCTTAGGCTCGTTGCCAGTCTGACCCTACACCTTACGAGGCTGTAGGGTCGGCCCACTACTTGTGAGGCTCTATAGGGTCGGCCTACACCTTATGGAGCTGCAGGGTCGGCCTACAGCTTACGAGGCTGTAGGGTCGGCCCACTACTTGTGAGGCTCTATAGGGTCGGCCTACACCTTATGGAGCTGCAGGGTCGGCCTACAGATTACGAGGCTATAGGGTCGGCCCACTGCTTGTGAGGCTCTATAGGGTCGGCCTACACCTTATGGAGCTGCAGGGTCGGCCTACAGCTCAGGAGGCTGTTGGGTTGGCCCACTGCTTGTGAGGCTGCAGGATCGGCCTACCGCTTACGAGGCTGCAGGGTCGGCCTACAGCTTGTGAGGCTGTATGAGCTGTAGGGTTTGCCCAAAGCTTGTGAGGCTGTAGGGTCGGTCCACAACTTACAAGGCTGTAAGGGTCGGCCCACAGCTCGCTCGGCTGGCAGCTGCGATAGGACACTGCGTGTACGGGTCACTTCCTCCTACATGAGCCATATGCCCCGCTCCTGATTTATCGCCCGTGTTGCGTGCGTGCAATATGGTTGTTCCCGGAGTGCATTTATCCAGCACGCAAGACCTTCGTGGATGCTGTTGAGTTTCACTGCCGGAGAATGCGATTTTTCTTATTTTTCATTTGAATAGACGAGGTATCACAAGAAAGATAACTAATTCTTTGACTTTTATTAAAAATGGCATGTTTAAATGCAATAATATGCTGGATATTTCGATGCTTAAAACTTTTTAATTGATTGAATTGCTTCAAAAAGGTTTCCGTATGATTCATCTATAAATAGCATCCTAGAATGTGGTATGGGCTGCGATGCACAACTTATTTATTTCATAACATAATAATTTAAACCTAATAAAAAATATATACAATTGTAATCATCCCCATCCATATAGTAGGTATTCATGATTATAGTTCGCGTTTAATCTTGAATATTGAAATGACAGCAATAAATAGATTCTGATGATTAAAATTAATTGTGCTGCTGATGTGACACTGCGTGTTTTAGCGCATTTTCTCGTTTATGGAAAATAGGCGCTATTATGCTCGTCATGTCCGTCCGTCTGTCTGTCCATCTGTCTGTCTGTCTGTCCGTCCGTGACTTCACGTTTTCGTCGACGAGAAAATGCGCTCTTTGTCGCTCACAGCAGTGAGTACTGAATTATATTTTTTCATCTGCTCGCCACAAAAGAGAACTGGATGTCAATGACGCTGAAACTTGACTTATCTTCAACCAATTGAGAGAAGATCATTATGCACAGGGGCGTGCAATGTATAAGATGTTATATCCAATTTTATACTCTTGAACTTCCACATCGTGCAGAACTGACAGCTCATATAGGCCAATATATGTGCATCGCTGAGACTCTTTTGCAGAATCTTGTCTAGCTATCTGAACGTAGTGAGTTTAGAATCCCATGAAATCAACAGCTAATACTTTAAATATTATTTACAAATTCAAATTGCGTTATTAATTGATAGGAATTTCAATTTTTCAACAATTGAATTTTTACGAATTAACCATTTGTGTCTTGAATACATTGGAGCTTGAAGAAATTCGAAATGAATTTCAACTAAGATTTAATTATCTCTGACGCAGGTAAATGTTATTTTAAAAAAGCATGAAACTCAAGTTTAATTTAATAACATAGGAGATACTTAAAAATCGATGACTTGCATTTCTATGAACTCATTCCTCTATAATGCTTGAGATGACCGATGCATAAAATGGTTTAATAAACTATACGTACTTATCGCAACAGAATATAAGAATATACATATCGTGTATTATGAAACTTAATTGTGACCTTAAAGAATTAACACTCAGTATGTGAGTCTATAGATCGTCATTCCTTATATGGAACGTATATAGGAGCGATGGCCACGTGACGTCATCTAGACCGTCACTCCAATTACGAAACGTTGCGACGATGTCTACGTTACATCAAATAGATCGTTACTTCTGGGGATAAGTATACAAACGATGGCCAGGTGACGTCATCTAGAGCGTCATTCCTTGAAAGGAGTGTAACAACGATGGCCACGTGACGTCATCTAGAGCGTCATTCCTAGTAAGGACTGTAACAACGATGGCCACGTGACGTCATCTAGAGCATCATTCCTTGTAAGGAGTGTAACAACGATGGCCTCGTGACGTCATCTAGAGCATCATTCCTTGTAAGGAGTGTAACAACGATGGCCTCGTGACGTCATCTAGAGCATCATTCCTTGTAAGGAGTGTAACAACGATGGCCACGTGACGTCATCTAGAGCGTCATTCCTTGTAAGGAGTGTAACAACGATGGCCACGTGACGTTATCTTCATTCCTTGTAAGGAGTGTAACAACGATGGCCACGTGACGTCATCTAGAGCGTCATTCCTTGTAAGGAGTGTAACAACGATGGCCACGTGACGTTATCTAGAGCGTCATTCCTTGTAAGGAGTGTAACAACGATGGCCACCTGACGTCACTCCAGCTTCACAGCAGTCCATCCGTCCACGACAGGATCGAGCTGCTCTTTGATCTGCCCTGGTGTCTTTTTCGGTCACCTCCAGAGCGCACGTGTTGTTTAGGATGCATCGAAGACGCATGATATTAGATTTACTCAGATGTTTTTGTTAAAAGGAGATAAAGAATACATTTTCTTCGGCGTTGATTCAAACTTACATCGAAAGACAGTGTTCGTATATGAAAAATCTGAAAATTTCATAATTTAAGTTGTATGAATTAATAAATTATTAAAATATCGTACAAATTACTGGACGTATATTTAACTACGAGAGAATCGTAAGCGGATGAACGTTTACTGACATTGTTCACCTCAAAGCGCTGTTAATTATTTATATAATTACAGTGTTTATTACATTCCAAGATAAATAAATTTCACAATAAATAGAGCTTTAACTCATGTCTACATATTTTTGGAGCCTTACCGATAATTTAATTTAATTTTATTTTCTGTTTACTCATCTAACATTTATTGTTTTTCTTGCTGCATGAGCATTCCTTTTCGTTGCCGTGTCATGTCAACTCTACTGACACACTCACACACGGGCTGACATGTGTTGTTGCCGCGGTGCCTGACAGTGTCAGTGCTGCATGATCATTGCTACGAGTCAGGAAGTTCGTAACTCGACACCGTGGGTCGAACGCAGACACCTGCTACTGCTGTCTTTATCATTGCACTGACTTCTTCTTATCCAGCCTTGGAGAAAGTTAAGATTCACTAATTTTTTTAAAGTTATTTGAGCGTTTTATGTTGGACTTATTTCCAGCTTTATTGAACATTAATTAAATTATTTATTACTAAATATTGAAATATGTGTTCGATGTAAGCCAAGTGTAACCCATGGACACTTATTGTGTCCGTGGTCTTTGCAGGGCATCATCTTCAGAATTTCGTAATTTCCTATGTCTGGCTTACTGCGAACTTTCATACAACTTTAAAAATTATACATATTATTTTCTCATTTTAACCTAATTAAGGAGTGTTACTTTCGGCATGTTCAGAGTTTTGAGATAGGTACTGATTTTCTCAACCCTCATACAAATATTAGGTTTATAACACACAAATTGTTCCTGTATTTATCTCATTTTTACACAGTAGACAAACGCGAACTGAAACAGTTGTTTACACAGTGAAAATATAATTGAAAATGCAAGGAAAACTGGCAAACGCAGGGCCACGCCATGCAAAGCGTGGCAACGTGTATGTTGTTCATATGTCGGACGTGCAGAAAAACTTGAACTCATAGCCATATTCTCTTAATTAATTTATATTCTGAATTTGAATGCATAGATATATAATTTTAACTCATTTGGATGCGAGTCGGAAGCATAACTCTCTGGTCAATAATTTGTGAGCATGTCTTGTAGATTTTACTCGAGTAACGATCAGAACTATAGCACTTTTATTACTTTCTGTATGGGTGCTTTGATACCGAGCGCATCGAATTTAAAATAGATTGTTATTGCTCTTCACACTATGAGGTCCATGCTGCAGATTCTGACCTCCAATATGACTTTGACCTTCTGATAATTGGCTATTCATTTTGTTAATCTGTTTCATAGTCAATCTGTGCGAATTAATTAATGACTTTAGATGGGTCCAGACGTATATATGCAGCCACGGTATGCATCAAATGGCCCCATATATCAAATTTAGGGTCACAGTTTCCTGCGTTTCTGAACGAATTTAGTTACATTGTCCTGTTCGTCTGAATCAGCAATTTAAATTAGTGTATATCATTTATTAATATCAGAGGGAAATGTCTTGCAATAAAAAATTTCTTTATGTCACAATATATATAAGATTGAATAAATAGTCGATTTAGAAAACCTCAGCTATGTAGGTTGTGAGCTATCATACTTTAACATTTCCAACACTCGCGAATATAATGATATTATACGTTTTACACCCGAGTTAATTAAACAATGTTTAATTAACTCGGGTGTACTACTTTTTTAATTAACTCATAACATTTCAGATTTATAAACTAGTACGAAATTCTTAATGTGCATTTTTTATGTCGCTGTCCTTCTCCGTATTGCCTGAATATTTAGAATATTTATTAATATATAATATTTCTCCGTAGAATATTTTATTGCCTAAATTGTTTTGTGCAACAGTTCTAAATTTTTACTTGGTGATGCACCTCTGAATCAGCATTATTTTTCTTATTATCTTAACTTCCCTATCTAAATTCATATCACCAGTCTGAGCTGTGAATAAAATGAAATATTGAATAAATAAAGACTTAATCTAAATCAATGGTGTAGGACTAAAATATTAATGACTATTTGTCTAGAGTTAAACCGCAAAAATTGTTCGAAAATTATAATTTGGTATATTGTTTTTGTTTTGTAGACAGTCAAATGGCAAATAGTAGAGTTAATATTGTGTTATCTGAATATTTAAAGTAGCTGACAAGTGCGTTTTTGTATTTACTTTTTATTTACGTCATCGAAAACAAAATTTTTCAGGACGAGGATCCAGTGTTGACGCGACGAAAACGGTCTCCGGAGACGCTCCGCCGTCCGTCTCGCTACATGACCAGACCTGTGCCCATCTACAACAGGGCGTACGGCGTCGACTTTAAGGTAAGCTGCACGGCCAGACCTGTGCCCATCTACAACAGGGCATACAGCGTCGACTTTTTAGGCAAAGCCAGATCTGTGTGCATCTACAACAGCGTCAAGTTTTTCATCATTTGTCAGTTGGAATCATCGAAGAACTAAGTTCGCAATCAGCAAACGCTACTTACGACCTCGATATTGAGGTGGGGTCAAGTTCATCAATTGTGAATACGATGAATAATTGAGAGCTCTGTTCAACAAATAGGTTTGTACATCTTATTTTTGTTGATTAGAATTTCATCTCCATATCATACCGCAACAATTTATTGATGACTTCTAACGTCTCGCAATACTCGACGCATCAAATAATATTTACCTGTCAAATTTTTTCAATGAATAATTATTCACAAAATAATTTCAAAATGTCACTTTTTTACTGTGTACAGATTACATATTAACGTCCGCGATTCTTTACCGCTTTTATCAATGCTAACTTTTAAAGTGATGATGTTTCTCGTTAGCTCTATTCTCGACAAGTGCCCTAGTTTAGATGTACTCGTGACTGCATTGCGCAGCACCTCGCCCGTGCACCTGTTATATTATTCCATTATTTTCTTAGGGGAACATGCCCTCGACTCTACTGAAATTCAGTTTTCAAATAATTTTTTTTTGAATCGTGAAATCATTGAAAGAAGGGGGAGATTGCACGACTCCGTCTCGGCAATTTAAAACGAGTCATTGCGTCGTGAGTGAACTAAAAGTCGCTGAGTGACTCGTCATTGCTGCGTGACTTCACGGTTTGGTTTTTTGACAGATGGTTCGGCGTTGACAATGTTATTCCTACCCGAATCTGGACTTCATTTATAATTATACAATCTATGTAGGAATAACATTACTAATTAAAATATGTTTCTTTATGCCATTAGACAGTGTTTAGTTGTTGCAACCTGAATAAGAAAACATGATTTATTACCGTGGCTCAATGAATCCGGAAAGTAACTTCATTGCTTCGATATAGCAACTCGTAGAACTTGTGGAAGTAGTTCTGTAGTTATACATACGGTTCGGTTCTAGCATTTACTTAATGTTAAGCTAATTTATCCTCCTTATCGTTATCGGCCCCTTCTTATGTACCTTATTAGCTGCTAACTGTGATAAATGTGCCTGATGGTTTTCGCTCGTCGAAATGAACGCTACTTGCTCTCGCACTTGAAACAAATTAACAGGAACATGTTTTGTGAAGCGAGATTTTCGCTGTTTTTACATTAGCTTACAGGAGTTGTCAATTTCGATCTCTTGCTGCTGCATGGCAAGTCTATTGCAACGGCTAACGGATCATACCGAGTTGCTTTAGTTTTGTTCATATGGGAGTGCACATTGTGAGGGAAGAAATAGGTGTGAATTCAAGAAAACTTTGATAAATTATTTTGTGTTTAATTATAGGAGCTGAAATTTTCTATAAATCTACAGTTATCAGTAAAGTGGTGTTTCTAATTATAAGTACCAAGTTTCTCCCCTTATAATTGGTTCCGATGAATCTTTCGAACATTTCCAAACTTTATAAGATATCTGAAAATTTAATTTATCCACAAAAAAGTTGTAATTTTTCCCACTAAAGTTCAGTATTTTTAATCCTGAATAAGTCCCGGTTGAGAGTGGAGTTGCTAGGGCGCAGTCGCGCGTCTTATTATAGACGTGATAAGTTCAGTGTAATAGCAGCCTGACGTGCGCGCCTAACCTACCGTGGTGTCCGTGCCTTAGCATTTCTCTGCTCTGTAATTCCCGAGCCTGTTTGGATGAATTGGTGCTCGCTTCTATAGTGCTATTCCTACGTGAATGCTGTCGTTTGTAGCTCTTCTCTTAAATGGGCAATGGACATGCAATATTCTGACACTAATAAACTTTCGATTCTGCTCTCGTAACATATTATTTTACACACAATCGCTCCGTTATACGTGTAATTTGAAGTCGATTTATTCATCAAATGAACAGGCACGTAGAGATGAATTTAATGGAAATTAATGAATTTTGACACTATTTTGCGCTCATATTCATTTATTTTTGTCAAACTCGTGATAAGCAAGCACACAGCCGAATGAGAAGACCCAGTCAGAGTAAGTTCATATACCGGGTTATTCTAAAATCTAAATGATGGACCTAATCTGGCCACCGAGATGTCCTGATCTCACCCCCATGTGACTATTTCTTATATGGTTACGTTAAGGAAGCTGTTCACGTCCCGCCTCTACCAGCAACTCTGTTTACGTCCCGCCTCTACCAGCAACTCTGTTTACGTCCCGCCTCTACCAGCAACTCTGTTTACGTGCCGCCTCTACCAGCAACTCTGTTTACGTCCCGCCTCTACCAGCAACTCTGTTTACGTCCCGCCTCTACCAGCAACTCTGTTTAAGTCCCGCCTGTACCAGCAACTCTGGTTGATCTGAAGAACCGTATCACTGCTACGGTGCACTCAGTAACAGAAGATCTGCTTTCTCGTGTGTGGGACGAGTTTGGCTACCGTTTATATGTTTGCCGTGCAGCACAAGGGGGACATATTCAACATTTATAAATATGGAAAAAATCTATTCTTTCCATTCGTGTATAAATTATTCATTCTGAATTTATACTTAAATAAATACGACAAATAACCCGACAAGAAATAAATAACCCTGTTATCTTACCGAATTTATTATCTAAATTTACTCTATAAATATGGTTTTAAAAATAATTTAGGGGCAGCTACACTCTGCACGAGTGCGTTAAGTAGTTTAATGAATCCAATATTTACTTGTGTCTTTTTAAGACTAACATGTCGGTTGTACGTTTACGATTGGTAATAAATGAAATGCATAGGTAATGCCTAGAAGTTTCTAACTGCAGCGCTTTCAGTATTGCGTTTTATGTTTGACTGAATTCATTTTATTGTTCGCTGTAATAATGAAATTTCTGTGAATTTTCATAACGGCCTTCTGAAAACAATGTACGCTCAAAGTTTATATAAAACTATACCTGGCAAAATGTATGGCTCAGGCTGAAACAAATATCTGACTTTGAGAAACTTAGTGTAGCCAAAAGTAACAGGCAAATGCGAAACATGGCTCTCATATTTTTATGTGCTCTCAAGACATTTGCTTTGCACTATACTGGGTTTTGAATTGATGTAATTTTTTAAATTTTAAGTTAAAACTATTCATGTAGAGGGGAATCAAAAATGATGAATGGGCACTCAGGCTTCAGTTGGACTGCTAACTGCATGAGCGAGCAAACTTTCATTTCTTGTTATTGTCTGTATTCATGAATTGTAAATGAAGTTCCGAGGAACAAAGTTTCATGTTTTTTCCATCTTTTAATTATTAGAAAAATGATCAGCTTTTTCATAGGGTAAGATACTCAAAATTATAAGATGTAACCCTCAGGCAAACGTAGTCATGTTGCAAGCTGATGAAAATATATAATTAGACCTGCGTACCAGTCAAGATCCTCGTTTGAATTGTATTGAATGCCCTTTAAAGGGTAGCGTCAACTTGGCTTTAATCTACGGACGATCCTCGTAGACTTCCAGTAGGTGCCTGTGACCTTGACCTTGAGAGGAGATGCACTGCGCGTTCACGCTCGCCTCAAACGAACGCCCGGAACGTGAATACAATTCTCTCGTGTTTCGGCATCAATTAATAACACGAATAGAGAACTGAAGTCATGTTACATTGATATGAAAAAACGTACTGTTGATATTGGCGGTTCTTCTTCCCTCAACCCAAGGTTAATCGCTACAAAAGAAGCGAGAACTGCCACGTGTGAGGAAAATAACGAGCTACTTGCGGAACCGATTATATCGTAAATTTGAACTAATTAGTAATTGAAAACAATATGTAGCATCTGTCTCAGTTAAGTGCATTCAGTTTGAAATTCTTTAATTTATTTACACAAACAAGGAGCTTGGAATGACGAGTAGTATCTTGTGAACCTGCCTAGCATAAGGCGACCTGAGCAATATGCAGGTTCGGTTACTCTTACAAGTGCGGGTAATGCGTGTAGATTGAATACGACTCATGCCTCAATCTTTACTCTGAACTACCAAAGTAAGTTATATATGCTGCGGATATAGTTAATTAAAGTTTCAGAATTTTTAATAATTCAAGAGCGGATTTGTTCACGCTCACTTTGAAAGCCAATTTATAGGTTAGTATGATTTCGCTGCCGCACTCATGTTTCAATGTCCATATCTCGGCTTTTGATTCTGAATAAGTTCTTGCCTACGCTATAATTTTAAGCATGGTTATGAAAGTTAAAGTAATGTTTGTGCCTTGTGTGTGCAGAAGAACGGCGACGGACTAAAGCTGTACAGCACCCTGCAGTCCATCCCCGATGACGCTAACTCGATCGACGCGCCTCTAGAAAAGCCAGACTCTGATGAAGTTAGGTAAGGCAGCGATGACTCAGGAATTGTGGTGAATAACGTAGCTTGCGCCCAGGGTTAGATTTAAAGCACCAATATATTTTTTCTAGCTTACTATTTGTGATGAATATCGTAAGTTTGATCCAGGTTTACATTTCAAGCTTCAAAATATTTGTTGGAGCTCAGTGGTTGTGGGGAATAACGTAAGTTTAGTTCAGGTTTAGATTTGTAGCACCGAGATCTTCAATTGAGCCCAGTATTTGTGGTGAATAGCGTAAGTTGTGAACCCGTTTCAATGTTAATTTTATTGGTTGAGGTTTAAATTCCATTTTAAGTACTGGCACTGCTAACATATTTATTCATTATTAGCTAAATGCAATTATTTAATCAACTCTCTACTTAATCATTTCCAGCTCTTTTTAACAAACTTTGACCCATCAAGCGCGTAGCTTAAGTTCTCATATTCAATGTTCTGGGGCTAAAACTCACTTAAGGACATGATTTCGGTCTGAGTATACGTAGAGGCCGATTTCTCGTCTGTGATTGGTGGGTTTGGCTTTAAAAGCAGTCAGTAATTGGCTGACGGAGTTATATACTCAAAAACATTGACTAAAGTACGACCCCATAAATTTTGTTTATGCAGTTCACAATTTATCGAACTTTTCATTTCCACAAATTTTTGTTCTTGTGCGCTAGATACGCACTTTCTCCGAATATCCGTGCATTCATATCGCTTGCCTATTCTCGTGTTGTCAGCAAGTATATATAATCATGAAACTTTTCCTGTAACAGGGCTTACCGACTCAATATGCAACCTGCCTAGTAGGTTTATGTGAGGTTTAGCAGTTTTTTTCGTGTGTTTTTAGCGCATTTTCTCATTTATGTAAAAAATGCACTATTGTGCTCGCCATGTTCGTCTGTCTGTCCGTCCGTCCGTGACCTCAAGTTTTCGTCGACGAGAAAATGCGCGCTCTATCACTCACTGCAGTGAGTACTGAGTTATATTTTTCATAATAAAAGCTTTTTACCTGCTATTCTTATCTTTCACCACTCTGTACCTCAGAGTCCTGCGGCCGCCTCCTGCGTCCTTCCTCAAGAGCGGAGACGGTATCAGGCGCCGACGTGGTCAGCGTCCTCAAGTCAAGGTTTGATTTCGACCTGCAAAATCTTATTGGTAGCTTATTTTCCACTTCGCGATATTTGCATCAGCAAATTTCAATATTTCATCCTTATGTTACAATTAGTTTGATGAAGAGCATTGGCCACTTTGTTTCATGCATCGAGAGAAAGCGATGTCACTGAACACAATTAAATTCAAGCCTATAGGTATACAGCTTTTTCAGGGACCGATTTAACTGTTTTTAGCCTGAGGATCAAGTTTATAAGGAAGCCACTGAACGCCAAAGACTCGACCAGGTACTGTTTGACGTTGATATTTATTACATTGTCAATTAACATCGAACTACTCGTGTGTATATACCTAATCAACGTTCTTGCTTTTACTTATTCATGCTGTAAATACTTTTATAACTACACCAGGTTCTTTGTGTAGCTGTCTATATTTAATTTCTTATTTTAATTTATTTTTTACGCATATCACTCGTGTGCTGCTTTGTAGAAAATGGTGCAATAAGTTTCTTGGTATTTGTTTAAGATTTATCAGTCCAGATTATTCATAGGACAATATTGGATTATCCAGTGAAATCGTCTGAACATGATCTCCCTTATAGCATTGTTCATCCTTATCTCCAACTGGTTCTTCTATTCGACTGGAAAACCACTAATGCTTGGCATCTGTTTTTTGAGTTCTTGGTTCGAGCGACTGAACTTTATTATGTCAGGATCGAAGAACAATTTTTCCAGCCATTATCTTATCATTATCTCCCAAGAAATCTCTCAACTTCCAAATTGCCACTTGCCCTCTGAAATAGCTTACCGTCAGGTTGTTCTCATCGTCTGTGGCTTACATAGCAAAATTATTAAAAATTAAATAATTAATTATCTCTGGGCCTGTTTGTACTGTATGTTTTAATTGATCCCAGCCATGAACTTCCCTTTTCTCTGGTTGATTCAATATCTGGCTGTAAAAATTTATTCGACGAAAGTAATTCGTCTATTTTTAAACTTGGGATCTTAGTCGATTAGAAAAAATACTTATAATGGTTGCTTAACACATCCAGATTCAGCATTTTTATCCTATATTTAAAGTTACTTGGAATTCAATGCAGGGAATGAACTTTATATATGATCATCAAAATTTCGAATTCGTTATAAAAAGCTTTATAAATTTAGTTCATTTGCTAATAAATGCAGTCTTTACAGTCAGCCCAACGTTAATCGTGCATAAATTATTTCAGCGTTCAATCAATTTGAATTTTTTTTTATTTTTTCGCAAATTTAACATTTGAAACTTTGTTGCACTGATTATATCTCCCTAAACTTTGAAAAGTAACTTAACCTCGTTACTCATCCACGCAACGTATACGCCGATTATCTGTCACTAAAAAGTTATCAATTTCATTCACTCATACATGTGATAGAGCATCAATGAAACGAAAAATTTTATGAAAGAAAGTTAACTTCACAGGCAGTATTAGCAGATAAAGGTCAAGTTTTACCGTAAGCGCATCGGCTCTGCCGAGAATGAGCTCTAAATTCACTTTACTTTGTTGTGTATTTGACTGATATTTGCCGGTCTGGTATATGGCAGCTAGATTCTCAAAAATAATTCATGTCAGCTTTTTATTTTATTTCAAATTTTAGCTTAAAAGGTGTCAGTTTCCTTGAGAAGCTGTATGTATGGCTTCATAATTATTTTGTAGAATCTGCTACCATTGAACTGTCTTTACTTCTAACTAACTTCTGCCTCCAACTCGCGCCATCAGAGCCTCATTCGACATGAAAATCCCACTCCCATCGGTGGGCTTGTGAAAAATGATGACGTCCTGTACAGAGAGTCCCTTTACAAGGTGAGCTCGGCCTCCTCAAAAGAAGACTAACCTTAACAAGGCGGTATATATATAACCATTGGATAAACATCATATACGGTCTAATAGCGAAACCTACCTCCGCTATTGCTGGTGGAGGCCGGGTAATATTTTGTCTTCACAAGGTGCAAATGTAACCAAGGTTATATGAGGACAAACTTCCAAGAAATTTTATCAATCTGCATCATGGTGCATGATGTCTAATACGCTCAAGGTAAGGGATAAAAAAACGGTCACCAAGATTTTACATATGTATTTCATGACATATTTTCCAAAGATTATTGCGATTCGTTGCAGCAGTCAATTTATCTTAGGTATACATACGAAAGCAGTCATGTGTACCGCCTTATACATTGTTCACGATCAAGAGCTCAGAAGCGAAGAAAATCACATTTTTTTTGTAAGAGAAAAAGTTTGAAATGCTCCACGATTTTGCAAGTCATTCTTGCGGAGGGACCATGTTAATCTGACATGCAATATCTTCAAGACTTCCTCATTCTTTCTCGTATAAAGAAATTTTTTTCTGGCTGTCTTTGTTCTTCAAGATCTACAGGTGACTGTGCTGTAGTAGAGTCGCTGAATAAGGAAAAGAGTACACGTACATTTTCGCGTCCAAATTTCTCGCACTGTTCTCGCGTGCTGAGAAACAACTTTTAATTAATCAACTGGTTTTTGGGTTGCCCTCACAAAGGCGCGTTAGCCAAACATCGTCCCGTCCCTACTCCTTATTTGCTGGCCGAATGACACTCGTTGATCGCGTGCTTCACACGTTCTCACTTGCACGGCTGATATGATTTGATGTCCACATGGATGAGCTAGAAGCAATTTATTACCATCTTAGACTTATTTTCTAAGAGATCATTTAAAATCAGCAAAACAATACAAAGCAATAAAGAAATACGCCTAAGGAAGAACAACTATTTGTTTTCGTTGGACTGCTGCGCATGCCAGATGGTTAATAAAGTGATGATTTTTTTAATGTTGCCATCATTCACAAAATACCGGGGAGTGAATTCTCTGACAAATTAAAAAATATATTATTATAGTTTAAATAGTTTATGCTCCCAAACTAACTGCATGCATGAAAAAGTGAATAAAGTGAATAAATGTTTGATCAGAACACTCCCGGGGACGACGTCTGGGATGCAGCAGTAGCTAAAGTAAAGCAGAGCACCGCGAGCCCTGCCTACCTGACGCAGGCTGCCTCGAAGCCCGTCTTTGTCTCTCAGGTCAGTACAAATAAATTCGTGATTCTCTTAAATCATTGACGTTTAAGCGTACGTTTATACATATTAAGTCATTCAAATTGTTCAAAGATTTTTCGAGATAATGCTTGATGACTTATTTCAGTGGAATTTGGATTCGTAATTGGAGTCCCCGACTTATTTTGCATTTTTCTTTAACTTGCCTTGTATGAACTTAGATTCACTGACATTCACTGTAATTTAAGCACGAATCCAAACACATCTTCAACATATATGTCACTTGAATACTTCTTCATGCTGACTTCGGACCCATGTCGCATCTGGGACGCAGATCCATGCCATCCTATACTCGGGTCTCATCCCATAATTGTTGTCTTCTAGTCAAATATCCTTGATAATGTCAAAACAATCCTCTACTTTACTAACTTGAATGTTTTACGTCTCACTCGTGTCTCAAGTATCCCATAATCGTTGTCTCATTTCCTCGCACTCGCAATCGCGCCATTAATCCACTACTTATGCTGCCCCAAGTCTCATAATTTCACTTATGTTTCATGCATCTTATTAACCGTTGTCTCCTTGTCTCGCAGTCTCAATCGTATCATTAATCCACTACTTTGCTTGCCCAAGTGTCATCATCTTACTCATGTTTCACGCATCCCATATAGTTCGTTGTCTCCTTCTGTCGCAGTGTCAATCATGTCACTCACCCTCTACTTACACTCCCCCAAAGCCATCATGTAATACTCGTGACCCCCACAGCCCCAACGCCGTCTCGTTGGACCGCACAAGCGGCCTCGCAAGAAGAACTCCCAGCGCCGTCGCCACGCTTCGCGCTCCACCGCTGCACACTTCAACGGACGACCTGATGCTGCTGGTAAGATCCTTGTATTTGGTATTTTAAAAGTATGACATATGGTTAAAATAGAAGATGAAAACTCCAATTTCGTTGACAAACGAAGATTTTTTGCGATGTTTCAATAAGTAGGGCCCATAATATCAAACAAGTTTCTATTCTGCAGTATAGTAATGCTGTTTTGATGACGTAGGAGGAGACGGCGTGTGGGAAGCGGCCGAGTGGATGGAGGGTCTGGGGCTGACCTCGCGCTACAAGACTGGCGGCGATCACGTCACTGTCGCCGAGTCTGGCGTTTATCTTCTTTACGCGCAAGTATGAGTTCGTTTGTTTTCATGCTTCATTTGTCATATCCTATATTTCTTGTCGATTCTTAATTGGATGAATATTCTAGTCGGTCTTTAAGGCCTACTTTTAATTTTTCAAGAATTACCAAGCAACGACCACAATTTTAGTGACTGCTTCCCTGAAATATCTGGTCCTACGTACTCATCTTGAGATTATTTCACTGAAAAATAGCGAAATTTTTACTTTCGTGTGTTATTATTTTTCTCTGTCAAGAATACCGTATTATACTAATTGAAAAAATATGTATGAATTATTTGAAAATTATTTGAAAATTATTTGAAAATCGTATCGAAAGAGACCTAACGAGGTTATTCAAGAACGGTGAATATATCCTTGATCAACAATCCCCTGTTGTGTAAGAGACTGTGATCTATGGAACTGATTATTAGCTGATATTCATCGAAGCCTCAATGTAATAAATTATTGAATCAACAAAACAGTTTTTCTTTACTCAAATAACAAATATAGTTTAGCAGAGGCTCGATAAAAAAATTATTTTGAACATCACATAATCTATAAATTGTATTACGAATAAACGTCGATACTGTGTTACAGAAGCGCGCTCCGTAACCTTAGCAATGCTTTCATTAGAATTTTCACTGGTTTATTGATCAATCAAGAGACTAAATGCTTCCAAAATATCATTCTTCACATAAATATAACTGATAAAAAAATTTATTATTGGAATCGAATATTATTTATAGAAACATTGTAATACTGACCACAGTGAGCTATTATAACTACTAACGAATATCACGTTGCGGCAGGTCAAATTCGCCATCATCAACCGCGCCGCGGGCTTCGACATTAAAGTGAACAACCGCGCGGAAGCCTCGTGCTCGCACGTCAGCGACGCCTACACTTCTAGCTGCTACACGTCCGTCGTCACCTACTTGCCCAAGGTGACGTGATGGTGGTGCATGTCAGTCGTGCGATGATGGTATCACCTGGTGAGGTGACGTCATGGTACTGCATGTCAGTCGTGCGATGATGGTATCACCTGGTGAGGTGACGTCATGGTACTGCATGTCTGTCGTGCGATGATGGTATCACCTGGTGAGGTGACGTGATGGTGGTGCACGTCAGTCGTGATATAAGTATCACGATTTTCAGTATTTATGATCACAAATCGATTGATTTAAAGTGCCGAAGTTTGTGGTGCGCGAGTGATTCAATTGTCCTGTGAAGAAGCAATTATTTATCGCAATGCATACTGTTGCATTCATCACTAGTAATATTTATAATCAAATACTCTAACAACTCGTGCAGAACTCCGTGGTGCGCGTGCAGAGCCACACGCCCGAGTCGCCCATCCTGCGGCTGCAGGACGGCGAAGAGGCAACGCTCGGTCTCGTCAAGCTGCTCGACGCCCCAGAGTCACAACATCAGCTCTTCGACGCGTAGATCAATTTGTTGATTCAATCTAATTACTGATTGATTTCGAACAATCAATTACGCAGCTTGTCTTCGATTATTAGTTTGTCTATGCATCATTTATTATATTTATTTGCTTACATAAAAAATATATTTATGAACAGTTCTCGGATGCGTGGAGACATTCCCTCCAGGCCACACGTTATACAATATCAACACAACTCTCATTAAACTGGATCCGGATAATCCAAGAATGAATTAACGATTAAATCTGTCATAAATTTGCATTATCTTAGACAAATCTGCCCATTATAAAAATCAAAGCACGAAATTATAAATTTGCGATTTGAGTCAAAGTAGAGGTCATTTCAAGCATAGATTAGCATGTAATCGGTTATTGTTAATCCTATTTCAGTTTTTGTGTTATGTGCATTACCCATTTACATACTTTTTCCCCCTAACACCAAATGGTATTGAATGAAAGAGTTAGATTCTATATTAATATATAGTGCATTCGACACGCTAGACGAGCGATGTCTTAAGCACCCTCACGACACGCTATCACAATTATTATCTATGCCTAAAGTTTGAAACCAAGGCGATAGTTTTTGTAATTTTAATAACTGATTTTTCCTTAGAAAAGATGCAGGATCTTACAAGTGTAAGCTAGCTAATTTCGTGTTGTTCTCGTATAATGTTGCTGACCTGTAACTAACTCATAATTTGTAAGTCTAGTACTCAGTTATGAGGAAATCACTGCGCTATAGTTCAGAAATTGTGGTACCTGAAGTTCGATTTAAGTGTCTCTGCTCGTCCTGCGGCCTTTCTCGTCAACCGTCTCGTAAGCTATCAAAACTGAAAATAATTTTTTAGTTTATGACCGTGTATGAGATTAAAGAGCACAATATCGTCAAATCATTTAAAGGCTGTTAAAGCCGGACAAAATAGTTGAGAAATATCGTTCTAGAGGATCAACCTTTTGATAATTTTTCGTCTTCATGTGATAAGAACGCAACACACTTCATTAAACGATAGAAATTTAGTGTGAAGTATTGTATATGATATCTGTTTTAATGCTAACTTTCACGAAATAATAACTTATTACATCAACATAAATTTACGGTAATGTTTTATTTTAAACAAATTCATAGAAAATTCCATTTGACTAGGTTCACCTCATTAAATTTCGATTCCCATTATAATTACAGCGAACATTTTTAATTCTGTACTGGTGTTAGTTTTTTGTATAGATATTTATATCAACATGAAGTCGTTTAAAAACGTACCTTTTCGTTTCATTTCCAACTGCTGGTGATATTGCCGCTAAAGTTTAGAGGTCGGCGCCTGAAGATAATGGCGGCGTATGGTCAGTGTGAGCCAAGCTCTCGCGTGAGCATGATATGGCATCGTCTGACGTTGTGACAGAAGTTGGAATTCAACCCGAGATACAAGAAGTTGAAATCGATGCAATGCCGGTCGATATACCAGTTGAAGCAATGGAGTCGTATGGTGGACAAGTAATATCGTTTCAACAATTACCTGAACCAGGCAGAGAAGAAATTGTTTTTCACTCCCAGGAAGTTGGCGGTGAACAAGAAATTCCTTACCAACAAGTTTTACCCATACAAATGGACAGTGATTTAACTATTGAATCTTTGCCCGGCACGTCTAAAAGATCTGGTAGAAAACCTAATAAAAGAAGGCGAGATGATGATGGGAGTCCGACTATGATTATTGGACAACGTTGGGAACAGAAACAAGTTCAAATCAAGACCTTGGAAGGAGAGTTTTCCGTTACCATGTGGTCATCTGGTGTAGATGATGGTAAGTTTGAACCATAAAATTTCAGAATTTTTCCTAATCATTACCTTAGCTTAATGCTCCATGGACTTGATAAATATTATTGCATGTTTTATACTTTTGATATACCTACGTGTATTATTTCGTTAATCTGCAAATTTGTGCTCTAAATGTAAGTCGGTTACTTTCAGTGAGCTGTTATATTGATTTAATAATCTAAGTGACGTAGAATTTTTCACGTTGTTGAGATTTCGCGAAGATTGGCACTGAGGCCGACTTGTTTGTTATTGTTTTGGTGTGCCGCCATTGAAATGTCTGGGCGCAGCCATGTTTCAAATATGGCTGCTGTCCTGAAAACATGGCGGCCATTGAGCAGCAAGGGACGTTATTGTGTCACGATAACAGCGTCCAATTAGTTAATTCACAAATTTTTTTCAAACCTTATGATAATTTTTGCGATTAAGAACCCAAATAGTTATTGTCCACGTAAGATTTGATCTTGTTATTCATTTTGGAAATTTATTCGAGTTTAGATGTGTGGATTGCAACTAAAGAATATTTTCGTTTTCTAATTCCGAACTAATAAGAAAAATTCGGATTAGAGGGCTAACTGAATTGGCAAGGAGAATTGAGAAGAACTGTTTATTTAAAAAAAAAGACGTTAAATTCTGTCCACAGGCCCAGGTTCAAAATAAATTCTTTTCAGTACTTAAAAGTTAAAACAGTTTGTTCTAGGCCTAGGGTCATAATTTAATGATAGGTCGGTCACGCTCGCGCAAAGCGTACGGTACCAACGTGATTTAATCATTTATTTTCGCTTGCCATTAAAGTTAAGTGTAACGTCCCTTCGATCTCGAAGTTTGTTTTAACCAGACGCCAGGATAATTGCTTTGTAGAATGAGAATAATAATAATTTCTTTTAATATCAAAGTCATAATTGATCATAATATTTAATCAAATAATTAATAACTACTAGTCTACGTACTAACTACCGTAGATGATTATTTCCAGGATACCATGCTAAGCTTTTATGTTTTTGATTTCAATTTCTATTTTGAAATGTAAGACTCCTTCATTGCTTATCATGGCTATGTCAATTAAAGCTTCAAACAAATGTGAATGAATTTGTTTCTATGCTGTTACATTATTTTGTGCAGTTCTAGACTTGATCAAATGAATTACCCGGATGACAGAGCATTGAATTGATTTTACTTTTTGCTTAAGAGGGTTTTTGATACAAAAATTTACAAAACAAACATATTCATTTGAAGTTCATTAAAGTTTTGGGTTTACTTTAACTTGTAATTTATATATATATATATATATATATATATAGCTACCGGATTTGTCTAAAATAAAATTTGAGATATATATATATATAAAATGTTATATATATATATATATATATATTACATTTGAAACGTCGTTAATAAACTAAAACTACTTCCTGATATATGCCTTTCGATCTACCAACGTCATCTGAAAAATTGTCTGACTCATTGATAATTTAAATAAATGAATTCTCTGGTCGTTAATCGCACGCGTATAAATCAACAAATTCTGCCATCCAAAACTAATTTTTGCAATAAAGACCCGGCAGCAGGAGAGAAAATGATTACTGTGAGACACAGAACTAAACCAATTGCTAGAAAAATCAGCAGTGAGGTAAAAATATGAAAACTAGAGACTCAGAAAAGTATCTGAAACGGTCTCAGAGTATTACAATCGAGCAATTTCATCTCAAGATCATCTATGAATTAAACTGGCTCCGCAACAACCTTGACAACAACGTCAAACCCTGGACCATACCAAGCAATGTCAAATGCAAAAAAGTGGAAGTTCTTCAAGAGGCTGGTGTAGTCTGTAAATTTTGCTTCAAAGAAGGTTGTAGATTTCTTCATTATTTGGATTGCATTTGGGTAATTGCAGTAATGACTACGACATTGAACTACCATTTCTCCCACCATCTGAGACAAGCTCACAACCAGACCAGGTCTCAAAGTATTACAAAGAAGCGATTAAAGTAAAGTAAAGTAAAGTATTACAAAGAAGCGACACTTTGGATCAACAACCAGGACACAGAGATGCTATCTTATTAGCTACCTCCAACCCGGAGGGCAAGTGAACCACACGCAACAATCTCGCAACCAAACCGTCACTCACTTTGTGCTGAAGGAACCCACCAGCATTGTCATCAAGCAGTGGCCTGACATCAATCGACCGAAGATGGCTAGCCTCATCGTCTCTACGCATTGGATGCCTGCTATCTCTTTCTTAACTGCCTGATTTGGCTGAACCTTGAAATGGTTTTCAGAGTGATTTTCTGATTCAAAATTTTACTGTAGTATCCTATTTACGTATATTATGTACTTATTTCCACCAGAATTTCAATATTTAATGCTCTTTGTAACTTGAATAATATGCGTTTAAAAATTACTTTTTAAAGACAACACTTCTGAACAATCCAGTGTCTTGGATGTTACACATGTACAATGAATTTCTAATTTTATTTTCAAATTTAAAAAAAAATTATTTTTCACAAATTTTTTAAGACATCAAAATTTTGTAAATTTTCAAAATTATTTATTCCGTCAATTGATTCATGCATTGTCTCTGACTTTATGCAATTATGCAAAATTTCAGATCAATTGGACAGGTCAAATTGTGTCATATATGGATTATAAGATTTGTAGCAGATGAAATTATTTTTATTTTTTTAATATGAAATTTTTTTTTAATTTATAAAATTATTTATTCTGTCAATTGATTCATGCATTGTCTCCAACTTCACGCAAGTGTGCAAAATTTCAGAGCGATTGGACAGGTAGAAGTATGTTAAATATCAATTATAAGATATGTAGCAGACAGACAAACAAGAAGTGAAGTTAAAGAGAAGTGTTGTAAAATGGATGTTTGTTACATTTGAAACGTCATTAACAAACTAAAACTACTTCCTGATATATGCCTTTCGATCTACCAACGTCATCTGAAAAATTGTCCGACTCATTGATAATTTAAATAAACGAATTCTCTGGTCATTAATTGCACGCGTATAAATCAACAAATTCTGCCATCCAAAACTAATATATATAGATATATATATATAATCTTTTTTTTCTTGCTTTTTACTTATTTTTGTAATTGAATTCATAGTAATTGTGATTTGTAGCATACTATACATTTGATTTATTCTTGGTGCAAATTTATATGCCTAATAAGGTTTAAATTCAATTTTAACCTGTGCAGATGAGTTGAGCAATCCAGAACCTGATCCTGACTATGCGGAGTATATGGCTGGGTCCAGCCGCAAGCTGGGTGCTGGTGGAGTCCCTGATGTTGACCTCAGTGACCCAAAACAACTTGCAGAATTTGCTAAAATCAAACCAAAGAAAAGTCCAATTGCAGATGTAGCAAGAACTATTGCCTGTCCGCACAAGGTAAGTAGAGTTCTCTGGTCTTATATGGAGTTATCTCATGTTTTTTGCCAGTTTATCTCATGAAATTACTACAAATTTTTAAAAACACTAATGGACACTATCACTGATTATTATTATGAATGTAGGACAACATTTTTGGGAGAAATGCAATTGGTGTGCTGAAAAATTGATATAACAAATGTCTAATTCCCATTTGTATTCTGACTAGTGATGGGTAACCATTTCATCTTGCAGTGGGCTAGAATTTTGTTTAACTTTTGCCTAACTTTTGTTTAAACCTTATTAGGCATAGGCACTTTGTGTAGGCTTTTCTTTGCCCATCATTGACATTTTTCATTATGCTATATCTCAATCTTGTTTCTTTATCAAAGAATGAAAAAAAAAGAGTTGAACCATGACTAACTTGTTACATGTATATAGGTATATAGGTACTTAGAATAATATATACCTATTCACCATTGCTCACTGACTATTTTATTTTGGTAATTTTACTTCATTATCCTGCATCTTATGCTCTACCGGTATGTACCTATTCATTTAAATGTGTAGAAAAGCCTTGCTTTGAAACCTAATTTCTTTCAAATATAGAAGTCTTACTATCTCATCTGTTCAGACAGTTTTGCAAAAGAGAATTTATGCCTGTGAATATAATCATGAATGATTTTTTTAATTTTACTGCAGGTATAAATCTTGTCTTGATTAGAATTTATTTTTTCAGGGCTGCAGTAAAATGTTCCGTGACAACAGTGCAATGAGGAAACACCTCCACACTCATGGCCCCCGTGTCCATGTATGTGCGGAGTGTGGCAAGGCATTTGTTGAGTCCTCTAAACTAAAGCGTCATCAACTTGTTCACACAGGAGAGAAACCCTTCCAAGTGAGTTCTTCTACTTGAATTTGTATGTTGCCAAAATTTGGCCATATATGTTTATTAAATAGTGCATCAAAATATTTTTCTTGTTTTTTATTTATAGTGATCAAAGTAGTTGTAGTAATTATAGTAAAGTAATTGCTCAACACATTCTGTCTGGTTTCCTTTTTGATTCATGTATGATTTTATTGTTCTGAGAATTGCCTGGATTTTTTGCAGACTCATTTAAATTTTGAATGAACAGAACGGTTAAGATTCTTTTAATGGAGACTTCCTGACTACCGTAGATAAAGTTCTTGACTTCTATTGAATATCTTAATTATTTATTGTTATTATTAATTAAAGTAAGGCTTTCGTAAGCCAATGTTATTTTATTAATTTCTATGATCATGATTTATCTAGAACTTTGAAATCTTTTTAATAAAAATTTTGTTCTCTGTTTTTTTTATGAATCTTTTTCCGTTTCCTATCCATTTAATTACCTTACTCCACTTACAAAATAATTATTATGTCCAATTAATTTACCTTACAGTGCACATTCGAAGGATGTGGCAAGAGGTTCTCTTTGGACTTCAATTTACGCACGCACGTTCGGATCCACACTGGCGACCGGCCGTACGTGTGTCCTTTTGATGGCTGCAACAAGAAATTTGCACAAAGTACAAATCTTAAGTCTCACATCCTCACACACGCTAAGGCAAAGTAAGTGTTTCTGTATCTGGGGCCATACTTTCAAAACTCGCTAAGTGAACGTAAGTACTTACGCTCAATTTTCTTGTCTATTATTGGTGGATTTTGCTTGAAAGGCCGTCAATGATTGGCTGATGAACTTACGATCTCTTAACTGTTTTTAAAAGAGTGGCTTGAAAGGCCGTCAATGATTGGCTGATGAACTTACGATCTCTTAACTTTTTTTTGAAAGTATGGGCCCCAGGTGTCTATTGAGCTAGTTTAAAAGGTCCGCTTTTTTAATATTTCTCAAGTTTGATGATTAATGCACAAAAGTAGAAATTGACTTGTGATTTGTTTTGTGCTAAAAGTTCCATGGCGTTTTTATTAAGGTCATTCATAAATGTTGGAAAAAATTATATTTATAATTTTTTTCAGAAACAACATGAGGGCAAACAATAACAATTCAGGGGCTGACACCACCCCTCAATACGAGACCGAATACAATCTACCCTCGCAGACGCAGCAATACGTGCAGGTAGAAATGCCTTCACCTGAAGACCAGCAGTTCGTTATCTACACAAGCTAGGAGGAGGCCATCAGCCTCGTGCAGCTCTAGTCCTGTGCACAAGGCTGAGGCCTGATCAGCTCTTCAAGAATCTTTTTTTATGTTTTTATGATGGTGTGGACTGCCTCGGCCTAGCAAATCCAATAATAGAGAAGTTTGCTCTATGTCTTCAGAATAATTTGTTCCGTTAGCTTCATTTGCACTCGTGTCCTACTTTCAACACTGGTGAATAATGGGGAATTTCGCGTTGAGTGATTATTCCCTTACTTCTTGATCAATTGGTTTTGGGACTTATATTGTCACTGGTCTGTTGATGCGTTAGGTACTAACTGATATCATAATATCAAAATATCTTTCAAATACTGGGTAATTTCGAAAATGTTTAACATTTAATTTTTTTTTAGTATGTTATGATGCTGTGACAGACCCATTACCTTCAAAAATCGTTACCTGCATTGAAAAAAACTCAAATAGGGACTAAGAACTTTTGGCTGAGACTCAAACCACTGAGACCTTCTGTAAAGTATTATCTGAATTGAAAACCATTTCAAATAGTTGATCGGGAGAGTAGTTGATCTTGATCTGAAGTCGACGCTAGTTTATTTCATAACATGTTCTTCTCAGTATTCCATGAGAGGTTGGAAAGCATCTTCTGCTTCGAGATCATACTTTTGACGTCTAATTTTTCTTACTTCTCTGCCTCACTAAAGTTTTCACTCATTTGTGGTCAAATTCAATTCCTAAATTAGCATGGTAGATTGATTATTTATTTAATCTTGTACAAAATTTATTTGAAATAATCCTTTCGGAAATTGTTTTATATTTTTTAATTTAGTTTGACATTCGGATGTTCTTATGGGTCGGAGAATAGATTAGCTCGTGCCTTGTCTCATAACCTTTCAAGTTATGCAGGGTTATTGCAAATTATTCGTAGCTTATATTATGAATGATACCAATTTCTGTACTGTTCACCAAGTCCTGATGGTTCATAGGCAGTAATAATATTCACCTATATGCCGATCTGACTTCCCATATTTTTAGTGTTACTTATCTGTAATTTCTAACAACTATTCACTGCCGATTCTAGCGTGCGATCACATTCTTCGATTCATGATGCTATTCCTACCTGAGTTATGAAATGAATAGCGCAGTTGAGGATATTTTGATAGCCTTCTTTTCATCAGCTTACTTGCAGCACTGACCTTACTTCACCGAATTGGAGCAAGCTAATGCATCGTATTTCGTTTCTTTCTTCCCTAATATCTGATCGCTGCTCTTCTCGGCTTCCTACTCACTTTGATACCAGTATTCATCGAATTCTTTCTACTATTCTCATTACTTATGGACAGCCTAAACCAAATAAATAAGTTGCGTTCTCATTGACAGTAGAAAAAATTTCTTTTCGTTCTTTGTTTTAACACTAGATGAATTTAAACTAGTGAGTTATTGGTCGAATATCTCGTTTATCGTTCTTTTTGGTTTATCAATATCTTGCTCTCTTGTTCAGAGAGTGATAGATCTCCTGTAACTTTTTATGCAACCCCGTGACAATCTAACCACCATCGATAGCTCGCTCGTTTATTTTTGGTTATCGATGATTTTATACAAATTAAACTGAAAGTTTTATATCTACTTTCCCGTAATTTTCTCTCGTGATTTTGCCTCTAATGCAATTGTATTAGAGTTGGACGGTCAGAAATTTGCTTTGCTCGGAACGAAGAAGCTCATGTTGAGCTCGTGACGCTTAGTTTGCCTAGTGATAGGTGGTGTTTATTTTCTAATTTGTCCCGCACGATCTTTATTACGTTTACCAAGTGTAAATAATTGTGCATTTATTAGTTATTGTCTTATAAACTATGTAAGTTTTCATGTTTTTAATTCGTTGACTACCATTGGAAAAGTCAGGTAATCGGAGGAAATAAAACATACTGAGAGGTCAGGCGGCGTTTAGTTGGTTTACGAAGCATTTGCTTAGCAGATTCACATAGTGTTTAACGACCGACAAGTTTCCAATTTAGGTAGGTACTCAATTTAAGAAGGAACTGCAGTGCTAGGGACTGGGGCTCTGTGTATCTGGTCTAAATCATTTATGTACTTAAACTCATCTTATGATTTCGTTATTTATTGGTGCGGTCGTTCATTTCATATGTTCTGCGTTAGTGGCATTTTGATAGACTTTAAGAGTTTCTGTCCAAATGCTGTGAGCTAAAATCCTGATCCGTGTCTTATATTGATTATAATGACTGAGTAGATTATGTATATATAAATATCATGATTACCACGCATTGCGTGGCATTCCTTGCAAATAAAGTACATTTTTATACTATGTTCAGACTTAAACTTTCCTTTAGCACTACTAATTCTTGTTCGATACTCAGCGTCTTCACGTTTGAAATTCGTCGTTTCCGGTTTTAGATACACGTATTAACTCTGAAAGTTGCAGTCATCGTTTTGCCAGCACTTAGTTTAGGACAAGCAGGATACAGTGAAATTCTTATTCAATGTTCTGTATGCTCTACCTTTGGCCTTGTTAAAAGCCAATGTTCACGCTTATGGTCAAATCTAGATTATTAAGAGATTAACGCAGAAATTGTTCGTTCGAAATACTAAGTGCCTTATTGAAATTGGATTGTGGAAATCTGTGTACGAAGATGAACGTTTGATTCGAGTATTATCTGACTTCATTTTAAAATAATTCTCGCTTGTCATTGTTGCAGACGCTTTTGATCGAATTATCCTTCACGCTAAAGAGCATCAAATGCTAATTTTACGAAATTCGTGACCGGCGTGCTTCCATGAATTTGAATGTAATATTTTGATTTTTGCTGGTATCTGACGCACTAGGTATGATTGCGCGTAATTAAAAATTTTCAGCATGGTGCGTTTCAGCTAAATTTGATGCGAAATCTCATTAAGGGGACCTTTTGAGATTGAATTCCATTACCCTTGAGTGAACACCATAACAGAGTCAATTAAAGAAGTCAACTTTTGCTCCGTTCTATATTACTCTTGCAGACAGAATTTTATAATCCATGTGCACTACGGTAGTCCATCAATGGTTAAATGCATCAGTTTTTTACGAAACAATGGTATCCTCCGCGCACAACTTCTATCGGAAAAGCAGCAGATGTTTCAATATTTCCTTGCCATGAAGATCAAAGCGCAAGCTTCCAATGTTCATGTGGCGCTGTTGCTGGATTCTGCTCACAGCAGCGTTATCAGGAGTGACAGTGGAAAGAGAAAACAGGAGAGGAGGTGCCGCCTGTGAAATGATATCGCGCCGTGAACCAAACTAATTAATTTGGAGTACAAACGAAAATTTGTGAGAATTTTGTCTAAATAAGTCGGTGCCTCCAGTTACTGACTTTAAAATGGGAAGATACTACAGTAGAAGTATATTTTGGTTCAAAAACGTGTAAAAAAATTGTCAGGAATCATAATAAGTAAATAAATTGCAATTAATGGGGATGCTGAACGAACTATTTTGCGCCACCGGCCTCTGCCAGCATCCGAAGCGCAGTGGCGCGCGAGAGCAGCGTTGTGATGACTTACGTCAGTAGCACTGGCACAGCTCTACGAACGCATTTTCAAATATTTCTAACGAGCTTTATTAAGTTGTTAATCAGAGTGATTTATTTCAGTTTATTATCAACTCATAATTCTGGACCTCTTTCGTAACATTGTTGGCTAGCGGGATGAAGTTTTTTTTAACCGAATAGTGGCACCGCCTTTTCTTTTCCGAGCGTCGTCCATGAGAAATTTCGTGTGCAGCAAGGTCTCACCTTTCGTTTAGTTACGCTCGTTCAATACTGATCACATTGTGGATGATTGTGCTATGTGCGTTCAAAAGAGTTGCAGTGGGTAGGTTAAGTAATTGATTGATTCTATTACTAGATGGAATTTAACAGTGTTCCTTGAGACGATGAGGATTCCGAAGATTGAGGAATATGTCGGAGTGTTACTTCAGTCTAAATGCATGTATAAGAATTAATTTGACCTATTCAACTCCTTATCACCGGTTATCTTTTGTGTCTCTAAAATATGGAAACGTGCTTGCATATTTGTGGCGTGGAAAAATCCCAGGCTGGCGGCTCCAAGAGATGATCAATCGGATGAGTTTCTCGCGCGCAATTCGAAACACGTAATAACAGACAAAATGTTTAGATTTTATGTTGTGTCTGAGCCTGCGGTCTGGGCAAATTATTAAAAAAAATTAGCATATGTTGCCCTAATTCGTGAGAACGAATCGAGTGCAAATTTTCAGTATGCACTGTTTGTTTTCATTAAACTTGCGTGTAAATTATCCAGAAAAATGAAATGCACACATTATTGGGACAATGGGACTTAGGACTACTTTCGCGGGGAGCGCTGCCGTAGCCCAAAAATTTGACTCTTAAATCAGCCCAAAAGCCAATGCCAACCCTCTACATGCAATAGAAATAGTCAGTCTAATACCTATGCAGCTGTTCTTACTTGCCTCATCTCGCCACACCAGCTTGAAACAAGCAATGCCTCATCCCACAAACTGATACTACAAACGGATTACGCCCAATAGCTCCTACACCAATTATTTAAGCCCATACTATCACTTCTTACAAATGCCGTAAGCCACAGGGTCCGCAGACCGCACCAGACTGCCGTAAATGGGAACGGCCCCGCACCGGACTGTCGCATCACCTTACCCACTTCGCAGGCGTAAGCCCAGCCCTAACGCTCACCAGCATCTTCTACCTCCACACTTACCCCATTCCCTCCACCTTTCCGCGATACCGCGAAGGGGTTAGGTTAGGTTAGGTTTTGGCTAATTTGCTCTGCAGCATGCTTGCGCACGGGGTGAAGTATGAAAATTATGCTGGTATTGGGCAATGCTGGGTTATTTCAGTCGTCCCCTTTCGCGCATCGTAGGTCGAGGTTGTGAGATAGCACACCCGTACCTGTTAACTACATGTGCTAGTGTTAGTGTAGCGAAAGTTGCTATACGTCATATCGCCCGCATGTTCGTTCAATCAACGTTCCATTTTAGTTTTTTGTCTCTAATAGATCATTTCTTTCATTTATTAGAAAGTGACTTATTCTTTTAATATAAAAATTCACATGCGAAATAAAAAATAAATATGGATCAATGCGAAAGTTTTATTTAAAAATAATTGTTATCTTGACAAATGTTGAAACATCAAAGAAACGCAAAAATTACAAACAATACATTTGGATCTAAAAGTAAAAAATTTGTTATCTAAAAGTAAAATCTAAAAGTAAAAAATTTGGACTCGCCTGCTGTACGAAAGGGAGCCAGTGGATGCATTGTACCTCGATTTTGCCAAAGCATTTGACAGTGTTCCGCATGAGCGGCTGTTGCTCTTCAAACTATCGCCAGTCATGAAAAGATCCGATCAAATGATACGAGTTTAGATCTATGAACAAGGCACGAAAAGGAAAAGAATCGGCGACAGGCCACATCAGGCCTACATTTCAGCGCCGACATCATTATGTTATGTTATGTTATGTTATACATTTTAATAATGCAGTTTCATTGTAATGAATTTCCATGCGGAGGGTGTAAATTGAACAACAGAAGTTATTTTTACAACACTTCTCTTTAACTTCACTTCTTGTCTGTTTGTCTGTGTATCTGCTACAAATCTTGTAATCGAAATTTAATACACTTCTACTTATCCTATTGATCTGAAATTTTGCACACTTGTGTAAAGTTGGAGGCAATGCATGAATCAAATGTCAAAATAAATGATTTTAAAAAGTAAAAAAAAAATTTTTCAATATTAAAAAAATTTTAAAAATAATTTTATCAGCTACAAATATTATAACTGATATTTGACACACTTTTACCTGTCTAATTGATCTGAAATTTTGCACACTTGTGTGAAATCAGAGGCAATGCATGAATCAATTAATAGAATAAATAATTTTGAAAAAAAATTATAAATTAAAAAAATTTATATATTAAAAAAATTGAAAAATTAATTTTTTTAATATTCGAATATTAAATGAGAAATTCATTGTACATCTGTAAGATTGGAGATACTGGATTCTTTGGAAGTGTTGTCTTTAAAAAGTAATTTTTAAACGTATATTATTAATCTCATACTCACGATGATTCTCACTTGCAACATAGTACTGTACAATGTTACTTGTTTTGTGGTGTTGAAAATGTCGATAAAAATATGAAAGAAAAGTCCATTTCTTTGAATATTTATTTATTTTGTAAACAAAATGATGCAAACTTTTGCATCTGGTATCGAACTCAAATGTGGGGCGTGCGTGATATGTAAGATACCACCGACACCACCAACAACTGGGTTCATTTAGTCGTTGATGAGTCGTCCAATTACGATGACGGCCTGTCTGTCTGTTACACTGCCTGTCTCCCTTTTACATCGCCTGTCTGCCTGTTACACGAGTAAGAAGGCGTCAGCTCAGACAAAAGAATCTACGTATATAGTAGACGCCTTTGAAATGTTTATATCTACGAGTCTATTGTATCTGGGTGGATAGTGGCCCTGGAAATAATCAATTAAAATTGTCTAAATTGAATGGAATCGCTGTTATTTGCAAAATTGACAGCGAAAGAACAAAATTGTTTTCAGTGAAGTAGAACCCGCCTTTAATTTTGGTTGACTCGTCAGGAATATGGTTAACATGTCAGGAAATACTTTTCAATTGAACTTTATGATGAAGTTAGTCAGTGAATAATTTTGTTTCGAAGGCTATTAGTAGAGACGTCGTCGTGAAAATTCTGTTTACATGAAATGGCTGCACGTGGGCGAAAAAATTTGGAATTGTTTCAAAGTTTCATCACGATGTTGCTTATAACTGTCCGTTTTCATTAAATCGTTCTGACCATGAAAATAACGCCGTTCGCTAGCAAAATTTCATTTTGCTTCTTTTTGACATATTTCTTGAATGACGTCTCGTGTTAATGTAAATTTAGCCGAGTTCAAAACTTTGTATCACACTAAAACTGTTCATTGGCGTAGTAAACGTACTCTACATGAAATGCAAACCGAATTTGCCATTTTATATATTTGTTCAAAGTCACCGCCTGAGACATCCCAATTGAATGCTTTAGAGTTTAGACGAAATGTGTAGGGAGCACTGGGAGGCTTACTTTCTTGGCCATTGGTTTTAAAACAAAAAAGACGCGCGAAGAAAATGTTATTGAATATATTCAGGGTAAATTTTCAAACCAAGGAATCTTTTTTGTGTAACTAATTTATCATGTCAATCAATAAAACAAGGATGGCACTAGTGATCATGACTCAGACGAGGCCAGTCCCCCATTGTGCGCGGGCCCTTTTATGGCTCCAGAAGGCTTGTGATCGGGAGGAGCACTTCACCATTGCTGGAGATATCATTCGGTGTCGACGCCTCGTGCCAGCCGCACCTGTAAAGCTGGAGGGGCCGTAATTGTGCTGCTTGTATATTAAAAAAATCGAAGTTCAGTGTTTCTAGCTACGGCGGCGCATGAGCGGCAAAGAAATAGTGTGCAGAACATTGTTAGGAGAGCTTATATTTTTACTTAGGTTGTCCTTATTGTCTTCTTAGGACGTTTTTAGACCATATAAATTTATGTCGAGTTTAGTTTTACTCTCAAACTGACTATAAGCTGGGTCAAGAACTCTAGTCCCTGACTCATCTTCTTCAATGCTCTTTCAATTCACGGCCGAATTTATCATGGGTCAAAGGCGTTAGTGAGTAAAATCTCAATTGAGGCTAATTTATTATAGATAGATGAGGAATTATTCGCCTAACTTGAATGTGCCATTGCATATTTAAACTTGAAGCACGGTTCGTCAATTAGGAATAGCTTGATTGGGCTACTGGAACGCACAACGGTTCACTCTTTAACCAAAATAGTTCGTTTTGCCATGAATGAAGAATGATATAATGATTATTTATGGAGGCATGAACAAGCATAGCGATGGTTAGCACACATAAGTGTGTTAATTACATTACTCGGTAGGAATTTCATAAATGCGATGGTTAGCATAGATTAGTGTGTCAATTATATTACTTGGTAGGAATTTCATAAATAAGTTATTTAAGCCGTGATTTGTTTGAATTATTTTCTAGATCTGTGATCTTTCCTAGACCTTGCTGTCAAAATTTGAACCAGACAAGAAGAAGCAATGGCTCCCAAGAGGAAGAAGAGGTAAGTTTATTGATTAATTTCCTTATTTTGTTGTACCGTAATGCCGTTAGTTTCCTTCACTTACGTACCCTAGCCCGTCGCATGTATTTGGTAGTGACCTTTCGACGTTACCAAAAAGTCTAGATTTCTCAAGATCGTTATTTACGAGCATTATTCAACCTTTTAGGATTAGCGTATCGTAAAAATGAGATGACACAAAATTGAACTGGTGTAAAATAGTTAACTTTAATCTTGGTTCAAATACTCTTGAAAAACGGAATCGTGTATGCATAATTGTTTTAGTCACAAAGGTAGAATATATTTTGCGAATTCAATCTATAAATGATAAGTCTGGCAGTTTGTACTGGCGTTTTGGAAGAGAGACGTTGATTCATTTAGGTCAGTGGTTCCCAAAGTGGGCGATATCGCCCCCCTATGGGCTTGGAAAGATTTTGGGGGCGGTAAGGAAGAAGAGGGCGTTAAGGGGGCGGTAGAGGGGGAGTCCGAAGTTAGAAGTTCGAACGTGTGTTTGACGATTTGTACACAACACGTGCAGCACATGACTCCCAGCAATAGTTGTCTCACCCAAATCTGTTTTTTTTTTTAAGCTCTCCTGGGTTTACGTCTCGGATAAATTAACGGCCGGACTCGCGGCCGGTCTCACGGCCAATTTCATTTCCGAATTCAATGCTCAAGGAATATCTCTCAAACTAATGAACTTGACTGGGTGAAACTTGGTGCACGTACTCATTAGAACCTAACGGTACCTAATCTTTAGCTCGTGATTTTTTTTTCTTTAATTTTGCCTTCATTTGTTCTTGCCAAAGTTATATGACTGTACGGGCCGAAATTCACTGTGAACAAGGAATATTCCAATCTACTGAACAGATTCGAACGAAATTTTTAATTTACAATCCTAACTACCGAACGGTGATGTTTAGCACATGAAAATTGTTTCGATTGTGCCCTCGTTCGCGAGCTTTTATTTTATTTTACCTTCATTCGTGATTTAAACAGCAATACGTGCTTAAATTCGTAGTACCTAATCAAGAAATTTCTTGGTTATAAGAAATTTCTACTGTATAACGCGCGAACGAAAGCAAAATAAAAATTTGTCACGAGCTAAACATCACCGTTGGGAGGTTATGTACTTGTATACAAAATTTCGTTGAAATCTGTTCAGTAGTTTAGAATAAATTTCTTGATCGCCGCGAATTTAAGCGACAAATAACCCGGCGTTATGGGCTTAATATAAGGAAGTGTGAAATCAAGAAGGACGGTGAAATGAAAAAAAACTCGCAAACGAAGGTAAAATAAAAAAATTTTTAAAAGCTAAAAATCGCCGTTTGGTAGTTAGGAATGTACATTCAAAATTTCGTTCAAATCTGTTCAGTAGTTTGGAAGAAATTCTTTGATCACTGCGAATTTCGGCCTTCATCGCAATATAACTCACGAAAGGAAGCGAAATTAAAAAAAAGTTTCACGAGCTAAACATAACGTTAGGTTCTGATGAATACGTGTTCCAAGTTCCATTGAGCTGCGTTCATTAGTTTGGGAGATATTTCTTGATAATTGAATTTGGAGATTGGTCGTGAGACCGGCAACGAGTCCTGCCATAAATTTGCCCGAGACGTCCTGGGTTTCTAGTGCTGAAACAGTAAAAACAGCTGAAAAACATATTGGTTCACTAAATGGGATTCTATTTGTGAAATACCCATTTGTGTTTAACCTTTATCTTTTAAAATTGCAGCGTACCAAATTTCAAGAAAGAGGCGTAGGTTTTTATTTGTCTGTGGAGGGCGTTTGAAATTCAGTAGGGAGCCAAAGGGGGCGCCAGCCTGAAAAAGTTTGGGAACCACTGATTCAGGTATTGTATATCTTATTCCTATGGTGTGAAATAGTCCCAGTACCTGAGATAGATATAAATTTGTCCATTGTTAAGAAAGGTACGGAAATTTTTTTTCGATTTAGTATTAAGATTTTATTCTAAAGTCAATTATCATTTGAAGTTCTTTGAAGTGAACTTAGTTGGGTCACTATAATACAAACTACACCTCATGGACGATATATGCCAACTGAAAGTCTATGTCCCACAGTCCTGTTGAAAATGAGGGCTTCAAGTCACGTGTAAACAAACGATCTAGTCGAAATTCTTATACAAAAATTAGAATTGAATGGTCGAATAGTCTCCAGTGATATAGCCAATATTGTCAGCTTCAGCGATTTAGCTTTGAAAAAATTGACTGCTACAAACCGTCAAAAGTAGTGTCAGCACTCGAATCCTCATCCTATCAATACCAATAGACTGAAGGTAATGCAATCTTTTAGCAAACACGAATGTAATACCTTATGAACCAAATCCAGAATTGCTTTGCATTGGCAGAGGTGGGCAGTAGCGCGCTACATGTAGCGGTAGCGGTAGCGGCTCTACATTTAAGGCAATGTAGCGGTAGCGGTAGCGCCCGCTACATATTTAAGTAGCGATACGAGGTTTTGCCGCTACAGCGCTACCGCTACATTTATAGATAAAGCCTTNTATCTAACCCTGGGGTAACCCATACTAGTTCGGTTAGGTTAAATGCAATAAAGTTGCATTGATATGTTTTAAAAATGTTTTATTATCTTTTAAAGTTAATGAGTAAATCCCAATAGCAGAACAATAAATATTTAGAGATTTCCAATAATTTTGGCCATTGTAGCGGCTAATGTAGCGCGCTACATTTCACTGTAGCGGTAGCGGTAGCGCCAGTTACAATCTAGTGGGTGTAGCAGTAGCGGTAGCGCCCGCTACATTTTGAGCATGTAGCGGTAGCGGTAGCGCCGCTACATTTCCAAGTAGCGCTGCCCAGCTCTGTGCATTGGTGACTCACGTCTGGCTTAGGGAAGGTCATATTGGAGCGACGGTTTAGGCGTCTGATGTCAGCGCCTGCGCAACACGCTCAGACGAGACGTCCCGACTCCCGAATTCTCGTCCACTCAGTGAGCGTTCGGACAGGACGGGTGGTAGAGTGCAAGTGGCAATATATTGGTTACTAACACGCTATTCTCTGTACTAGCATACCAACACAATGGCCGATGGCGAAGACGAGTAAGTTGCAAAAGTTATTCTAGACTCTCTTGTTTTAGTAATAGTAATGCCCATCGATTATTTAGAAATTAGAACCAATATAATCGAGGGCTGTCCCGGTTGTGCGAGTGGTTCCTTCACCGCGAGGGATGTCTCGTCCCCGGCTTAATCTGACAATTCTCTACAACTATTGTACTACAGTAAACGAGTAACTTATTCAATAATTCTGTTGAATACTATTGTTTCAATTCTATAATACTCAACACTGACTGTACCTCTAGTAACCAGCAGGTGTCTGCACGAACTTCGTGGACGAGGCTAAATGTATGCGTTGCTAAGACTGTAACTTGTAAGAGCACTTGGAAGAATTCTTTGAATTCCGTTCACGTAACGCGTATGTATTGACGTCTGTACCCAGTTATACAATACATCGTTATATATTTATATTTATCCGAGTTAACGAGCTTCTTATAAAAAATATTGAGAAACGGTCTTTGTATATGAAGGACCACGTTTCATATAACTTGATAAACGGATTAATAATTTTCATCCCTACGTAACGTTTGGAGATTGGACTGTTCGGTATACCTGACAATACGGTGGTTCGAACTTCGATCTTAGCTCGTATCTTGAACTCAAAAATTGGTGAAACTTTAAGCCTACTCTATATCACTTTTACAATCTTTCCTAGTGCAGGAAATTTTCGTCAACAGAATTTTCCGACTTTATAATTAGCTTTCATTATTTTGTTTGCATCTTCAGCGCCTTGTATTAAAACGCTGCGTGACAGTGTTGGTAGGTTAGGCATTGGATTAACCTATTGGACGTTTTCTTGCTCTTGCGAGTCCCTAGTCTGTTTGATTTCACTATCACAGATAGTGAAAGAATTCACTCCAGTTGTACAAGGCTGCTGGGAGCCAGATAAACAATTCGCTTCAGTTACAAGGCTGCTGGGAGCCAGATAAAGAATTCGCTCAGTTACAAGGCTGCTTGGAACCAGATAAAGAATTCGCTCAGTTACAAGGCTGCTGGGAAGCAGATGAAGAATTCGCTCAGTTACAAGGCTGCTGGGAGCCAGATAAACAATTCGCTTCAGTTACAAGGCTGCTGGGAAGCAGATGAAGAATTCGCTCAGTTACAAGGCTGCTGGGAACCAGATAAGGAATTCGCTCAGTTACAAGGCTGCCTGAACCAAATAAAGAATTCGCTCAGTTACAAGGCTGCTGGGAAGCAGATAAAGAATTCGCTCAGTTACAAGGCTGCCTGAACCAGATAAAGAATTCGCTCAGTTACAAGGCTGCTAGGAACCAGATAAAGAATTCGCTCAGTTACAAGGCTGCTGGGAACCAGATAAAGAATTCGCTCAGTTACAAGGCTGCTGGGAACCAGATAAAGTATTCGCTCTAGTTACAAGGCAGGTGTAACCAGGTACAGAATCGCTCTAGTTACAAGGCTGCTGGGAACCAGATAAAGAATTCGCTCTAGTTACAAGGCAGGTGGAACCAGGTACAGAATTCGCTCTAGTTACAACCGTTTTAGTTACAACCTTTTGGGAACCGTTTTCAAAAGAGGACACTAGCTACAGTGCACGCCGGTCGTTATCCTTCCATGGTGGTCGTTAAGTTGGGCATCATTAATTTCGTGTCACCTCGCATGGATTCTTTTGAATATCGTGCAGACAGAGCCCTCCTCTTTAGACTGTCTGAAGCCCGTTGCCATGACGACGAGATTTTGTTGGCTGTGTTTAAAGGACTACTTACGAGTATTTTTGTTGCATATGGTTATGAAAAAAAGTTCGAAATTTTACTAGAATATTCGGTAATATAATTATGTTATCGATCATTTCAATCCTCTAAATGGAATTTATCAGTTTTAATTTCACGCGCGAATTTCACTTATTGGTCTTACATTACACGCTCAGCGACTAACTTTCATATTGCCATCAGAATGAAGGCTTTTGACATGACAAGATGGCTGCAGCTCTAAACTCCTGGAACATTTCTTTTTTCGTATCCTAATAAATTGAATGTTGCACAAAATATATGAGTAATATAATCGTTAATATTCTTGCAAAGCATTTTTAAAGTATTTCGTAATTTGTGATGTCAATGTAATTATGTGATGTCAATTCTTTATTGATCACAGCATTCGTTTTCACCTCTTTTTCGTACTATATTATGAATGATAAATGCCAGCCGGCATTAGCGCGTTATGCACATAAAGGTCACTCCTTCCTCCTGCCGCCCTCCTTGAAAGTTTGATGTCGTTCGATCCTGTCGCCTAGTCTGAGTTCTTGTAAGCCGGTTCTTTGATATGTTTTGGACTATCCGAATCCAAATCGACTTGAAATTATTTTTAACATTTAGCTTGATAATTCACGCCATCAAAATTACATATTTTCGCCTTGTCCACCTATAATTTTATCGAGCCTTTTGTCCCGCCGCCGTATATTTTCAGTGAGCTCACTTTATCGTTTATCAATGCCATGACTCTGACAAATTATGAAGAAGCGACCTCCTTCTTCGTATGGCAAGCACCTGGTCATTAATTCGTTGCATCAGCTCTTCTCGGACCTTAGCCCTGGCATAACATCGTAAAGTTTTCTTTCATTATAACATGAATAAGGGTTCACGTCGTTCAATATGATTAAGTATGCCATCGAGGACCTAATAATTTCACTTGGAATAGAGATAAGCCGTGGAAGATAGTCGTTGCGCTTTCAGTAAATTACAGAAGCCCTCATTATTAAAATAAAAATTTCATAAAAAGAAATTTCAACTATTTCCGGCTAAAGCAACCACTATTTACCAATGGTTGTCAATTCAATTACCATGTGTTGTAAGTATTTTAGAGTTCACGAAAACGAATGCTTACAAACATCTGTGCATGCTGCGTGCTACCATCGCAACTGCGAATCCATTTTTTTTTCATTTTAGACTTCTTCGATTATTGGCCAGCGAAGATATAAGCTGGATAATCTCAGCATGAAAAACTATTCGCATTCCGTGTCCGTGACGCGGCTTTGTCTTCCACGGCGGATTCTCGAGCGTTGCATTCTAGCGTGAAGGAGACACAACTCGTCCCGCCTGCCATGGCGGACCGGCTTCCGTCGTCCAAGGTTATCTTGGCCGAGGAATTCTTAACCGGTTCGTTTCACTTGCTGCTCGCCATCTTTGTTGTGTATTCTCATCGTCTCATTGCTGGCGTGCCAGTGTTATATGCTATTATGAAGTACTGAGATATCGCCATTGTCAAGCTCTATATACGATGAGGTTTGTTTAACATCACCCATATTTGGCTTGCCGTCGTTCCAATTTATCACAAATTGATTTTTATTCTTATTTATGCCTTCCTCAGCCTATAAGTAACTATAGTTACGCCGTAGCTATTTGAAAAAAAATATAACTTCGCAACCTGCTGATGATCGAAGTGCTAAAGGGCGAGTTGGAATATTCCGTGAAATGGTTTGCCGGAACTTTTACATGATGTAAATTTTTAAATTATATTCTCATTTTATGCGTCATTTTACATAAATGATTTATTTTGCAGTCGAGTTTCCAATTGGGTTAACTCTTATTCAATTGATAAGTGATACATGCCGCACGAAAATCCAGGTACAGAATAATGTTGTGTGTTTGTTAAAATCAACTATTGAGCTGCGTTCCGACGTTGAGGACGTACCGTGTCCGCCGATATATCCTGGAATTCCCGAGAACGGTTTATTTTTGCCATTTAAAGGCACATATCAGTTATATGAAGACCAGTTGTTCATATTATGCTAACTTTTAGCTGACTTGACATTTCTACGACTGAACAAAACCTTTAAAGAACCATTTTAAATATAACCTTACATGGCCAGCTAACCTGAGTTACAGATTGAAGCAAGCAGTTGTGTGGAACAATTCTACCATACCTCCTCATCTCATGTACTTGATATTTTTCTTTTACTTTATTCTAGAATTATTGCTCTTCATTCTAGTTCCCTGACAATGTTCGGTCTGCCTGTGAAAATTTGCGGCACTAAACTCGAGCCAATTATAGCACTCCATGTACTATATAAAAACATCCACTTCATTTCACCCGAATTAGTAGGCTTCAATTACAGCATTGAAGTTATGAAACTAACACTCTCTGATAAGCACGATATCGCACCAACCCCGAAGTAGCGAGTGAACGCAAGGTGTGCGGTGACATTAAATCGGTTCTAAAGGCCACGGCTCACCACATATCGAGGTTCATTCCATGCACAATTGCACATTTATAAGACCTAGCAGCTACCTGAGCTTCATGTGAATGTTGTTCAGGAAGTTCTAACCGTGCCCAGTCGATGGCATCAACAAGGCTGCATTACCATCAAGATGATTTTAGTTTTTAAATTAAGGCTCGTTTTTAATGAGATACATTCTTAATTATTTATCGTGTTCGACCTGTTGAATGGAAACGAACGAGAACGTCTCGTCGCACGAGTGACGAGGAAATGCATGCTTTGTGCGTGCAGTTTCATTTTGCTCGTTATTTTGGCTCATGGTTATGCTCATTGTACTATTTCATAATTAATTTGAGGTGGAAATAATTTTTTTGTTGCATTATTGGTGTATTTCGCTCCATACAAATGTATCATTTCTTTTATATAGTCGCTTTAATCGTTAACATTAGACATGAACTAGAAAAGCTATTAGAATTTGAGTACTGGTTGCATGCATTCGCATGGTGGTTTTGACTATTAATAGAGAGTCTATTTGTAAAATAATCTTCCATATTTAGTCTAAATTTAGCTTCGTTTTCTTAAATTCTTATGTATGTATTAATTTATGCCTACGAACAGAAAAAATATATATATACTTAACATGGAAGCAGGGTCACCATGCACTTTTGTTCTGTGGGAATTAAATTTTTCATTTTTTTTTCGTTTAAGGATCTTCTTATTAGCCTGATGTTACCTAACAACCGAAATGGAGTGTACAGTAATCGTTCGTTGTTTCTATAATAGAAAAAAAACGTAGCATGTGTATTCTTTAAAAAGATGTGGAAAGAATGTTGTGTTATCATCATCATTCAACTGCCTTTAAAGGTGGGATGAATCTACTATTTTATTTAGTTGAATGGAGTGTATGCTCAGACGAACAACTATCTCGTCTCCAATACTTTCATCATGAGCTTATCATTCCTATGCAGTGGAGTTGTCGTGGGATATGGTGCTCAAAAACTTCATTGTCTTCCAAAATGTACACAAAACTTCCTTGTGTTGGTGCGAGATAGTCACGAGCTTTAAGTTTCAATTGCATTTAACTTCTTCTAATCAGACAAATTGCCGGTTTGCGGTCATGGTCGTGTTCATCTAATTCGACGCCAGTATTTGGTAGTCAAATTTTTGCGCGAACAAACATTGCTCAAGTGACAGTGTGAGCCGTGCACTTGATTCAGTCTTTGTTTGTTTCAGCCATTGATTGTTAGTGCTTGGTATTTGTGGCTATACTGCTTGTTGAAAACTCTCCTAGCTTGACCCATGAGCTGCCGTAATTATCTGGGACAAAATATTTTTCCGTTTTAATGTATACCGGTACATTTTCCCCCCAGAAAATCTAGGTAATCTATTTGTAAAGGGTAAGTCTGGCTCGTAGCATGACGAATGATGTTCCTACCTGACCAGTGACCACTTCTGCGTTATTAAAGGATGCTTGTAATGCACTCAGTCGATGTGCTGGTAAAGAATCTACTGAAAATTCCAATAATTTGTCATGTTATGATGTTACAGAGCTCTCTGCGCAATTGCTATGTTTGTCAACTTTATCCATACGCAAACCATTATCAGCTGTTTTTTGGCAAATTAAGCTATTATTATTTGAAGTGTTAGTATTTAAGATATTTTGTTCTAGAATGTTGTACGTATCGCGCCATGGCGAGGTCTTCACAATTCTCACCTACATGCTCGCAGGGTAATCCATTATTAACTGCGCAAGCTGATTGTGGCCGGTAGTCAATACGTAAATGATTGTTGCTCCCGATTCCAACCTAACTTGTACCCAGCCAGTGCCTGTGTTGAACGGCCATATCATCGACCAGAAGGGCATTAAAAAGTCTTCCATCTTTTCAGTCACGAGATCAGCTACATCGAAGATTCGGGCCAGGTAAAGTTTTACCTCCGTCGTCCTGTGCATCTGTACGTTCCTACGGCCATAAAAGATGATGGCTACGATCCTCTCCTCGAGACAAGCCCTCCTTCTCAGAGCCTTGAGCTGCAGTATATCTACGGCTACAAGTAAGTATATTAAAACAATTATACAGTAAAGAAATATTAAATTATTGAATAGTTTGTTGGAATATTATAGTGAGCTATTACAAATAAATACGCCTCCTGTAAATCGTGACGCTTGCCATTTAAGTGAGACAATTGACTGTAAATTGCGGCGCTGCAGGTTATTTTACCATATTAGTTAGTAAGGTTATTTTACCTCTAGTTTTTACCATATTAGTGGTCAATTGAGAGTTCCGAAGCGTATATTGAATCCAACAGTATCGAGGCGTTTGCGAGTTTGAAGGACGACGAAAATCAAAATAATAACTTTTGAGCTATTGTTTTGTTACAATAATTGAAGAGCGACAAAGCTCACTAAAATATCGCTTTTGGTGAAGAGAAATGATGAACATTTGTTTTTCTATAATACTTAGAAGGCTGTGTCTCTAAAACCCTGAAATATTTTGTTAAAAGTTCTTGTTGTAAATTTGAACGACGCTGTGAAAATACTGGTTGTTGTAGAAGAGTGCTTTTAAACTACATTGGATATAGTTAGAGTCAGCCCTGAAGTTAATCCTGTTACTTGTATAGGTATACTTGTATTCTTGTATTTTCGTATCGTGAAGTCAACCCACCAGACATCTGACGTTGAGTTGAATATTTTTCTGAATGTATAAACGCTAATTCATCCTGCATAAACGCTAATTCAAACGCTAATTCAACGTCCTGTGTTCGGTGGGAAGTTGTTATTCATCGTTCAAATTCACCAGAGGCCGCACGTGTCGCAACAACGTTGTAGCCCTGGCGTCAGGTGAGGTTGTTTACTTCACGGCGGCGGTGGGCGTCGTCTACAACGTTGACGATAACACGCAGAGATTCTACAACCAGCACACCGACGACATCAGGAGGTATGTACTTGTCCTTTGTTTGTTACCTCGTTCGATATTATTCATAATAATGATTATTATTATTTTGATTATTATTTATTCCAAAACAAACTCGTCATTGCGGCTAATAAAGAGGAAATAATGATCTATTGTGTCTTTTAGCCTAGAAGAGATGTTAAATTATTTTTTAAACTTAGCAAAATTATACATGTTTCAATTGGATTTTTTTAGTTCCAATGATATTGCATGTGCGTAATAGTCTCCTACTTTTATGTTATTGATAACTGCAAGATAATTGATTAATTATCTCATTCATCGAAACCAAAGTGGTTTCTCCATGCATAAATGACATGATTAATAGTTAATCTGTGTCCTGAATAATAGTTAATCTTTATGTGACAGCCTAGCCGTACACCCCGATGGTGAGACGGTCGCCACTGGCCAGGTCAAAGGAAACGACGACGAGTTCGATGCTGTGAGTTGCGCCGCATCTAGCAATCAATTTTTTCTGTTGAGTTCTTACGAGTCGTGAAAACGTGTGGTTATTTTCTGTTAATAATAAGGTTTAATAATGATAAACCTTGAGTGATTTCAATGATTCGCGTAATTATTCTTAAGGCACGCACTTTTTTGTAACCATACATTCAATTGAGAAAAATTTTCCCGAGTTTTAAAATCACAGAACATACAAGTTATACGAGTTAAACTTAGACTCGGAAACTTTAAGCTCTAACTAACAGCTTAGCGTATCCATCTTGATATTCCTTGTTCCCAGGTACCCATGAGCCTTTTCATCCAGCAGTTTTCTTGATCGTATGAAGTAAACGCATAATTTCTTCTTTAGTTGAAACATTTTATTGTGGTTGCAGTGTACTTAATGATTTTTAAATTGTTCTTATAGAGCCGTCATTGCTGATGATGCGGTGAGATACTTGATACGCGTAACGCTCTGATACGTCTTGCCTTTAATCGTAGAGCAACGATTGCTCTTGAAGTACCGTAGTGAAATATTTACGTAGTAATTGTCGCTAACTTGCGTATCAATAGTCACTTAAGCAGTAATTGACGCTAAACGCACGTGCAGGCTCACGTACGCGTGTGGAGCAGCGTCACCCTGGAGACGCTGCACGTGTTCGGCACGGGGGAGGTGGAGCGCGCGGTTGCCTGCTTAGCCTTCTCGGTTACAGTGAGTGTCAAGAAGTCAGTCGGTTCGTAAAAAATAGTCTTTAATATTAAGAGCAGGACAAATATACTTGAACCTGGAAATATATGAGGGGGGAACCCAAATAAAAAACAGCCAATTTCCTTGAAATTTTTCAATTTAGCCAAAATCTTCTCTTCAAATTCGCTGGAGTTAACTCCGCGTCACTTGTGACAATTCCGCAAGTTTGATAATACTTCTACGTTGATCTTCAAGGATTTGGTCTCTTAATTTTCACAGCATTTTCTTCAGTGCGGTGAGTGGAAGTACGACCTGAACAAAGATTGTCGTCAGTTGACATTTCCACTTTTTTGTAGCGGGTAAACTACTTAGAAACGTGCGTTCTCCCCATAGCATCATCCTTGTATGCTGTCTGTAGCATTTCATTCCCAGTTTCTTCCTGTTACAGAAGAAAGCAAAATTTAATGGCAGCACTTTGCTCACGGAAATTCTCCATCACAAAAAGACGAGCGCGCTAAGGAAATGTCACGAAAATAAATTGCGATAGCGGAACACGGCCTTCTGGGGCAGAAATGCTTTTTACACTTGCTGAGGAATGTCATTAGAATATTCACAATCTGGGATAATGCGGTACTACCAAAACATCGCCCACCACACAGGCAGTGTGTTTTTTGGATCGCCCCTCCTATTTCTCCGCGGGAATATATTATTTCTCTGCGGGAATTAAATTCTTCACGTTTGCCTGATGAGCTCTCAACAGTCTACTAATAGTATTTAATATCTTATTTAATTTCCCATATTGAATATGAAGGCTTGCCTTGCTAAGCGACGCGTTGATTTGTCCCAGGACGGAGGAGGGCTGCTCGCCGTCGTGGACGAAGCGACTGAGCCGCGGCTGTCAGTGTGGGAGTGGCAGGACGAGAACAAAGTCGCCGCCGCTCGCGTGAGTTACTGCTTAGTTTAGTAAACTCACACCGCGTCTGTGACAAATATATTTAAATATATTTTGCTTTGAGATTCGAATCCTCTACTTCGATGATTCATCTACTTGCATCATCTTCTTTCTCTGCTTTGATTTTTCATGTATTATCATCTGGACTAATAAACCTTGAATTTTATCTTTTCTTTATTTTATTGTCTACTTGAACAATCGAACTCGATGATTGAGTAATGATTGCTAAATTATTTATCTAATAATTTAATTAAAGTCATTGGCTATTGTTATTGTTGCTAGATTTGTATTGATTTGTATCAATACAAAGATTGATACAAATTTTCGTCTGAAGACAAATGTGTAATTGCATCTCAAGATCCTCCTTTCAGAGTGCTTTGGTTTTTGTTATAAAATGAACGTCGGTTTAATGTACAAATATTTCCTGAACGTGTTAATCTTTCGAGGTGAGTTTCAAGTTTCATATCGTTGATGTCGTTATTATTTTATCTTGCCATCTAAGTTTTATATTATTGAGTTAACAATCATGTCCGTTGCCAGTGCTCTGGCGACCCTGTGCTCGCTGTGACGTTCTCACGCGAGTCCACTCAGCGCGTCGTCACGAGCGGAAAGAACTCTCTTGTTTTCTGGAGCCTCGAGGACGGAGCTTTGAAGAAACGCACGGCCGTCTATGGCTCTCACCCCAAGCCCAAGTTCACCACAGCTGTGGCCTTCACCGAGAGCGGCCAAACAATCACGGGAGACAACAACGGCAATATATTCTTCTGGAAGGAAGGTTAGATTATAAAACAAATAAAATTTTCGTGTAATTTTCGCTTGTGTGGGTCAAGATTTATGGAACCGATCTTCTATTAGCAAGCAAGTGTGCTATTAGTATAAAATTGAACGACTATTTGACGCTACAGGGATCCACATTCAGACTAAGCCAAATCTTGTCATATGAAAGTAATGTTATGTATTGGGAAACAACAACAATGTGTAAACTTGAACAAGAACTGAACATGAGCGTCATGAAACTCATTTTTTCGGTTACTTTCATTTTCCAGACGGCAGCGAGGTCACGAAAGCGGTGACTGGAATACACGAAGGCTCCGTGTTCTTCATTCTGCCTCACGAAGGCGGCTTCTTGACAAGCGGCAAGGACGGCACTATTAAGAAATGGGATGTAAACTTTGGCGAAGCCAGCGCATCTGTTGTGGTGAGATGCTGCAGCACCTGATTGTGAATCCCTGCCTTTCGCTTACATTATTTGTGCGATTGATTCAGTTTTGACTATTTTCTCGTGAGCTGCGCGGTCAAGAGACTTCGTTTGAAACAAAAATCGATTACTTATCTTCATAACATGGAGTTATTTTTCACGCCTATCTGGTGTTCATTTTGTCTACTCGCTCCACAGCTATTTTAGGCTACATTTCATGTCGGATTCTCTTATCTTGTTGATTCCGAGCTGTTGACAAACGTCTCCTACTCGACATTTTGGTTTCGAGCTGTTGACACACGCCTCTTGCTCGACTTTTAGATTCGAGCTGTTGACACACGCCTCTTGCTCGACTTTTTGTTTAGAGCTGCTGACTAATTATTCCTGCTCGACAGGTGAGCGAAAACGACGGAGCAGCTCGCGCGTTTGCGGTGCTGGGGGAGCAGCTTGTCGTGGGCACCATCAAGAACTGTCTCCTTAAAGGCAGCCTCGCTGACGGCTTCACCACCATCTTCAAGGTAACGTATGTTACTGGCAATTTGGAAGATAACAATAATCGAACAGCGCACATTGATTATATTAACGAGTAAGACTTCTGACATCGTAAGTTACACCGACTTACTGTAAATCGTACCATGATTTGACCCGCAAAATCTGAAAGTTGAGCCATAATGTTAATGCAAATACTTGTGCTGCGTGTTAATTTCGATGGGTTGTTGAAGACTGTATTTAGCCATCTAAGGTATCGTTTGTATTTCGCAAATAGACTATCTACTACAGTAGTTCTTTCAAATATTGTTTCAAGTACATATTTATCTATCATCTCTCTCTAAATTTGAATTTAACATGAACTTGAAATTGAGCTCAATATTGAGCTATATTGAGCTCAATATTGAGCTATATTGAGCTCAATATTGAGCTCTATTTCACCGTCATAGTCACTCGCGTCATGTTGAGTTCCTTCATTGAAAGTTTCTGCCCGCCGTTCACAGGGAGCCGAAGAAGAGCTATGGGCCGTGGCCACTCATCCCTCCAGCAGCCAATTCCTGACCGGGTGCCTGGGCGGCCTCTTGATCGCGCGAGACGCTGAGACTAAAGAAACTCAGTGGTTCGTCTCTATGAAGGTCAGCATTTTCATCTTGTTCTATGTACAGTTTTAGGCATTGCTACGATGTACTCCTTTGATGACAGTGCATAGGTCGAAGTTCAAATCACGCGGCTAAAACAAACAAAAGTCAGTCCTTAATGATTTGAATAGAGAAAAGATATAGTACGGCCGTGATTTTTATTATAATCTGACAACACTCGTAAATGTTGTTCCTCTTATTTGCCTGCAATTCTTAGCAATATGCCTCTGTCTTGCCACGAGTAAAATGCAACTAACCGTATAAGTCGGCTTTAGCTGGCCGAGCTCCTAAAACATAATTTTAAATTTTAAATTGAAACAAAAATTTAGAATATTGTAGATAATTCGCACAAAGCGACATGCACAACTTGTATACTTCGGATGACTAGAGCTGATCGTTATTGTGCTAATGAGTGGAACTTTGTGAGTGCTGAGTGACGTGCAGAGCATAGGCTGCAGCCGGTGGAGACATCGTTATTTCGCTAATGAGTAGAACTTTGTGAGTGCAGAGTGGCGTGCAGAGCATAGGCTGCAGCCGGTGGAGACATCGTTATTTGGCTAATGAGTAGAACTTTGTGAGTGCAGAGTGGCGTGCAGAGCGTGTGCTACTCACCTGGAGGGGAGGTGGTCGTGGTGGGGCTGGCTGACGGCACGTGGCAGGTGCTGGACACCGAGACCCAGGAGGTCGTGTTCGAGGGACATGATGGCGATGAACCCATACAGGTTGATACAACTTACTTATTTTATGATGCCTTGTATTTATATCATTGTTTTTTCTATTGCGTAACTTATACGTATAATAGTGTTTGTTAATTGCATCTTGTACCTAGGATTGATCATTGTTTCAGATATCTTTTACGTAAGATTTATCATTGTTCAATGTTTCTGTTGCCCAGCAATATATCACTGTCCACAGTCATGTCTGTTCGATTATCTTACCCATGCCGTGCCATCGTTTGTAATCAATATTTTCGTTCACACATTTTCTTACCATTTATTACTTCAAAATTCTTGCCAAGAAATGATATGAGCGAATGAGCAGAGCAGCATGATAGATTGATTATCATGAGCATACCTTTTATTTTTATTTATCATTCGCTTTCTTCAATGAACCATGAATGATGTTTTTGTCTCGTAATTATCAATTATTCATTCTATAATTTTCGGCTATTCTGTAACAATGTTTTCTAATGAATTAAAATTTTTTTCAATTGATTACAGTGTTTGCGGTTATTTAATTTTTTGGCAACTGACAACATCGAAACTGAATCAACGGCCGTTGAAATGATTTCTGTTCTGAATCGATGTTATATTCTGAAACTCAGTTGTTCTGGAATTTAAGTTTTATGTCTTTAAGCCTTGAGTAAATTTCAGTTGTTTTACTTCGAGAAGTCACATGTTCTTGATACGTGAACTAAACATCATAGACGGTTTACGTACATAATTTTGAGACATCCTTCTCGCATTGTTCACTTGCAATATTTCACCAATAGAGGGAGGTTTACTTATGGTGTACAGATGATTATTCTTGAATAATTGACTCTTTTTGAATCGTTCTCGAAGGTTTATTAACTATCATTTCTGTGTGTCCGTACGCCCAAAGAAACGAGGCAGCAAATTTATTTGTATTATTCCCTATTTGCCATACATTTTTTCACAGTCATTCACGTGATGTTCCTCATAAGGATTTTATCTGCAGGAACCTTGAATAATCACTTTATTATGTGCTGTGAGTTGTCAACGTGTTGTGTCAGGTGGTGCGGTTCTCCCCTGATGGGTCGCTGCTGGCGCTCGGGTCCCGGGACAACAGCGTCTATATTTACGAGGCTGGCGACGCCTTCAAGGAATACAATAGTCGAGGCGCCTGCACTGTGAGTCAATAAATGAATTTATATCGCTAAATGATAAACAAGTCGATCAGTTCATGAACATTGATGTGCACAATTTCCCTTCATCATAAATGTTTTAATGCAAAGGTTAACTGTTCCTAATTAACTTTTTTTTCTTGTAAAAATTGTATTTTTCGTTCCACAATAATATAATAAATAAGATAAATAACCAGGGACTGGATATTGGAGGGGTAAGATTGTCATTGTCCGAAGAATTGTAAATTATTTTTTTATTCTTTTTTTTTTGTTTTGAGATGACTAAGATTAGACGAAAATATAATCCGTACGTTCAACGGTTCGTGAAAGTGGATTAGTTTAGGAGACCGAACAAATAATTCTAGTGACGGAAACGCAATATTCATCATGTTAATGTTCTCCCTGAGCGGAAACGTTTTAACCAATTATCTTTCGGTGCATTTCTCTGTAGTTAAAGATGCACAAGAAATTATGATAGTTCCGAATTATTAAATAATATTTAATATCGTGAATATTTAATAATCGTCAATATTATTAATCAGTCTCTAATAATACCGAGTATATTGTTGGACAGGGCCACTCAAGCTTCATCCGCAGCCTCGACTTCTCTGCCGATGGTTCATTCCTGCGCACCAATTCTGGCGACTACGAGCTGCTCTTCTGTGAGTTGTCGGCCTGGGCAAACTTTGTGTTGTGTCTCCAGTCTTATTTGGAGAATGTTGAGTCTTCGTAATCGTAATAATTTCATATTTTATGTGATTAAATGCCTTTTTCTAAGATAATGATGAATATGTTTTTTAAAACACATTTTTAAATTGATATTTAAATATACCCTATTACTTGTCACCTAGATCTAGAGCAATTAGATTTATTATCATCGAGTTACAATGGCTACATCAAGTTACATGAATAGAGTGCGTGTTAAACTATTCTGATCCAATTATCATGTTTTCGCCCTCGCTAGCTTTACAATGGTTGGTGTTTTATTTCGTCTGAAGTGAAATAAGTTTTGCATAGGTGCTACGTAAGAAATGATTATTAGCTATAAATCCTGTTGAGATACTCTTTAGAGATACCGGTACTCTTTTCAGTATTGATAAAACAGTATTGATAAAATTGTAGATTGTACTCGTGTGACTTGGTGAAAAACTAAAATGACTAGAAAACTGATTTTGTCGTCTCTCTTACTGGCATCTGTATGATTTAATTCATGAATATTGGCCATGAAAATATTATAACTGTAAGTTCATGGATTAACGTATTTCACAAGTAGCTGTTACGTAAATGAACGAAAGTTAAGATTTTTAAATTTGAGAATGCCAAATAAAGGCAAGAACCGGCAGTTGACGACGGTTATTATACCCTTTAAAGATCCTGGAAGTCTCCGTATTTTCAATTTTGAAAGCTAACAGCATTGATAACAATGTTTATTTTCAACTTTGAAAGCTAAATTGATAACTTGCAGGGCGCACGGAAGACTGCAGCCAGGAGACGAGCGCCTCAGAGCTGCGTGACACAGAGTGGGCGACCCGCACGTGTCTGCTCTGTTTCGAGAACTTCGGAGTGTGGCCGGAGGGCGTGGACGGCACGGACCTCAACTCTGTCACCGCCGCGCACCAGAAGCCGATTGTCGTCACCGCCGATGACTTCGGCAAAATCAAGCTCTTCAAATCTCAAACTTACTATGCATATGTGAGCTTTAATCTTCGAATGCATTTACTGAATTACCCTAGTTTAGGTTTCAGAATTTTGCATTTAATGAAGCACTTTGCTACTTGAAATGCAAAAACTTTAATTTTATGATATCCTTAAGTTTTAAATATGTTAAAATTTAATTATTTACAATGGATTAAATTTAAAATCAAATTTCGGGATTTTTATCAAATTTACTTGCATCTGAAAAACTCGCGTACAATGTCACGTGTTAAGAGAATTAATACATGTCATTAACTAAATAACTTTTCATCGAACTTTCCTGACACAGACAAGCCACAAGGTGTGCCGCGGTCACAGCAGCCATGCCACATCCACGGCCTTCTCCCACGACGACAGCTTCCTCGTGTCTCTGGGTGGTGGTGATAGCAGCGTCCTGCAGTGGCGCGTGGTCGACGAGTAACGCGTCTGCTAACGGCACGTTACTTCCCTGCTTCACAACTTCCGATTCCGGCCTACTAGATCTTGTTCAGATTTTGCTGCTTGATTGAATTCATATTTTGTTTTGTTTGAGTGAAAATTTATAATGGCGCATTATAATTAGTTAGGCGTCGAGGTGCGCATCATTGGAAGTTGTGCGTCAAACATTCCATCATTTTTTTTCTCTACGTTTTGTGTCGCTGTATCTCAGTTACAACGATTCTAATGTCTACATATATATTCTCATATAGTCTCTTGAACCATAGTCTCGTATAACAGAATAAGACTGCCAGTTTGAGCGCGCTGTGAAAAGGCAGGTATTTTATGGTGCTATTGAGATGACAGTTCAACCAAAAAATTGGCCGGTTGCTAGCAACTGAAAATACTTTAACAAAATTTATATTACATGAAATTTATTCTCCTATTGTGTTTTCCATTTCATAATAACATTGGCAATTGAACGAAATTTACTAACTTCTAAACTTTGGAAGAATTGCTTCGATCGAAATCAGACTTCCGATCACATTTGGCATTAATTAAATTAATTAAGACATTAAATAAGTTCCGATCAATTACTAAAATTGCCTGAACGAGTTTCTAACTGCCGCTAATAATGGTTTTGATGGCTGAAATTTGACCACGTGTTTGACGGAATACCTTTATCTATTTGCCTGTGCAGGTTTCGTTGTGAAAATGGTGTGATGGTGTTGTGATACTCTACAATTTTGTGGCAGTGCTGTCAGTCTTGAAATGGTCTACCAAGGAAGCAAATCTTTAAGTTAACCTTGCCTCACGCGACGTGAATAATTGTTGAACACAAACCAAGAAGTAGTACTGTTATCGGCAGCGGTTTCTTCATAAATTTTTCAAGTAGTAACGCTGAAGGCCCTGAAATGGACCGTGTTGATGGAAGGTCGAATTCATAGAAAAATTATACTTTGTGGTTTTAGAGACGCCGAAGCATTTCACTGATCTAAGTCTGTGATAAGATCGGTTACGTCAACACGATGTTTCTAGTTATCAGCACCTCTCCTTTGTATGTCGCTTTGGCATGCACTCATGCACATTGCGCTGCTAGCCGCGTCAAAATTCCTTCTTCATCGTAGTCTATTCACGCTTTTGTGGCGCTCACGCGTGCAATATTTTGCTTCTACTATTTGAAACATTTCATGGAAGTTGGACGAAATTTTAGTTGTATTGCTCTCAGTTGAATGATTTTATGTCTTCCTTGTGGAAGAGAACTGCATACTTGATATTTCGCACTGTAGGTTAAGAATGAAAAACATCGAATTGTATTTGCCTAAACTCTCAGTCGAGCTTCACTGGATGATTCTCAACGTCACTGTAAATTTCGCTAAAAAGCCTGTCATCATCGGACCCAAATTCTCTTGTCTGTAGTCGAGAAATATAATTTCTTGTGGCTACGATTTCCATTTTAGAAGTTCAAGTTAACTAAATGCTTGAAGAATTGTCTGATAATTAAAATTGTTTCAAAAAAATTAACCAAAGTAAATTCTTGAGTAAGTTCTTTTAAATAAGCATTGCATCACAAAACCTTGAGTTCTCCAAAATCTCCAAGTTTTTATTGCGGCTATTGAGCTTTATAATGAAATTCTATCACAAAGCATTTGCAATGGTAATCAATTATGTAGAACCCAATTCGTGATTTAAAATAAGTTATTCTCAGAAATACTTGACTGTCATAGGCTGTGTAGGGCAAAACTGTAGTAATAACTAGCAATGTCCGTTCCTGTTGGGCGCTAGTGCACCGTTCCTAGTTGAGTAAGATTTTGTCTTTTCAACTTTACCGCTTTCCCATGGATTGATATAATTAATGATTGAATACAACTTCAACGCGATGTATTTGTGTTGTGCTTGAACTAGAACTTCTACTTTTTGAACATTAAGTTTTCAAATCTTAGTTACGTGAATTTTCAAACTTGCAGATTTTAGTAGATAATTTATCTGATACCTTTGAATTGTTATGGTACCTATTTCAATCTTTATGAATTCATTTGTAATGAAAAAGTATTTAAAAACTCTAGTTATATGTGTTAATTATATTAAATTCGCGAGCTGAATGGCCCAATTGAGTTTGTTGACGAAATTATATCAGCATTATTCCTTGAATATTTGATTAGCAAACCAGTAGTAATGCTGCCTTTGAAAACAATTGCCTTCAATGTGCTTAAAAATGTAATATTAATCGCGCACTCTAGTTCCAAACATGCGTATAACGCAAATATAATATAAACGTGACCATATTTGTCGAATAATTGTCCACTGATATTAATTATGACTCGCAAGATATATTTCTTCATGTGGAGCTTGCTTGATCCACGACATAGTTTCTGATATTTCAACTTTGTTGATTAAATTAAATATTTAAATAATTAATTCAAATGACGGCGGAAATGTTTCTACTGGCAGTTCAATTTTAACATCGAAAAAAAAAACGAGGTTAATTCGAGATGTATTACACGAAAATGTCCTGGTTCTGCCAACAACTATTCAAACTCCATTTTTTTTGGAAGAATTGAAAGATCAGTTTATTTTCGCGATACCATTTGCTGCTAGTGCGGCAGGGATCCACACCTTTCAAGACTACGTATATATTTCTCACCGACAAATTGGTCGTCAACATCTTGCGCTTGCGTACAGGAACGACTGCCGTACACACGTCGCGTTTATTTCTATTCTTGGCCGGTGCGTGGGGTGGCAATCTGTCCTCAAAATAGCATCGCAGCCGCTGTTATAATAAAGGCGATACCTGCTCTATTTTTAGTGCTGATTTTACGGTCGTTTTCTTCTGCTGTTTTGAGGGCCTGAATTAAAAGAATTTGCTGAAAGCTAATTTACCGAGCAATACGTCTGTGCTTATGCTAAGCTCACAAAAATTAATGAAAATAGATATAAAAAAAATTTTGTTACAAGTTAAGCCCGAAAGCGCATAGGATCACATCCGTAAGTGTACATCAAAAACAGAACCTAAGACTAATCTTCGAACAAGTTTGAGGCGTTCGAGTTTCTTTCCTCGTAAGTTCTTGAACGTTCTCCACCAGTCATTCTGAAGTGCAGGCGAGAATATTCGCCGCTGGTCTGCACGTGCCAAAAAATTGCTCAGTTACATTCAAGCCGGCAACGTGTGCGTACGGGAGACAAGCTTCAATTTTCAAGAGGTGAGTCAACTGCAGTTGAAGCTTCGCCAATGATTGAGTGAAGAAAGTATTACCTTTATGAAATACTTTTGGAATGAAAACCAATGCAAAATTGTTGACTAGAGCTAGTGTGTTTGCTGGCAAGTAACAATATTTAGTTCATTGCAGTGAGGTGTAGTGTTAAAAGTTATAAAGTAAGACACTGTAACATGCTACTGAAGACTAACGAGTTAGAAGGCCGTTCCATGCAGAAATGGTGTCGCTGACGCTGGCGTGCGAGGCAGACGTGGAGAGTCGCCACGGGGCTGACATGGAGAGCGTCGTGCTGCATGGCGGGCGCATCTATACGGCAGCTGATGACGGCAAGGTCAAGGTGAGCTTAATAACGTAACGTAATTAACTCACTTCGAGTTTAATATAAAATTAAGGCAATAAATTAGATAATTTTTTTTACAGCTGGAACCAATTTAGCCTAAACTCATATTTTATGTCTACTAGTATCATTAATTTGAATGTGATTCATCCATGTAGCTACAAAGTTTATTTAACCTATGTTAGCTTCGGAGCTGTCAAACTGTCCTCGAAACATGCATCGTTAATTATACGGTAAACACATCGTCAAAAACCACCTTCATGATAATTGACTTTATATAAAGTTTAACTCAACTCCTCAAAACTCGTGTAGGATCCACGAAAACAGAATTATGGAACCAACGTGTTCCATGGTACACTGCCCGACATCCTCTCCGCGCACATCATCGCTTACCTCGCCTTACGATGGCTGATGTCGCGCTGGATTTTGAACGGGAATGAGGATGACGGATTCCATTATTAATAACAATTTTTAACTTGGATCATCAAAATTGTGAAGTGCGATTGAAAAAGAAGGGGGCGAAACAAAATTTAAATATCGTTGCACGTAAAGGACGTTAGTAATGATTTCTATACCATTTCAGGTGTGGAATAAAGACTTGAAGTTGGAGACTGAGTTTCAGGCTCACGACTACGCCGTGTACCACCTGCTGGTACTGAAGGACAGACTCTTCACAGCCTCTATTGACGCCACCATCAAAGTCTGGAAGTTGGGCACCTTCGAGCTGGTGACGACCCTCACTGGGCACCAGGAACCCGTCAGGAGGCTTGCTACTAACGGAGACCGTCTCCTCTCGGGCGACGAAAAGGGCGACGTGAGTGATCCGCAATTGCTCAAAAACGGACATTAATTGCCTATTAATATAACTAAATTGCAGAAATATCAATTTGAGCAAAAGGCGTACTCAGTGAAAATCAATCGTCTAGATACAGAGCACATATTTAAATACGAAACGAAATCCCGAAAATGAAGTCGTGCCGTTGAAATTGCAGCCCTAGATGATGTACTCATTGTACTGTGCAAGTCATAGTATTTTCGTTATGTGGGGCATCATGTAAACTTTTTTCAGGTCTGTGTACATTGCGCGGGGCATGAAATTTACGTTGTGCATGTCATCATACGTGTGTTTTATATATGATATACTACATCATATGTACGTTGTGCAGGTTATCATATGGAACGGCGACAGTCTGGCCTCAGAGAACAGGTACGAGGTCGTCGAGGAAGTGTGGGACATGGCAGCCTACGATAGATTCTTCTTTACCGTCAGAGACAGAGGGCTTTCTGTCACTGAAGTCAAAAGTGAGTTCTTACAAATGCTATTTGGAACATCACGATAAATATGCTTTGACGTATGTAAGAGAGAAAATAATAATGTGTAATAAGTTTCATGGCGCTGAAGGTACGCCATATCTCAGGAGGCGAGACGAACCAGCACACGGTGGTGAAATCATTGCAAGGCCGAGCGCCTATCTACCTGAGCAAGGAGCACCTCGTCTACAGCGAGTTTGGGGCCGGCTACGGTCTGCATCTTCACAAGAACCTGCCTAACGACTTCCCGAAGATCACAGACTTGAGGGTGAGATTCGACTTCCCACGCGAGACATTCGATGGCTTGTCTTCGCTGAAACTTTTTAGGAAAAAAATAAGTGGCTATGCAATCTCTACGTACGTAGCTGAAGTTAATAGTTATACTAATAATGGGCACCATATAGTATCGTGACCAACAATCCTACCTATAAATGATATCTTCACCACGATATAAAATGGGCGCCTTATTAGACATGACCATAATAAAAATATTTCGTAACTGAGTGCGACGGTAGAATGAGCGAGTCAGCTGTTGATAAAGATACTTTGTTCTTCGTAAATGACCACTTAGAACAAAAATTATAAGAAATTGTACCTCAATTTACAAGTTCTCATACATGGGCAGGGTCATTCAATGATCATCACTTGTCTTGGCGGGAACACAGTGAGCGGCAGCGAGAGGATTGCAAGCAGCGGGTACGACAACAAAGTCAATCTGTGGGAGCTGCCAGAGGGTAAACTCCTGGCGACGTACGATGCCAGCGTAACTCCGTCCTGTCTGGCTGTGGCAGATGATGGCGCTGTGTACATCGGTGGACCCGATGGCTACTTGGCCAAACTTGTTGCTGCATGAGCAGACATCGATGATTACCACACTCGGATGAATTATCGGAGTACTACTTACAAAATATGAGCTAATATTTGGATGGTTACTACTAACATGTTAGGTTAGTGATAATAGTGATAAATATCAAAATAGGGTTGATTGTGAACAAAGGAGTAGAAAGGCATCGCTTTTGATTAATGTCAATATCTGAGTTACATAAACTAAGATTATATGGCTTGAATTATGGTAAAAAATATTTCCTAAGCAAAGTGACACTTCGACAAAAAAAAAAAAGAAGCGAGTCTTTAGATATTTTTGTGGTTGTATAAGAAACTGAGGCTGCCCAACTTTTACATTTTTTGCAGAAACCAAACTTTCAACCGTTTAGTTGCTATTAGGTTACAAATGATTCTATTATATACAAATCTCTTATAAGAGACAAGTCAATGGAACATGACTAGTTCAGCTGATGCTATAGTCTACAGATAGTTGGCCGTCCCTGGCTTCTGTGGAGTTCAGATGAACTTGTGCTGAAAGCCTTAATTTTAAATCCAACGTCTTTGATTTATAAAATTTAGTTCGATGCTGAAAATTCGACAGCAATAAATTTTAATTATTAGATAGCATAATATATATATTCTCCGAATATAATTTGTATATTTTGATTCCTCGGGTTTATTCTGCATCAACGTATCTACTGTGACAGTAAAGCGAGAGCAGCAGGGCAAAAGGACGAAATGTTCCGCGACTTAACTCCCGCAAAAAAAAAATCATAATTCAACAAGTTCACGTTACGAATCCAATTCAGGCCTACAATTATACGATCATTAATACAGCTAAAACCGTGAGCTATATTACCTACTCTCGAATGACGAACTTAGAAGAACTTTCGTATCAAGACTGCGAGTATGATCTAATTATTTGCTTTAAAAGTCAGTGATTCCGTAAATTCGCAATTCCCCCAATGTTTTACGAGTTTAAAGCGCTGAATAATCCTTATAACTTCCAACATATAAGATACAACGATGAAATATATGCAGGTGCTGGCACTGGTTATCTATCAACATAAGTTTTCCACGAGTTGAAGACCACGTTTTAAGAAATTATCAAGGGATAATCCCACTCAAGGTTTGCACTTCGGTATTATGAAAAAATTCAAAGCACAAATGCGAGTAATAAGGCAAGCGCATCACATGTCTACAAAAATAACTTTAATATTTACCATTTAAATTACACAAAAAGACCAAGGCCATAATTTTGATCATGTCATTTAATAATTTAATTTGAGTATTCAAATTTACTCAGTTAAACTAAAACCCCTGAGGATAACTCTACACGCACTCAACCAACGAAAGAGTTCACGTGACTACGGCAGCACGCTGTACCCTGATAAAAAACTGTGTGCTTCATTACAATGAGAATAAACAATAGAGGAAAAGGAGAAATAGTCAAGAAGCCATAATGTACTGAGAACTCTTGAATATTCGTAATGGAATATAATATAAAAATACCTTAAATACAACCTAAAACGAGTGTTAGTTAAGCGGTGATTAGTTCAGTAAAAATGATCTTTGGTGCTCAATGGCTGACCTATCAAAGAATGGAGACTTTCTCCAATAAAACTTACTATCTCGTTTGTTACTACTCTCTGAAGATAGACTAATGGTGATGGTAGACACAATGTAACCTGCGTTGACAGCAATCTCAAGAGGCGACAAAGAAATTAATCGCGTGAACTGTATTCCAAAACAATTACAGGAATTGATTGTATAGTATTTTGTCATTACTTATATAATAACAACAGAATAAGAATGAGAAAATTAGGTGAATAGCAAAACCCATGGAGGAGACGCCTGGGTAGAGTATCGAATCAACGTAAAAATATTGATAGCAGAAGAGAAGTTATTTTTAAAATACTTTGATCGGAAGATGTGTTGGAAAAAGTAACTGACGAAATTCTCAACTAGTCCCCTAACAGCAGTGAAATTCATCAAAATTCTGGGACTAATTCAAGCCGTCTGAAGTATTTCACTACTAATACTGAAATATTCTTTTGGAACAAGCGCCAAATATTCATACTATGTTTCAGGGAAGTTTTTATGCAAATATTCCTTCAAGGAATAATGTAAGTGATAATCAGCCTTGACTAGCTTTTAACCGACTTGCATGCAAAGTGAGCATCTGTTCACACAATTTGTTGATGTTAGCACTAAAATGGCCCTGAACAGAACAAAAGGCAAACTTAAATTTAGCTCTGAATCTTAGACGCCATCATGAAGTCAAGGGATCCTTAAATTACTCAATTAATTGATTCATTGAATTGAATTGATACGATGTGTCTTCTGAAGTGAGACGGCAACATTTACAAGATCATAAAGTGCAACTTGACAACTCTGTTCAAACTAAGAAATTTGACAGGCTTACTTCCGACATGAAAATTTTCAACTTTTAGATTTACATTACATTAACTTTTGGAAATTACAAATCATCAACAGTACTTCATCCAGAAGTGTATCTGACATGTTTACGATAATAAAAGTGTGAACGACAAATAACTATCATCGAAAATACGGTTGTGAAAGAAGTATGCACCTTGGCAGCGGAGAAGACTGTAATTCCTACAAAATAAAATTTCAACAACACTAACATAAACTAAGAGTACAGACAGAAGCCAGCAGAGATTCACATGCAAAGCACAAACAAAACTCGGATGCACATTTGCAATCCCACGGTAAGCTACGAGCTACCAGCACAATAACTGAGGTTGCGGTACAACAAATTCTTACGACTATCTCAACTCGTTCTAAGATGTTAGTTAGAAGTGAGAGTCAACAATTCGAGAACTCTATCCAACATCACGTTAAAAAAAAAAGTTTGCCTGGATAACCTACGCTAGGATAACGTTTATGATCTAAACCTTGGCAAGCTTGAGACTTGAGAGAAAGTACTACAAGGGCACACCTCAGAATGAAAGGATATGGCATGGCGCAGGCAGAGCAATTACGATAAATTCATATTAGTCTTATCACAAAGCAAGTGATCACTGCTGCTGAAATGCATGCATTATGTTACTGATGAAACAGGAAAGCAATAAATTTACACAAGAGTGTCAAGAATATTGAACAATTAAGCATTTTAAAAAAATTAGCGTTGCCATCTTTTGTGCCGTGAACACACGTCATTCGCTAGCCCAGTCTCAATTCTTGCATAGCTAATTACAAATTCCGTGTTCACAAAATTCCCTAATAACTGAACTTGAAAAACCCACAAATATGGAAGCCATCTTTTTTACCCTCTTTGACACTTTCCCACTTCGTGCGAGGGACTTTCAAGCAACTTTTCTTCTTTTTCTCTTTCTTTTGATTAATGAGGGAGCCGAGCTCTTCCGTGTTGAGTGCACAGCCCACACTTACGGGTCGGAAAATTTGGTCCTGCTTCACCCACACGTTTTCGTTGTTGTTGAGCGCCTCATCGAAATGCTCGCGAGGCGCACACTTCTTTTCGAATCCTAAAAGTGGACTGCCGCCATCAACCAGCCCGCTGTCAACATCACTAACGTCACTGTACTCGCCATCACAAACATCGTTATTACTTCCAGACATTATCTGAAGTGTCACATCGCTGCTCCCACCAATAAACTCTTGTGAACCTTTAGCTGAATTTCCAAGTTGCCCTGATACATCAGCTGAATTTACGGTTGCACCTGTATGGTTCAACCTAGCCTCTGGGTTTGTAACCGTTGTGTCATAACAATGCAGAAGTGCACTGGAATTTTGCATCGTTCCCATCTCGTGACGTTGTTGCCCCCGTAGCCCCAGAATAGGGGAAGCGATGCCTCACTTCTTCTTACTCTTGCCCAGCGTGAGGGTGTGGTGGTGGGCGTTGGTGACGAGTTGGGCGCGACGCTTGGTGAACTCACTTCGTTCCTCTTCAAGGCGATTCTTGAGCATTTCGTAGCGCTTCTTCTCCTCGGCGTGCTCACGCTTCAGCTGGTCGTATTTCGTGTACAGCTGCACAAAACATGCACGTTTATGTCCCCTTTACTTGGAGTGTATAATAGCAATTTCTGCCTTCTCGTGTTCAACACGATCGGGTTTTAGAACTTATTGACCAGATGATCATTGAAACGATCGTTAGAAATAGCTATTTCCAAAAACCTCTCCCAGGACAACTCTTGAATATCAAAAAAAACTGTCAAGGCACGTAAAATTACTCTAAAGATACAAGTCTAAAATGAAACAAAGTAGATTTCATTAATAATGAACGAGTGAAGTCGATGGTGTTTAGGTGTCAGCTCCTCATTATAAGGAGAGGATGAGTCAAGAGAATCACGTTCAGCCAGCACCAGCCAACAAATTATTGAAATAAACTCAACTTGTATGAACATCATAATCTGCTGCATAACACAAATGTTATTTTCTACCATCAGGAGCCCTTTTGTTAGCATGTCAGAAAGTTCCGTTAATAAAGTATTGAGCTTTCACATATACGCAATAATTTGAAAAATTTGAAAATTGAAGAGTGAACACAAAGACGCCCATGAAAAGGAAAATAAGGACACAACTTCATGAAAAGCTATTAATTGTTTCGAAACTAAACAAAATTCTTTCACGCAAAAAAATCCTTCAAAGTAATGGAACTGAAACAAAGTGCACTATAGTTCACTTTGCAAATGCCTTCTCTGGTGAAAAGCCTCACCTCTTTTTCGACTTCCTTGAGCTCGGTCTCCTTCTCCTTGACTCTGAGCACAAAGCTCTGGCGCATGTCGTCTTCTTTCTTCTGGAGCTCAGCGCGATGTTCTTCTCGCTTCTGTTCGAACGTCTCCTGGAAGCTCTTGGGCTGGTTGTTCTCGCCGACGTCGCTGAAGCCCATCTGGAGACATGGCAACGCGTTACAGAATTGAACAAATCTACACAGCGTCACAGCAATGAACAAATAAATGTGCACATTCGACCGGAGTATTATTACTTTAAATAATAAGCCCAACTAATCGCTCTTGTTTCATCAGAGCCAATACACAGGTCCAAAAGAATATTGAAGAACATAGATGTAGAAAAAAAAAAACAATATTTAACGCGTAAACAAAGAAGAATTTGAGTATTTCCAAGCAATGAAATAGAGCAACATTTGAAATAGACCAACAATTTACAGGCCAGTATATAACATGTGTCAATAGTTCAACCTTACCATACGCCTGACGCGTCTGAAATGGTAAAATGGCAAAAGCCTAACATTCCACTCGATCAATGAGATCTGACACTGCAATGCAGCTACGCTATTTGGTAGCGTAGTTGTCAAGCCATCTTTATTTAACATACGCTACAAGAAACTTTTTATGAACTGTCATTCACGTGCAAGGCAGGTTGTTCTACTCCAGTTTTAGCCACAGGACCAATTTCGTTCAACAGACCGAGTAAATAAGTCGCAAAGAGCACAGATGCAAAACCGGTTACGCCAACTGACCTGCTCCAACATCCTCTTTCTGTAAAGCTCGTAGTGGCAGGAGTGCGTCACTTCCCTCATGTCTTCCATGTTCGTGCGGATTAGCATCTCACGCAGCTTCGTGAAGTCGCAGTGACTCTCACTCTCCACTGTTGGTCATAAAATATTTAGCCCTCATCGTCACGGGTTCAAGACGCACGGAGCTTGAACGGGTAAATCATGTTTGATTAATTTAATCAGGAAAAAAGTTTTGAGGCGTTCTTCCACGAGTTTACGGTGTGATTGTTACTATGCATCCCTATACATTGTTTTCGATCTAAATATGTCCTTAAAACGCACAATTAATAACTGGAAAGCGACTCAAACAAACAAAAATTAAAACTGTAGTGCGACATTTTTTGTGCATCGATCTCGATATCGACTGTGTAGACGCATTGATAGCGAATGACGGAGACCTGTGAGAGTTATCAAGGACTCCTTGTCAACCGTCAATTCTTTCGTCAACGTAAACACCACAAGAGATTTAATGGAGTCATGACCAAGTTTCAAGCTGGACAAAACTTGTATATTTCTTTAAATAATTAATTAACAAGCATCCAGATGCTGAATCATTTATCACTGAAAATTCAGTGATAAGTGCTGATTGCATGCAGCTGATCAGAGGAAGTGAATCATACTAAGAAGACAAACATCATAGATGTTTGATCTAATAAAATATTTACGCACGTCAAGCGTCGAGGTTACGTACCCTGCACGGTGCCCCAAGGGTACTGGCGTGCCCTGACCATCTTGTTGCCCACGCGCACGAAGTCGGTGCTGCCCACCACCGCGAACGGCATCTGGGCGTTCATCTCAGAGTTCGTCTGGAACGAGAAGCTTTCATTAGCGTGAAAAGCACACTAACTTTACTATAATCTTCCACTGGACAATAAATTTGATTTGATTTTTTTACTTGGCAATTGACCACAGTTTTCATCTCTCACTCTCACTTTTATTGAAAGTTCAACAATTTTCTAATTCTTATTTGGTTCTTTAATTCTGGTTTTCTTTGATTAAATCCAAAGTGAATTCTTAAGATACACGATGAAGTAATCAGAATCATTACGACAAACACCATTACTCAAGAGTCAAGACACTAACATAACCTATATCGTTTTTCAAACACACATGCCTGCACAACATTCAAACAGCAGCTGTGGTAAAGGTCACGTAGGTGGCTACTTAATGTCCAAGTCTAACAACTTCCCAGTCATATGACGCTGATACAACGTTGACTTCAGTGAAAAGGTGTTAAATCGACGCTAGATGCCTAGTGGGAATGCCATTCAGACTGAGCGGAACAAAATAGACCGCGCAAAGAGGAAAAAACAAACAAGGCTAATGTTACTGTCAACTCACCTTGGCAATTGTTTCGTCGTCAATGGGGAACTGGTAGAGATGGATGCCATTACTCTTGATCTCCTGTGTGATGCGAGCCTTGAAGCGCGATAGCTCCACCTTGGAGACCGTGTCAGCCTTCGCAATGATCGGGATGATGTTGACCTTAGAGTCCAGCTTCTTCATGCACACCAAATCAATGCTCTTCAGACTGTCATCGAAAGCAGAAGAAGCTGATCAGAAAATTGAACGAGGTGCGAAAAATTCAAGTTCATTCATTTTGCATGCAGGGTAAATGTGCATAAGACCCCAGGCAATGCAATAACGAAAATACCTCCAGATAAGAATTAAACACAATTACCTTTATATTAACCACCCATTCTCATTAACTAATTTTACACTATTTTCAAGTTTATAACGCCAAGAAACATGCAGTAACACCATCAGACATGAATTTCATTTTGTTCGTGATAGCTCAACAAACCAATTTTTACAACAAACAACTTGCATTCTGCGTAACAACAAAAGAGATTACTAAACTCGATTAATAATACATGAAACAATACATGACAGAAGAGAGCTAACCCGTGTCCAGTGGGGCAGATGAAATAAAGACACGCGTGTATCCTGGAGTCGTGCGCGGTGTTGAGGGAGCGTCTGATCTTGAGCTCCTCCTGAAGGTAGTCGTCGAACTGCTTGTCAATGTAGTCGACGATAGCAGTGAAGCTGTCTGCCTTGTTCACTTGGTCACCGTAGCCAACTGTATCTACGATGGTCAGCTGAAACGGGGAGCATGCGTTGACTAATCAGATGACCACTTCAAATCATAGCATAAAAATTAACAGAAAACATTATTGACGAAATTTTATGATAAATATGCATAGAGTGTAGTTCTATAGAAATGTCTATGAAGCCATGACACTACGAATGCTTTGGTTCATTGGTTTATCGTAATACCACACCTACACCCGGGCCGAACTCGCTCAACACAGCGACGTATTAAAAATTCTAGCAAGGATTTTAAGTAATGCTCAAGGTTTAAAAGACTAAGCTCGGAGGTAGATGTTTTTATAGTCTTGAAAATCGGAAGAATCTTCTGTCATCTCAGTCGACCGTGCAGATTCAGCGCGCACTCAACTCTATTGTCTTTCAAAACAAACCATCAGTCAGGTCATATTGAACTAAATACTGCAGCCTATCATCAATTTTTTCTTACAGCACTTGGAAGCCAAACTAAAGTACCCAGCAAATATGATCGAAAATTTAAGCAAACCTCCTTGGCAGATCTCGAATGAAACCATTTAGTTTGTAAGTACCAAAATTAGTGACCATGAGGCTGCACTCAAAATAATGAATATGCTTCATTGTCCAAACAATGACACTTTCTGCGCGTTGCACGGATACGCTTGTGTGCAGGGCAAATCAAAGTCAGGAAAACCCACACAAGGGCAAAAAGTGCATACCTACTTGGACCAAGTATTATTTTCTGTGAGTGCGCTTTACACGTGGACAATGAATACCTTAAGACGGACGTTGGACTCCTGCAGCTCGTAAGTGTGAGACTTGAGCTTGACAGCGGGCAGGCTGTGCGTCGCCGGTGTGGACTCGAAGCTCGTGTTGAAGAGCGTGTCCATGAGAGTAGACTTGCCCATGCCCGTCTCGCCTAACACAACATAAATGCATTCGTAACACCGAAAACATGTTTCCGTAAAACGTAACACAACATAAGTGCTTACAGTGCTCCGATCACAACATGAATTACAAATTTCGATCAGTCGGCGTAAACGAGTTGCGATCGCCGAATAGTAGCGACTGCGAGGCACAAATATATTTAGAAGAATTTTTTGCCGCGCATGGAAACGCGAAAATTTTTTTTTCGCTACACACTGTGTTCGTAAATATTATATTCATGGCAATTCTTAAAAAAACTATGATCCGTTATACATAAAAATCGGTATCAGTTAACTGCAATTACAATTATTCACAATCGCGCTACGTGGCACGAAACTCGACCAAATGAATAGATCGTCAGTGGGTAGGATTAAATTTGCACACTAATGGCAATTCTAACACAGAAGCAGCACAGACTGGAATTTATTTCGTCCTGTCCATTGAATTCTAGAAATGTTTTCTATATCCTGATTTCAATTATCAAATGATCAGTTATTTACGACAGAACGAAATTTATAACAAGAAATTGAAAATCAAAAATAAACGTTATTCGTAAATTTTTACCGAATGGCAATGTATTCATAATTAAAAATATTAATAATATACAACACTGAGAATCTGAAATGTATCAAAATCAAGATGTATCAGGATAAGGTGACAGCCAAGTCCCATCAGCGCAAATCAATTACTCACCTTCAAAATAATGGAACAGTGGGTTGCCTACATAAGCAAACGGGGCGACAAAAAAAAAAATGTTTCTGAAAGCCAGACGAGGAAGAAGGCTGAATAAACAATAACAATACATGGTACAGCTGAACACTGCTGAAACACTTGCACCACTTGCTTAGAGAGAGCGATCACTGCGTGTCGTCGCAACATAATTAAATGATAACTAACTAGGGGCGAGACATGATTCCGCGCATCACGCAACTACTCACACTTTCTTCTTGTGTTTCTAATATTGAAGTGATAACGATATGAGATCAATTAGGACGACGGATGCAGAAGGAGCAAACATCAAAAATTACAATTTAGTTAAAAAAATAAACCGTTTCATGAACAGTTTCAAGGAGATATGATACGCAAGAAGAACATCTGAACCTCAAAATGGAATAACTCAGTTCTGTAATAAGTTAATAAATACGTATACCTTTACAGTCAAACGATCAATTTAAGAAAGAGGAAAAAATAAAATTAACAAAGATTTGAATGTAAGTATTGGCCCAGGGAATTTTTAATGCCTTAAACATACAGCTTGAAGCGACTGCGAACATAATTTTGAGGCTCTGCACGCGAATGCATAATTCTGCTGCAGCGAAGTTACTTTAATTCATTTTCTTTTTCAAACACTGAAAATTCAAGGAAAAAATCCACGCATCAACACATTAGTACCAAAAATAAAACAATATATTCTCCAGTATTTAATGAAAACCAGTGAAACTTATAAATAAAAATCGAATTATAATGAGTTACAATAACAAAAAAATATAACTCAGTACTCACTGCAGCGAGTGACAGAGAGCGCATTTTCTCGTCGACGAAAACTTGAGGTCACGGACGGACGGACGGACGGACAGACAGACAGACGGACATGGCGAGCACAATAGTGCATTTTTTTCATAAATGAGAAAATGCGCTAAAAAGGCATACAATGAAAGAGTAACAAACAAAAAGGCTCACCAATACAGAGTATGTTGAAGGTGAAGCCATTCTGAGTCGCTTTAGAGACCAGCTGCTCGGGCAAGGAGTCAAAGCCCACGTGGCCGCCCAGTTTGAGCGTCCGAATTTTTTCGTCCTGTATAAAGAGAGAAGACCGCGATTAACACCGAAGTTTTCGACTCAGTACAACACGCGAGTGCACAAAGTGCACAGTAATCCATATCTATATCGCGGCATCACTTCCTCCCAAGTTTTTCACCGTCCCCGCACCAGAGATGTAATAGTTAATGAGACGCATTCACTTTTTTCACAACCACGTTGACCGACGATGTTCACTGCATGCAATGCGAGACAAAGCAGGATGTCTGCGCAGTGGATATTATTATCACTCGAAATTGACGTGAATTACAAGGAGCGTGACGATACTGTGCATAACATAAATTTATTGAGACAATCAATTATCAGAATATACATCCGAATCGAATGCTTTATCTACACATTATAGAGCTGGGTACACTAAACATACGGTTTTGTATTTAAATGCAATTATTTATCTTCTACAGCTAGATAAGCATTTCTTTATCGTCGCACAACGGAAGTTACGTTACACATCCAGATAGATCGCCCACGTCGCATAAGGGAAAGTATACGATCCGATAACCGGATGAATCGCACACGTCTTGAGTCTCCGATTGACGTGCATGTTTGTTCGCACTTCGCAAATCATCACAAGTAAGCCCATGCATTACAAGTGAAACAAGGCACCACAATTAAGCCCTAACACCACAAAGAACTCCAGGCACCACAAGTAAGCCCTAACACCACAAAGAACTCCAGGCACCACAAGTAAGCCCTAACACCACAAAGAACTCCAGGCACCACAAGTAAGCCCAAACACCACAAAGAACTCCAGGCACAAGTAAGCCCTAACACCACAAAGAACTCCAGGCACCACAAGTAAGCCCTAACACCACAAAGAACTCCAGGCACAAGTAAGCCCTAACACCACAAAGAACTCCAGGCACCACAAGTAAGCCCTAACACCACAAAGAAACTCAGGCACCACAAGTAAGCTCAAACACCACAAATAAGCCCAATACAGCAGACCTGAAGCGCGTCGTCGATGGTATAGTTCGCGATGCCTCGTCTCAGGAAACTGTTCTCGCGCGCCCAGCCAGCCGCAAGACTCTGACCGTCGACACTTTCCTCCAGCTTGCTTTTCTCGCGCACGATTCTCTCGCTATCGTCTCTATCGAACTGAATTAACTGGTACAGGTGATTGTCCAGCAGACGGCACCCGTCAGACACAACCGAGGAATCTTGTTCACTTGCAACGGACATGATCAGCAAAACGAGGGATGCGATATTATTGCAATTGAATAATATCAACCGTGATTAATAACGAGCATTTTCTTTGTATTTTCCACCGACAATGCAGATTATCCTGTAATCCTTCTCGAGCGGTATTTTATCGAATACGACTGCGTTTAAAAATCTTCTTTACTCATTATATCGCTTTCCAGGCATTTCAGCCCATTACACTAGCATTTCTTACTTTAAAGCATGTGTACTTTACTTTAACTAGCTCAGTAACTTAACTTTAAAGCATACTTTAAAGTTAGTTACTAAGCATGCATTGTTCAGAGCAAGAGCTGGAGTTCACTAAGCGAGCGACCGTCAACGAAGTATGCGACCCTCCTCAATAGTTTCAAGAGACCGACTGAGCTACTCGAGTGTTGCGTACATATATAGATCCTGTAGACAACGTGCCATTCTCGCCGAATATAAGTTGTAATCAATTTATTGTGCACATACAGTGAAGCAAAAAAATTAAATGCACATATAGTGGATATATTCTTATTCATATATAGGTTTCTAGTATAATTTTCTAAAATGTGAATAAATTGGCAGTATTAATTTTACTGAAAATAGTAGCAATTTCTATGCTATATGTATATACCATAGTAATATAAAAAATACAACATAAAATGAGGATAGAATCATACAACATTCAACTCACATGCATTTTTACCCTATTTACTTGACCACATTTTGAAAATAATTTCTGTGCAAATGTCATGCTGCATTAATGGAGTATAAATTAGTAAAATTACCACATATTAAAATTGCGCATTTTCACATTTATATACTTATCAATAGATAAAAGTCTTCAATACCCTACTTATCATAATAAGAGGCAATGAGTAGACTGCAGTGAAAGTGTAGATAAACTTGTATGTAATGTGCCCTCAAAGTAAAATGGGTTGGTTTGTTTGAGGAAGCATCTGTGACTGTGACTGACAACGAAAAAAGATATCTAGAGCAATTTTGGAGACAGAATGAGTGATATGAGGACAATGACAAGAATAAGATCAGGTGGATTGGCAAAGGAAAAATCAAATATAGAACTAAATGAAATAATAATAATAAAACAATAAAATTGCACCCATACTTTAAATCCAGTTTCAAGACCATGTGTGAAAATTCTCTTCAATTTAAATGCATCTTAGTCACTATGGATAAGAACAATAGGATAGGTATTTTAAGATGTCTAAGGGTAAATCCATCTTATTGATCTAACATATTTTGCATATTTTGACCTCAAGGGAGGTGTGCTGGCTGTGCTTTTTGAATATATGAAAAACAGTGTCATGGCTGAAGGCTGACTGATGCTAAAGTCTGACCTGATGTCTCCTGACACCAATTTCAATGGAAGGCATAGAAATAAATGCAGAGAAAATCGTCTTGATATTAATCATCAAATTCATATTATATATACCTATTTTGATGAAATTTCAAATGGCCCTGTGCTTTCATCATCTAACATTCCTAGTGCATATGGCAAGCACCTTATTAGGAGCACCTTCATACTTCATTCAAGTGATAAGCAACTTTGTCATTCAAGTGGCAAGCAACTTTGTCATTCAAATGACAAGCACCTTCATCATTCAAATGACAAGCACCTTCATCATTCAAATGGCAGAAACCTTCATCATTCAAATGACAAGCACCTTCATCATTCAAATGACAGAAACCTTCATCATTCAAATGGCAAGCACCTTTAGTATTCAAATGACAAGCACATTCACAATTCAAATGGCAAGCACCTTCATCATTCAAATGACAAGCATATTCATCATTCAAATGACAAGCACTTACATCATTCAAATGACAAGCATATTCATCATTCAAATGACAAGTACATTCATCACTCAAATGGCAAGAACTAGGAAATAAATTTTTCCTATACTGGTATACCAGTATATATAATTTTTTTTAGGCAAATGCCAAGGCTTGATATATGACAATGTCTCATATAATTAGCTTCTCTATTCTTCTGGGTGCAGAGGCTTCATTTGTGTCAGCTGTGAAGGGGAGGTAAAGGTCAGAGCAGACATAACAGCAGGGAGCCAGCACCCAGGGTGTCAGCTAATGTCATGTGGAGCCATAGATGACTTTGATAGTAATATTATCGCACAAAATGCATATTAAATATATTGAACAATTTTAATTTAAAGGTGGAATGTTACTGCAAAAGGAGCAAAGTGAAGGACAACAGTAGATAGTTATTAACTTATTTTTGGTGAATGTAGAAAAAAACTTTTTTCTTACAAGCAAACTGTAAAGGTCAGGATATCTTTGATATGAAGAAAATTATCTAGTGTTATAGAGCCAACCATTACGCCTCAAATTCAACAAAGATTTTTGCAATATAAAACACTGATCTACTTTTTAAACTACCAGAATGTTGTTATTCCAGTCAGAAGTTCTGACTGGAATAACAACATGGCAGTTCTACGTTTACTATATTCTCTATATTACCAGAGGTGGGCAGTAGCGCGCTACATGTAGCGGCCGCTTTCAGTAGCGGTAGCAGCTCTACATTTAAGGCAATGTATCGGTAGCGGTAGCACCCGCTACATATTTAAGTAGAGATACGAGGTTTTGCCGCTACAGCGCTACCGCTACATTTATAGATAAAGCCTTTAGATTTTACTTAAGAGGACCGGCTACCCTCTAACAAAACTTTTTTGTTTACAGACAGATTGTTTTGAAACTTGGTACACATATGTAAAACAGAAATCTAAGACCTTTTTGTTCATGTAAATTAAAAAAAAATGAAAGAAAACATGGAATTAATAGAAAACGGCATATAAGGGGTACTCTAAAAAAGTTTATAACTTTTGCAAATCACATGCTACAATGTCGAGACACATATCATTAGATTTGCAACAACAATATCTAGCGACTGTAGAGCCCCGATTTATTTTCCTCATAGTTTTTTTTGCGTTCTTTCCATTTTTTTCATATTTTACCCCCCCCCCACCTTCCTCCCCCTCCCATATATAAGTCAAACCATGCACATATTAAAAAAAAGGCTTCTAGAGTCGCTAGGTATTGTTTTTACAAATCGAATGGTATGTCTCTCATTGTCGTAGCTTGAAAACTGTTGGAGTTATAATTTTTTTAAGATGGCGTTTTTTGGATTTTTAAATTGTTCAGGGGAGCCAAATAAAGTAAAATTCATTGAAAACAGAAGAATATGCCCAAAAAGTCTTGATATTGTAGCCCAAGCTTTCTCATTGCCAGTTATTTGCATTCAAGGTACCAGCACGCGTCTTTAGACCTATTTATGTTCAATTTAACGTGAATAATAGGCTGTAAATGGGACTTTTCATTTATATATATATATATATATAAAATATTAATTTTACATAACTTTACAACTGCATTACGCAAAAACTATTGCATGAACATCCATGGTAGTAGCTTTGTTAAACGCATCTTGTTTGTAGCTTTCAAACGAGTGCAAACACTTTGCAATTAACCTAAATAATGACATATAAATACCATTTATTTGTAAATAATGATATAAAATGATCATTTTATAAAAGTTCAAGACTGCATTACACAAAAAAGTATTGCATGTACATCTATGGTACCTTAGTAGCTTTGTTGAACGCGTCTCGTTTGTAGCTATCAAACGAGTGCAAACACTTTGTAATTAACGAGAGTAATGATCTATATATACAGATTTAATTCAAATAAATCTTTGTACATATTGTTAAAAATGTTCATATATATATATTTTTAAAATTGTCTTACGCAAAAATTATAGCACGCACAGACATGCAGTAAACTGCGTTAGACGCGCCTTTTCAGCAGCTACAAAATGAGTCAAAAAAAAACGTTAAAGCCAAAATTTCCGATTTTTAGGGTAGCCGGTCCCCTTAATAGTATTAAATATTATTTAAAAACCAGCATGATACATACATAATATAAATTACAGAATAAAACTGTACGAAAGATTTCGGTGTAATGTTGTCAAGCTCAGCCTGTTACTAGTGTCAACATGTTAGTTGTTACTTGTTAAGTTGTTACCAGTTACCACTTACAGGTTTTTTTCATCTTTCAGTTTCCATCTTTCAGTTTGCTTACAGTCACAGTTATTTTTATGTTTCACCTTCCCTACATGGATGTCTACTTTAATCTACCAATCTCAAAAATAATCCACATATATATACAAAAAAAAACTGATTTTTATATATGTGATAATTTCTTAGATTGGTAGATTAAAGTTCACATCCATGTAGGGAAGGTAAAACATAAAAATAACTGTAGCTTCTATTTACTGTATCTAACCCTGGGGTAACCCATACTAGTTCAGTTAGGTTAATTGCTTTAAAGTTGCATTGATATGTTTTAAAAATGTTTTATTATCATTAAATGTTAATGAGTAAATCCCAATAGCAGATGAATAAACATTTAGAGATTTCCAATAATTTTGGCCATTGTAGCGGCTAATGTAGCGCGCTACATTTTACTGTAGCGGTAGCGCCCGTTACAATCTAGTGGGTGTAGCGGTAGCACCCGCTACATTTAGAGCATGTAGCGGTAGCGGTAGTGCCACTACATTTCCAAGTAGCGCTGCCCAGCTCTGTCTATTACTGCTGATGAAAGTAATAAAATGTAATTAACTAATAAATACAACAATGAAATTTACTCCAATCTACAATGGCCCTAAATTGTCACCAACTAGCGCTTTTCTTTAAAAATGTCTAAGTACAATAACCTAAATTTCACATGCATTGCATCAAAACTTTCTCTTGCAATGGGCAACTAGTGTTACCATTGTAAATGGGAATAATGCTTGCTCTTTTATGCCTATATAGTTGGACACAGTTCATAACATCCTTAGAAGCTTTCTGGTAACTGCAGTTTTCTGCACAAATACAAGATTATCCAAAATGCATCTGCAAGTCTATCCACCATGCTCAAGAGGATGTAAATTTATCGGGACTTTTCCAAGAAAAATAAGATTTCTGGAACCAATTAACTGCACAGTTTGCACAGGGCAAACTCAATTTGATTAATTTGTGCAGACAGTTGCATAGTTCATGTGACCCTGCTGGCAGCCAGAGGCAACCAGCATTCAACATGGGTTACACGTATGGACACCAGGGTGTTTGATAAACAATTTTTCTCAAATTTGCAATATTAATATGATTTTGTTCTATGGATACCTGACAAATGAATATTCTTGAAGGATTTTCCAAAGAAACAATATCTAGAGGTGGTGCAAAGTCATGAAAATTATATCAAGAATGAATTTTGGCATAATTTTTACTATAATGTTGAACTTCCAGAACATCAATTATTGAGCTGATACTGCTGCATAAATATTTAATGGACAATTCTAAATCAGTAGACAAAATATGGCACAAATCAGTTGCTAAGGCTAAGAGAACATCAAGTTCTTCTAGCCTCATACCTAAGTAAACTGATGCACAATTCCCTTCCCCAAAGATTATTTCACTGTCCCATGTGTCTGTGCGAGTTTGTGTGATAATTTTCTGGACTATTGTTATGATATTTACTGCATTTAGTCATATTACATCTTCATTTCATTTACTGCTCATCAATAAATACTTCCTTTCAAATAGAGATGATATTCTTATTCAATTATTTCACAAAAACCTAAAATGACAGGTTTTCAAGCCTAATTTTTCACTTTTGGTTTGAGCAAGACAAAGAAATACTCATCACAATTCTAGCCAAGTAACATAAATTTGTTAAGATTTTTTTAACCCTTTTCTAATACAAAATTATCAATATTCATTTTTATAAAATATATTTATATCATTTATAATATATATTTAATAATGGTAATATCTACTTCCTTTTTCAACCAAAATTTTTAAATTATAATTTATTTTACATGTCAGTTTCACAGTTTGGACTTTGGACTATCAAGTAAGAAATTTCTGTAAGTAGCTGGACCAGAGATCTTGTTTCACGTTTGCTACCTAGGGTAAATGCACCATATTCCAACACTGTATATAATTCCGACACTTCTCAACTTTTACCTTTATATTAAGCTTTGTCTTAGTTCCACGCATGCGTAGATGGTTGAAATAGTGACGTCATACTATTGTGCGCAATATTTCCGCAAAACACTAGGTCTGGCGGGAAAATGTTTAAGATCCCCAGGGCAAAAGTACACCTCACCCAGTGAGAACATCGAAACATGTGTGAAAGTTGATAGTTGATCTTGCTCTACCAAATAGTGATAAACTGTTTGCGTAGAAAGAATATTATGGTTTGAGACTTTTAAACAAGTCTGTGAATATATTAAGAATCCTTCAAGTATACTTGTATTTGCTGATTTTAAGTGGTAAATAAATTAATAGATGATTGATTTAAAAGATGGTTTTAGATAATTAAAAATTAATCCTGACATGGCGTCGGAATTATGACACACAGCCTTGAGCCCGTGACAGCCGTGTCCCGGCCCGTGTGTTGTATTCAGACACAACTCACACAAGGTGTTGGAATTCCAACACAGGGTGTAGGAATTATGAATTATGATTTTGAAGCGCTGTCAGAATTAGTCTCACAATACAACGCATTTAGTCACACACATATTGGAATTCAGCGATTTTGTAGATTTGAATTCTAAAGGCTTTTATATAAATATGGCAACAGTTTGTGACGTTTCGACGGTTTCATCATTGCTGGCGCTGCGGCGCATAGTGTGGTGTTTTAAGAGTGACTTAAACCCACTATGCAGAGTGTGCAAGCAACGTCGCCAAGATACAAGTTTCCAGCCAACAACGTCGCCGGCATTACTCGATAGTTCTCGCCGTCACCGCCAGAAGCCTTCAGGATGCGTCGCCGAGTAATTTTTCAACAATGAAGCTGCTAAAAGTTCAAAGAGTATATCCCCCACTCCCCAGGAACTACAGCAGTCAATGTGGCTTCCGCATCTGCCGTCGCCGCCAGAAGTCTTCAGGATGCGTCGCCGAGTAATTTTTCAACAATGAAGCTGCTAAAAGTTCAAAGAGTATATCCCCCACTCCCCAGGAACTACAGCAGTCAATGTGGCTTCCGCATCGCAACCGATTCCGCCATTTGCAGATTGTGATGCAGCTGTATATTCTCATCCGACAAACCGGAAAACAAAAAGTTATCAATAAGTTAGATTTTCAAATTTTTTCAACAACAAATTCACTTGAATCAAATAGTTCTTTAAAAAATCTCAACGCAATGCATTGTAGCGCAAAAAAACTACGAAAAAAAATCTCAACGCAATGCATCATAGCGCGAAATATATAGAAACTTCCGTTTCTACCACTAAATGAAGACAAGTTTAGTTAAATGGCCAAATGTCTACAAGCGCTTCAGCTATCGATCTATTTCGGACGTAAATCAAGGCATTACAAAGGAGGTGAAAAGTCTTCAAATACTGAGTGAATCAATCTAAATTTGGTATTACTTTAGATTAAGTGTATCCAAAAAATGGTGTTTTTTTTAATTATATGTTTTTTGGGGTGTAGATAATGAATTTGAAATCCGTTTTTGGCGGTCGGCGTCGGAAACCCGATTTTTTCAAGATTTTTCATAAATTTTCTATAGAAAACGACAATGGGGGACCCGTGGGGAACCGGGGGTTTTAGGGGGGGGGGGACACGCCCGAGGCTCTAATTCGTCAAAAAAATCGGGCAAAAATCGCACCTGAGTCTGAAGATGAATAAAAGTAACGGCTGACTGACGCTAAGTTTATGTATTGGTTAAGGTAAGTAAACTAACTCTCGCAAAGCTAACCACGGTCATAGGCCTCTTGGGAAAGGCCTGTGGTATATAAATTAAAGCCTTAACGCGCCTAAGCTGCAACCTCCTGGGTGGTGCGGAATAGCAGCCTACATCCTAACCTAACCTAGCACGATTTTGGCTTTTACATAGGTTTACAGTCATTCCCAGATCGATATAGATCATTTTCAGTCAAAAAAATTTTCTGATTTTTTCAAATTTTTCGACGATTTTTTTTTACGAATTAGAACCTCGGGCGTGTAGTGACTAGATAATATTATAGTGTATAACCTCCAAGCTGAGAGATATTATAATTTCTTTGAGATTAATAGTTGTAAAGCTGTACCTTGTCGCATAGTTAATGTCGTAAATACGACGATGCTCGTGAACGTTGGCCGACAACTTCACAAATAACTAAGTTAAAATAATCATCACTATACGCCAGTTAAATATGGCCATATTTAACTGGCGTACATATTTAACTTAGTTATTTGTGAAGTTGTCGGCCAACGTTCACGAGCATCGTCGTATTTACGACATTAACTATGCCGACAAGGTACAGCTATACAACTATTAATCTCAAAGAAATTATAATATCTCTCAGCTTGGAGGTTATACACTATACCTATAATATTATCTAGTCACTACAGGCATGTCCCCCCTACCCCTAAAACCCCTGGTTCCCCCATTGTCATTTTCTATAGAAAATATATAAAAAAATCTGTACCGCCAAAAACGGATTTCAGATTCCTAATCTACACCCCAAAAACCAAATAATTAAAAAAAAACCTTTTTTTGATGCACTTAATCTAAAGTAATACTCTAAATTTTATTAGTAGTAGAAAGAAGGTGAACCATTTTATTAGTAGTGAATAGATGGTAAACTATTTAGTAAGTATTAGTAGAAGATAAAATTTCTTATACGTTTGAAATAGAGATTAAACTATTTCGTCTTGGAGTTGGTGGGCAAGAAAACGATACCGCCAAGCCCTGTGTTCGCGATGATGCAATTTAACATTCACTGCATATCCTTCAATACTGTATCCATGATAGTAACGCAAGACGGACGGACAGACGGACTGACAGACAGACGGACGGACGGACAGACGGATAAAGTGTAATATTAGAGAGCGCATTTTCTCATCGACGAAAACATGAAGTCACGGACTGACAGACAGACGGAGACGATTTAGACTGCTTTTAAAGACATGTCATTAATAATAGGATAGAATAAATTATATTCTAGAAAATTGAAATCAAAGATAGGAGATCTGAAAATGCAACGAATATTTATTACAGGAAGACAGTCGAGAACCGTGCCTCTGGCAACTGAACGAGGTAGCTGCAACCGGCGGGGCGGCAGCCATGGCTGAACAAGGAGTCAAAACGTTTAGGACAGTTCGTGGTTTGACAACAAGCTCTCGACTCCCGTGTTGGTGATTTATTATATTTTATTATTACATAATAAAATTTATTAATAAATGAATTTTATATATATATGAATATGAAAAAAGGCTTACTTATGTTCAGCTGACATTTAACGTTGGACAATTACAATAAAATTATTTAGATCGCGATTTTTTGGATTTTACGAGTTACTTCGGCCTCTATAATATTTAAATTTATTAGAAACTTTCTGAACGGTCATATTGAAGTTTGGATTTCAAGAAGTTTAATCAAAAATGGCAAAAAGTTCTGCAGGAAAAATTATTAAAATTTAACTCGATGCCAGTCAATGTATCTGAACAACCGTAAATTAGTTAACCTAACGTTTATTCTCAAGGTTATACATGTAACGTGGTTTTAAAGACATTAATTTAATTATAGGATACTAACGATAGAATAAACTATATTCTCGAAAATTCGAACTTCGATGGTCAGTTATTGCCAGCCATTTCTATGCAGCGGCATAAAAATCAATTATCTTGATTATAATTTCTTGATTATTATACCATAAACTGATAAAGCAGTATTTCGTCATTCTAATTACCGATTAACGAATATTCAGAAATTTCATTTAATACTCTTACAAATTCTTACCAGAAAATATACTTTTAACAACAAAGCCATTAAATAATGCAGATGTATCTGTATAATGTATATATTTTTTATATCAAACCATCAGCATAGAAAGGAATGCTGAAGGGACCGCAACGGCTGGGACGAAAATATGCACGTTCTCATAGGCGAGCAGCTGTGAAAATTTTGGAACAATTAGAAGAAAGATTAGAATACCATCAGAGGCGTATACATACCACACCATAAAAGAATAGGTACGACTGTGGTATGCTTACCATCGGCGGGTGTGGTACGACTGCCTCACCGCCCTCACGTGTGACTGGCTTGATCACAAAAGGGCGGGAAACAAGCATAGGTCATGCAGTGCTATGTAACGTCTCCCGCGTATGTCTGTATGTACATACATACATCACTGGTCATTTATGTAATGCATGTATGTCTGTATCTATCTATATACATATGTATCTATTAGTATGTAGCGAACCTAGAAATTACGACTTTTAAATAAATATATCCTTTTTCCTCTGCCTTGGCAACACCGTTAGGAAGTTTACCTCGCGTTCTAGTTTGTCCCTTAGTCAGTATAGCCCAGCCGATCCACAACAGCAGGTTAGTTAAGATTTAGGTCTCTAAGATAAGTTTCTTTGTTTATATGCATAACTGGTTATATTGTACTATTATTTGCCTCATCATGGATACTTATAAGACATACTTCTCGAACAGGTTCCCACATTGCCAAGGGTATTATTTCTATTATTTCTATTTATACTGTTATCATTCCTTATTCTTTGCCGTATCAAATAAATTCACTTGATCCAGTTTGATTCATTTCCGTACTCGTAATTTCCTCACTGTGCGGGTAACTTACGGCTGTTACCCCACAATTGGTGACCCCAGACTAAGTTACTTTTCAATACAGTAAACTTGCTCCTTACCCCCAGGGTAAACTAACTTTAAAATTAGTACGTCCATCTTAATTTTCGCATACCCTTGGCAACCTAAGCTTTCATCACAGCAGCAGCAGCAGCAGTAGCAGTTACGGTGGTCGAGGTGATCACTTCTTGTCGACATGGAGGTCAAAGAGCAGAATATTACCGAAGAGCGCGTTTGTGCAGCCGCGGAAGTGCAAGTTCCGGAGTGGACGGATGGCACAGCGGCCATTTATTTCAAGATCCTCGAAGCTCAATTCACCATCAAACGTATAACAAGCTCGAATACTAAATTCTGCACCGCTCTGACCAAGTTACCTCCAACACTTCTCGCTCGACTACCTGCTGCCATAATTGACTCAAATGATTATGAAGAATTGAAAGCTGCTGTTTTATGTCAATATGAAGCAACCAAACCGGAAATTTTCGAAAAACTTATCCGAACCACGACTTTTGGCGGCCGACCATCCATCTACCTTTACATTAACTATGCGACAAGGTACAGCTTTACAACTATTAATCTCAAAGAAATTATAATATCTCTCAGCTTGGAGGTTATACACTATAATATTATCTAGTCACTACAGGCGTGTCCCCCCTACCCCTAAAACCCCCGGTTCCCCACGGGTCCCTCATTGTCGTTTTCTATAGAAAATATATAAAAAAATCGGTACCGCCAAAAACGGATTTCAGATTCCTAATCTACACCCCAAAAACCATATAATTAAAAAAAACACCCTTTTTTGGATGCACTTAATCTAAAGTAATACTCTAAATTTTATTAGTAGTAGAGAGAAGGTGAACCATTTTATTAGTAGTGAATAGATGGTAAACTATTTAGTAAGTATTAGTAGAAGATAAAATTTTTATACGTTTGAAATAGAGATTAAACTATTTCGTCTTGGAGTTGGTGGGCAAGAAAGCGATCCCGCCAAGCCCTGTGTTCGCGATGATGCGATTTAACATTCACTGCATATCCTTCAATACCGTATCCATGATAGTAATGCAAAACGGACGGACAGACGGACTGACAGGCAGACGGACGGACAGACGGACGGACGGACAGACGGATAAAGTGTAATATTAGAGAGCGCATTTTCTCGTCGACGAAAACATGAAGTCACGGACTGACAGACAGACGGAGACGATTTAGACTGACCTATAAATAATGAAACAAATACAAAGCACATTTCATCCAAAGGTAAGCGAATGACCGCAAATTATATACCCTAAAGTTTATTCTCAAAAATATATATTTACTGTGCTTTTAAAGACATGTCATTAATAATAGGATAGAATAAATTATATTCTAGAAAATTGAAATCAAAGATAGGAGATCTGAAAATGCAACGAATATTAATTACAGGAAGACAGTCGAGAACCGTGCCTCTGGCAACTGAACGAGGTAGCTGCAACCGGCGGGGCAGCAGCCATGGCTGAACAAGGAGTCAAACGTTTAGGACAGTTCATGGTTTGACAACAAGCTCTCGACTCCCGTGTTGGTGATTTATTATATTTTATTATTACATAATAAAATTTATTAATAAATGAATTTTATAATATATGAATATGAAAAAAGGCTTACTTATGTTCAGCTGACATTTAACGTTGGACAATTACAATAAAATTATTTAGATCGCGATTTTTTGGATTTTACGATTTACTTCGGCCTCTATAATATTTAAATTTATTAGAAACTTTCTGAGCGGTCATATTGAAGTTTAAATTTTAAGAAGTTTAATCAAAAATGGCAAAAAGTTCTACAGGAAAAATTATTAAAATTTAACTCGATGCCAGTCAATGTATCTGAACAACCGTAAATTAGTTAACCTAACGTTTATTCTCAAGGTTATACATGTAACTTCGCCTCACAGAAAGCATCGTTGGCAGCATAGCCGAAGTTTCTGGAAGGTTGACTGCGTCGCCGAAGCTTCGGGAAGATTGGTAAATGGCGTCGGCAAGATCTTCGAAAGAGTAAATTTGTCTGCTAATTCGTCTCCGAATATCTTTCAAATCTTTATCACTCTCTGCACCATGGTTACTTGGAGCCTTAAGATATCATTCTAAATCATAGTGGCAAACCAGTGGTTTTCTAGAATCAGTTCATTTTTAATTTCCTCATTTACTCAAGATTTTAACAGATTTCTTATGTATGATGATTCTGGTATCCAAGATACTTTACTGGTCTACTTATAGGACTCAAAAATGAACTTGAGGAAGAGTCTAAAAAACTCTCTGCTTTGCCACTATGTTCTAAATCATTAGTAGTAAGTAAGAATTAAGAAATTTCAAATTTTGTGAACAATAACCCATGAAACTCACCAACAGAAGGACTGTGATTGTTGTTGTCTCTGACACTGACAGGACAACTGGAAGAGGAATCTTGATCCTTCTGTACTTTCAGAGCAGCATGATCAACTGGACACTTGCCAGAAGCTGTATTTGCTTGAAATTGGTGCGTGGCCAGTGAGGCGGCAGCATTTTCAGCAGCAGACAAGGTATTACCCATAATAATTTGTAGTTAACAGGCTGCTTTCAAAATCGGATTACCTATTCTTATTCGGAGATGTTATTGACTTAGAAAACAATAATAACCAAAACTATAAGAACCTACAGTAATTGTAAAACTTTGATATTAATAGGTAAGAAATAATATCCGATTCTACACGTTCGATTAAATTAAAACTCTTTAGCTGTTCAACTAAACCGAGCATGAGAGCGTGGAAAACAGAATAGAGAGGTTTGGTTAATGATCCGGATTGAGCGGAACTTCTCTAGGAGCGGAATGTATGAAAAACATTCTTGAAGATTTATATATGAAATTTGTTGTATGAAAATTGAATAAATATGAATTTTCCTAAAGGTTTTATTGTTTGAAAGATTCACTTTTATAAATTAATAGTGTTTCCTTCACTTATTTAGTATCTGTATGGAAGTAAAAGGAATTTTTTTAAAGGCCTCCCACACTCACCATTCCAACAAAAAAAAAAAAGAATTGATTTTATTAATTAAAAACAGGGAATTGTTCCTTGAAAATTTTTCTTGCTTGTTTATGACGAATTTTACATCGCATATGTATATATATATATATATAACTTGAAGCAAACGTCAACATGTCATAGACATGGCAACATTGGAGTTAGTATATTTTTGCCTTCTAAGCGACCAAGCCATTGAAATCCACATTTTACGGCCGGCGTGAAGTTATTCGCATCAATTGTGTCTGCAAAGCCAACAGAAAATTTACCAGATAGTCGATTGTTTGTAGCTTCTTACGTTCCGTCATCATCCACATACGCGTAGCCGAAAACAAGTAAGTTGCGCCATTCAATTGTGACGGTGACATGAAGGTGTGGCCAAGTTACGCCACGGTAAGTTGACGCGCTACAATACATGTTGGGGAAGATCTTGTTTGTAATGGCGTCGGCGGTTGACCCACTTCGATACGTGCTTGGAAAAACTAGTACGCAAGATTGTGGGCGGAACTTTTCAAAACATCCGGGGCAACCATGAAATAAATAGAAGGGTTTGGGACGGATCAAGCATAGTTCCGATCGAAGCGTAGGCGCAACGACACTAGCTTTAGGTTAACTTACTTGGGCGACGAACAATCATTATACGAGTTTAATTCTTCTGCAATAACCATCGAGATGACCTGGGTTAAGGTGAGGCATCGTTACTCATATGTTCAACAGTAATTTTGTTGATATAAAAATTTCTACAATTGTTGATATAAAAATTTGTAAATTTGTCGTCTAATAAGAAGCCAAATATTAACCATAATTTTCATTATTATACGCACACGATTTTTCATTACGAGATCAAGTACTCTCGTATTAGCTCTATCAGCCTCTATTCAACACGAAAGCTTAATCATCTGGCAGACTGGCATGCATAAGTATGCTATCTAAGATAGCAAAGTTGCTTGAACAATGTATTTTAACTCGATTCAATGGCGCAAAGCACACGCAACTGTTAAAATATCAAACAGTCATCACTAATTTTCTATTACAAATTATTCGGCGAACTGCCTTTCGCTTTCAGCAAAACGTATTCAATCTGATTATTTGGACATAAAATCACTTATATATAGTCACACGTACTATGACCACCAACTCAGTCAAGCTGCCAACAACAATATTCTTCATTCCCTATTCAATTATCTCTATTCAACAACAATTTTCAACTCCTTTAAATTTACAGGTAGTGCTTGTGGTTTGGGCTGTGGTTGCTACCACCATGGTTCAGGGGAGACATTCTAAGACCCAAGAAGAGTTGATGGTACCTGATGGCGACCATATGCAAGGTAGCGAGTCGCAACAATTTTCTGCGGTGGTGGAGACTCCGCTGCAAACTGCAGCAACTGGTGAGGTTGAATTGATTTTGCCGGTACTATTCGATCAATTTTTAAACTCCACGTTTTCGCACTGACATAAATTTGTCAGCGAAAAAGTTGGGTATGAAATAACGTGAAATGTATAAAATAAGTAAAAATATGACTTATTGACCTTTAACTAAAACCATACTAAATTCAGGGCTTCAGAAAAAGAAGAAATCATTCGAACAAATAACTCGTAAAGGAATAAATTGGTTATAATTAATAGAGTATTATTGTGACTATATGGGACTCAGGCTTAATCCAGAATAAGTGTAGTTTAACTGATTCAAAAATTAAACTGTCTCCTGCACATGGAAAGTTCAGTTTTTTTTTAAGGAGAAGTTTCGATAAATTTTACTATGTCATCCATTTATAATTTTTGGCGTTGATAGAATGTTATGATTGAAATCAGGATTTTTTGGTGGCCACCACGGCCACCACGGCCATCATCACAAAGGCTTCCTAAAGAAGCACGGCCATAAAGGCCATAAAGGCCACCACGCCAAACACGGCCACAAGAAACATCACAAAGGACATTTCGGCAAAGGCCACAAAAAGGTAAATAAGAAATGCTAATACGAAAGAAAATATTGCAATTGTTTTTTTCAGACTATGAATGACTTCTCCATTAGCTGAAAAAACGGTTAAAACTATCAAAATCGGTCCCATCTTATTTCTTAAAATTGTCTTAAATTAAACAATAAATCTGAATTACAGTTTTTTTTAAGTGGAAATTTAAGTTTATTTGATGACATTCAAGGGCTTCTTCGACAACTTCGGCAAGAAATATGGCGGTCACCACCACAAGAAAGGTCACCACGGTCACTTCCACAAAGGCGTCAAGGGCCGCAAAGGCCACAAGAAAGGCGTCAAAGGCTTCCACAAGAAAGGACACAAGAACAAGGTATATAATTTCTATTACTTTATTATTCTAGTAAATGCTTACATTTGCATTTATTACAGATGTTAATACACATAAGAAGCGAGTGTGACCAAATTTCATTAGTAAAATTCTCTTAACTCCACCAGAGATTTAATTCGTAATAACTTCAGGGTGTACGTGTTATTTTTCCCATTAAATATCGTATTCAAACACTCTCAGGATAATTTTTTTCAATTATATATGTGGATTTTTGTGGATTAAATGCGTGAACGTCTTGCCTCAGGGTTTCCACAACGTGTACCACAAGGAGGAGTTCGGCCACAAGAAGAAGTTCTGGGACGACAAGGACCTCAAGAAACACTTCAAGAACTACGACCATCTCCACAAACACTTCAAGAAGGGCAACGCTGGCCACCACAAGGGCAGCAAATATCATGTAAGTCATTAATTTCGGATTAATATTATTAATAGTCCATAGACGGTATTAAAGTTTATTCAAAATGTAATTTCTGTTTCAAATTTAAATGGGGATTTTATTGTTGTGATGAGCGACGCAGGGTATAAAAAGAGCAGCAAGTTCCACGAGAATTTCTAGCGTTTAAATATACTTAAGCTTAGATGGAAAATTTTATTTGTATGGAGATATCCAAGAACATGAAAATTAATACAGTTTTTTAAATTTAATAGTCAAAATTAATTCATTTGATCGCGCATAGCCACGCACAATTGATGCAATTATTTTGATTGAAATAGAGCAATGAGTTCCAGGTTTTGTAGCTGTGTAAATTAATTATGTATTATTAATTAACTTCTAATTAACTAAGGGCGGGAAGCACCACAATAAGCACGGCAAGTCCGGTCACCACAAGAAGGGCCATCACCATCATCACGACCAGGGCCACAAGAAACACTACGGCCACAAAGGCCACCACGGCCTCCACAAACATTATGGCCACAAAAAAGGCCATCATGGCCATCACGGTTTTTATTAAAGGACTTATTTACCTAAACATTGGCCGCGTTTGGCCATTTTTGGATGCCAAAACCAGATGTATCTCTACATGTAATTTTTTTGAAAACAGACATTGTTTGAATATATTCCATTGGTGATGCTAAAATTCACAATATTTTTCGTAACCAACTCATGCAATATCTTTGAGTGAAATACCGTACGCGTTCCCTCAACAAAATCAACTCTCGCCTCAACAAAATTTACTGATGCACGCCATATTTCTAACGGTATCGAAAATTGTTGCCTTTCAACGAAGCTTCTTTACCTAACGTTATTTTAGGAGGCTCAATATATCTCCAAGGATCAATATATATATCGGGTGTAATCCATTAAATTTATCAGTTTAGGGCTGTAGGCGTTCTCGGCAACGGCACGCGTAGGACGCATGGCTTTTCGATCAGGTTAATGCGAGTCTGGATGCACAGGTTCATTCATCTTGCGGTTCGCTTAGAATATTCGCGTGATGTATGCTTCCATTTATCTGACTGACGCAGGCTAACTTGAGAGGCACTTGTTACGGTATTGTTTAAAATTATTTACAGTCTTTGGTGTGTTGTAGAAGAGGGTTTTGTTCATCTCGTATGTTAAATAAGCATGGCCATTATACAGATTTTAATTATTATAAATGTTTTCAGCTAATCAGGAAGTTTATTTAATCATCTGTCATTAGCGAAAATAATTTAAGGATCGGTTCCATTTCTCGACTGTATTATGTCACTGTTCATTACAATGTTTCAACTCGTGCTGTTTAAATCTAATGGAAATTTTATGTTTCGAATTCTTCTATTTTTTTATTCATGTTTTACTTTTTTTTGTTCATGAAAGAAAATGTCTACAGTCTTTAAACGCATAGACTTGAATATTGTTTATTTTACAATGATTGACCGTTGAAAATAATTTTTTATATGGAAAATGTGTTGATACGTATAAGATATTTTATTGACGAGACGAACTTTTTGTTGTTTTAAATGCGATCGAATTTCGTCAGACGCTACACGAAAACGGATTTTGTAGAATAGCCGCAAAGAAAAATTGCAATTGTTTCGCATTTCCTGTTGAAGTGTGGCGCATGCTATAACTTTTATTGATTTTCGAAATATATATTTATTTTTTTGCAAATATTTTGTTGTACTTCCTTTCATCCCGATGAGCTCTATTATTTCTTCAATATATATATATATATATTTAAAAAATTAATGGTAAGTAATGATCAAAAAGTAATGATAAAGCCTGAATACTAAATCATTCCACATCATCAGTTTAATTATCAAATCAGAAAAATTACGAAGGAGTTCTCAGATAATTTATAAATAGTATGTATTAATTTGCAAACATTTTCAGCCGAACATATGCCAACATTTTCATTAATCGAAATGGCAGATAGGTGGAAATTCATGGTGACATCGACATTATTTCAGTTATTTCATATCATCTAATTTCATCGGAACACTGTCCTTTCTATACAATTTATACTTCAAATCAAACTGCCTTCATAGTTAAAATGTGCGAATCTTATTATATATTTTTAGAGGAAAATTCGTGCATTTTATCGATAAATGGAATTTCCAGAAAAAAACAGCCAAGCTTATCTCACCTTGGTCGACTCTATAAACTTTTCGCCTGAACTTTACATTACGCTAATGAAAATGGCTTGCATTCTTGACGCCAAAATGAATAATATAGATAATTCTAGAGGATTAAATCTCCGACTCTGTTCAAAATCAATCAATATATGCAGAATAAATAGCATATTACAGTTAATAGAGACCCTCATCTGCCAGTGGAGGTAGATTCGTTGTGATGTTATCATTAGAACTGTAATATGAGAGTGTCAGCATGGAACAAACTCCGGGAAATGAGACTGGGGGAAAGATGCACGCAGGATGGGGGAGAGATGCACGCAGGATGGGGGAGAGATGCACGCAGGTCAGGCTGGGGGAGAGATGCACGCAGGCTGGGGGAGAGATGGACGCAGGCTGGGGGAGAGATGCACGCAGGATGGGGGAGAGATGCACGCAGGCTGGGGGAGAGATGCGCGCAGGCTGGGGGAGAGATGCACGCAGGCTGGGGGAGAGATGCACGCAGGATGGGGGAGAGATGCACGCAGGATGGGGGAGAGATGCACGCAGGATGGGGGAGAGATGCACGCAGGGAATGTCGCAACAAGGGTGGCGCTTCCTCGAGATGTGGTCGACTAAAATGATGAGCAGCAGCAGCTGTTAAATCATCAATCGTAAAAATGAAAGTTGTTAGGCTAAAAATCACATGATAGAGTTGTTGTTTGTTGGCCGAAATATGGTCAATGATTGAATCGTTTTAACAGCTGCCAATTATATAGAGTTTTTATTCAATTTGTAACAGCTGTAAATTATATACAGTTGTTATCATATAGCTATGATATCCTATGTATACAGTTTTATCCAGTATCTGCGGACCGACAACTGTAGCTGCAGCTGTAGCTAGGTTTCAAACTGCATACAGAGCTGCAATAGAAAAGTCATATACAAAGTTGTACTGAATAAAATTGTGCATTGCTGCAAAATCGTAATAGTTTTTAACAGCTTTTCATGCACTGCAGCAGAGGGAAGAATTGCATAGTAAAAATTGCATACAGGCAATAAAGCTTCTGCACGTTCAAATACACGGAATGGATTCGCAAAATAAATATATTCTTGCTGTAGTTTTTTTTGCAGAGATGTAAATAGAAACTGGGACGAGCTCCTGCACTGAGTTTATGAACAAGAAAAAAAACAGGAACAACAGCTTGCAGTTGCTGTTGCGCTGCGAACAGTTGAGCAACGGTCCATTGTTCGCGAACATCCGACTTCTGCTTGAAGCTCATCGTCCAGTTTTCGCTTCATGTGTCGGTCTAACGATTGAAGGTCTTCGTACATTTCACGTAACTATAAAACTACAATATCATGGAATTTCCAGAACAATAGTCGATAAGAAATGGAGCACACTAATAGGTAAATGTTAGGTTGAACGATTTTCACATATTTTGAATCTTATAAATATTGATCTAAATTTTCGAGGCGCTGCTTTTCCCGTGAGTGATAACCAGTTTGTTAACTTCAGACTACAAGTCAACATTAGTAGCAGAATTACCCGAGGTAATGTTTCAATAGTTTTGCTCGAAATTTCCTAATATATGACATACAACCGAATTAATGGTTTGAAAGAGCGATATTGTTCAGCGACATCGTTTTTCCAAAGTCCCTTTCAAATTGGATGCATCAACATCATGATTAACTTAACCAGGCAGAACAGGTTATGCAGATTAACAGGTATATCCTAACTGGCTCGAAAGTTGATTATTTTTCACGTTGTTATCTCGAAGATCCTGCAATGAAATGCAAATTTTGATAACGTTTCAAATTTGGACTTTTCGTCGGTATAGAGCCTGCTAAATTTCTATAACTAAACGTACATCAATCTAGTATCGTTCACATGTATAAAAAATTAGTTTGGCAACGCCTCAATTCAATGTAAGTTGAGGATGTGCTATCGATTAATATCCTTGTTTTTGACGTAATTGTGGCGAATATTCTCCATTTTTAAATTAAAAATTATAACTCAGTACTCACTGCAGTGAGTGACAGAGAGCGCATTTTCTCGTCGACGAAAACGTGAAGTCACGGACGGACAGACGGACGGACGGACATGGCGAGCACAATAAAGCATTTTTTTCCATAAATGAGAAAATGCGCTATAAATTGATTAATATTCGATTTATTTTTTTGGATGATAACAATTTTCTCAGAGTGTAATTAGATAAATTTATTAATTTAGGCAATTAATGGAAAAATTTTAAGATCGTCATTACAGTGATTCTGATGGAGTATCGTAAGTACATTAGCATTATACCTAGCTACAGATCAGGCTTCCGTGTTATTTTTCATAGCTTATTTTTAGGGCAGCTAGAAGATATTTTGTGCAAATTTTAATTCCAGAGCTCAAATATCTATTTTTTCATTTAGTGAAAAAGTAATATACTTCGGTACTGTTATAAATAAATTGTATTATGAATACTTTGACAAGCATTCAAATGCAGAAATCAAAACAATAGGTAGGTAGTTCCAATTAAAATAATCGAATTGAATCAAACATGCTCATGGCATCGTCAATATTAGTAAAATGCTTGTATCTGGTGGTCATTCTATAAAAAAACAATGAAAATTTTATATATAACACAATATATTTCTAAGTTGTCTTTTTAAATATAATAAATATTTTATATTGGTTTGTACATTCCTCTACGAATAAATTGCATTTTTTTCACCAAACATCTAATCCACTTCAACATTTGTATCGTGAATATCATAAAAACCATATCATATTTTAAAATAATTTTTTCCTTAATTTTCGTTGACAATTTTAGGGAAGTTAAATGTTCTGCGCTACCAAAGTTGTGTTGGGGAAAGCATAAGGTTAAAAGGAATGGACTTTAAAATCAGAGTTTCCCGAAAAGTTGAGAGCAACTTTTGAAAAAGTGGTTCCGAGTGATAACTTTATGGTGATTTCGTGGAAAATTCTTGTGTGGGACATTTTTACGACATTTTTTCAGATATCCATCATAGTTCGAGAGTAACTGTGGTTCAAGAAAAAATTGATCATTATGTCCCATTGAAAATGGAGACCCTTGAAAATGGAGACATGAAATCTCTAGCAACAAAATAGGGATTTAAATTTCTAAACGCAATTCGTTTCTCGAATTGCGAGTTTGGGTGAACGATATATCATTGATATTTGCAAATGTGTTTTTTTATGAACAGAAGAAAACGAAGTAAATATTTTAGATGCGGGAGCGGCAACTGAAGCTTAATAATATTGTTTCACATTTTAATGTTTGTAATTCTAGAGTCACTGTAGCTATCCCAGCTGGATTAATCTGACGGCAATTTATATTAATTAATTATTAATATAAATTGCTATGGTACGAGAAAAATGCATAAATTATACACAATTAACATTTGTAGGCTTCGAAATGAGGTACTTGGTAAAAAAATGTTAATATCTTTTGAAATCTTGATTACTAATGAGCCTCTTCATTAATTTAGGTATTGTATAACATGTGCATACCATGGATATTGTATATTACTTTAGAGATAAAATATATATAAAGATAAGCCTGAACTACCTATTTTACGATACATCGATAATATGTCAATGACCCAAGGAAAGTCTGTTCTATAAAGAAGGAATTGAGATAGTAAGCAAATAATTTCTCTATGATTTCCTAACTACAGGGTGCGGCGCGGGAACTTACTTATTTGAATTGCGCGCCACGTGGCGGCCATTAGTCCTAGGAAGGTGGCGCCATGCGCAATATGGTGCGCGGGCTATGAAGTTTTTCGTCCACTCAGTTCAGTTGCGACCATGCAGTTCAAGATGTAATATTCAAGAATTAAACTTGTAAGTAAACCCAACGAAACTTTAAATGTAGCTCTTTGTAAAAAAGAAAGAATTAAAACGCTATCTTTAATACTTTTTACTTTGTGATTTTTTTAAAAGAGTAAGTTCCCACGCCGCACCCTGTATAATAGTTGATCTCCAAATGGTAAAATCAGAAAAATTTATATTATTTTGCAACAGGTGTATCATTATTAATAACGATGAATTTAATAATGAGAATTTTAAGCTTGGCAATTTCATTACTTTGCGCAACTATGTGGCTGAATCTGTGCCTTTATTTTTTTCCATATGCTACACATGTCAAATCGGATAGCTGCTTCTCTTCAAATCAGCACCTTTAAAAATGTAATTAGATAATCCAATTTCATTCAATTTGAATTTTTGACAGGTATAAAATATACGATCTTTGTAAAAATAAGTTAGACTAACTTTGAGTACAGCCTGAACCTTTACCAGATCACTAAAGTTCAATAGAGACCGCCACATGTGGACAAGTCTGAGAAACTCGGGTGTCGAACGTACGTAAGTGTGTCAAACAATTGACGTAAATGCTTGCCTAACACAGGAACGTTACAAACTCTCTTGCGGATTTTGTATTTTTCGGATTTTTTTCTCCTCTTGCGTCTGCTTTGAAACATTGAGGAAGAATTCTGTTGGTGTAACTAGAGTTCACCCACATGGAGGCGGAGCTTCAAGCACGGCTATATAAGGTCAGCGCTCGCTAAAGTTTGCATCAGTTGCGAGCTGGTGCTTGCCAAGGAGAGGAGTACCAGAGCAAACATGGCTTCTAGAAAAGTAAGTCAAGATTTTATGAAACGCTCGTTATTACAATTTGTTTTGAGCTATAGTTACTTTATGTATTATGTTATTTCTAGGCATAATTTTTGATGTTTCAATTATTGGGAGGGTAATGTCCAGATGATAATCTAAATGCATTCGAATCTCAAGTGCTATCGAATCTCTCAACGAATTACAAAGTATGACTTTTACAAATGTGTTAAATCCCTGATAAATTTTAGTGCTGAATTTGTCAAGCATTCCCGGGTGAGTATTTTGTTACTGGCGATTTTTTTCGTAATGAGATCAAACTACGTCGTAAATTTAACGTTTGAAAACGGAGCAAACTTCACCTTTGTCATCAGCCGCTCATACTTGCGCAGGTGTGGTTGGCAGTATGGGCTGCAGCTGTATTGTTTACAGCTGTAGCAGCTTCATCAGCTCGTCGTCATCAGACTGACGAGGACAACACGTCAGTAGTCCTGACGAGCGCTGACAATGCCGCTGACTTTTCAGACCCGCTGAGCTCCAGCGCCTCTGTCCAGCACTCGAAAGTCGTGACCATCCCGCTCATGGCGGCGGCCGGAGGTACAAAAATTATTCCCCTCCTAACTAACCTTTTGTTCCCTTTAACTAGCATTGGTCACCTCATTAATATCCTCTAAACTAACCTTGGTTCATTTTTAACCATCCATACCGTGTGAAAATTTACAGACGCAGCAGCTTCTGATTTATATTACCAGAAACTAGGGCTACTCTAAATTTTGTTAGGGTAATTACCTCTTAACTACCTCTTTGTTCACTCTAAACCACCCTAAGGTCCCTCTTAACCACCATTACTTCTCCCTCAACTACACTTAGTTCCCGCTGAATTACATATACGGTACCTTGAGTACGAATTAATAAGTCGTCCAATTTGTACTTCTAGTACGTGCTTCGTGAAAATATTCTATGCGAACTTTTCATGCAGGTGGGCGTCTCATATATCATAAATAGCAGCATTTCATTTCATTGAAAAACGTGAATTTTTCAAATTCAAGTAATAAAATTAATAATTAGTATGTTTATCTTGCATCTGAAATATCAAGTCCACGGAATTTTAAATTTAACTATAAACGCCAAATAATGCATGAAATGCATTCAAAATCAAATAAATTCATGGTCAGTAGCATCAGTCGTGTGAATTTTACTTGTAACTACATCAGGTCATCACAGCCATCACGGCCATCATCACAAAGGCTTCCATAAAAAGCACGGCCATAAAGGCCATAAAGGCCACCACGCCATACACGGCCACAAGAAACATCACAAAGGACATTTCGGCAAAGGCCACAAAAAGGTGAGCTCACATGTGGGGAAAATTTACTGGAATATATGTTTGCATTATTGAACTTTATTTTTCTGTAAGGGTACCCAACCCAAATTGAATATCAAATTACTGAAAATGAAGTAGCCATCAAGGGCTTATTTTAATAAGTTTCATGGGGATAGTTACGTCATATATTTAATCCATTACTTAAAATAATTATAAATCTAGTTGTTGTTAAAAGTATTTGAATAATGGCAGTGATCTGAACACTACCAACGATTTTAATAACCATTGAATAGATGTGATTTTATTAAGCATTGAATAAACGGGATTTTATCAATCATTGAATAAATGTGATTTTATTAATCATTGAAAAAATGTGATTTTATTAACCGTTGAATAAACCGGATTTTATCAATCATTGAATAAATGTGATTTTATTATCCATTGAATAAATGTGATTTTATTAACCGTTAAATAAACCGGATTTTATCAATCATTGAATAAATGTGATTTTATTAACCATTGAATAAATTTGATTTTATTAACCGTTGAATAAATGTGACTTTATTAACCGTTGAATAAACCGGATTTTATCAATCATTGAATAAATATGATTTTATTAAGTATTGAATAAATTTGATTTTATTAATCATTGAATAAATTGAAGCCTTTATGTCACCCAGGGCTTCTTCGACAAAGGCGCTAAGCACCATGGAGGTCACCACCACGCCAAGCACTACAAAGGCCATCACAAACACAGCAAACACGGCAAGAAAGGCCACAAGAAAGGCTCCAAAGGCCATCACCACAAAGGACACAAGAAGAAGGTAGGATAATGCGCTACATTAATTCAACGTTATTCATCATTCAACTTTGGTTATTCCTGAATAATTGGTTTGCTCTTTATCATTGAATATCATAATATCATTTTTTAAGTAATACATATTCTTAGAAGAATATAAATTTTCTGCAGGAGCGAGAAGGCTATCGGCGAGGAAACTATCAATGCATCAACAAATAATCCATTATCATAAAGATTTCTCTTGGATAACGTAATTCATTGTCATTAATTTTCGCTTCGGTCAACATTTACTGTAGCATGAAACATGCGCAGCAGATGATGAAGCTGACATTAATTATATGAGACCTATATTAATTATATAATTAGTCCATATAGCTCAGTTCTCGCTAAATTAAACTGCGATGCATTGACATTCTGCTCTATTAATTTCAGATTATCATTATTCGCGGCCTTTATTTTTCGCTTTTAATGTTTCTTATTATTCATGTTGACCAGCCCTCAATTCGTGTTATTAATTAACATTACAGTCAGCTGCATTAGATGTCGATTTCTCTTATATAATTAAAAAACTTCATTGTCCGTGATTACATTCATATATAAATTGATAACAGATGGAGTATCTATATCTATATATATGTATATATAATATATAAATAAATATATAAATTTAAACCTATGGACTAAAAAGCTATTTTTCATGATGTTTTAGGGCTTCCACAACCTGTACCACAAGAAGGAGTTTGGCCACAAGAAGAAATACCACGACGAGGGCAACAAAGTGAAGCATTTCAAGGACCACAAGAGCTTCGATAAACACTTCAAGAAACACCACGGAGGGCATCACAAGAGTGGGAAATTCAAGGTGTTTATAGCATGGTTAATTAAGACTTGAAGAGTAATTCAAAGTTATTCTTAGATTTCGCATAGAAGAATTTGTTATAAGATGAATATATGTCGGCTGCTCGTAGTATTGGTGGTAATTTTCACTGTTATTGGGATATGTCGAAAAATTTTATGTCTAATTTATACTGAGGGTTTCAAACGTCATCACTAAATTACAGGGCGGCAAGCACCATAAGAAGCACGGCAAGTCAGGTCACCAGAAGAAGGGCCATCACCATCACCACGACAAAGGCCACAAGAAACACTACGGCCATAAAGGCCACCACGGCCACCACAAACATTATGGCCACAAGAAAGGCCATCACGATCATCACCACGGGCATCACTGATCTCAGCTGCTATTATAATAATATTCCGATCATTTTCAACAGGATATTCAGTCCAGCGTCAGAAATTCAATGTTTGCTGGTGTTTTTCCTGACATTTGATGCAAAATCGATATTTTTACTGAAAAAATTTTCGACTTTCAATAATTTAGATAATCGTTAATAATTCAGTGCTGCCTTAGTGAACTTTTCAGCCTCAATTTCTAACGTCAAGATTTATTTTCAACTATTTATTTTGAACAAATAAACTCCCTCGCATGGACAAATTACGCTTTATTTTAAATGTTATGACTTAATAATTAATTAAATTAATTAATGAAATTAAATTAATTAATTAATTAACTTAATTATGATTAATTAACGAAGCAAAGTAACAGCTCCTGAGGCCCGCGAGATTCCCTCCATGTATCGTGACTGAACGAACGAACAAGATCGAAATGACGCATTCTTTTAGAATTTTGTGATGTATTTTGATAATTTTCGTATTTTACATTTCGTGATAATAAACATATTTTACAGTAGATTTTCAACGGATTGCTGAGAAACGGCAAAACAATCCGAAACCGATTTTTAAATATTTCCTTTTTCATAGTATAATTTGTCCATAAATTTATATTACCGTACTGGTACGAACGAAAAGAATGAAATTTCTTCAATTTTGATGTTGAAATTGTGATTTACTCGCGAGCAAAATGTTATTCATTTCCAAGCCGTAAATAGGAATTAAAGTTAACTTCTACACACAAATTATTGTCACTATCTTCTTCTTTCTGATTTTTATTTTCACCATGTTCTTAAATTATTTTTATGATATATTGTTCATTGTTAATCACTTTTAAGATCAATTCAAGTATATAAAAAATGAAGTTGATTTATGAATTTCTGTTACCTTCAATAAAAAAAAGTATCGGTCAGAATTAAACCATTTTTTAGCTAGAAAAAAGGTGGTTGCACTCATTATTTATTTATAATCGAAATTCACAGTGTCGTTTAGTTTCAAGTTTTTTAATACTACAGGCATTTATTTGCATATTCATTTGTATAGAATATTGCCTAAGATTTTGTCATAAATATCATAAATCAGATGTTAATTTAAAGTACATAAATTATACCTAACGAGCTAGCAATCGATGCAATAACTGTTCGTTATCTCACTGACAACAAATAAATCAACACGAACAATCAACACAAACAAACCAACACAAAGAAATCAACACAAACAAACCAACACAATCAAACCAACACAAACAAACCAACACAAACAAACCAAAACAAACAAACCTACACAAACAAACCAACACAAATAAACCAAAACAAAGAAACCAACACAAAGAAACCAACAGAAACAAACCAACACAAAGAAACCAACACAAAGAAACCAACACAAAGAAACCTACACAAACAAACCAACACAAACAAACCAACACAAACAAACCAACACAAAGAAACCAACACAAAGACACCAGTACAAATAAACCAACACAAACAAACCAACACAAACAAACCAACACAAAGAAACCAACACAAACAACCCAACACAAACAAACCAACACAAACAAACCAACACGAACAATTGTTTGCGGATAAACGTCATTAATTCCGTATTTCTTTATTCCATATATTTCAAATATTTGCATACCTAAATTAGGTTATAATTTGATATGCAAATTAATTAGTTTGTAGACAACATTACAAGATTTAATTCCTATTACAGCTTCCATAAATGTTTGAAATGACAATAGAGAGGGAAATGTTGAACTAGACCTGATTTTGCATTCAAAAATTGCTTTAATTGAGGTACTAATTTGGACCAACGAATTGAATGCGTAAATCAGTGGAAGCTTTTCGAGCAATATGGTTACGTATATACTTATTAAACATAATGTCTATTGGAATGAGCACCTTAATTGCCAATCAGCGAGAAAAAAGTCAATGCCAGAAATTGAAATTATTTTCATATGCATAAAAGTGTCGCTTAACATGTAGTGACCAGTGGCTTCAAATGAAACATTAGAAGACAGTCTGCTATATTGGCAGACCTCTCACAGTTAATCTATTTAAAAGTCTTCATTCTCAATGAATCTCCTTCTTTGGCCACAACAAGGCCTAATTAAACAAACATATAATTAATTCATAAAATTCATTGTTTTTCCTTGTAGGTATATTATGAGACACTATTTTGAGACACATATATTTTATTACCCATACTCCTTCAATGGTAGGACTCTCTTAGGACTCAAGGCGAGGCTGTATCTACCAGCAATTCCCTAATTTTAACTTTGCATAAGCCTCATCGGTCCAGCGACAACGTATATTCTTTTACTAGAAAATGAGAGATTTACAGTGTTACAGCCCCTTATTTGTTACAACATCCGTATCTGGTACAACATCCGTACATCCTTATATGGTACAACATCCGTACATCCTTATCTGGTACAACATCCGTACATCCGTATATGGTACAACAGCCGTACATCCGTATTTGGTACAACAGCCGTACATCCGTATCTGGTACAACATCCGTACATCCGTATTTGGTACAACAGCCGTACATCCGTATCTGGTACAACATCCGTACATCCGTATTTGGTACAACAGCCGTACATCCGTATCTGGTACAACATCCGTACATCCGTATTTGGTACAACATCCGAACATCCGTATCTGGTACAACATCCGAACATCCGTATTTGGTACAACATCCGTACATCCGTATTTGGTACAACATCCGTACATCCGCATTTGGTACAACATCCGTACATCCGCATTTGCTACAACATCCGTACATCCGCATTTGCTACAACATCCGTACATCCCTATTTGCTACAACATCCGTACATCCCTATTTGCTACAACATCCGTACATCCGCATTTGCTACAACATCCGTACATCCGCATTTGGTACAACATCATTTTTAAACTTAACATACACGTGACAAACGCATGGTTCGGGACCCACACCAGCAGGAATAATCAATCACTTCATCGCCGATGATCATCAAGAACCTTCTCCGTTTGTTGATAATTGGAGATCCAATCACTATAATGTGTTGATACGATTTTAATATTGCTTCAAAACCAAACAGGTTAAGCTTGCATTCAACATTAATTTGAATATAAATGAACTGAACCACAGTGTACAGGAGTCCAAATAACAAAGGCTCCTGAAAAGACAGATGTTCCAGTTGTTTTGCTTTGAACTTGAAAGCTGGAGCGAATCTTCGCTGGCTTGTGTTTACAGAGGAAAGAGAAACAGTTTTCCCTTTATGTCCTGTTTCTTTTCTTTTCACTAACTCTACGAGATAAAGGAATTTCAAAACGACCATTTGCATACATTGTATAGCCAATTTGTGGTGGTCTCTCTGGATGGCTGGCTATGTAGGAGATCTATCAGCGCTTTGGTCTTATTTCCTTTGTATTTTAATTAGTCTTTTTTTGCGTTATCCATGCGTATTTCATGTTGAATGACAGTCATATGGAAAATATTGCTATTTATGACAGTAAATTATTGACTGATTGTGATAAAATTCTAATTTTCTCTTGAAGAGAGAGTTTGATAAGTGACGATATATTATTAATAAAAAAAGTTTGCATTTATCTATGAACTATGAGGGGGCGTTTAAATTTTGTGAGATGACCGAAATCTTTGAAAATTAATTAATGCTCAATTTGAGCGTAGTTTCTCAAACTTTGGTTTTGTCTAAATAATCCGTTTCTTTTCATTTCGAAAATTTAGGAAAACTTATATTTTGAAACTGTAGACACGGTCGTCAAGTTGATTATTACTCTCAAATTCTAGCAAAATTTGAGATCGAAGGCCTCAGAAACCGATAGCAGGTAAGAGCTGCGCTTTGGTTACCGAATTATTTTCTAATTTATTAATTTTTTCCGAACTTTCTATGCAAAAATATAATAGAACATATTAACCAGGCTCGAAATGTGCGATATAAGATGAATGGAATTTAGTTAATATCATCTCACGGTGCAAATTTTAAATTTTTTTCTAAGAAATTTAACATCTTATTTTAATTTATTATTTATATATAGACAAAGCTCTTTCATCAGATTTTGATTCAAATATTCGTCGATACCGTAATCCTGCCTCAATTAATAAGCGTATCGTCTCCGCAAAAATATATATTTATTGATAGCAAACAATAAATTCAAGCACGAGAAGACTTAGATGATTTAAATATTTTTGAGAAATTTAAGATGACTTAAAAATAAAACAGGAATACGGTAAGAACAATAAATTATTTACTCTAAGTAAAACTTCTTGATGTCATATGAAATTAACTTTTCATTTATTTTTCGATGCCTAAGTCCAAAAGTGAACTAACAATAAAATTAGATATGCGAGTGCAAACTAAAAACTTATCATTCATTATCCAAACCGATGGTTTTCAGTTAGAAACTATTTCATTTATTCGTACAAATTTTCAGGATGAATGGTTTGTCAATATTACTTTTTAAATTCACTAATAGAGCATTTTTTTACCAGGACATTATTGAGCATGGTTTTAATAAATTGGTTTTCATGGGGTAATTAATTCGTTCCGCTCGCTACTTTAAATAAGTTGAATACGTTGAGTTTTTTAATTAAAATTGCAGTCACTTAGGTGAGATATATCTCAAGTTTTGTTGTATGATATGCTCACAGAACATTGACAAAATATTTTCACTGCAACTTTTGCTTAGTATTGCTAAGGTAATTTTTACATTCACGGGGCACGCATATTTTAAATATAGTTACTTTTAAAATTAATGTAATTGCACCACGGACATCTGTGTTAATTCCGTGCAATTCGAGTACATTTTACATAAATAAATCCAAAAAATCCACTTGCTCGCTAAAAATATTTCTTCTGACTCAAATGTAATCTGTAAATCTTGTATCAAATCAAATGCAATCCAAATTAGTCCTCCTTATCTTAGGTTGCATTTCAACGAACAGTTATTCCAAGATTGATAGAGTCAAACAGATTAGCTGCAACGAGATATTCATTGGCATTCTTTATTTTATTTTTTTAATGAGTTTCCGAGACCTGCACTGACGTTTGAGATGTACTAGTGTTTCTGACACATGTGGTAATCCTTCAACAATCGCGAGGGTTACGTTCCAGACCTCGGCCGCTTTAGGGAATTGATTGACTGATAGAACTTATTTAAATATTCATATTGTGATTGTTTGGAAAGTTTTTATCGTTTTAATTGTTCAAAAATCCTTCCCACATTCCTACTGCCGATTGAGCTCCGCGGACTGTTTAAATCTGCCGGTCGACTTCCTAGAAACCAACGAACCGGGTAACATCCGAGAAAGCTTCCCCTTATTTATATTTCATGAATTATTTGCTTCATTATTTAATTGTTCTTCCCATAAACATTTCGTATAAACCCGCCATGAATGAAACCGCGGTAGATGCAGCGCGATATTGAGAGGGATTACTGGACTTATACGGTCGATCGTAAGCTGCAACATTGGATCCTATGAAGCCTGAATTATAAATCCAAGGATGTCTTCTTACCGGACCTGGAATAAATATAGAGTTTATTGTACCCTCAGTAAGATTTTCATACGTGGCATTTTTCATACAACTTCGTGGATGGAAGTTATTCAAACGTATTAACATTTGTTTTAATTTTAACTTATGTGTCTTATGCATGAATATTTTACCGAATATTAAAATAACTACAATGTTTCACATGAGGTTTTTTGTAGCGTTAACTGCAGCAAGACTAAAAGCTGAGCGCTACCGTCATTGAAAGCTTCCTGTTACTCAATATATAATATTATTCATGAATAAGGATTTCATTTCTAATAGCGATTAATTTTTATGTCAGTTGTTCATGATGCGAAAATTCTTCGACGTATAATTTTAGAATTACTCAGAAGTAGAATTTTTGCTCTATTTAATTTGAACTAAAAAAGTATTGATATAAAGTTTTGTGTTTTGAAACAGAATGTTTTTGGAAGATTGAATTTCACGTGTTATAAATTTATAAAAAATTGTCTGAAAAAATTTACTATCACGCTCACTTATCACTCATACTAGTATATACAGAACGAAAAAATTCTAGTTGTTTTTAACTCGGATAATATTTGATGTGTGCTGAATCAGTATGAATACATAGAAGGAAAACTTTACTTTATGTTCGCAATAACTCGGAAAAACGAAGAAATTTGAGTGTAAAATTGATAAAATAAATATTCCTTACTTGTTTGTTAATGTGATGGGTCATTACTTGTTAAGTGCTAATAGTCTATTAATGGGTTCTAGATGTCAGTGTAACGATATGCAAAAAATTATTACTTCACTTGAAGTGTTGTATAAAATATCGTTTTCATCACAAAATGTTCATAGAATCAAACGCTGAATGTTTTGTCGTCAAATCTTTTCAAGCACCAACGATCACGACTCAAGCGCGGAACTGATCCTATTAAAGAGATCGACGCTTCCATGAGCTGTCTGTGTGTACAGACACAGTATACAGCCAGCAGCACAAGCACAGCACAGCCAGCAGCACAAACACAGTACAGCCAGCAGCACAAGCACAGCACAGCCAGCAGCACAAACACAGTACAGCCAGCAGCATAATCACAGTACAGCCAGCAGCACAAACACATCACAGCCAGCAGCACAAACACAGCACAGCCAGCAGCACAAACACAGTACAGCCAGCAGCACAAACACAGCACAGCCAGCAGCACAAACACAGCACTGCCGGCAGCATAAACCAAGAACAGCCAGAAGCACAAATACTTGATTTCAAAGGGAGTTCTAGTTTTCAAACTGGAAGACAAAGCAAACTGTTCTGTTGATATTTACTCCTGAGAACTACAGGATTCACGGCTTTTGCTAGAAAAAATCAGGGCAAACAACTTCCGAATTATTTTCTTTCACGATTCCATACAACATTATGACTAACTTGACGCTCTTATAGCATGGGCATAAACGATAACTTACGATAACTTAACATCCAATTTGTGAATTAAAACGCATCTTATTCAACGCACTAACTGTACAGTCTTCTAAAGTGAGTGGCAAAATTTTAAACTTGCGTTAAAATTTCATCTAACGACGAGCCCTAAAATGATTCGCTACCCAACAAACGAATTTTGAATGAAAATAATGAAGCTAAGTTTAATTCACTTCCTGGAATTGTGAAAGTTACAGGAATATGAAATACACAGAGAAGATTTTTGCGGTTGGTCTTTAAATAATTGAATTTTGAAACTCAAAGTCACGATCTATAGCGAACGTGATCTCAAGTTCGCAATTGGTGGCGTGATATTCAGAGATGTGCATAACGTGCAGTCAGTATAAGTGAAATTATTGCGGTTGTAGCGGTTATATGATGACATTAATTATTGAATTTTTATTGTATTGCTAAGTATTCTTGCGAGTGCAGCTATAAATTACACATTCTTTTTTATGTATATTTTTGGTCTCATCACAGCATTTCAAGCTCCCGATTTTTTCTTGAGTAAGAGGCAGGAAATTTTCGAATGCTCGTTTCGTGTCTTCCTCCAAAAAAATAACGATCTCTTTCCGAGTGTAAACAAGCTTAAGGTAAATAATAACTTGGATTCTTGGATGCAGGAAGACGTTCGCGTGTATATAAAGAAGCGATGTTGCCGCAATCCTTCAGTTGATTGGTGGTAAACACACTAGCAACACCTCCCTTAGGAGACGTCACCATGACAAGCAGCTTATATGTAAGTAGCAGAAATAGTTTATGGGAAATACATATGGGGATTTTTATTACATAATCAAAAAGCTCATATGAAAATTTCGAGCTGCCTAAACTTCTTATAAATTAAGTGTAAAAATTTAGTGGATATTTTACTAATAAACTCGATTAGCTTAAGCAATATTAGATAACTTTCAAAAGACCACTTTATAAGTATAAATCAAATTAAGCAATCAAGTTATCTTATTCCATTATGTTTTCATAGATTAGTTTTCCGCACAGTTCCGGAAATATTATTTGAATGTTAGAATAAAAATTATTGGAGGCCAATTCAACAATTTATATTGTCCTAGATAATAATTGAAGAAACAAACAAGCAAAGAATTATTACCAAAATTCCAATAAAATAATTGTACTACCAAACCGGAACTTTTCGAACCGAGTTTGCAGGATTAAAAATGTTAAATACTGATATCTCACGATATCATTTTCAAATTGATTGAAAGATGTACCTTCTGAAAATTTGTTTTCAATTTTTTAATTTTGTCAGGCAATAAGAATTCAATCGATCTGAAATATTAATTTGCAAAATTTCGAGTTCCGAAATTTTGAAGTTTTGATTCAATCATGAAGGATACAATATTAAATTCACATTATTTATATGAAATCTTTTGTACTCCTTGTATCCTATTCAGAATAATACTAAATTGAATTCGGGCTTTGCAACAATATTCTTTCTAGAAACATATACCCGAGATACTTGTAATAAAAATTAAAATTGTTAGTGATTTATTATTGACCTCACTGCATCCACCAGATTAAAGTTACAGAACTTGGTAAACCATAGAGCTTCCCACGAGAAAAACTCCGTTTTTTTAACTTAGCGATACACACAGACGAAAGTTTGTCTTCACCATCCATTCGTTGCGTCACGTAAGCTGCTCGCTCAGTGCGCACGTATCTGCCTAGCTGCGCTCGACAGAACGTTTGATTTGCCAGCAGTCGCTTCCTGTTGTTGCACGGCCTGCTTTGTCTTTATTTGAGTGGAACGTTTTCTTTGCCTGGAGCTGCTTCCTGTTGTTGCACGGTCTGCTTTGTCTTTATTTGAGTGGAACGTTTTCTTTGCCAGCAGTCGCTTCCTGTTGTTGCACGGTCTGCTTTGTCTTTATTTGAGTGGAACGTTTTCTTTGCCAGCAGTCGCTTCCTGTTGTTGTACGGTCTGCTTTGTCTTTATTTGAGTGGAACGTTTTCTTTGCCAGCAGTCGCTTCCTGTTGTTGCACGGCCTGCTTTGTCTTTATTCATTTGAAAAGTTTTCTTTGCACGGAGCCGCTTCCTGTTGTTGTACGGTCTCTTTTGCCTTTATTTAAGGGGAACGTTTTGTTTGCCTGCAGTCGCTTGCTTTTTTGCATGGCCTGCTTTATCTTCATTTGTGGTGGAACGTTTTATATGCCTGCAGTCGCTTGCTGTTGTTGCACAGCCTGCTTTATTTCTATTTAAGTGGAACGTTTACTTTGCCTGCAGTCGCTTCCTGTTGTTGCACGGTCTGCTTTGTCCTTATTTAAGTGGAACGTTTTCTATGCCTTGAGTAGTTTCCTGTTGTTGCACAGCCTGATTTATTTCTATTTGAATGGAATGCTTTATTTGTCTGCAGTCGCTTCGTGCTGTTGCACGGCCTGCGTTATCTTTATTTGACTAAAAAATTGTTTAGTTGACGAAAATTTTATTGATTGAAATGACTACTTCCTCTTTGGAAGTAGATTAATTGTTTTAGACATTATTGACATTCCTAAATCAAATGACATAAAAAGTTTCTTAAATGTAGACTAATATTTTGAGGACTACGCTCTCCACTTCGTGACAGTTGTATCATAATACGAAAACTCTTTATTATTTGCTGTCTACATGTATGACTATTTTGAAGAATATAACGATTGGTATGTAGACATAATTAGTTATAACACTTATATGTTTATAATACAATAGAAGAATTATTGTAATTATTATTATTAATACGTTGGAATATTGAAATGACTTAGCGTAAAATAAATCTCCTTGATAATAAAATCAATGTTTTGTTGTTAATTTGCTAATTTATCATGTAAATATTCAATAATGATTATTTATGATAAAAAATGGCGGTAAATCTTGATTAATACATACCCACAGAAATTCTCTATAATTTAAAAATAAATTTTCTCGAGTCATTCGACACCGCATTGGAAAAATTAACAACCGATTTGGGAATACATGGGCACTGAAAATATTTAATATTATGAAAAAGCCAGAATAATTTTTTAAAGAATAATATGTGCACATTTCGGATCCATTCATTATAATATTTGTTGCAAAATTATATATCGCAAAAAATAACAGTAAATATGGTAAAGAATATCCTATGATATATTGCATCCGCCATGTTTTACTGGTATATTCGAGCAACCGTTATTTTTCTGTTGAAAGACTAACTATAGTAATTGTTTCTATTTAAGGAAAGATATACTCTGTGAATTCTTTCGTAAAAAATTGTTTTACTTAAGGAAATATTTACTATATGAATAATTGTTACATAAAGATTGTTTTTTAAATAATGAAAAATTTACTAATTGAATTTTGAACCGACAGAGAGTGCTGCTACTGCTGACAGCTTGGTCAGCATGCGTCAGCCAGGTAGTGAGTCAGGAGACTTCTGGAGTAGTCCTGACGGCCGACGAACTGATGACGCCTATCAGTAATTATGATTTGAGAAAATCAGCCTTTGAGTGGCCTGTTCCTGACATGGCTGTCAGCCACAGCCAGCAAGTGTCAGTTATCGTTGATGAGCCATTGCTGGTTGCTGCAGGTAATTATAAATTTGATTTTATGTCTTCTATGTGTAAACTGTATATTTTATATCTGTTTAGAAATTCATTTATTCGAAGAATAATTGCATGGTCATTTAAGCCTTAAAATTTAATTTAACTAAACTAACAAAATTTAAATTTAAATTTGACTAAAAAAATATTATATCAATTAAAAAAATAATACATTAATGAAGATTCGTGTTTTTTATCATAATATATAGACCATGCCTGAATGACACATGTGAATAGATAGTTAAATGTTGACCGCAAATACCGTAGACTTTTTCGAATTGTTGCAATATTCCACGATAGCTCCGGGAAAGTTTATGGAATATTTCACCCATTAAATTCTCGTCACATTAATTCGTATTTGCGTTTGAATCTTCTCAAATATTTTGAATTACAAGAAAATTTACTTAAAATAATAAATGATTCAATTTTTTTGCACCCATCTTCATCTTTAAAAAAATTCACAATATTAAATAAAGTTATTATAGAAGAATTCCAAAATGAGACTTTAGTTCATTAATCATGATTAATGCATATCATTACATACAGGAGAACATGGCCATAAGAGTCACCACCATAAAAGCCATAAAAAGAGTCACGGGGAGAAAGGCCATAAGGGTCACCATGATAAGAAAGGGCATCACAAGCACCACAAAGGGGACTTTGAAAAGGCCCATAAAAAGGTTAGTAAACTGTAGAATATGTTGCTATATCTTTGATAAAACCCATAAAAAGGTTAATAAACTGTAGAATATGTTGCTATATCTTTGGGAAGGCTCACAAAAAGGTTCCTATACGATAACACATGTAGTTATCCTGTCAACATGAACCTCTTTCAGTTATATGACGTTCAATATGGTTATTTTCATATTTTTCGGTAACCTAAATATGAAATGCTTTTTCTTGATATTTGGATGAGTACTTGACTAAATTTATTATTGCAAAATCTTTTATCGTAGCGTTACAAATTGCCTAACGCGTGTTCAATAATGTTCAATAGTGTTCAATAGCCACTATATTGAACACTAATGAACACTATTGAACACTATTTGAAAGTGTTTAATAGCGTTCAATAGTAGCTATTGAACACTACTGAAGCAGAAATAAGCAGAAATAGTGAATTGGAAATTCTTAAAAATGTTTAGATATTATCAAAGGGTTTTCCTCTTTCGATTGGCTGGTTCAAATACGCATCGAATTTAAATTTCAATTTCTGATGTGGCTCAATGTACATCTAAATGAAGAAATTATTTTTGTTTCCAAAGGGTTTTTTCGACAAAGGCGCCAAGCACCACAAAGGAGATCATCACAAAAAACACTACGGGGGCCATTTTAAAAAGGGCAAAAAATGCCAAACGGGACATAAAAAAGGCAAAAAATGGCACGAGCACCACGGACACAAAAATAAAGTAAGGCTTGTTTCATGGTGAAAAATAGGTGCAATGTATCACTGAAAAATTTAAATTTGATGTGAATTTGCAAAAAATATGATAACATGCTATGGTTGAACTTTTTTTGGACAAATTATGTATGGTATTTGGGAGTCAATTTCCATTAAAAAAGAAACATTGTTTATCCGCAAGATTATCGTTGATTGTTATCTCCTGTACTTCTTCCTCTGCTTGTTTTTCTAACTTAGTTTCACCACGAGAGCCATAATATATCCATAGTCTTCAATCGAATAATATTTTTCCCCATTAAAATATCTAGTCGTTAATAACCTACGTTTATTGAACTGGATTGTTTGGCATACTCTGCATATACCAACGTTAAATTTTGTGTTCGAGGACTGATTGATAAATTTTTTGTTCCTAAATTTAAATTTATGTACCAATATTTTTATAGTATTCCATATTTGAAATTTTCAATATTCAATTTTATATATATTGTATATATTGATTATATTCATTCCAGCTTTGAAATTTTATCTTTTGTAGTATTTTTCGCGTCAAATGGCAGCCGTCAAAATATGAGAAACTGAATATAAAAATATTGTATATGAAAATGCCTTTCAAAATAGAACGAGAATTCGTTTATAACAGTTTTTGATTTTTAGGGCTTCAAGAACGCGCACGGCAAGAAGGAGTTTGGCCACAAGAAAAAATTCCACGACGAAGATGGGATTAAAAAACACTTCAAGAAGCACGACGGTCATCATAAACATCACAAGCACCACAAAGCGGGACACTTCAAGAAGGCAAGCAAAAAGGTCGGGGAATTCCCACTTATATAAATTAAATATTATTATACATATATATATATTCTTGCAATTATTTATTAGGAATTAATATATATTATATATTTGAACTATAAAACCAAACTATAAAACTTTAGCTTAAAAACTACTTAAATTTCATGTGGATTTTTGTAAATTTGTGAAATTCGTTCAGACACAATTTTTTAGGGCTCGCGACCAAAATTTATTTTTAATTAATTGGATGCTCTCATGTCTAACTCAGATAATTCAGGTACCAATCAGGTACTGTAGCCAAACTCTATTACCAAAAACTTTAAGCTGAAAAAAGTTATCTCTCACCAATCGCGGATATAACGTTACAGGCAATAGGTTAAATCGGCGATTGGAAATTGATTGACTGATAATACTTATATAAGTATTTATTTTGTAATTTTTCGGTAAGTTTTGATTGTTTTAAGTGTTTAAAAACATTTCCTACACTGTTTCTGCCGATCGAATTCCATTTGAACCCGTTAACCGGCGAAGATCCACAAATTATTTCCATAATAATATTTGTTAAAAAACATAATTACTAAATATTAAATGACTTTATTAGTAGTATCTTCAACTTTTTATTCCAGTTTTTATAAGAATATTTCAATCATTAATATTTCTTGAACTTATCTGAGCAGGGACACAAGCATCACGACAAGCACGGCAAGAAAGGCCATCACAAGAAGGGCCACCATCACCACCACGACAAAGGCCATCACCACAAACATGGCCATAAAGGCCACCATGAACACCACAAGGCGCATGGACATAAGGAAGGACACCATGACAATCACGAAGGACATTCAGGCCACGATGACCATCACTGGAAACATGATGACCATCATGGACATGATGACCATCATTGGAAACATGATGACGACCACCATGGACATGATGGCCATCATTGGAAGCATGATGACCATCACGGACATGACGACCATCATTGGAAGCATGATGACCATCACGGACATGATGACCATCATGGACATGATGACCATCATTGGAAGCATGATGACCATCATGGACATGATGACCATCATTGGAAACATGATGACCATCATTGGAAGCATGATGACCATCATGGACATGATGACCATCATTGGAAACATGATGACCAGCATGGACATGATGACCATCATGGACATGATGACCATCATTGGAAGCATGATGACCATCTTGGACATGATGACCATCATTGGAAGCATGATGACCATCATGGACATGATGACCATCATTGGAAACATGATGACCATCACGGACATGACGACCATCATTGGAAACATGATGACCATAAAGGCCATGGCGACCATCATGGACATGATGGACATCATTAAACATGACCACCACCACGCTTAGCCTTAACCGAAAAAACTTGTACATAATTAAAACTTCAGTGCCTTGAAACGTGATGAAATATGTCGTCAGTCCTTTAATTTAATAAAAATCTAAACAAATTAATTTTTTTCAACCTAAGAGCGATTTTTCATGTTTCCAAAAAATCACAAATAAAATTGTAGAAAAAAATAATTGTAAACCCCGGTGGAAAATTATTCGCTCAACTGAAACATGAAACACGAAACAATTTTCGTTATGGACCGCTGGGGTAATTTCGTCGCAATAATCAATTCATCTTAATAAATTTTGAAAGAAAAATTGCATCCACCTGTTAATGTTTCAAATATCCTTGCAGTACTTCGAATAATTTTCAAAAAAAATCAGGCAAGGAATCTACATTTTGAGTTATTATTTTTAAGAATAATAAACAGCAATTAGTGACAAAATGGATAAAATTCATTTTTATAATATGGAATTATACATGGATATGGAGATCAATATAATAATTGATCTCCCTAAGCCGAATCATCTTTCTCTGTTAAAATAAATTTTTATATCAATAAAATATGATTATAATCTCCGCTTGAAGAGACGTTGATCATCTTTAGCAGAGGTAAAAAAATATTACAGGTTACACTAGAAAAATTGTGTGAGTCTTTGCCCAAATTATGATGCCTTCCTGCTTCTGCCATACATAATGGCCCAGTTAGGCTTGACATCAGAGCTACGAGCAGAACGCGTCACTATCTGAACAACATGACTCACTCATTTTCTGAGTGTACTAATCACTTCGTGGTTTGCTATATTATTTGAAAGCAGGAATATGAAATTTTGATGATTTTTTTACGTAATGTCAATAAATATGCACGAGTTTGGCTAAATTTGCAGGATTATGCTAAATCATACAAATTCTATACTTAATTTTCAAATATCTCACAGTAAATGCTCGTTCTAAGGTAATTTATTTATGTATTTGTACCTTCAAATTAACATTTATGCAGCATCTTCTTTCTTATATTTCTTCTTCATTTTTTCTTTCTTTTCTACAAGATGGTCTCTAATATAACTCAGGAAGATATTACTCATGGTCGCTCTTGGAAGCACTTATCGTCTCTAATAATACATTTATTACACGTCCAACAAGTGAGTGCGACAAGACTGCATCTTTTGCTGCCACCTAACAGGATTAGGCGAGCCAGAACTATAATACGCAGAATTTTTACTGCCTTGCAGGATTCTGTGAGCCAGAACTATAATACGCAGAATTTTTACTGCCTTGCAGGATTCTATGAGCCAGAACTATAATACGCAGAATTTTTACTGCCTTGCAGGATTCTGTGAGCCAGAACTATAAGAGACAGAATTTTTACTGCCTTGCAGGATTCTGTGAGCCAGAACTATAAGACGCAGAATTTTCGAAGCTGATTTATATGAAATTAAAATATACGAGACTTACTTTAAAGAAAGTAAATAATTCGAGCCCGATTACACAAAACTGAAGTTTACGAAATAAATTCTACGAGGCTGAAATTTACGAAACTAAATAATTCAAGGCTGAATTTTACAAAACTGAAGTTGACGAACTAAATTCTACGAGACTGAATTTTGCTAAACTGAAGTTAAGGAAACTAAATTCCACGAGGCTAAATTTGATGAGACTGAAATTCACGAAACAATATAACACGAGGCTGAATTTTACGAAACTAAATTCTACGAGGCTTAATTTTACGAAACTGAATTATACAAGGCTGAATTTTATGAAACTGGTGTTCACGAAAATGATGCTTAAGAAACTGAATAACATGAGGCTGTATTCTACGAAGCTGAAGTTTCGTAAAAATTATTTGTGTCTGAATTATAACCAACTAAAGTATACGTGGCTGAATTTTACGAAACTAAATTGTACATTGCTGAATTTTACATAACTGAATTTTACGAAACTAAATTATGCGAGTTGGAACTATGCGATGAACATGAATATAAGGCAAGATAAGTGAGAGGGGGGGGGGAGCGTGCAGACAGTGTGTCGCTTTTGATCAATATAACCGAATCATTCTTTCAGAGAACGGGGATGGAGGCTTGGAATTTTTTCATGTTACATCGTCCAGTTCACAGGAACTTTGAGATCGTAAGGAGGAATTTTTGCTGATCATTATCCTATCGATATTTAGTAGTCTTAGCAAAAAGGAGTTAATTAATTTCAAAATTTTTGAAGCACTTTTAGTTATGCAAAACCCCAGGACAAAATTTTCAGTATAACTCGCCTTCATTAAAGTTTTGCAAGATAATTGAGACGATGATCACGTGAATGATTACAAAATAACTTGACGATATTCCATTCGAAAAATGAAGAATTTACTGAAGGCAAACACTTCTTGAATGTTGATTTCGCTGCTCTTTTTAGTTTTTCGATTTCATTTCAGCAGCTATGGTGGAAAGATATTATTTTTCATAGATGAGTTTGTAATCTTTTCATTCGACTTGACTGAAAATGCAAACGCATTAAAATTAATGGAATAACCATTTAGATCTAATTAAAATTAGCATATGAGGTAGTGATTAAACAACAATACGTTGATTGAACAGTAATTGTATGTATCAAAATTACTAATTTCGATCCCAACAAAATTATATTAATTGTAATAATTTAAAAATATGAAACGTTTTATTATATATTTATATGGAATTCGTAATATTTAACACTTGATAATCATCTCTGTAATGAACGATAATTGATAAAGTGTGGAAATGTTCCTAAATTTTTCAATTTCAATCAATAGATTTTTATTTGATCAGTGTTTATCTACACGGATTCGATTCATTTCCAGACTATTTCGTATTTATTTCTTGATTAATTTCACAAATTTTCAGTTTCTTTCAACCGAAAGACGAGCTCGTCCAGTCGAACTGAAAGTAAAAGCGCGCCGATGCGCAAAAAAATGCATTTTTCGTCCACTTGAACGTGACTCGAAGCCACCGTCACGTACGACAAGGCGGGAGGGGAAGGTGCGAGGGTGGAATGGAGGATTACAGAAGGTGGATTAGAGAAGAGAGAGAGAGAGAGAGTTGGTGGATTAGAGGAGAGAGAGTGAGAGTAGGGGGAATGGAGGAGAGAGAGTGAGAGTAGGTGGATTAGAGGAGAGAGAGAGAGTGAGAGAAGGTATATTAGAGGAGAGAGAGTGAGAGTTGGTGGATTAGAGGAGAGAGAGTGAAAATAGGCGGATTAGAGAAGAGAGAGTGAGTGAAATAGTGAACGAGAACAGGTGGATAAGAGGATGCGAGCAGGTGACGAAAAGGAATGTTGTGTAATTTATGATAAGGATCCGTTAAAATACTTGCCTTCTTCCGCTTAAATCCTAGTTGCATCCCCGCAGGCAATAACACGTTAAATCAACGTTGAAATAACGTATTTCACAACGTTGAAATAACGTTGAATATTAGTCCAGAATGAAAAGTGAACAAACGTCGTTTTTTCAACGTCGTATATACATTTCGACGTTGCTTCAACGTCGAAATCGCGTGAATACTGTGACATTCATGATAGAACATGTTGACCTGATAAGACCTTCTACAAATTGCTTTGTTACGTCAGAATTCAACACAATTTCCACGTTGAAGTAGCGTCGAAATGTACGACGTTGAAGAATTAGAGTGGAGCTGCAAATTAGTGTGGAGCTACGAATTAGTGTGGAGCTGCGAATATATATGAAGCTACGAATTTGTGTGGAGCGGCGAATTAGTGTGGAGCTACGAATTAGATGGGAGCTACGAATTAGTGTGGAGCTGTGAATTAGTGTGGAGCTACGAATTAGATGGGAGCTACGAATTAGTGTGGAGCTGCGAATTAGTGTGGAGCTACGAATTAGATGGGAGCTATGATTTAGTGTGGAGCTACGAATTAGATGGGAGCTATGATTTAGTGTGGAGCTACGAATCAGTCTGAAGCTACGAATCAGTGTGGTGCTACGAAGAAATGTGTTGTTACTCATAAGCTTGAGAGTGCGAATCATAGTAGTGCTACGAATCAGTGTGAAATTACGAATAATTGCGTTGCATTCGTCATCGGAAATAATCGACGTAAAGTTTCGAGACCGGCTGTACCAGGAAGAAGCTTGCTGATATGACCGCAGGTTGCGTCGATCAGTTTTTTAGAAGCGATGAGCATCGCAACAGAAAACGTGTTGCGTAAGTTCTTGCATTACAAAGAGGTTGTTCGATCTCCAGCTTTGTGTAAGAAACTGATTGAACTGAAACTTAGAAACTAAACAATGAATACGTTTTGTCTGGATTCAGATTTTGACAGCGTTGTTATTTAAATTTTGTAAGTTCTTGTTAAATGCTGTGTTACTATAATATTTAATTACACAAATATCTTGTACGAAACCAAACTATCCAATAATTCAAGTTCGTAACTCATTCGTAATAAAAGTTGTTTTGCAGGAGAGTGAGTCTTCACTATATACATTTATAAAATTAAAGTAAAAAATATAAAATAATGAAACAAAATAAACGATCTTAGTTACTGAAAAATAAAAAAATTATATTTCAAGAAAAGATGATTTGGTAAAATATGATCATTCACTGAAATTGATGAGTATATGAAATACAGGTTTGTTTAGTAATGAAATTCTAAGGAAAAGACATTGATTCTCGTCGATGTTGAACGTTAGAAAATTTTAATTTATCGTTCCTGGACGCTGGAGCATACAACCTGCATGCATGAACATTGGGCAAGCAGCCATACAGTGGCTAACATAAATGACAGCCACCATCTAGTGGCCAGCACAATTACCAGGAACCATCTAGTGGCTAACACAATTGGCAGAAACTATCTACGTGTCAAGCATAAATGACTATCACCATCTAGTGAACACAATTGGCAGAAACCATCTTGAAGCAAACACAAATGACAGTCACCATCTAATGACAAACACAAATGACAATCACCATCTAGTGGCAAACATAGTTAGCAGAAACCATCTAGTGGCAAACACAAATGACAGTAACATTCTAGTGGCAAACACAAACGAAAGTCGCAATCTAGTGGCAAACACAATTGACAGAAACCATCTAGTGGCTAACGCAAATGACTGCTATGCACCATCTACTGTTTAACAAAATTTTTCATGCAACTTAGTAACAATGACGCTCGCATTTCCCAAAAATTGTTTGAATGTTACTCACAATGATTGAATGCTGTTCCTGGATGGAGATTTCAAATCTCGGACGGAAAATGGCTTCACCTATGATTATATAATAAACCGATGTCATATTAGGAATCGATATCCGAATTATGACGAAAGTTTACGACGTGCAGGCATTACTCTGAAGTTATCCTGATTTAATTGATAAAGGGTTCAACTGTGGCAGCATGAAAAATGGTTTAATGGAGCTAGTAAAAATATCAATAAGTTTATCTTAGAATTTTAATTCCTCTTGCGAGGAACAACTTCTGTGTTACTAACTTGGAAGTTTGTTCGGCATCGTGCGTGCGTGACGAACGAACGAAGAACTGACCCGCGTGGCCGGCTATAAAAAGCGCCGTTGAGTGAGAGTCATCAGTCTTGCGGCTGCTCTCAGCCCGACAACATCATCGCCTTCGCAGCATGAGGGCCATTATGAGGGTAGGTAAAAAGCAAAAACAGCTTCAGCTTGAATCAAGTTGATTCTTACAAAAAACTCTCTCTAGTCATATATCTTTTAATTCATAGAGTTTCAATTCCATTTTAGCCCATACATTTTATTCTTCTTAATTTTTCCTTGCCTGCAGGCAAGATTTTCAAAACATTTGTTATCATTCACGTAAGCAATTTTTGAAGTGGCAAACGATTATCATGGGAATTTTCCTTTTGGTATTAAGATGTGTGTATTCTAGAAATGCACAAAGTATTAAATATATAAAATGTATCCTAAATATTCTCTCTCGTTTTCGTTACTATCAGACAAGCCAACGAATACCTTTAATCAAACGAATTAAAAAAAGTTTATTGTACTATAGACAAAATTATGGCAGCAATCAAATAATATTGTCCCCAATTGCAGACGGCAGTGTTGGTAGCGCTGGCAGCGGCTCTGGTGAGCCAGAGCACGGCCGGCACGGCAGGCAAGGAGGCCGACGAGGAGCTCCGAGCCTACAGCCCACGCCTGGCCGGCGCTGATCTGCTCCCAGCCGGCGCTGATCTGCTCCCAGCCGGCGCCCAGCAGGTGTCCCATGTGGCAACCTACCCGCTACTTACCGCAGCGGGTAAGTCCTATCTTCCGCCAGGCTCATAATTTGAACTTGATGCACATTATGTGCCTCCAAATCGTGATTTAATAAATGCTAAATTAGCTGGTTTATGTGGTTCAGAATGCTTTAATTACATTCTACAGGGTTGAACATTTTAGTTTCAACACTTTTGCCCTGGCAGCTTTAATTATATTTACGCTTATTATCTGAATTTCAAATACGATATTTTCCGTCTGAGTTATGGAATTATATAATTATTGCACGGTACCAGGTAGCAGGGTTCTAGAATTGTAATATTAAAATTTTGTTTTAAATATTTGTCGTTATGGTTCCGTAAAATCAATCGGTTTTAAAACAAATTTTGTAAATATGCGCGAAATTATCAGGGGGTCACCATCACGGTCACCACGGCCATCATCACAAAAGCCACCATAAAAAGCACGGCCACAAAGGCCATAAAGGCCACCACGCCAAACACGGCCACAAGAAACACCATAAAGGAGACTTCAGCAAAAGTCACAAGAAGGTGGGTGAAGAACCATCTCCAGTTTGCCTAGATTTCATCCATAAATTATAAATTCATTTTTCCTTGAATGCAAGAATTATGTTTACTTCGATTCGCTGTATTTCAAATTAATCATATCATTCAATTACAAATCAAACATTTAAATCTAAATTTGCTATGAGGCTTTATATTTTTCACATATGACTTATGAAACATTCAAGATTCAACAATATCAAAATTTCAGGAAGAGACCGATAACTTGAAACGAATTCCTAGAGTTTACAACATAGCAGTACAGTAACACCTAGCAATATCGCGCTTCACCTAGCGAGGCTCCACTTCATTACCTGCTTTTTAGTAATAATAATTTTATTATTGTTCTATCACTATATTACTATTTAATATTACTCAAGTAATGCTAATGAGAAAATTCATTCTCTGATCTTCGCTGGTCTGCGGTTTATGATAACTTAAAAAAACATTCTAACTTAAATATTAAAATAAGAACTGTCAGTAGCTACCTTCTGTAGAAAAAAAACACGTTAGATGAGGAATCGCTGTATCTCGAATTGGATCAGTATCTTGATCTTACTCCCTGTATCACTACATATAAAACATAATTTCTCAATTAGGACAATTTTTTGTTTGAGAAGGCGTTCGTCACTTTAGGTCTTATTCATGATTAAAAATAACTAAACCAATCCATATTTTGCTGCTCAGGTAATTGTGAAACGAGAATCTGTATTTAAAGTCTTCAATTTATAATTTAGCATTTATTGAATCATCCAGCAATATTCACATTAGAAATTTCACCTAAAATCTAAGCTCGGAAACCTGACGACATGTCAAAGGAGTGCATTCCAGTGAAATTGTTGAAAAACTAGTTATCTTAGTTTCGAATTATTTCAATTTAAATTCTGATGATACGTTTGTTAACAGGGCCACTTCGACAAAGGTGGTAAGCACCACAAAGGCCATCACCACGAAAAACATCATCACGGCCATCACAAACATGGCAAGAAAGGCAAGAAAGGACATAATCATGGCAAGAAAGGTCATCATAAGAAGGGACACAAGCATAAGGTGAGCATAAAATCATAAACAGCGTTCAAATTAATAAATATCTTGATAGATCACGGAATTGTATTAATATTTGAATAAATATCCATGCTCTCGGTGAATCAAATGATTAATGCTGCAAAGGATGGCGCGAAATTCGGCGCTTTTATTCTCTACAGTTCAAATTAAAATCTATGCGCAAGATGAAAAAATTATGGGCCCCCAAAAACCGTGGCTCTTAAATGATGCGAATTTTCTAATATAAAATATAAGTTACATAGTCGTTATGAAAGCATACGAATAATAAACCCGAAAGCCCTCAATCTCAGAATTGAGACTATATCAATCCCGAATGAAATTTAATTCTGGAATGAAGATACCGTGATGGAAGTTTGCTCTGATGAATGCTTGCCCTAATGCTTTTTACCAGTGATAAACTCTAAATTTTCTGTTATATATGTTATTTGTTATAATTCTAAATGTTCTTACGTATTGCCCCAGGGCTTCAAGAACGTGTACCACAAGGAGGAACACGGCCACAAGAAGAAGTTCTGGGACGACAGCGACTTTAAGAAGCACCACAAGGACTACGACCAACACCACAAGCACCACAAGTCCCACAAAGAAGGCCATCACAAAGGCGGAAAGCATCATGTAAGTAATTTATGTTATTTTTAACTTAGCAGTATTTTCATCATGATGATTTTCATGTTGAAATTATACATCTGGAATTAATTAAAAAATAATGAGCTTGTGAGCTCTACTTTATCTAGAGTAAATGCGGAAAAATAAGTGGCGATTCTATTTGAAAATCAAAGCGTATCCGAAGTACGTCTGTGAAGTCAGCACACAAGAAATTAAGTTATTATATTGTGTGAAATCCCCCCCAAATATTTTATCATCAATATTCTCATCCTAAATTAGAACTAATAATATAGAGGTATTGAAACATTTCTTATAATACCAAACTAAATTCAAGTATTTTCATCAAGTAACCAAACTAAAGTCAAATATTTTTGCACAGTCTCACAAGCATCACGACAAGCACGGCAAGAAAGGCCACCACAAGAAGGGTCACCATCATCACCACGACAAGGGGCACAAGAAGCACTATGGTGATGAGGGTCACCACAAACATCACAAGGCCTACGGTCACAAGAAGGGTGATCACGATCACCACGAAAGCCATCACGGTCATCATTAACATGACGATTTGGGCTATTTATCCACACAAACGTTTCAAATTTATTGTCGCTTTATTTATGGGTCATCATTTTCTTCTATACACTAAATACACTCCACGTAAAATTATTTGCAAATTCAAATAAATATAAATTTGAATCAAATTCTAGCCAAGATATCATTTTTGCATGAATCCAAAAATTATTTTGTTGTTCGTGAACGAACATTAGGTCCTAGTATGAGTGTCGCTCTGAATAAAAGAATTTGATGTCATTTTGGGACCATATACATAACTTGACTCATAGCATGACTCATAACATATAGCTTGTTCGTTTGGCAAGGTCAAAGCAAAAATATTTACTATATACATTGTTATATTTATTAGAACATTTATGATTGTTTCTTTTGTTGCAGCTAAATGCGTTTGTGCAAACATCGATAAGATGTTCTTGTTTATGGTTGAATTACGTTAAATGTATCAAAAATCAGAAAATACAAAAACTATGGTGGAATGCTTTTTGTTTTATTGAATTTGGCTATGTTTCGTGCTCAATGCAAGAAACTTCAAACTCAGGATAACGATAGATTGATTGTGAAATTTTGAATTTATGTATTCGCTCCAGTTATCTCATTGTAAACAAGTGGTCTCAATTATTTTTCAGCAGCATATTAGTAATTTATGACAGTGTCTAATGATGAAAATTTTTAAATGAAAAATCTTAGGGTTCAAGTTGCGAATTTTAAAACAATGAGTTCCTGAAATTCAACAAAATTATTTTAGTCAATACAATCGTCACAGCCAGCAAAGCGTAAAGGAACTATTCGTTGAATTGATTAATGCTTCTGATAAAAGCAAATTCTGATCGGTTAATTCAGTTAATTAATGATAATCATTACATACAAATCTTCATGGAGTTTCAATACATTATTTGTCTGCAAGAAAGAATCGGAATGGGAATCGGAAGATTCAGAAAGAATCGGAATGGGAAAATGAATTTAGATTTATCGTTTATTAAATTCACTTTAGTTTAAAATAATATAAATTCTCCGTTTTACGAAGCCCAAAGTATGCACTACTCAAAAGTATACAATAACAAAAAAATTATAACTCAGTACTCACTGCAGTGAGTGACAGAGAGTGCATTTTCTCGTCGACGAAAATTTGAGGTCACGGACGGACGGACGGACAGACGGACGGACAAACAGACAGACAGACGGACGGACATGACGAGCACAATAGTGCATTTTTTTCCATAAATGAGAAAACGCGCCAAAAAGAGCCGTAAAATTTCTCCAAAGCTCAAGTGCTATGCCAAAACCCCTTTCCAGAAATTCATCAACCAGTGGACAATCGTAACGGAAGGAGAAATTTCAGATGTTCCGGTAAATATACGCGTATTTATAAAGTCATGCACAACGATGATGCAAATATTGGGTGAAAAATTGAGAATTTCTTTTCTTTACTTTGATTCGCATATATTGAAAACTAATTTGACAATTAGTTATTCCTTGAATTAATGTACCAGAAAAGTTTAAAGTAGCACAAAAAGCCAAGTTTACCAGGGTGCAGTAGGGAAGATTTTGGATAATCACAAACTAAATTGATTTAAAATAAGAGTATATGTGAATTTGAATAAATTGAAATGGAAGTATTAAATGCAGGCTTAAACCGTTTAGATACCAAGGTGTTGGGGTTGAGATTTTTGTGGTTATCATTGAGTTTGTAAACGAAAGGTGTTGTTCAAAGCCTTTTGATTACATCACTATTACCTAGCTTCTCCGTAGTTAATTAGAAATAAAAAAATACATGTTTTACTGCTTGAAGTCCTGAAATTCAAACCTATTAGTTCTCCTTTACTATTTTCAGTTCATAACGTATTGATTAATATTTTCTCCAAGTTGAATCCATTACATTAATGTTGAAACCACTCAGTGACTCCTCATGGTTCCTCATCCGCAATTTAACATGCATAAATCCGCAATTAAAATATGATTTTCAAAAATCAATAAAATAATCATATCCACCTCTTTTTACAACACTTCTCTTTAACTTCACTTCTTGTTGTTTATTTGTCTTCTACAAATCTTGTAATCGAAATTTGATACACTTCTACTTATCCTATCAATCTGAAATTTTGCACACTTGTGTAAAGTTAGAGACAATGCATGAATCAAATGTCAAAATAAATGATTTTATAAATAAACAAAAATTTTTTTCGATTTAAAAAAATTGAAAAAATAATTTTGTCCGCTACAAATCTTCTAACTGATATTTGACACACTTCTACCTGTCAAATTGATCTGAAATTTTGCACACTTGTGTGAAGTCAGAGGCAATGCATGAATCAATTGACATAATAGATAACTTTGAAAAAAATTTCTATATTAAAAAAATTGAAAAATTACTTTTTTTAATATTCGAAAATTAAATGAGAAATTCATTGTACATCTGTGTTGTCTTTAAAAATAATTTTTAAACGTATATTATTTCAACTAATAATATATCAGGCACCGGAGAAGTCAATTTTAATACTCGATGTGAAGTAATAGATCTGTAAATAAAGTTCAAGAGTCTCACAAAATTTCCCTCCAAGTAGAAATTAAATTGTTTTTAAAAGTAAAATTTGATCAAATTTATCAAGTTAAACTGAATTCTCGTTAAAATTTTTATCGAACTAGCAATTTCCGAAATGTAAGTTTGCACAGTCATACTTCCAAATTTACATTATCTCCATGCCCCGTGCTTGAACTTCGTCAGTATTAAAATAATTATAATATTTCTGTATTCCTGGTTAGCGCATTTTCTCATTTATGGTAAAAATGCACTATTGTGCTCGCCATGTCCGTCTGTCTGTCCGTCTGTCCGTCCGTCTGTCCGTCCGTCTGTCCGTGACCTCAAGTTTTCGTCGACGAGAAAATGCGCTCTCTATCATTCACTGCAGTGAGTACTGAGTTATATTTTTTTATTACTTACTTCTCCCATTAACCAAATGCATTGAAGCTTCAAATTGAAAGCCTATCAACTTTGACTCATAAACGTGTTGCTTCTTGACATTTTTGGCTAAAATAACAAAAAATAAATAAAATAATAATAATATACACCCTAACTCTGAAGTTGGAAAATGCCTATTGTGTCTAAATAAAAGATAATAACTATTCTGCAGTAGCAGAAACACCTGCCGTTTGATTGTTATTCGTAAAATTTCATCCATGATCTAAGTGGAGTAAATATGATGTAAATTTAAAAATTGATTTAAATTGACTTAAAATTTACCTATTGATTAATTTAATTACTCTGTTTCTTTTACCTCTATTGTATTTACAATTAGTTTAATTTTTATTAAATACCTAAATATTTCTGGAGCATTTTCTCATTACGTTTTCAATAAAAAATAAACCACGTGCTCTATATTGATAAATATTAGATTGTATACACAACTAATAAAATTCCAAATGCATTCTGCGCGTTTATATCCAGGATAATTAGATTAGGCTTTTTATTTAATTATCTGCTCAAAAGTTCTGCTTATATCATTAAATCACTATTTTAGTTTCATTCACAAACACCAGAATTTTTTTTTTGTTTTTTTTTCTGGTAATCCAAGTGAAGGAATTCACCCATTAAATGCCTGCCAGTTTCTTCAATTTCTTGTCTTACACTTTGCATGATTGCGCTGCGAATCCATTGTAAAGAATCATTAACAGAAACTCCCTGACAATAGCCCTTAAAAAAAGAGGACGGTTGCTCAAGAGCTTTGTTGAGGAAGGAATTGGGTGAGGGTTTTTAGGATGGAACTATGCTTCAGAAAATATAATTTATTTATTAATATGAATACGTAACCGGAAGTGTATAATCACACAAATAAATACTGAGAACTTGTCCGAATATGCGTGAATTTTTTGCCCTAGGGTAGGTCAAGCTGCCCCAGTTCTGGAACGACAAAGGGGCGTATCAGTGATACGTCCGGTATCTGTTTGTATGTTGTTGTAAATAAAGATTTGACCAGCATGACGCATGCATATGTCTCAGTGGAAGAAATATATAAAACTTTAATCATGCAGATAAATGTAAAAATGATCAGTTTATTAGTTACGATAAGAGGGGCAAATTGAAGGATTGTGATTGATTAGATTGTGTATTATAACTCGACTCGTGGGTTGCCAGCTGCTATATAAGCGGGCTCCCCTCTTCCCTCGCGCTCAGTCTGAAGCCGCATCAGTTCGGACGAGGGTGCCTGCGACGGCTGGGAGGAAATGGCGGTGAGTGAAGGGAGGCGTAAAAGGCAGGAAGATTCTATCTTTTTGAAAAAAATGAATTGTCATATTGACCCACTAGCGACACACTTTATGCATGTAGCACTGATGCGCTTTTTCCGGGTAAAACTGGGTCAAGATGACCCAAAAAATGACAAAAGTTGAATCGCTACATGGGCAATGTATCCTCATCTCTCTGAGTATGTAAAGTGTATAGGGTTTAAAATTAAATTAAATTAATTTAATTTCAAATTTAATCAAGCAAAATTTCAAATTAAATTGCTGTGATAGAAATTTTATTGAAATGCACCAAATCAGTGATATACATGGCGTTATAAACTTATATCACTGGCGATATACATTTTTTTGATTCAAGGAACCTCTGAGAAAACTTTATAATATACTATAACATTTATTTGTGTGTATGAAATTTATTGCATTACTTATGATCACTTTCAAATGTGGATCATGAATATTATTTGCACGTATTTGTTAAGCCGTTGTGAATTCATTAATCTTTATAACACTTAGAATATTTCACTTCAATTTACCTGCATTATCCCTACTCCAGACAGAGATTATAATATAACCTATATCCTCAGGATCGAGTTCTGTTGCCGGTCCTGATGACTTGGGCAGCGGTAGCGACTTGCCAATTTTCATCCCAAAATATTACGGGTAAAAATCTATCAAAATTTCCATCAAGCTTGACCGCTGAGCACAAGCTGTTCGCTGCCAGCGATATACAGCATTTCGTTCAACAACTTCCAATGGCTAATTCAGATCAACAATATAAGCACTACCCAAATAAAAATATTGAGATCTTAAGAAACGATTCTCACAACACGGATAATATCAAGTCGCGTCCGGAATACGAGGTCGACAACAGAAAATCCGGATATGCGAACGGAAAACCGGTTATTGAGTTGCCGGATGCGCAACAGCCGCCTCCGTTTTCAACTATGCATCATTCAGTATCAGAGTCAGGAATACCAGGAATTAGTTCAGATAATAAAATTTCTAACCGGATTCCAAGAAGAAAAAATAAACGCTCGCGACTCCTAGGCGTAGAATTGAATGGCGACGAAAATTTGTTGGGTAACGAAGATCCCCATGCGTTACAAGTCCAAAAAAAACCGGCGAGTTTGTTAAAAAATGGTACAAGTCTTCGGCCAAAATCCAAAGTTGCGAAAAACATTGAAGGGCATTTGACGAATCCGGCTCGTAATAAAAGTAACGTTATTGTTTACAAACGTTCAAATGATGAAGATCATGTGAGATTTTCTGCATCTTTCATCAACGCACCAAATAATCGGCAGAAAGTAAAGTCCGACCAAAATCAAGATCTCGATGTCGTGAATACATCGAATCATAGGAATAAGGGACCAAAAATTGTTCAAAATCTCATTGAAAATATTTCTTATAACAAAGACAGCAAAGAAATTGATAAAGAAGCGGATAAACGCAACGAAACTCAGGAGCAAATAGAATTAATTCCTGTTACTGTCCCCGATTTAAATTCCAAATTGAGCTATTTGGAAGCTATTCAACAGAGTCAACTTTTACGGGCACAATCTCGCATGGGAGTCAAGCAATCATCTGTAATAACCCTGAAGCCTGAAAATTCTGAAGATTTGATAACAAATTTTGTCGCTCCCTCACTCGAGCTTCTGCCTCCTAAACCGAGAATTTCCCCACAATCTGAAAAATTTGCATATCGAAAGTCTGTCGAAATATCATCGTCAGGCGAGAGTAAAATCTCGTTACCAACAGACAGGAAAAATTCAGATTTTGATAGCAAGAACGAAAGTCCGCTTTCCAAAGCTATACACAGTGAGGAGGCAAATCGGCCGAATATCCTGCACGAGTCCCAGAGTTCTTTAAAGATGAAGCAGCTTCCATTTAAAACTCAGCCGCCTGTTCTGCATGACTCCCAAAATTCTTTAATAACGAAGCATTCACCATTAAAATCTCAGCCAAATGTCTTACACGAGTCCCAGAATTCTTTAAAGATGAAGGAGACCCCATTAAAGACTCAGCCGCATGTCCTGCACGAGTCCCAGAGTTCTTTAACGATGAAGCAGCCACCTTTAAAGACTCAGCCGCATGTCCTGCACAAGTCCCAGAATTCTTTAAAGATGAAGCAGCCACCTTTAAAGACTCGACCGCATGTCCTGCACGAGTCCCAGAGTTCTATAAAGATGAATCAGCCGCCATTAAAGACTCGACCGCATGTCCTGCACGAGTCCAAGAATTCTTTAAAGATGAATCAGCCGCCATTAAAGACTCGACCGCATGTCCTGCACGAGTCCAAGAATTCTTTAAAGATGAATCAGCCGCCATTAAAGACTCGACTGCGTGTCTTGCACGAGTCCCAGAATTCTTTAAAGAAGCTTCATCGACCACCTATGATGCAACAACCTGATCTCGCATCACCGCAAATACCTGCAAAGCTCTCGACGGTCCATCAATTCCCTGCGATATCGGACACTGGCGGGCAAAAAGCTCAAGGTTCTCAACAGGCTGTGAGTAATGGTCAACAAATCAACAAGGTGTCTAAGAAGCCTCTCGAGGTCTCAGCTACGACGAAGAGGAAGAAGAAAGGCAAAGGTAAAAGTAAATATAACTGTTTTTCTCCAAAGTATCTATTGACATTTGTACTTCAATTTCAATAAACGCAAATTTATGTAATACGCAGTAATTAAGGAAAATGCCAAATAATTTACATTGTACTTTTGCATGGAATTTTTTTAAATGAATCATAATTTTTAACGAAAGGACTAAACGACACAATAAAATCCCATATGTATCTTACTCCGGTGTTCCAGAATTTTTCCTAGACAACTAGCCGAGTATTCTAAAAGTTAAAAATAATAACACCGATGTTTATATAATTATCATATATGTAAGCAACATTTAAATTTCCTGCCATCAACTGTGTGAACCAATGACCATCGCAACCAAGATGCAGAATATCCTCGAAGAGTGGAATTTAAATTTGGCCGTTAACCATCCTATTGCTCCTCGCTGATGAAGATAATCTACTCTAACATTATTGAATATATACGAAAAAATTGTTCAATGCTTCGTTCGCTTTGTTCCGTTGGGTTGCAATTTAATTATATTAACTTTATCTCATTGCAGGTAAAAGCTCAAAAAAATCCCATAAATCCTCGCACAAAGATAAGAAAGGACACAAACTCCGCGAGGGACACAAAAAAGGGAACGAACATAAAGAAATTGAGGAAGGACATCACAGAAAGAAACACAAGCAGGTGAGTATGCTCAAGAATTCTTTAACGCATTCGAACACCAAGAATTAAATTAGCAACGTAAACAAAAGATAAATTAAGATATGTTCTTGTAACTAAATACTGATAGGACATTTTTTCCGTTAAGAAATTCTGTTTCTGAGAAAGCTTGTCTGGGATATAAATAAGAGTTCTTCTTGATTAAGAAATTTTTTAATCATTCAATCCAAAAGTGATATTTATTATTAATCAATTTAATGAATTAATTCAAATTAAAATACTCTTAAGCACACTACATCTTCCCTTATCATTGGATGAAACCAGGAACTTTATAGTATAACTTTTAAAATGAAAAATATCAAATATATTTCATTCCAGGATCATCACAGCAAAGGGGGTGAGAACGAAGATTCGAAACACAATGAGGAACATCACGACGGACATCACAAAAAGGGCAAATTGGGCAAAAAAGGACATGAAAAAGGGTCACAAAGCCATCATCACAAAGGACATAAGGACAACGTAAGCCATATTCATATCCATATATAAGTCCAGAACTGGACTCAAATAAAGATTTATAATATAAAACTTAAAAATATTCTTGAAAGAAACTGTGCCAGATAAAATAAATATTTGAAATCCAAAAGAAAGTGTCTCATAAAATTAAATGTTAAATACATAGTGCATTATTTTAGTAATTCTGTGGAAAAATCATAAAGAAGAAACTCGTGACATGCAGTAAACTTTGGACAGATTCATATTGAAAACTTTAGATGAATATAAATCTCCATTAATTTTGATTTGATTTTGAAATCATCTGCTTTCGGATTTAGTTTTGCTTTCCTTCCTGAGTTAGATTAAAACCCGTACTATGGAGAGAAATTTTTTGCCTTCAGACAGAATAAAAACTTTTAAAATGTTGCCTTAATTTTTTCGATAGTGAATTTTTTAATTCCGGCTTTAATTTCTGTATGATTCCCAATTGAGTGCCTAAATATTCATTTTCGAACAATTTTTATCTAATTCAAAATCGAAAATTCAGGGCTTCAAGGCTGTGCATCACAAAAAAGAATTTATGATCCACAAGAAACACTATAAGGACGTTGACGATAAGGAGTATCACGGGGACCACGATCACTTCGACAAATTCTTCGAGAAATTCAAAAAAGGCATTTTTGAAGGAGGAGCCTTCGAGGTGCAGTATAAATTGTGAATAAGCAGGTTTTGCTTCGGGAAGTATTTTTTCCTATAAATTTATTTTAGTATAAAATTTGGGACACGTATCATCATATTCAATATCGCGATTTTTAGTTAAAATTTTTTTGGTTAAAAAATAAATAAATATAAAATTATGAAAAACTGATTAACAGTAAAATTCCGATCCTGAATTTTTATGAAGCTGTCAAATCTCGGATGAAGGTAAAGTGCATTTTTTTTGAGGCGTTTAACTTATTTAATATCAACAGGCAAAATAAAGATATTCGATACTCAGGAAAAAATGGTTTGCCATTGAAGAAGCAATCCGATCATATTTAGTCCATAAATATTTAGTTAAGAAAAAGTTCAAAAACATTCGGTTCAGGTCAGTTCAATATTCAATTAGTAATTCGATAAAATTTTGAGAAACAAAATATTTACGTGAGATGTTAAGCCAAATAATACAAATTCGTCGTAAAATTTTGCCTAAGATGATCTTTAATTATTATCTAATTAATCAATTACTATCTCGCTCTCCAGGGCGACAAACATCACAAGAAAAATCAAAAGGAAGGTCACCATAAGAAAGGGCGCCACCAGCATCACAATATCGGTCTTGATAAGGACAAGATTGATGAGGGTGAACACGTTCATCACAGCGAATATGAGCACGATGAGGGTGAACACGAGACTCATCACTCTGATGATGAAGGTCACTAGCTGGGCCCAGTTGCCTTTCTGTGGGCCATAGAAAAGGTTACTACCTTGGCCCAGTTGCCGGTCTTTGGGCCATAAAAAAGGTTACTACCTTGGCCCAGTTGCCGTTCTTTGGGCCATAAAAAAGGTCACTAGCTGGGCCCAGTTACCTTTCTTTGGGCCCATAAAAAAGTCACTTGCTGGGCCCAGTTACATTTCTGTAGGCCATAAAAAAGGTTGCTACCTTGGCCCAGTTGCCGGTCTTTAGGCCATAAAAAAGGTCACTAGCTGGGCCCAGTTGCCGGTCTTTGGGCCATAAAAAAGTTACTAGCTTGGCCCAGATGCCTTAATTCGGGCCCATTTGAACCGATGCGCTGTTAGGACCCAGCACGAGCCTTCGCTAGTTTATTTATCCACACTAATTAGCAGAATTGGTTCACAAGAATAAAATATGAAACAATGTTATACAATATAATAATTTTACTGTTTTTTTCATTGATGAGTATTTACTTTACTAAAAAATATCTGCTTAATAATTATATAAATGTTAAATAAAAGTGCGCGAGTGAATCTTAACAATATCGGGTAAATAGTAGTATTCGGTAGGTAACCATGAAAGACTTGTATATGCAACGTGCCAATTCGTATTATCATTTTGTTTAAATAAATTTAATATTTTTTGTTTTCTACGACACTTGAGCAGCTTAATTAATTGCATTGATAACAACTTTGTTTCGGACATGCATTATATATTCATTAAACGTTACAGACATTAAACGTTACAGATGGTAAAATTGAAAAAAATTGAAATTTAAAATTGAAAATTCTTGTTGATAAAAATTATGGGTTAGTTTCAATAAAAAATTTTTTTGTATGTAAGGTCTGATCATATTCTCCGATCTTGGAAAAAAATATTCTACCTAATTTCAGAAAAATACTGACCGTGGATAAAATGTTAAATTGAACAATTTATTTCGTTTTTAATTTGACTCAGAAAATTGTATGGTCATATTCATTTACCTATTTTAAAAATTGAAGTGCGTCAATTGTGGAGTAAAATATTAAATAAATTGATGTAATAATTTTTCGCGGCATTTATACCAATTAACTGAAACTGATGCATTAGCAGGCCTTGAAACAAAACTGGTTAATGTAAAATTTTAAATATCATTGTAGACAATGACAGTTCAAAGCCAACAGTTAAAAAATAGATCAGTATTCACTGCAGTAAGTGACAGAGAGCGCATTTTCTCTGTCACGCGAAGTCACGGATGGACGGACATGACGAGCACAATAGCGCCTTTTTCTTCCATAAATGAGAAAATGCGCTAAAAATGGAATGAGTGATTATCTCAACAATGATACTTATTCATACATACAGCACAAGCAGGGAACACACGTATCTTTCACTATGACTTCTCTCTGCTCTTTATCGGGCCAAACTGAGTCAGGGTGACACACCCAAGAGCAGAAAAAGCCTCGCTATTTGAACAAGTTTTCACTTTTCCCACGAATGAGGTCCTTCAACCTGAGAGCAAAATCGTTGAGTTTTGAACAGAAAAATGGCGCAGTTTTGAAGGATCGATTTTCAGTCAATTTTCACGTGAATTTTAGATAACTACAAAAAAAGCACACAACCTTGATTGAAATTCAGAGTCAGTCAAAGAACTTATAAATGGCTCCCTCAGTCAAACAGCTCATTACCAGCCCGGTGTGGCGTATGTCAGGTGATGAATGACGATTAGTATTGCAATGAGTGAACATTTTTTTTATTCAAGACAATAATTTAGGAACGTTTACATGACGCAGCTGTGGCTGATTCACTGTTTTTAGCGCATTTTCTCAATTATGGGGGAAAAGGCGCTATTGTGCTCGTCATGTCCGTCCGTGACGTACTGAGTAATATTTTTTTCCTTGGTCTTTTTTTTTTGTTTTGGGACACTCCTCTTCTCGTTCCGCTGTCCGGTTCATTTTGAGTAAACTATTTCGAACCGTAAGTGTCCGTTCGACGGGTGTCGAATAACCGAGAATTAACGACAATGAAGAAAATGGCCACTCCTCAACTAAATAAATCAACCTCTGAGCCCATCAATTAACGGAATGTATTGGGAATTTTACACTGTAACTTTGAGAAACATCGAAAACGCCTATTTTCTTCCATCTGGTCTAAAATTATTATAAATACACTAAAATATTTCTGCTGATGACTTAATTTAAATTTTACGTATCAAAGGAAAAGCAAATTTCGAAGACGCCATTGAAAGTTGTATTGATATCACGAATCTGACGACGTGATAATGTACATACACGTTGAATTGATGGTTATACAGGCAGTCGGTCACTGCACATGAAAAACTTTCCGCTATAAAATTACAACGGTTGAACAATACAGTCGGTCGCTGCAATTCAACAACCGCAACAACCGTACAACGGTTGAACATGAAGTCGGTCGCTGTATTCAAACAACCACTACAACCGTACAACGGTTGAACATGAAGTCGGTCGCTGTATTCAAACAACCACTACAACCGTACAACGGTTGAATATACAGTCGGTCGCTGCAATTCAACAACCACTACAACCATACAGTCGGTCGCTGCAATTCAACAACCACTACAACCGTACAACGGTTGAACATACAGTCGGTCGCTGTATTCAAGCAACCGCCACAACCGTACAGCGGTTGAACATGCAGTCAGTCGCTGCATTTAAACAACTGTTACAACCGTGCAACGGTTGTAGAAGTAGTCAGAATAGCAAAATCATGAGATAATTTTTAAACGAGTAGGTATGAAAGCGATTTATCTTAATAATTTCTCGCTACGGGGGGATCGAGTTTTCAACGATCCATGCTTGAAGTCAAAAGCTTTTGCCGATAATAGGCATATATAATTATTTAAAGATTAAATAGAAATTTTCAACTAATTTTAATTAATTTGCAACCTGACCTACCTGGACAGCAGGAAAACTATTTGAATTCGAGATGAAGTAATAAACTTTTTATCGAAAACCGGGCTATCATTACTGTCGCATTTATATTGTAAATGAATAATCATCGCGTTTGTTAGAAACTTCTTACATTGTTATGAAAAGTTCGCCGTCGATAGGAATAATTTCGCACAAATCGTCTCGTAAACGCTATAACTTCTGTCCACAAACAAAAACTACTTTTAATTACAATTGGCAGTTTGTGAAAGCTTCGCACACAAGAAAAATAGATTAAAATTAGCGAATACTTCTGAATGAAAGTCATACAAGAAGCCGGCTGTAATATATGTTCTTATCTTTCAAATGACACTGCTGAGTTTACTAAAGAAAATAACAAAGATGCATTTAAATTTAAGTCATGTAAATTCGATTTTGTCTCTTTAACACTTCTAAATACTGCTAAAATACATCGATTACACATCAATCGCTCCTCGATTACTCGTTTTCACTTCTTGATCACACCTCGATCACTCCCCTATCACTTCTAGATCACCCATCGGCCACAACTCAATAATTAATTACTCGATAGCTCTAATATTACTCATTTTCGCTTCTTGATCACACCTCGGTCACTCCTTCATTTCGTCGCGATCACTTTTCGACCAATCCTCGATCATACACCAACCACTCTCCGATCACTCTTCAATCACACCTCGATCACTCCTCGATCATTCCTCGTTCACTCTTCGATCACACTTTGATCATTCCTCGTTCACTCTTCGATCACACCTCGATCGCACCTCGATCACGCCTCGATCTCACCTCGATCACACTTCGATCACGCCTCGATAAATACCTCGATCACACCTCGATCACGCCTCGATCACTCCTCGATCATTCCTCGTTCACACCTCGATCACACCTTGATCACACCTCGATCACACCTCGATCTCACCTCGTTCACTCCTCGTTCACTCTTCGATCACACTTCGATCGATGTGGCTAGTAGCGCAAGCTCGGTTTAGATTACAAATCAGTCTCGCAACTCTGCCTCGATCGCAGCCCTGAGGACGCTTGGGAAATATCGCTTTTGTCTCGTAATTGCTGGAGTGAACGACACAAAACACCAGCGAAGATAAAAACAAATGAAATTCCAGCGCAATGCTCAAAGTTCCAGACCAATAAGTGCATCTCTTGTGCGTTGCGCCAAAGAACCGACGCATTGCTGGCTTCATTCCTTTAATTTTTTTGAAGCGTCCAAGATTTCTGATCGCCAATTTAGAAATTTCAATGAACTTAAAAATTTGATTAGATTTCAAACTATTTCATTACTGCAAATTGAATTATCTCATGGATTTGAAGTGACAGGAAAATTTTCAATTCTGAAGCCAACGTTTCCAAAACTCGAACAAATTAGCGAACATTTTCGGAACAGTAAGATTTGTAAAATGAATAATGTAATGACTTCTCAAACATCATCTAAAAGTTTTTTTAAATGTGTCATATGGGGGCATGAAAACATAAATGCAAATTTCGTTTTCTATGTAAGGAAAATAAGATCACAAAAAATAAATAAAAACTGACATCAGTTAAATCTTTTAAAAGATTTCTAAAATATTGTGATTTTTATTCCAGAGCTCCCTAATAAACAATGATAGGCAATTCCTGATGATGATTCAAGATTCTCGTTGATCGTTCTTTGGTGTTTTTTAGTTTTGTTTTTCTTTTACCTTTGTTCATTTTGTCATTTCGTCTATCACAATATTTCTGTCTCTGGAAACAAAGAAGAATGCGAATTTTTATGTTTTTAACACTTGAAATTTTTTGGAGCTCTATGCTGTCATTGTCTAAAGAAAAACATTTTTTAATTAAAAGATATCGATTTTTAATTTAGAATGTTCAATTAAAACTCAACGTTCAAATATCAAGGTGTCATCTAGCTAGGCTTTAACCAAACAATCAATCATACCATCATATTTTTTCAAGTAATTCACTACAAAACAGATTAGTTAATCTAAGCATGGTCATTGTTAATTGATAAATGAGCAAAGTCATTTATTCACAAAATATTCATTAGTTTTTAAATTATTCACAATCATTCGATTGACGCGAAAGAGTTCGAGTACATTTTAAAGACACGCGATTTCCAAGGCTGGTTAAAAATGGTCTTAAAATAAGAAATGGATTGACCTGATTGGAGGATCAATTTGTGGTTTCAGTGTTACAAAAACATGTGGCGTGTCACCGTTGCTTCAACAATCGTTATGCGAGTAACATTCCTCTTCTTTCAAGAAGAATAAGCTCTACCATCACCATCACCAACGTTACCACCACCGCCAATCAATTACATCATAGCAATGACATCGATATATTTTAATAATATCGCTTAACACCATCATAATCTATCAAAAATAAAAAGTTCAGCGTCGGCATAGATGCTTCGAAAATGCAATTTACTTTCCAGAGCTATGCCATGGCCATGGGCCATGGGAAACAGGCCATGAAGCCTATTTGAAGAAACAGGCCATGGGCCTATTTCTTCAACGCCGACACTTCTATTCTATTCTATTCTATATACATTCTGCCCATACGACATAATAGGATAAAAATGACAGTTACATTGGTTTCTACCGATAAGAAAAACTCGAAAACTATAACTTAAATCTTTGGAGCGTTAATAGAATAATATTGACTGATTATTATTAATGTATAATATCAATACAAATGACACGAGTAGCATCGGCGGCAGGCGGTTGTTCCGCGCCAGGGACCTCAAGGCAGTGAAGTGCAACGAGGCGCCTTTTAAAAGCAGCGGCTGAGCGTGCCGCTGTATGCAGTCCTTCAGTGTCGCTCACACCTCCAGCACTACTGACATCTTCTTCCCATCTTTCCACTAACGCACTTACGAACTACTTAACTTGAAAACGAATTAATATCGCTACGAACGAATAAAATTTTAGGGTTGGTAATTGATATATCTGAAAATCGGGGGTTTGTTGATAATCTCTTATCGAAATAACTGATAGGATCAATAACTTATTTATTGTCGGCTGCCGACGAATATAAGCTCGGACGAAAGAATAATTATATTCTGATCTGTGATCTTCATCGGTTTTTGTTCAAACCGGGAAGCTGTCACTATGCGGTTGATTTTGAACAAGGTGAGTAAACTGGAATGAAAGAAAACATTGTCTATATGATATTCTATAAATTCAATTTGGAAAAAATTTGTCTGACTAAAATATTTCCAAGCAGAAGAATAAATGGTATATGTATGCGGCTTTCAAAAATTCAATATAATATCCAATGAAGAGATAGAAAATATAGCGCAGTTAATATAGTTAACTTACTGATGAAAGTTTTTTCAAAACCCTTTTAACCCATTCAATAACGGCCTAAATTTGGCCTATTTTTACGATATTAATTAGTGCAAATATTATTGTTTATTTTAGATTGAATGATTTTCAATTGAAATTTTATTTTTAATTGAACCAAATTTTCTTGTAAATAATTCTTATTGGCCTCTGATACTTCACTAATCACATAAGAAATAAATACTTGCCAGAACAGAAATTTTGGCAGGCATAGTAAGGAAAAAATATTTACAAAATAAATATCAATATCGTTGATTAAAATTTTATTCCAGCGGAAAACGGTGGCACTTTTGCTGCTGTTGGTGGCACTGGCTACAGCAGTTCCACAACAACCAACAGCAACCAAACAAGACTCTGCTAATAAACAGGCACCAGTCAAGAAACAGACCCCAGCAACAATAAAACAGGCAGCAACAGACCTAAAACAAGAAGCACCAACAGTAAAACAAGCAGCAGCGGCATCAAACAAACAGCAAAACGCTAAGAAAGCAACCGTTGCTCCAGCACCGACAGCGCAAGAAAAGGTGCTGATTAAAACAGGGGTTAAGGTCAACAATGTCAACAACGCTACTGCAACTTTGCTACCGAAATCCGGAAACCAACCCGCAGCTTTTACCGCTGAAAACAACAAAAACAAAAAAGTTGCTCTCGAAGCTAGTGAAAGTCAAATTGTCACCAAGCTTCTCACTTTGAGAAACACGGCCTCCACACCAAAACCAAACCAAAAGAAAGAAGAGACGAAAACCGCCGAGGCCAAATCTAGCAATGCGAACGTCACCAGTACATTAACAGCAAATAACGCAACTGATTCTAAAACACCAGCACCTGTTGCTGCAGCAAATAATGTTAATCAGAAAACAAAACCTGCAGTGAATCTTGCTACTGCAAAAGACTTGAAGCCAGCGGGGAGTCAGCAGTTTGTGACAGTTGTTGAACACGATCTTCAAGCTGCTGCTGGAGGTGAGATTTTTTCTATTAATTTATTTAGATATTAAGCAGTTTTTTGTATCAATATAATTATCATTATTAATTTAGCCAACTGCCACGTTTGTGACAGTCGGGGAGCATGATCTTCAAGCTGCTGCTGGAGGTAAGATTTATTCAAATAAATTATTTAAATACAGATTAATATCATGTATTATAATTATTATCATTATTAATTTGGCCATCTGTTACGTTTGTGACAGTCGTGGAGCTTGATCTTCAAGCTGCTGCTGGGGGTGAGGTTTTAATCAAATATTCCATGTTTCGCACTCATTTCACATTTAATGTTGTATTTAGAAAATTCTTTTAATGTTTACCATTTGTATGTTGTGAAGAAATTTGATAAGATTTTATTTAAAAATTTCATCAACAAAATTTGTCTAATTTTCCAATAACGCAAGCAATTAATGAGGCATTTGATACATGTTGAACATATTCATTGTATCTTACGCAATAATTTTTTGGCTAGTGATAATTAAATGCCACTCAAGATAAATTTTGAAAGAGGTATCAAGGCCAAGAAAAACTTTATTCAAACTTTGATTTCCACGAAAATAATTTTGCTAAAGAAAATGGTTGTCCTTTAATTTCTAAGGACACGGCCACAAGAGCAGCCATAAGAGCGGGTTCGACAAGTCTTCAGGGCACAAGAGTGGCAAGGGCTTCAAGAGCGACAAAGGACACAAGTCTGGCCACAAAAGCGGTTTTGGCAAAGGCGGCAAGAAGGTAATTTCCTAATAAGATATATCAGTATCATTAATGTGGACAATTTAAGAAGAATAATTTAAAAAAATAATAATTCCCTTTTTTCATTCTCATTTGAACACAATGCTATTTGCTCGAAGTGGGAGAAGGCATCTTATAACGCGCTAATTGAAAGTTTACTTATTTCTGTTTTGCAAAAAAGGGCTTTAATTGCAATTCATTAATAACCAACACTTAGGTAACAATTTCTGTTTATCGATTACATTCGACCAGCCTTTACTCTTCCCAGATTATATTTTGAGTTATTCGTAGCTCAAGTTTGTTTTTAATTGCTGGTTTATCAATTTTAATTGTTTCATGTTTTTTTCAGGGTTTCTTCGACAAAGGCGGGAAAAGCGCCAAAGGCGACCACCACAAGAGCAACAAGCACGGCCACCACAAAAGCGGCAAGCACGGAGGCAAGAGTCACAAGAGCGGCAAGAGCAGCTTCCATGACAGCGGATTTGGCAAAAAGGTTAAAATTTTTTATAAAAATTTATCTTAAGGTCCCTATAAATAACTCTGCAGAGATTTAATGAAATAATACGCGCAGTTTGAATGGAACTATAAGTTCGTTGAAGCTACATAATATATAATATATAATGAAATTTCACGATTTTGAGTAAATGTTTTCTTCATAAAATTTGGAGTCATTCAACAACTGAGGCGATATAGGGTGAATTGGCTTCTTGAGGTTTTATTTTCTCAGGGCTTTATAATCTTAAATACTAATATTACTAATATTAGTATTTCAGAATAATAATCTGAAATACTAATAATCTGAAAGTAATAATCTAATGGTTTTTCTTGCGCAAAATGTTGCCATTGAAAATATAGTGTAATGACACGATGCGCCAAATATCGCCATCAAAAATATTGTGTAATGACAAGATGCATTAAATATCGCCATCAAAAATTTCAAGCAGGGGTTTCAGGGTTTTCTTGAAATTTCAGGGTTTCAAGAAGGCGCACCATAAGGCCGAGGACGGTCTCAGCAAGAAGCACTGGGATCACGCCGACAAGAAAGGCCATCACAAGGACTGGGATCACTTCGACTCTCACTTCGAGAAACACAAGGGCGGCGGATTTGAGGGAAAATCTCACAAGGTAATTTTTATGCTTTTAATTTTCATGCCTTTTGAAATAATCAGCGTGGTGTGAGTTCTTGAAGAATATTTTACATCATAATTTAATGAATTATACTTATAATTAATGAATCTAATTTAATAAACTCAAAATAATGAATTAAAATTTCAAGATGTTTACTGAAGGCTAAATTCGATTATTAAGGAGATGTCACCAAAGCAAAACTTGGTTCCGGGAATGAATTGATTCAGAAGCAGGGGGTGAAGGAAAATTTTTTTCATGCTTTGATTAGCTCCTTCTTAACCATTCGCAGTTGACCTTGATCATATAACTGGAAAACTTGTTCAATGAGAGAATTCTAAATTTTAACCATTACTACTTTTAATTTAAGCTTAACCGAAATATTGCACACGAGAAATAAACAGTATAGCATCGTTAGTAGACTCCTGCGTTTGGTTTTTCTTTTTTAAGAGTTCAAAATAATAATATTAGGAAGATAATAATTTGAATGATTGCACCAAATATCTTAAATCGCTGTATATTTTTTGTTTACAAAATCTACAGGGTCACAAGAAACACGACAAACACGGCAAGAAAGGCTTCTTCAAGAAAGGCGGCCATCACTCCGACAAAAAAGGACACCACGGCAAATTTGGCAAACATTCTGACCACGGACACAAATCCGGCTTCGGCAAGAGCAGTGGACACAAAAGCTCCCACAAGTCCAAACATTAAGTCATTTCCATGCTGTGAAGAACCTCGACGCATGAGAGATAATTTTTGCTCTGATTTACGAAGTTTCAACAGAAGTCATCTAATTTTACATGTGGGAGAGGCGTATTCGTAAGTCCAAATTTCACCTCATATGATATTTTGTTATCCGAGCAATATGAAAATTTTAAGATCACCTTTCGTGAACATGTGCAGTTCACAACAGCAAAGATGCTCGAAATTCATTAGTAAATTAATTGAGCAAAATTCCCGGTTTCTCGTTGAAGAAAATAACTTACATTCCGCACGAATTTGATATCGCTACAAATTTTGTTCTTTATATCTCGTAATCTTCGCTTTCTTTGATGCCTAAATACTTGCTTCTACTATCCCCCACTTGATGCAGCCATAAAATATGTTCGAAAAATATTTTCACATTTGATACCAAAGAAACTCTTTCCACTCCTCACAACGAAGCCCATTTTGTGGTTTTCGTACAAAATTTTTTGGCTCTTCACATACGTTAAAAAACTAAATCTTAAAAAACAAAGCAAATTTCACACATTTACATATTTTATTCATTCCAAGGAACAGATTATGCCTCTATGCATAAACAAACCATGAATAATTCACCACTCATTTCATTTCAATGTGAAATTTAATCTCACGGTTTATCTACGGTAAAGCAGTATAATGAGACATATTTGGCTAAAATTCTCGATTTTCGTAAATCAGTAAAGTTCAGTTCAAATTTTGGGAAGTATTTCCCCAGATAACTCTTCAACCATATATTCCTTCTTCTGTTTCGTCTTCTGGCTATTATTTCATACATACATAATTAATAATATTCAGTTCAATTCATGTCAAAATTAGTTCATTTTAGATATCTGCTACGGGAATCGACTCAATCTGCGTATATTTTGATTTTTGGATTCAAAATTGCTTCGAATCACTCACAGTTTAGAACGTAAGAAGGGGCAAATTTAACAGAGCCACGATTCTTCTTTCCAATGCATCTATTACCTTCAGTATTATATTTTATTATACTGCTCTATTCTCCCATGAAAGATTCTCACAATTCATATTTTTAGTGAAAATATCAGCACATTCTAATAAACTATATACGATATAATGACAGTAAAAGTTTAGTTCACTTATATTCTAGTAAAAAATCATCCGAAATCACTTCTTCGGCATTCTTATTATTTAAATTTTAGGTTTTTTTTTGTAATCAACCTTATTTAACCATAACTTTACTCCAACAATTATTTAGAAGTGAGACACAAGCTCTTCATAATTTATTTACATGCACTATATACTAGGTTTTAAGATTCCTTCCTATATTTATCTGATGTCTAAAATGTCTGTTTTTTAACTCTCTGTTCTCATATGTGTGTTCTCGAATTTTTTCGACGCTGGAGGATCTGTAAATATAGTTAGCCACTTCACGAGAACGAAAATAGATTTAAGGATCGAATTTAAATCTGAATGTACCCACATTCTCATCTTCGAATAAACGAGCATTCACCGAATTCTTGTGTTTCCATGGACGCTGACTGCAAAAAGTTTAGTCTTCATGATAATAAAAAAATGTTGTAAACTAAACCACGAACATAGATAAAAATTAATTTTTAACTAACCAAGAGTTCAACCCATGTTTATTTCATGACAATTTACTACTATGATTTTAAGAAGGAGCTCAACGAAACCGCATTCAATGTAGATTGAATGAACGTTGAGTAATTGGCAATGATAGTTAAAATAACTTTACTGTTAAGGCTTGGCACAATCGAATTCATTTGATCAATTTTGTGCATTACCAATATATTCGTTCAATACCAAAATATTTAATAATTTGAACGTAGAATAATTTTCAAGATTTTGATACAAATTTAAACATATGAAAATTTAAAAGCCAGAGAACAAGTTTTGAACAATGGTACAAAAAGCAATTAGAAATCCACAAAAAATAGCACGGCAGCAATAACTAAAAAACCCACGCCACCGAATTAATTAGAGAATTTTAAACATTCTGTTGAAAAAAACATTTTAAAAACTGTTCAGAGAGACCAAGCAATGCGCAATTAAAAATCAGGCCGGAAAAAATCAATCTTGAGAGTTGATCGTGACCAGAATATTAAATTCTATTAATTAAATTCTGAAGACAAATCGAATTTTTACCCTGTAGGAATATCCATTTGCACGAGAGAATAAAAAAGGTAGAACTTTAATAACAAGTTTCTTGAGAAATGAAAAATTAAGATACTCACAACTGAATACCGGAAGTTTAGAATAAGCTTTAAACGTAAAAATTAAGACGCTCTCATATGATTATAGAAGTGTAGAATAATCTTTGAAATATAAAAATTAAGATAATCTCAATTGATTATTGAAAGTGTATAATAATCTTCACAGAGCACACATATACTCCTCACTCAATAGTAATAATAAAAGAATAGCGTTTTCTTCTTTAAACAAAACAAATCCGTGACATCTGCGTGTAATGGCACCGTTGAGATCGCAACGAAGGTTCAATTATCGTATTTCAGTCTAAATACTGAAGCTTGCATTTGTGCTAATGTGAACGTTATGTGATGCAAACACAGCCCAAGCATTTCATGTATAATGATGATTAAAAAAATAATTAAAAAATTCCTGCGCAACAGTTAAAATCTCCTAACCCAAATTTTTGAATCGTTAAAACATGAATCTCAGGTTAATGCTAGCATCAGTTTTCTGGGATATCTTCAAAAGCAAACGTCATTAAGTGAAATCGAACGGAGTTTTCGAGGACTGGCAGCTAATTAATTTGACTTATAGGCCTAAAAATCTCCTCCACACGTACTAGGAAATTCATTCAATTTTTACTCGTTAACAAAATTTTTGAAGTCAACGACTAAACGATGCAACGTTATTGCGGGAGATCGTAAAATATCTCAACTATATTTCAATCAAATGCAAAATTACATTGAATGTATAAAATTTTTTAGTTGCTCATGAATTTAGATCATATATTGTATTTTTTGTTGACGCAATTACCAGTGCTGGAAAAAAGTAAATTTAACTAGGCCTCCTCCACCTTCAACGTATTTTACAACAAATTACTTGCAACGTTTGAGGGATTGACAACTCAAAATTAAAAACAAAAGCGAATGAAAAAAAAATTGTTTACAATGTACATTGATAGCTTGCACTTCTTCTTCGCAACATGGAACTGCTCAAAAATATATAGCTAACATTTTCATTTTCGAAAAGTTCAACTTTCAAAAATATAATTGGTACTAAAGTCTGGTACTGCAGTGTACTGTATATTATGTAAATTATACTGTATGACGGGATGCTTATTTCGTGGTATATATTTTTTTATTTCTAGTAAGTATTGGTTCTACTGTACGCTCTATTAATCTTATGCTTAGATTAGAGACTAGTCAATTGTTGGTAACATTTATTTTATGACTTCAATATGGAATCTCATTTAATTGTGATATTATTTTGTTAACTCAAGGGTTTAATTTATGTATGACTAAGCGATGCGTAAACAAATATTTATTTCATGACTGCAATATGGAATCTCGTCTAGCTGTGATATTTGTAGGATTTAGTTGTTAGTGTCTCGGGAAGAGACTGAATGTGTAGCTCCAACGTGATTGGTTGAGCTGCTCCTGGCCTGGTGACGGTGCGCGCTAGATAGTCATGAACGATGGAAAGTTTGGTCACTTCGGAATTAGTTTAGGATTATTCGACTTTTAACTGTGATTAGTTTGCCAAATGATTAAAAATATGATGACTTTGTTGTATTGTATTTTATTATCTACTTTTTTGCACTTAGAAAGTGTTTACGGTCTGTTTTGTACATTGTAAACGAGATGTTGAGGTAAGCTCATTTTGGCTGAGTTACCCATCGCGGAGAAGTTGTGTGTGCTCAGTGTTACTGGGTTGGGGTGACACGGTGGGGTGACAAATGACACGGTGGCACGGTGGGGTGAGAAATAGGCAGAGCCGAATTCGGGCTTAAAAGAATAAACTCCACCGTAGTTCTGGACATAACTTTTAATGAGTTCCACTAACGGACTAATAACGGAATTGGTGGAGTTCTTGGATAGTTCCGGATTTTGGCTGCGTTGGGCGGTTAACAGCCGTTCCATTCGCACCCTCGTGTCGTAGAGGCTAAAAAGCTCTGCGCTCGAGTAAATTGTCAGCGGCTTATTGAAGGCCTCGTACCCTTCAATAGTCGTGCTTTTGATGCGTAACCGGTTCTGTGTTTTTGGCAGTGCATTAGGGCTCGAACACCTGATCATTGCGTTGGTTGTCGGCATTGTGGAGCACGCTCGTACTCGTATCCTTGCTGTCCACTCCTGTAAGGTTGTCAGTTTTGTGGTGCGGCTCGTACCCGTACCCTTGCTGTCCACTCCTGTAAGGTTGTCAGTTTTGTGGTGCGGCTCGTACCCGTACCCTTGCTGTCCACCCCTGTAAGGTCGTCAGTTTTGTGATACGGCTCGTACCCGTATCCTTGCTGTCCACTCCTGTAAGGTTGTCAGTTTTGTGGTGCGGCTCGTACCCGTACCCTTGTAGGTTGTCAGTTTTGTGGTGCGACTCGTACCCGTATCCTTGCTGTCCACTCCTGTAAGGTTGTCAGTTTTGTGGTGCGGCTCGTACCCGTATCCTTGCCGTCCGCTTTTGTGGTCCTCAGTAGTTGATTAGGATTCCTCGACGTTGTATCCCTGAGGCTGAGACCCTGTTTCCCGGAGCTTTTGGACCTAATAAAATGTGTGTCTTGTACAGTGGAATTGTGTATCGCCCGAAGATCAACAATAAAAACGAAAAGTTCCTCGTGTTCATTCCTCCTCTCTCCAACGCAAGGGAATTTAGAGCGACTCTTTAGCCCTTGTGTTCAAACCAATACTCAAGTCACCGTCAAGTCGACACGCTACCCATAATCATTTCGACTTCGCGGTGGTGTTTCCTGGTACTGCAGTCAGGGGAAGATATTATTTATTATGCAGTATATATAATCAATAATCATATTTATACAGTAATTATACAGTATTTCTTACCGTAATTAGTTATTATACAGTATTACAAATAATAGCGTCGAGCTAGAAACACCAAACGATTTTTACCACAGATTGACAGTTAATGTGCGTTATTACAGCCAATCGTAAGGTGAGATTACTAAAATTAATTAAATAAGTAATTAATTAATAAAATGGTGTAAGTCACTTTATCGCTGAATATCTATATTATCCATGATCATTCAACATTTATTTCGTTAAAACATGTTATTTATGTGAACTAAATCCAGTTAGGAGAACATTGTATTTGCGATATGCTAGTTTTTTTTTATAGGTGCATTACCATTATCTTATATTATTGAGGTAACCGAAACTGACTTTTCAATCCACGAAACTAACCAATTAATCCCCTAAACTACTTTTATTTTATTCACATTTGTTATAATACACATATTAAAATTATACTGAAAATCAATGGAGTCACTCGCTTTCTTTAGTTATTTACGAAAGTTTTTGGCTGTAATTGTTACACAACACAAATTTTCCTTCACGGTAAATAGTTTATCTCGCAAGTAAGAAATAAATAGGAATTAAAAGAGTTCAGTTTAGATTACGAAATTTACGATAATCCTATCTAATCCTGAAATTAACGTCAACCGATGATCGAGGAAAACTCTTTTGAAACGATATTTTTAATAATAATAATTTTAATAATTTCGTACGTTTTTAATGCATTTGGCCAGTTTCGATTAAAAGTTTGAATAAAATTTACTAGATAAAATATATATTAACAATTTAAAATCTTTTTGCGACTTCGAGAAGAGCGCATGCATTTCGTTTTCAACTCTAAATATTATTTTGAAATTATTATGATTTCGGACGGGAATAATTATAATAATTTTTTAAATGACAGCACTATGAAATTAAAAATTGTGATTGCTGAAATGCTATACAAATTACGTATTGCATTTTTTGATGCACTGCAAAAATTTTTTTTTAATTTAGTGAATAATATATCCAAAATCTGAAGCAATAAAATCGGTGACAATTTCCCGAAAATTAATTACCTGCCAAAAACTTTGTCCGAATTGTGTGAGGCACTGCAGTTTAATTATTTTGATCTAATATTTATCAAATAAATAATGAACATACTAAATAAAATTTATTAATAAAATATGACTGAATGTGAGTGAATCATTCGTATGTATTCTCGATTTTTAGGATCAGTTCGAATGTGGGGCAAAAAAATTACATTGAGTTTCAAGGTGTGAGAAACAGTTAGAAATTCTGAGACAATTTCAGCTCCTGAAAAAGTTCACCACCGGTTAAGTAATTCTGATGCTATTCTCATTGTCTTCAAAGCGATTTTCATCATCGCGAAAAGCCATGCCGAGATTTCGATATCGGTGGCTACGCTGCCGATTGCCTTGTTCTTTGTCTGCGGGTTTTACACAAGCCTTGGGTTAGACTACAGCGAATACGACAGTTTATAAACTGGTCTTGTTGTTCGACAGTCACAGTCTCGATCTCGACCCACTGCAGAGTGGAGGTACGATCACAACACACGAAGGAAAACTTGTTCATCTTTACGAATACCAAAACTTTTCTGCCAACGGAGGGTCTCCCTGAGACATCGTAGCTGCGAAATGAGATTGTGTTTGCTGGTGAGAATTGACTTCGTTTCCTTCTTCAAAATTTGAAAAATTGCTTAATATTTCCCCAAAAATCAAGTATCATGACTTTTTTGAGGCAATTCCATCAATCATTCGTCATTTATCACTCGCACTAAATCAAGACTCGAGATTATCGAGTGTTTAAATTAGTTAAATTATATCTTAAACTAACTGTCTGGGAACTTAATGCATTAAAGGGCATTAATAAAATTCACAGGATTGTCTTTGAGTTTTATTTGCTATGAAATTGCAGATGAATTAATCAAGTTTGGGTTAACAGTGCTCTTCATTATATGGCTATCGAATCATTATTCTCGCGCAATGCAATTTGTTTTTTGATCGAACTTTGCTCTTTATTCCTTTTCTCTTCCTCAAACAACTAAAATACTAATAAATCCGTTTCCTAATAAGTAGCAATGAAAAGTAGAATATTAACGAAAAATCCCTGAAAAAAAAAACATTAAATAAATTGATAATCAGAAAAATATAAAATACTTATAAAATATAAAAATATAAAATTTTCCTCATGATGATGAAAACCATTCGTTACAGTCAATATGCACGGTGTTGTGCGTGGCGGTGGCTGTCGCTCGGGAGACGAGCTTCACGTCCCGTCGAGCGGCCGCGTCCACGGCTGTGGCCGGCAGCGACGCGGCGGTGATCACCGCAGAGGCAGAGGACGACGATCTGGTGGCTGCCGAAAGTCAGCAGTTCAGCGCCGTCGCCACGCATGATCTCGTTGCCGCAGCTGGAGGTGAGGCGGAGCTGAACACCTTATCATTTCAGGAAGTTTACCAACAACTGAACAACTTACCTCTCCGGAAGTAATCAAAATTTTGCACAAAATATGTTGAGGATAAGCATACAGACTATGGGATAATTCTCTTAATGTTATATTTCTATTTATATGAATATTGGATCACAGCATGATATTCATAGAAAAGTTATTATCTTCTGCCTACCATGATAATCAAGGTTAATGCTTATTTTAGTTAAAGCATTGAGCATAGTTGACGTAGTGATAGTAAGGAAAGGTAATATTCAATTTTGTGAAAAAAAACTTTCTTTAAGATCTAAAATGAACTTATTTCCATTCTCTTCAATTCGAAATCGAGAAAATTTTTCTTTAAGGGCACGGGCACAAGAGCAGTCACAAGAGCGGACACAAAAAGGCCGATGGACACAAGAGCGGCAAAGGCTTCAAGAGCAGTAAAGGCTTCAAAGGCGGAAAGAAGGGTTCATTCGGCAAACACGGGAAAAAGGTTAAAAACATGTTTTACTGCACGAACAAATTTTTTGAAGAAAAAAACTTCATAAGAAATAGTAGTTATATATGATTTCTGAACATGATTCACTAAAGTTAATATAAGACTTCTAACTCATATGACTTATATTATTGACTAATACTTCTTCCATGATTTTATTTTTAGTATACGTCGCAGAAGCGAATGTTGTTTATCGTCATTCTATATCATTAAGTGCTGCAACTGACGCTTAAATCTTCCAGGGCTTCTTTGACAAAGGCGGCAAAAGCTCCAAAGGAGACCACCACAAGAGTCACAAACACGGCAGCTTCAAGAAAGGCGAGAAAGGAGGCAAGGGACACAAGAAAGGCTCCAAAGGCTCCTTTGGCAAAGGCCACTCTAAGAAGGTAGATTGATAACTGCGATTAATACTGGAAAATATGAAGTTTTAAAATCCTTTTTTATAAATTTCTTCCATTAGAAGGGCCTGAATGCTGCTTTCATCTCTGTTTATCCACTGAGTGAAGATTGTTTTCAATTAATATTCACTAATATATTCGAAAGTTCTACTGTTTGTTTGGCTGTCTACGAATACTTTTGCTGACTTACCTGTGAAGTCCTTGTAAATATGAAACTTTAGATGTTTACTACAAAATTACATTTTAATAGAAAAGTTAGACATCCTGCATCAAGGTATAAATCCGACCATACTATATTTCCCCGTGATTGCCAGGGCTTCAAACACAAGCATAGCATCAAGGAGTCTGGCTTCAAGAAACACTTCCATGACAAAGGCGGCAAGAAAGGCCACCACAGCGACCACAAGCACTTCGACAAACACTTCAAGAGCGGCAAAGGCGGCGACTTCAAAGGAGGCAAATTCGGAGTACGTACTTTACTTAATTCCCTCAAAATCAATAGAAATAATAATTTATAGGTTAACTGATTGCTCGTCTTGATTTGAGAACGCGAAATTACGAAGATTTCGCCTTTATCATTAGAGTGTGTTTGAACTTTGAAAACACATTGGTAAACTTTGGGCGATTCATTTGACTTAAATTTTAACGTACAACTTAAAATTTAAGAAAATGAAATTAAAGATTTCCAAATATCAAAGACCAGCTTAACACATTGGCAAATCTTTGTCAATTACTTGCTTCTTAATTGATATATACTGGCCAATTACGTGACCAATTCCTCACCAATTACTTGCAAATTACTTGCCAATTACATGTCAATTACTTGCCAATTGTCAAGACAAATGCAATAACATGACAATTAATTATTTCTCCTTGTCTCCCAGGGCCACAAGAAGCACGACAAGCACGGCAAGAAAGGCTTCTTCGACAAAGGCCACAAGAAAGGCCACAAGAGTGGACACCACAGCGATCATGGACACAAAGGCCACCATGGACACAAAAGTTCCCATGGCAAGTCGAGCGGGCACAAGTCCAGCCACAAAGATCATCATTAAGAATTTATCATTTACCGAATTTGATTTACGAAGCTTGTTGCTCCTTCTGTTGTTACTTGAAAATCCATTCCAATCATACCTTCAAAAATCCATACAAAACATACGACGATCGAAACGAACCAATAAAAGTCAACCATTTTACTTTAATTTCTATTTATACCTTACGTTCAAGTGTTAATCTACACGTGTAAATTAAAGAACCAGGTGAAGTGATTAAATTTACTTCAAGTTACTACAATTTTTAAAAGTGCTTAAGAATTATTTAAAAGCGGTGAGTTTCTTCCAGTCAAAAGATTAAATGTGGCGCATTTTTTCCAGCGAACAAACGATACGTGCTCGCTGATATTTTTTGAATCTTTTTCATAACAGTTTTAAATTTCTATCGGTAACATATAGCGTACGATATTTATAATAAATGGCTAAAATTGATTTATAAAAAATGAGACCGAAATATTTTCCATTAGTGTACATGTTCTGTCTTTTTTTAAGATAGAAAAGTTGTACAATTGAAAGAAAATAAATGTTGTAAATGAAAAAAAACATTGAGCCAAATTACATTAATGTTGGCCTTTTGAAATCAAAATAAGATTTGCCTATTGATTTTGTAAAAATTTTGTTTTTAATTTTTTTTTTCATTTAATATCTAGTATTTCAGATCCAATAATGATTTATTAGTGTTAACAAAATTTTTCTGCAGTTTTAGCCTTCAGTGTCATTTTAGGACATATTTGCCCACCTTGAGGCTCACGGAGTTATGTTCAACAGTCCATGATAACTGGAAATCATAATACTGTAGCAAATTGGTTTAGATAAATTGCACTTCGTATAATTTTGAGTTTGGATTTTTCACTCACATGAAATTCCATACAACAAAAATCTTGAGAGTGCTGTACGCACGACTCCCTGTATTAACGGAGTAACAAACGTTTCGTTATTTGCTAATAAAACATCGAAACGAGACTTGGCGAGTCGGAAGAATTTTTCATACTTTTCCTGCAAGGGGACCATTCCTTCATAATTTAATACTGAAATATCATGCCCGCTTGCCGTGTTGATCAAAAGATCATATTGCAATGCATTTAATAATTATTTGAACGAGTTAACACGAGGTCTATAGAAACAGAAGGCGTAAAGTATAAGTTATTCAGCTGGCAAGAAACGAATGTCTAGTGATCTTTGCTGCGAGATAGACAAATATTAATTGTCGAGGTTTATTATTATTTACTATTGTAACTAATTACCACCAACAGTATTGAATTATAATTATTTTTTTGTAACAACCATTTCTATAAACCCTGTCTCAAAAGAGTTTTCAAGCTTGGCGCTGTAGGCTCTCTTAAGGATTGAACTTTCAATGCCTGCTTTTTTCTCAGTATTACTTTAAGAAAATTTAATTTCGGTGAGACAAATGGATTGACTTCGATGATTTAAACTCGCCCTACATTCAAAATGCATTTTATTTTTATTAAGTTGACTTGTAATTAAATTTTAAAAACATTTCCAAAAAGCTTAGACGTTTAAAATCCTCAAATATTCCTTCTGAAAATTAAAATATTTGAATTTACTAGTTCGATAGCTAAATTAATTTTACTTCTACTGTATAATTGATAGTAATATTTGTTTTACCTTGAATGGGATTTGCTGAAGTATAAAAAGCGAAATATTGCTGACCAAATGATAAAAAGCCACGAACAACGTCTTCCAGATTAGATTTTATTGACTTCTGTTATATTTGGGGCACTAAAAACGTGATTTAAAATATTTGTAATTTTAGGCATGTATGTAAATTATTGGCGTTATCTGTAATTACAACAATTCCCTCTAACTTCACTTCTTGTTGTCTGCCTGCTACAAATCTTATAATCGATATTTAACACACTTTTACCTCTCCAATCGATCTGAAATTTGGCACACTTGAGTGAAGTTTTAGACAATGCATGATTCAATTGACAGAATAAATAATTTTGAAAGTAATTTTTTATTATTAAAAATTTTGAAAAAAAAATAATTTTGTCTACTACATATCTTACAATGGCTATTTAACACTTTTCTACCAGTCCAATTGATCTGAAATCCTGCACACTTGCGTAAAGTCGGAGACAATGCATGATTCGATTGACGGAATAAATAATTTTAGAAAATTTGACTTTTTTAAATTTTAAAAATAAAATTTAGAAACTACTTTTTTTAATATTTGATACTAAATTTAAATTTGTAACATCGCAGTCACTGAATTCTTTAGGAGTGTTGTCTTTAAAAAATAATTTTTAAACGCATATTATTTTTAGCTTACGTATATTATTTCCACAGGCGATTATGATATGTTTTTATTGCGCGATGTGATGCGTATCACCCAAACATGCGATGCTCGAGAGGACCGAGCATTGGACTTCGCCAACATGAAGCATTTCATTCAATACGAGAGAATTGTTCAGTCACCAATAAACTTATTTTGTGTATTTTCATATTCAAAATTTCATAACGAAATTAATTTTTACAACACTTCTCTTTAACTTCACTTCTTGTTTGTTTGTTTGTTTGTTTGTCTTTCTGCTACAAATCTTATAATCGATATTTGACACACTTCTACCTGTCCAATCGATATAAAATTTTGCACACTTGCGTAAACTTGGAGACAGTGCATGAAACAATTGACAGAATTAACAATTAAAAATTAAATTTTTTTAATCCGAAAAAATTGAAAAAATAATTTTGTCTGCTACATATCTCATGATCGATATTTAACACACTTCTACCTATCCAATTGATTATGAATAATTACATACAATCGTGCCTTAAAGATAATGATCAAATTTCAAAGGTTCAAAAATTTTATTGAGACTAGCAGTGAATGAATGAAGCTGGATTTGCAATCTTGATAGATATTTAATGCGTAACTTTATTTATTATATAATGCGTACCTCCCCTGCAACACTACCAGTGGCGAGAAGCAAGCAACAGCATCGTGCATCAGGTGGCCCAAATGAGGGCGGATGAACGATAATCAGAGGCGGCGATCCATCGTGGCCTGGGACTGCTACGTCCCAATCAAATACTAAGGATACTAAGGATACTAAGGTATTCTTGGAGTCGGGACTGAGTAAATGCACCGGCAGAGCAGAATAAGTCTGTAACCGCGTCAATGTACAGCGGCAGCAGGTAATTTGAAGGGTCAGCGTCGCCACCAGCTACGTACCAGGTTTTTCATACTGCAAAAAATGAATAAATTGCATAAATGGACTATAGAAATAACAGTAAATGCGGTAAATCAGAGTTATAAATCCAATTGAGGTAAAGTAAATAAATAATATTCACCCGAGATTTAATTGCCTCAGTGTTCTATAACGCACTTTCAGGAAGAATTGAATTTGAAGAAAAAGAAATCAGTTGAAGATGGACGCTTCAGACGGAAGTAAAGTAGGAATAGTTGAAGAATTGATTCGTTTGAAGTAAGGTCAAAGTTTGAGGGATTTGGCGTGAACTCTTAAATAGAGCATTAGTTAGAGCCACATCCACTTAAATTTGAATAGTTGAGGTTTACATTTAGAACAAATGAATTGAAGTCTGAAGCGTCGCGCACGATAATTAAGCATAGATTTGAGCGAATTTAACAAAACGATAGAAAATCGGGCACTCAAACCAAGGAATAGATAAATCGCAGAACTTGCGAAGAAATTTAGACTTAGGGTTTGAATGTTGGTGCCGTAGCGGCGGCGAACATCAGGTTGGCTGGAGATCACAAATTCATGCCTTTCGAGTGCGGTGTATCAGTGCGAACTCTCTGATTCCGGAGACCCGGTTCTGACTTAATCTACCCTAATATTAAACTTACCCTAGATTGAACTAAAACTAACTCTTATTCTAGCGAAACAACGTAAGTATAATGCACAAAATTGAGCAACGGTGGGAAATTTCCCACACGATATGAAATTTTGCACACTTGCGTAAAATTGGAGACAAATCAGACAATGCATGATTCAATTGACAGAATAAATAATTTTGAAAATTTTTTCTTTAATTTTATAAATAAAATTTAATTTTTTTTAATATCATAATAAAATTAGAAATTCATTACACATGTATAACATCAGTGACACTGGATTTTTTAGAAGTGTTGTCTTTAAAAAGTAATTTTTAAACGCATATTATTCAATCATGAGCTAACGTTTCTCTGGTCGTTGTCCAACCAGCTGCCAAAAAAATTAATAAATGGCGAATTGCCCCATAGGCAGAGAAGCAGATATAATACACTATTATTTTTATTCATCATAGAAATTACCAAAGAACTAAGTGTATCTAATTTTAATGAATTGCCTCTCTAGTCCTTAAAATTCGTTCAATCTGAATATGATTCTGTAAACATTGAGAGCGCATCATGGATAACCTTTAACAATCTCTCGAGCATACGTTCAAAAATGTATATTGATTTATTATATTCTAAAAAGCTGAAATTTCACTGTTTTTAAACCAGCATTTGATATCAACAGTTAATTAACAAGTTAGCATATTAATTGGTTACATTCTTCTGAAATTGAATTTTTAATACCGATATACCAAAAGCTAACAGTATCAACCTTTGACATTTTCGAGTTACCCCAAAGTTCCTTTGAGTACTTAAAAGTCCATTTGCGTGCAAAACTGTGCCAGGACCCAAGCGGTGGCGAAAAAGACCATTGCTGTTTCGACAGGCCCATGCAATTCTTTGAAAACGAATTTAGATGATGCTGACCAAAATTAATAATATATTGATTTCTTAAACAGTTCGTGCCTATAAAGGGCTCTCGATAACTCATTAATGTTTCAACAACCACAGACCTAATATTTTCATTCAAAGCCTTAAGTTAGGATACCTACGCTGTTGAACAAATGAAGGAAGCACTGCATAACTGGCAATGAAAAGATTGCAATGCTATTCGGAGACTCAGAAGATTAAGAATTATTAATTTAAAACGAAAATGGACGAAAAGAAGTATGTAGTTCTAGCTGTAGAAGTATTGAGGAGCTTATCAAGGTCATAATTTTCTTTTTTTAAACATTCAAAATTTACATGCCAAAACGAATTAATTCTTAGGTCTCATCTCATTAGCTGGAGCATTATATAACAATAAACAAAGTAGCAAGCATCATTTACTTCATAATGAATATTTTTTCAGTACAACCGAAGTTTAAATTGCATTAGATTATCGGTCGTTATAGCAATTTAACTTTATTGATAATGTTATGAGTGGAGAATCAAATTTAGGCACTCCAAATTCTTTTTATTATTAATCCATTTCTTAAACAGTTCGTGCTTTTCAAGCATGCCATAATTGGATATTTGACTAATGTCTTTTTAGGATCACTTTCTATTTTCAGCAGGATAACAATTTCAATACTGGCCACAAAGAAAACATATTACCAGGCATATGGTTTCGCTTCACTTATTCATCCTTAATTTATTTTTACCGCACAATAAAAATTAAAATCTACGAGCAAATATTTCTCTCTGTAAGACTTTAGTGCTGGGAACTGCAACGCCACACAAGTAGTGATCCCGTCGGTTCCGTGCGTAGACTACATTTTAATGAAGTTCAGCAGACTGTATGCATTCAATCAATATTTAAATGCAAATTTAGTTCTCTAGGTTCTTTGAATGAACTTAAATATCATCTTATGTGATTAAGATCGTTTAAGTGCGATTAAGGAAGAGAAATGTAAAAAGCATTTATTACCTAAAAAATTAAAATTTAAAGCTATGGAATACGTAAATAGGAGAATGCGTCAATTAAAAATTGGATAGGTATGCGGAGGGTATGAATAGAAAAAGGACGAGTAGGTACATAAATACAGGAAGTTTCAATTAAACATGTGCGCTAGAGACAATATCAAAATGATTTGATTGATTTTTATGCGATGCAATTAGCTTTTGAGCTTTTGATGAAGATTGCGAACTTATAAGAATTCAGACGTCATTTGATTGGCAATTGAAATATTAGAAGCTCATTCGTTTATTCATAGATTTAGAGTTGAACATCGAATAGGCTGCATTCACTAACTTGAACAATTATAGAAGCTACTACTAAAATACTGTTTTGAATAATAATTATCAATAATTCTAGATTAAAATTGAAATCTATATTTCTCCTGTTTAAATCGGGCCTGCAACTTTTGAACTTGAACATTCTCCAATTCAAATCCAAATCAACAATATTCGTTGGAATGAAAGTCAGTGGTGTAATCGTTCTCGAATAAAAACAGCAAAATGAAAAAATGTTAAACAAAACTAGCGCATTAAATAGGCAATAGTGGTTCCCTAATGATTGGAATCTGTAGCGTAAATTTCAACGAATTCAATTAATATTTCAAGGTTGGGAACTTTGTGTTTATTCTTTTTAATTTATTATTCATTCATTTATAATAATTATTAATATAAATTATTAATTGTTAATGTCATATTTTTGTTTTCAGTCTTTCTGTAATATATATTGATATATGCTAGAACTTTCACTTGGTGAACTTACTGTTACAACACTTAGCGTTATAAGTGATTGTCGTTGGTTTTCAACATCGGTGTTCCAAAAATTAAATTATTTCGACACGATTGATGATATTAGGTAGAACAACGTATCCGTATGAACAAGATTCATTGAAAAATTTACCGATTATTTCATATATACCAAGATATTATTCAAGTTAAAATGGACAAATATAACATGTCAGAACAGGATATAAAAATGTATTACCTAAATATTGCGAGCGCATTACCTAAATATAACGATGCTAAGTGTCGAAAAGGTTCGTACATTTCAAAAGTGCGGGAGAAATAATTAAAAATTTTATTGGAATCGAAGTTCAAGAAGTATTATCACATTTTCACTTACAAATTTATTGCTTTAATCTTGGTTAATCACTTTGTTAAGCCCTAGTGGCTTAGGCGAAATTTCGACACTCAGGTTTCAAGAAGTTTTATTTTGGTAATCTTGAAAACATAGTTTCTGCAAGTATGACAAGAAATATTAGCTATCTAATATACAAGATAAACAAATATAAGCAAAATTAAATCCAAGTGAACAAAAAAAATATATCAGAATCATTAATGCAGAACTAATAAATTGCAGGACTAAACTCACCAAAGTGTTTCGCCACTAAAGAGGTTTGAACTACGAATGACAATTTATCTACAGGTAAACTTCGGTCGGATGACTGAAGGTCTAAACAGAAAGATTACGTGAAGCGTACATGTGAAAAATTGCGATTACACACTTTATATGTCACATGACATTTAAAGTGTCATAAGATATATAGTGTCACATGAATTTATATGTCATTTCATAATTTTAGTGCTACTTTCTTTCTTGCATAATACTCTTGCATTCTATGTTTCTAATATTCCCTCAATATTTTATGTATGTAAAAAGCCATAAATGCAAAATCGTTTAAAACTATTTATTATACTGAAAATATTCATTGAAAATTCAGCGCCATCTAGTGAGTGGCGAACTTCCAAAATATGCGAACCCTTCGTATGCCACAGCAACTCACTTGTGATTCATTTCCAAACGTATTTCTTCAACGACTACCATTGAATTTCCAGACAGTAAAAATCAGATTTTTTGGAACTGATTTAGCAGAGAAGTGCAAGAGCATCAGGTATTGTAGTGGTCGCCAGAGTGACAGGTTTGCGGTTACAAGCACCAAACGGTCTCGTATAAAAGCATTGGTTTAGCCTGTGCTTAACCAGACAGTGCGGAGTAGTTGGGAATTGTAGACACTTCCCACTCTAGGAATTATTCGACTAAGCTTAATCTAGATTAATCTTAATAGTTAATAAGTTAAATCGATCGACTTTCAACATCAACGAACCACTACCAAAAAAAATGAAGGTGGCAATTTTCAATTTGGTGAGTTTATTATTGAATTCGTAAACAGGTTAAGATTCAATTTTTATGTCATTTGCATTTTTATCCCATTTTTTAACGGACATTAACTCGGTTCAATTTTGATCGATATCAACCTACAGATGTTCTTTCAGTTGAACAGAGATCTTATTACTGAATCCACGACACGTCACTTTATGGCAAACCCTGCTCTGCAAACCCGCCATCATTTTCTTCTCGTACACTTTGAAATTTTGAAAATTTGTCATTCAGAACTGAATATTTGTAACTCATCATTCCACGAACTGACGTTGTAGATGCAATTTTTGTTATCTATACACTTATCATTTTTCAAAAAATGCAATCTTATTTGTCTTCTAGGCCGTATAATTGTTGGATTTTACTTTTTAGCCTCATTTATGGAAAAAATGCACTATCGTGCTCGCCAAGTCCGTCTGTCTGTGTCTGTCTGTCTGTCTGTCTGTCTGTCTGTCTGTCTGTCAGTCTGTCAGTCTGTCAGTCTGTCTGTCTGTCTGTCCGTCTGTCCGTCCGTCCGTGACCTCAAGTTTTCGTTGACGAGAAAATGCGCTGTCTGTCACTCACTGCAGTGAGTACTGAGTTATTTTTTTTATTGTGTTTTACAGGTGCTAGCGGCTGTCTTGCTCGGTCTTCTCTCAGGCGTTCACGGACGCCAAACTCCGACGAGAGTCGCCAGGTCTTCTGGCGACACTGGTGATGCCGGTGTGGTGAGGCACGAGAGGAGTGTGATGGGGGATGATGGTGGTGATGAAGACCTTGCAGCATCACCCAGCCAGCAGTTCTCTGTCATCACCTCGGCTGATCTACAGACGGCTGCTGGAGGTAAGTTTACATAAACTTTTCAAAAAAAGGCAAAAAAATTGGACGATAATTTCAATATGAGATTTGTCATCTAGCCAGAAAATGGTACGATGAACGTAATTACTGTGAAGAAATGGCTTAATATCGTTAACAGCAGAATCATGAGGATCTTGAACATTAACTAATAATAATAGGAAAGTTATAATATTCGCTCGCTGGTATTATAAAGTACGCAGACATCAGTAGAATAATTGTCGCGATTCTTATTATAAAATATACTGACATCGCTGAAATAATGGTTGTAATATTTATAACAAAATACAAAGAAATTGCTCAAATATTGGTTATGATTCTTATAACAAAATACATATTAACCGCTAAAATAATTGTTGTGATTCTCATAATAAAATACAAAGAAATTATTAAAATAATGGTTTTGATTCTTATAACAAAATGCAAATAAATTACTAAAATAATTATTTTGATTCTCATAATAAAATATAAAGAAATCGCTAAAATATTGGTAGCGATTCTTATAATGAAATGAACAAAAGGCGCTGGGAATAATGGTTGGGATTGTACTTATAAACTCGCAGGCCACGGCAAAGGCCACAAGAGCAGCCATAGCAGCGGGTCAAAGAAGGCATCAGGACACAAGAGCGGCAAAGGCTTCAAGAGCGAGAAAGGCTTCGACGGCGGCGAGAAGGGCAGCTTTGGCAAGAGTGGCAAAGCCGTGAGTGATACTCGAGTATTGTGCATTGTGCAATGAAAACATTTTATCAATGTACATGCACACATATTGTACATAAAAAGTACATGCGCTTGTTGGGCAAAACCATTAGTTCTGTGTAAGGGCACCTTCTTCCGGCAGTGAGATCGAAAATAACTTAAACACATTGGAAAAATAAATTCTCTTTTCCATTTCTGTTCAAAAATTAACTAATTAACTAACTTACAAGTTGAAATAACATAAGATAATGTTTTAATCCTTTTTTTAATGTAATCTTTTGCTTTGAATATTCTCAGGGCTTCTTTGACAAAGGCGGCAAGAGCTCCAAAGGAGACCACCACAAGAGTAGCAAACACGGCAGCTTCAAGAAAGGCGAGAAAGGAGGCAAGGGACACAAGAAAGGTTCCAAAGGCTCCTTTGGCAAGGGTCACTCTAAGAAGGTAAGGCGAGAATCAATGATTAATATAATGACGATTTAAAGTTTAAATAGCAACATAGCAATCAAAATTTCTAAAACTATTATTAATCTTGTTCGAATTGATATACGATATGATGCAAGGAAACCAGACGAATATAACTGAACAGTCTACGATATAATCGTGCATTATTGGATTTACTTAGAACGTATTTAGTTCATTCATTATATTTCCGCCGTGCTTCTTTAATAAATAACTAAAATAAGTTAATGAATTTCCATCCTGATGGTAATGACAATAATATTGTTGACAATGTGATGTACAGGGATGTTGACAATGTATGTTCACTTTTTCCGTACAGGGCTTTAAGAACGCTCACAGCAAGTCAGAAAAAGGCTTCTCTTCGAACTTCCACGACAAAGGCGGCAAGTCTGGACACGACAGCGACCACAAGTCCTTCGACTCGCACTTCAAGAGCGGCAAAGGCGGCAGCTTTGAAGGCGGAAAATTCGGGGTAAAAAGTTTTGAATATAAGACATATTCATATTTTTTGGTCTTGTTTGCGAAATCTTATTGCTAAATTAATTTTTCAGAGCGATTTGACAAAACTAAAATTTCAGTGCTCAAGCAAAAATTTTATTTTTCAATATTTTTCCAATCTCGATATATTCTCATGCCGCCGAATCATTTACATTTGCTATAAATTTTGATTATCTCATAGGGAAGCAAGAAGCACAGCGGCAAGGGCAGCAAAGGATTCTTCGACGAAGGCAGCAGCAAAGGCAGCAAGAGTGGACACAGTGGCAAGTTTGGCTCCAAAGGCAGCCACGGACACAAAAGCTCTCATGGCAAGAGCGGTGGACACAAGAGCAGCAAGAGCAGCAAACATTAACAGCCGCAATAACAGCGACGGCATCGCGTTTAATCCCGACATGGCGACCCTACATAGAGAAAACAATTCAAATTATTTATTTTCTTGTAATCTTTACTCAAACTATAAATATGGGCTAAATTATATTGGACCTGGAGACCTTACACGGACAGAACAAACCAGAGCAAGTATTTTCTAGCAATTTTTTCTCAAACTTCATACATGGATAAAATTTTATTTAGATCGTAATTGATATCACGCCAAATTCCAGCCATTGCATACTTTCACATTTTAAAAAATATCACTAAATTAATAAATTTAAATAAATTCAACCTTAATATGCGATAATGATTTGGGAGTGAAAAAAAATTCAGATGCTTGATGTAAAATTTCTAAATGATCAATAGACACACGTGAAACTTCTACTAATGATATAACTTCTTAAATTTCACTATTATTGACTTCCAGTAGTCAGTCAGTTCCCGCTCTCCAAACTGTCATTTAGTAAATTAATGACAACGACTTTATTTAATGATAATGATAACGATTTTATCCGAACTTTTTAAAATTATTCCATGCGAACGACCGAGATATAAACATTCTCGCTGATGACTTTCTTTTTTATACCTTATAATCGTATTAGGAATTCAAGATTCCATTATTCTAAAAATCCTAGATTTTAGAATTTTTTCCAGAATTAGAAGTTGGAAAATTTTTGTATCATTATTCATATCTTCGGAATTATTAGCATAAATATTAGCCTGTTTGTAATTGATAAACTGAAATCAAACAAAAATGACAACTATGATCCTTTGATCATGAAAATTTGAAAATAAATATTGAGACTTTCTCTAGACAAAAGCAAAGCAAATAAACAAACTAACGCAAGGTCTTGAATCGAGGTTGTTAGTTAATTCAGCGTGCTACGGTCAAGAATCTTTAGGAATCATTTCCAGGATCTCAATCACATGGCTTTTTATACAATCCATTTATAGAGCGTTTGACTAAATGTGAAATAAATACTCGTATTAAATGGCAATCCCAGGTATAACTGAGATATCAACTACGAAACTTTTGGGCCAATTTTGAAACAAAAATTATTTCTGTATACAAAAGAGATAATAATAAATAATAGAAATAATAGAAAGAATAAAGTGATCAAGTGGATAAATTATATTTTATTACTTTATTACACTTGCCCAGTAATCCCACATCTAGCTTTCAACCTGTATACTATTTTTAGTTCACATTTGTAAAAAGGCTTGAAGAAGGAGAAAACATCACAGTTTTGGAAAATTATTTATACATTTATACACTATGTATATTTTACAATGCGATCAAAGTTCTCATTTTATGCCACTGAATTGTTCTTGCAGTTTACGATACTGGCAGAGATAGCGATTAAAAGTTGAAATGATGTATCGTGAGAATTTGCGCAATAAATAAAATATATTGGACATTATAATATAAAATATTGGCTTTAATATAATTAAAAATATAAAGCAACATAATTTTTGGTGACAATTTTGCATGGAAGTAAGAACTTAGAATAAATCGAATCCTAATTAGAATTCTTAAGAGAAATTAAAACTCGAAAAACATGAAAGAGATGTTTGGTACTCGTTACCGATCGTAAGTGTGAACGGCTTGTAAATCGTTTTACGGTCGCGACAAGAAGTTTTAACAAGAAAAAACAACTAAAAAGAAGACTTCACCGTCCATTGAGCTTGATGATGAAGTTAGTCACTCGTTAGACCTCATGGCGAAACTGGAGGATGAATAGAGCTTCATTGTTTAGTTTCGAAATCTTCATGTTTCAAGCATGGTGCTGCCAAGAGGTTGAACAATGCAATTGCAATACACTTTAAGGCTTCTTACTGAAACTAACGCTTGCTAACTTATATATAACCCAGTAGAATTTTACGTAATTATAACAGTTTGTAACTTTTACAATAATGAGCAATTGAATTTTTGAACTAGAAATGAGCTCAATCTAACGAAAAAATCTTTACAAAATGTCTTCTATGATTTAGAAAGAAAAAATAGACAGGATTAAGAAAACATTATAAGATAAATTATGAACAAACGAATGGTGAATGTTTGTTGGAATGCGTTTCTCTGTTGGAATTCTCTCAAATAAAGAATTTCTAAGTTTAGGAGAATGGTTTTCTAGATAACATACCATGATTGTGGGGTGAACACTACAATACTTACATTTAGAAAATAAAATAAAATACAGTAATTACATTAAATAAGAAATAATAGAAACAATTGTTTATGCTAGCCATAACGCACATACGCTATAAATAAATGCTTATTGTAATGCACGGAACTTTGAATTTTTATTAATATTAAATAGATATTTTCTTCTTGCATGCATATACATTTTTCGTGGATTGACGTTGCAGGATCTATTTCAGCTTGAGCGTTCATTTCTTTTCATGGGTTTGACCGTTTATGAAAAAGGGTTTGACCGTTTTGTAAGAAATATATTAGAACGGAATTTTCTGCAATTTTATGTAATTTAAATTAATACCCCAATTCATAATCAGATTGAAGATGAGTGGGTAAATGGTTATTAACGTTTGATTGACTGATTTTGGTGCCGATTTTCAGCGATAATTATTCTTCTGGCATTGCCAGAAGAATATATAAATTAATTAAAATAATTAAATTAACCATTGGTTAATTTAATTTCCATATTTATGCACACGGTTGTAATTTTGCTTCAAAAGCATTAACAGATACAATTAGATGAGAAATATTTCGGAATTTGTGTGAATAAATTTACACCAACGTTATTTTTTAACCCCATTTCTAGAGATTTTACAGCCAGCTAAGACAACCTCCTTTGCAGAGGATATTTGAAGTCAGCTGTGCTGCAAGAATCGAAAAATAATGAAAATTACATACAAATAAATAGATAAATAAACAAGTAAAAATTCCTCAAAAATATGCAAGACATTAAAATATAGAAATTAGAAAAATATTAATGTTTAATCTCAAATGCAGAAAAAGATTCTTCCAATTCAACATAATGCAATGATCAAACTATACATTAACTTGAAAAATAAATGGCAAATCGTCCAATTTGACTTGATAAGAGTAGGTAAATTAGAGGTTTTAATAAATATATAAATTACTCAATCTTTATTAAAATATATTAGTAAAATAATGTATTCATTTGTGCTGGTAATCTTATTTATTTTTACAGGAATATGAAGCTCAATTGAAATCAGTTGACTTGAATTTCTTGGGACAAGATTAAAAATTTCAGTCTAATAAATTTATATAGAAGGTAGTTGATGCGAAATTATCTTCTTATGGCAAATAATAGCAGAATCTCATGTGACCTGAAAACGCAGATGAAAGGCATTGAATAGAATTTTTTTGTTACCAAAGTTCGAGTAAAACATGCCTTGTTTCTTGAATGGCCAGCAAAAAATGCATGATTGGACAGAGCAAACAAAGCGGCGATATAAGAGCAGCCAAAATCTCGTTAGAAGTCACACTGGGTTCCTCTTGGATTGAGGCAGGTGTCTTCTGTCAGACTCTTCCGACGTTTACAATTGACAAACATGAGAGGCTGGAGTGTGAAACTGGTAAGTGTTGGACAGAAACATGAGAGTCGGGGGTGTCAAGCTGGTGAGTGTTGGACAGAAACATGGTAGTCTGGAGTGTCAAACTGGTGAGTTTGGGGGTTTTAAACTGGTGAGTGTTGGTCAGAAACATGGGAGTCTGGAGTGTCAAACTGGTAAGTGTTGGACAGAAAAATGGGAGTTGGGGGTTTTAAACTGGTGAGTGTTGGACAGAAACATGAGAGTCGGGGGTGTCAAACTGGTGAGTGTTGGACGCAAACAAGGGAGTCTGGAGTGTCAAGCTGGTAAGTTTTGGATACAGACATGGGAGTTGGGGGTGTCAAACTGGTGAGTGTTGAACAGAAACATGGGAGTCTGGTGTGTCAAACGGATGAATTTTGGACGGAAACATGGAAGTCGGCGGTGTCAACTGGTGAGTGTTAGACAGACACATGGGAGTCCGGAGGTGTTAAACTGGTGAGTGTTGGATAAAAACATGGGAGTCAGGGGTGTCGAATTTAATCACAATCAGGTGGTTAACTTTGTGAGTATCGCATATATTTAATGAAAAAAGCTTTAGAACAGTTTGAACTAAAAATGAATCACGATTGACAAAACGTTAAACTGGTGTGTGTGTCTTTAGGGTCCCTTAAGAAATATTCATTTACCACTTGGATACTGACGGTTAGGAAAAGTTGTCATAACGATTGTAAATTGTGCATTTCATAGACAGTTAGTGGTTTAAGATCAAATCGGCATATGTGTGAGATCTCTTGTGATTTTGATTCACAAGAGATGATGTTTACGTTTTGTTAAAATATGTTTAAGATGTTAGGATAAGATAAAGATGTTAAGATAAGAAAATATGTTTAAGAACTCGGCTCTTTCAGTATACACGCCTACCAAAATCATCATAAAATTTATTTCCTGCTTTAAAAAAGTAAACATTCATCCAGTAATTGTAAGGATTTGTTAGACGGTAACCATTTATTTTTATTGAGCTACACCCCCCTTCCCTCCCTCAGTTAAAGATTTGTATTCGAATTTCTGGGAGGATTTTTCATTGAAGTGAACTCAAACGATACAAATTATAGATGCATAAAAATAGTCCCGAATCCCGATCTGTTTTTGACATACTTTTCTGCGAGCGAATATTGCCCTAGAATATCTGTCTACCGTTCGCAAGGCGTGGTTTCTAAAGCAAAATCTCTTCTAAAATTATTCTCAATTATAACTTTTCTCTTTCCAGACGATCGTATTAGTTGCGATCGTGATTGGGACCTCACAAGCACGACAGTCACGACTTGACGACGAAGAAAACCGTCTAAGTAATTCCAATGATGACGTGCAAAGACGCATCGACTTTCCCGACAAGTCAATTCTCAACCGCGTAATTCGAGCCGCTCTTGAAACGAGCGGTCGCGGCAGACGAGGAGATCTGATACCTGAGGCTAGCCAGCAGATCAGCCACGTGGCTGATCATGAATTACAAGTGGCTGCTGGTGGTGAGAAATAATATAAGTATTGTTTAAAATAACGATTTAAGTAGATTAATTTATATTTAAATTACAAATTATTACTAAAATAACCCTATATTAGGGTCGTTTAATTACTCATATTACTTATTAAAAATAGATTAAAAATATCCCAATAATGCCATGAAAAATGAGAAGCCTTCCTAATGAGAATACTTTTGGAGACTCAAATTGATCGCGAAAATCACAAAAGCCGTATGCTTTATTTTCTTACCTGCAATGCACACTTCATGCAATTCCAGTAATTTGTTAAATTTGTTCTTGAAAAGAAAGAAAAAACAAACATATTAGTTGTTATACGATTTTTACTTACGTCAAATAATACAGCGAGTATTTAATATTTCTAAATAACACCACCGTGCTGTGTAGAAATATTCAATCAATAACCTACTATTATATTGTGATAATTTTCGTTGCTTAACGTGATAGATAGAAGTACTTGAGTCAACGACGGGGGAAATAATGTTTTCTTGATGGTTAACGCCGTAAATAAAAATAATACAGATCCCAAATTTAACCTATAAATAACCTGTTACAATAATAATCTAACCTAATAATATAACATGGATATAAATTGGATACAGCATAATAACCGGATTACAATTCTAATAATAATCTATTTACCGCTTGTTATAATTTTGAGTAAAATCAGGCAATCACTCTGAAAATTTTCTACTAAAGGTCACGGAAAAGGCGATGGAGGTAAGGGTGGAAAAGGCAAAGGCGGAGGAGGAAAAGGCGGCGGAGGAAAAGGTGGTGGGGGAAAAGGATTTTCCAAGAGTCACAAATCCGGACACGACAAGTCAGCTGGACACAAGAGCGGCAAAGGCTTCAAAAGCGACAAAGGTCACAAATCTGGGCACAAAGCAGGGCACGGCAAAGGCGGTAAAAAGGTGACGATTCGAAAGTTTGCAGATGAATTAACTGAAATGTTTTGTAAGATTCTCGCTTTACACAGATGATGAAACGTATCAAAATATTGTTACCTATATTTTTAAAGTTATCTTTTCAATATAACTTGCACCGGTTCTAGTCGATTGCACTTTTTCGGATTTGTTTTAGAGTTTTCTTGTTAATTTTTATTAACAGAAAGTATAAATTTATTATTGGATTTCTATAAGTGAAAACTTTCTCAGGGCCATTTCGACAAAGGCCATCACGACAAGAAAGGCGATCATCACAAGAAACACTCCAAAGGCCATCACAAAAGCGGGAAGAAAGGAGGCAAAGGTCACAAAAAAGGCCACAAGGGACATTTCGGAAAGGGTCACAGTAAAAAGGTATATGAGATTTGAAGTTAGCGAATGAGTTGATAATCAAGTTCTAATCAGATAATACAGTAATTAGCCTCTGGTTTATATATATAGTCACAGAAAATGCAATGCAAAATTCCAATTCCGAAGAACTATTGACACTTTATATATTACGATTTCATCAAAATTGACGTGACGTGAGTCCAAATGTTATACATGAAATTTCGAAATATATTCTAGCCTCCACGAATGATGAAATAAAACATTATTAACAGTTTAGCATTAGTTTTTTTGTTTCACTTGTGTTTTCTGCACACCCGAAAAAATCACAGTAATAGATGAAGCTCATCTTATTTCTTTACACTTATCCATCAAGTCAGTATTTTACATTAATCACAGTATTGATAAAAAAGCTACTGAAATACGTACGCAATAATTAAGCCTTATAACGAAATTTCACGTTGATCTATCTACGGCAGGAAACTCATGTCTCCACATTTTGTTTTTACCTTCATATTTAATTAATTTCATTCAACTCCTGAGATGGTATCTGCACCACTGGAAGTATTTTTTCACATGAAAATCCATTTAAAGCATAATTTTATGGGCAATTTTACTGAGTTTCTAAAAATTGTCCTTAATTACAGAAAAAACATAAATGTCCTAATCCTTCAGTAAGCATACGGGCCTTAGACGTAGGCACAGAAGATATTTCAAAGTTGTATTTCGTCTTAAATATACACAAGTTTATGTGCGATTCTAAATTACAATTCTTCAAACCGGTCAAAAAGTATTTCAAGCACATGTAATGACTAATTCCCTGGTATATTTACTTCAAAACTTGAAGAAATTATAAATCAACTTCCTACAAAGCAGGTGTTTTAAATCACCTTCCATCATTAATTCATGAGTTGTTTGTCTCCATTTAATTCAATTTTCGATTTTGAGGTCAATGGATTAAAGTACCCTCTCGGTAGGTATTCTAGAGAACCCTTTATCATTAATTTCAGATACCTTCATCAATTACAAAGTCAAGGGAAGAATAGCAAGTGTTTTAAGTGTCAATGTTCCATTTAATAAAAATAATAACCATTTTTTATTATAAAATAATCTAATAATAATTGAATATTGATAATCTAATAGTATTTTAATGATAATAAAAAAATTAACATTATTTTTATTGACAATTTAATAAAATCTTCATTTTTAAACTTCAGGGCTTCAAGCACGAGAGCCACAAGAGCGAGTCTGGCGTAAAGAAGAAGTTCCACGACCACGGCGACAAGAAAGGCTTTCACGGCGGCCACGACCACTTCGACTCGTTCTTCAAGAGCGCCAAAGGCGGTGGACACAAGTCCGGCAAATTCGGAGTGAGTGTCACTTTCTTAAAAAAAAATTTTTATTACTATTCATTGCTTTAATGTATTTTTTGGAATACAAAGTTTTTTTTAATATTAATGCATCAAATCTCTGTAGGAAATTAGATGATAAATTTTCAGGTATTTTATGGTGTTCACTTATTTATATTTTATTGTTATGCGTCACGTCTCTCAATTAAGGAGTGACAATTAGATGGCAATTTTCGATTCTTCACCATAAGCGAAAGATTATCGTGCTTGCCAGACGCCTAATAACAACTATTTAACAAAAATTGTTAACGTCGTGTTGCTAAGCTAACGAATTAATAAATGTTTGTAAGTAGGTTAATGTGAGTTAGAATGTATTTAACACGGATATATTTAGATCCTTGTAGATTTGTTCTCAAGGATGAACACATGTCAAGTGAATTAAATAATAGAGTGACACTTCAACCTATTTTTTTCAAATCAATGACATAGTGATTTTCTAAATGAAAATAGATTTGATATTTATGTGCGGAGGATCAACGCAGAACAATTTTTTAGAACGTTGGGCTACTTCTTGTGATGCATATATAGTATGTTGTTGATTATGTTAAGCATTATCTTTGATACCATGTAGATTAATGAAGAGATTTGTTTCCTGCTTTCTGTTCATAAACGTTCCTCTCTGATACTATTGTAAAATTATTAACAAATATGTACAATACTGACATGAATTCTTTGATATTTTTCAGGGCCATAAGAAGCATGACGGTCACGGCAAAAAAGGCTTCTTTGAAAAAGGCCACAAGGAAGGACACAAAAGCGGACACAAGAGTGGACATGGGCACAAAGGCCACCACGGACACAAGAGTTCTCATGGAAAGAGTGGCGGTCATAAGAGTGGCAAGAGTAGTAAGCACTAACGAGAACAAAAATAACATGATTTTTCAATTCATATTTAATTCCTTGCAAATATCCTACAGGGATAGTCGTGTAACATCTTTTTTCGTTCCTTTCTCACTCCCTTTACATTTATTCTTCTTTGCTTCATTCTACATTCATCCGCTTTTGCTTCATCTCACTAATCCCAAAACATAATAATACAATATTCTAACAGCTATACGAATTAGATACATCTACATAGATACAGCTATACATCTACTTAGATACAGCTTTATATACATCTAATTAGATACATCTATTCAGTTTAGGAAAATGCGTGGCATGAAAGTTAATTTTAGGACCGTATGAGCTTCATATGACTCATAATTATACTCATATAATTCAAATAAAATTGAATGTTTCATGGTGCCAAATTTAATTATTTCGATAGTAAAATTTTGTTATCATTCCGGATTGTTTTTTACGATAGTAAAAAAAGGTGTTATTAATTTCTTGATCTTGTGTGTCATTAAATTTCTGCTTCAAGTTTCATAATTCAAATCAGTTGATGAAACCATTTTGAAATCATGCAGTTTTCACTGGGAATTTTAAAAATATAAAATTTCTTAATATTTTAATTTCTTCTTAATATTACATTTCTTAATATAATCTTAATATTTAACATTTCATAAAATATAAATAATTCTTCTATATCAGGATAAACCTTGACATACTTATTTTAAAATGTATCGCATACAGGAAAATTATTTGAACACCAGTATTATTTTACGAGTTTCAATGAGAACCCAGTTCGACTTACGAAAATAACGAACGAACGAATGTATCGAAAGGACTTCGTTAATTGTGCTGAAGCTCTTCACGAAATAAATAAATGAAAACTTTTTTACTTTTTTCTGTCCTATTTATTTATTTTTAGGTAATTGGAATTATCTGTTGGATTTATAGACTTAAATCATTGAAGTTATTCAATGAATTTGTACTCAACGAAATCAGCATCCACTGCAAATTATTGCAAGATGTCGGTGAAAAAAATTGTATATCAGAGGTGAAAAAATTTACTTTTCGTTTCGAGTTTTCCGGCATATTTATGAAATATTTAATCTTCAAGTAGCTGATCCTTAAAAGTTAAATGAGCAACTGATTCGGTTGCTTATCACCCACCGAAGAATAAAGGAACATAAATGCTTCAAAGAATCAATCCATTTTCATGGTTTTATTTTCATATTATCGCTAAAAACTTCAAGCATTAAAAATTCTTTGAATGTTGAAATGAAACAAATAATTTCTTAATGAGCAACGCTTTGTGCTTGAAAATGCACAATTTACGCGAGATATATTTGGTGATACTTTTCTCCTTTTAAGCTGATTCAAATTTCGAATTTATATCAAACTTTAATTTCTACGCACACGACCCAATGTTTTTGTAAAATACAAATAAATCTGATGATCAGGCTTCCAAAAAGGGCAAAATTCGGTTAAATTTTAATGCTCGTAACTTGACTACGGACCTTAACTAAGTTACGTTATAAGGTTTCTTTCTCAAGTTATCTTATGTTAAAAAAACATCTCTCCATTTTCAGGGAAAACCTCGAGTGTACACATAATTACACTGCTGTGCTTCGATTTCCTAAAGTTTCCTTGTGTTATGGACCTATAATTTATTTTGATCAATTATTCAAAGTTGCATTATATTATTATTCAATAACAAACCTAATATCTTGGTCCTGGAAGACTTATTTCGAGAAGAAAACACAAGCAATTTACGCCCGTCATTTGAACGCTGGCCGATTGTATCGTTGTTGAAAGAAAAAAACGTTGACGATCTTCAATTCAACGATTTTCTATTTTGTAAAGCATCAATGGATTCTCTTGCTAAATTCTATTAGAATTTGTTTCATACCTATGATGAACATAAATCTAATTTTTCAACTTTGTTTTGTACATTGCAAAAGTACTTTCTCGGTGAACCAAAGTTTAGTATTAGATCTGACCTATTTTATGTAAAAAGTTAATCAATGTAAAAATATGCTAGTCTTATTATAAATTTTTAAATGGATGAAAGTGTAATTATTTGATAATAAAAATATATTGTATGGATCTGTTACAAAGAAAGGACGTAATTTTTTTACAGCGAAAATATCTGTACTCGTTGTGAAATTTAAAATGGCTGTCGCTCTTTTAATTCAGTAAAATGGAAATGACTCTAGTGTTTTGCTTAATAGTACCTGTTCTCATAATTATAATAAGAGAACATTGGAAAAATGCTGTAGGTGGAAAATAATATGGTTAAGATTTCAACATTATATCTTTAAAAATTTGCGTATTCTCTGAAATCGCTAGAGCTTATTATGAGCAGCCAATATTACCTGCTCATAACAGCAGCTAATTTTGGCTGCCAATATTAGCTACTTGTTACAGCAGCCAATATTAGCATTATTGTCCAAATAGTAATACACTTTCTAACCCACATTACTAACAAAATGCAGACGTTGCACTGATACGCCTTTATAGTTTATGCCAGGCCAAACTGAGTCAGGTTGAGCCACACAGAGGCAAAAAATAAATCAGTACTCACTGCAGTGAGTGACAGAGAGCGCATTTTCTCGTCGACGAAAACGTGAAGTCACGGACGGACAGACGGACGGGACAAGCACAATAGTGCAATTTTTCTATAAATGAGAAAATGCGCTAAAAATGCATCGTTATTTAGACAAATACCCATTCATTTGTCTGTGTACATGTATGTTATTATTCTCACGTGTTTCGCAGGCGTTACTTATAACATGGCAAAACGACGTTATGCAATACTTACTCCGTGTATTAAAGGCTTTTAAACCATTGAAAAGTGTTAGGCAATATTGACACGTAAGTCTAGTCTTATTTTCTCGGGCTTGCGAGTTACGCCCCTCTTCATGCATGCACGTTAATTGCCTTTACAGTAAAAAAAATTAATTGGCCATATTATATAAAGTGTGACATACCTGCCATACGTATAACTGATACGGCCTTTTGTCAGGGCAAAGTGGGTTAGCATGACTCACACATGAGCCAAAAGTGCATCGAAATTTGTGAAATCTTTCACTCATTTCTACTACCTATTGCATATTTTATGCTGCAAAATTCTGTGAAGAAATATCATTAGAATCTTAGCCAAAAGATTTACATTTGGTAGCACCCAAAAAATGAGGAGCTCCACAAAATTTTCATTTGTGTTTTTAATTGAAAAATTAGCAGCGGTCATCTTGTCAGCGATTCATTTTTTAATGAGATTTCCAGTAATTTGTACGTTTTTTACATATAGATATTCGGTCAAACTTAATTATATTATTTATAATATAATATATTATATGTCAACCATTATCGGTAAAACTGTATAAAGAGCCGGTTTCACTGCAAACTAATTCGAATCAAAGATGAACCTCACCATCAAAACTATCAGCCGTTCAAATCAATTTCTCTAAGCTTTATAATTCTCAACAAATCTATTCACTAACTCACATAGCTGAGCTAAGGCTGAGAGTTCGTAGAAACTGAAAGTATTATGTGGGTGTGGCTTAATCCAGACTCACGTATCTCCCGAACAGGAACCCAGTGTGCTGAGTCACACATTAGAAAATTCAGTCACGGATTCATAGGAAACTCAGTGTCTCTGATAATTATTGCTAGAAGCATTTCCTTTTTGGCTGAACAGCTACCAATTGATTTTGAAACGATCAGAGGGCGTTGGCTGGTGCTGTATAAAAGCGTGCGGGTAGTTCACTGCGTCACAGAGTAGCCGTGCGCTGGTCAAGTGCAGAGTTGGACTCCGAGTACCGAAGTCTGCAAATTTGGAATCGAAAGTTTACCCTAAAAAGCTTAGTTAACGATGACAAAGGTAAGTAAATTACAGATTTAAGTATAAAAATAACTATATGACAAAAGAAGTGTATTTTTTAAAAGCATTAATCGAGAATTCGATACTTGAACATGCCGAATTTAATGATTAATTCTATTAGTAGTTTAAGTAAGCGGAAATGATTTATACATGAGGGTGGGGATCTGAATTATATTTTCATAAATGAATCCCCACATTTGCACGATAATTTTAATGTTTCATTCACCACTTTTTTGGGCGCATTTTGTCTTAGAATTACTGCTTACCTAAATTACTCTCCTAAATCACAGTGGTTGTTTTAACGATATATATTTCAAATGGAAGAATCAATAAATTAACCAAATGAAAATATTATTATGATGGCTTCAATTTAAATTTCATTTGATCTCATGAGTCTGCATATATTTTTAAAATATATATATATATAGTATATATATTTTAAATTATTTATATATATACCGCAAATAAATGTCTGGTATCTAAATTCAATGACTGCATAAACATGTTTTGTTGTTAAGTGCTAGTGACAATATAACACACACATAGGATCACACATAGTGCGCTCTATAATACTTACATGAAAACATTAAAAGGTAACGCTTCATATTTTTTCGTAAGCTATTAAAAGTAATGCAAAGAAACCAGAAGCCATTTCGCTCGTTCAAAAATTAGAACGGAAACTCAATATATTTTAATCTTGGAGCATTTGAGGGTCTTACCTGAATATTTTAATCTCTATTTTATACTCATTACTTTAATTTTCTACTTTCTCCTTTTTTGCCCTGGAGTGAATAGTTTTTATTCATACAAATTATTATAATATTGAGTATTTTCAGCGCATTTTCTCATTTATGGAAAAAAATGCGCTATTGTGCTCGTCATGTCCGTCTGTCCGTGACTTCACGTCAGAGACGGACGAGAAAATGCGCTCTCTGTCACTCACTGTAGTGAGTGCTAAGTTATATTTTTAATACTTTTTAATTTAATTATCTAGTCTATACTTTTTGCCCTGGAGTGAATAGTTTTTATTCGTAAAAATTATTATAAACTTGCGTATTTTTTTCATCAGTTTTCAGTGGTTGCTGCATTTGGGCTGTTGGTAGTGGCAGCAGCTGCAGCAACAGACGTGCCTGTGGCAGACTTGCAGACTTCTGGCAGCGGAGTGAAAGTCGTCAAGACTTATGACTTGCAGACTGCAGCGACTGGTGCGTGTGTTCCCCACTTGATAACTAATACGCTAGTCTGCACATTTCCAAACTCATGGAGTTTCAGTTAGTCATTCCGAAGACTATTTGTGGATAGGGCGTGTTATTATTATTATAATACTAATAATATATTAGTATTTAGTATTTTATTTTTATTAGTACTTTTTAGTTATATTAGTATATTAGTATTATTAATATTGCTATCATTCATTGATCTTATATAATATTAGTATTAAATATTATTAACTGAAGTAGTTCATCAGCGTACAATTCATTAATGATTTATTTTTATAACTTAATTCTTGTTGATAAACCTCGATAATAAATCATTACACGTTCTCTCGCTTTCAAATGTCTATACGAAAATGACTGATCATTCTGCACGTTGCCATAAAATTTAATGGTCCTTGTAAATCTTTGCAATTAAGAATGAAATTATATACATTGGTGTCCAACAAATTTATTTTAATATTGCCAAGAGAAAAGTATCCAGCGTATCCTAGCGGTGATTTTCAGCACGAAGAATGTCCATGGCCCGTATGCTAAATAGGGCACTAGCACTATGAAGTAGCACTACGCACTACAAGCCATAGTGCGGCATGGAACACTACGGTTGGCATGCTAAATAGGGCACTAGCACTATGAAGTAGCACTACGCACTACAAGCCATAGTGCGGCATGGAACACTACGGTTTGTATGCTAAATAGGGCTAAAAGCATAACGCGCACTACAAAAATCTGAAGTGTCCTACACACCGCACTTCACGACGACAGTACGGTATATTTCACCTTGTTTACTTCGTCAGCTATGGATCTGTTTGGCTTACAGCAAAGGCATCATCGCGTAAAAGCCTCAGGAACTACATGCCATGAATACTTATGGCTGACATTTTCCTTGGCGAAACAGATGAACAGCGTAGAAATAGAAAATACTTTTCTTGTTTTTGATACCATGTTTTGAATTTTTTTTTTCTTTTGAGTCATTTTGAATTCTTCTGCAAGAACTTTCCATGCTTCTCTCTTTTGTTCGATGTCTTTGGGAAGCGTGGACTTTGAATATACAGTATGATGGGAAAGGTGCGCAGACGCATTGCGAATTTCAGCTCACCATCACAATTTTCACTAGTACCGTTATATACCATCACAATTAGACATTTTACATCAATCTTCTACAAAGAATGAGAATTATTTGGGGAATAATTAATTATTTGAGCACTTAACTACCATTCTTCAATAGACTGATAGCGTAGTGCGGCACTATAAAGTACTCTAACAACGAAGTAGCACTTCAAAGTCTTTCTGCATACGAACCAGTAGTGCGACACTAAGCGACACTAAACATTGTAGAGCTACTTCGGAGTGCTTAGTGTCTGTGACGTATTTAGCATACCAACAGGACACTTCGTAGTGCATAGTGCTACTTCGTAGTGCTAGTGCCCTATTTAGCATACGGTCCCATGTCGCAGGTTACTATCACCCTTCTCACGACCACCACGACCATCACGGCTACTCTAACGACCACCACGACGGTTACCACAACAACATCGGCTACAAAGGCACGCACGGCTACAAAGGCATCGATGGCAAACACGGTCACGGCTACGGTAGCTTCGGCAAAGGCCAGGATCTGGTGAGATGATAAGATGGTTAAATAATTTTCCAATTATTAAATAACCTGAAGAAGGCAAGTGTGATTAATACTGCATAAATCATATGAATTATTAAATTTACTTAAATAAAGCATTTAAACGATTAACCTTACTTAGAGAAGGCATATGGATGGTTAACTTAAAATTTTAGAATAATAATTTACTTTACTTAAAAATCAATGAGTGACTAGATTTTAGCCGAATAAAAGTAAAAGAACAGAGAGCTGCATCTGAATATTTTTTATATACTGTTGAAATATACTGTAGAAATTTGTCACAAGCAAGAATACGTCCGCGAAAATGTGCTATTTTTTACAAACTTTTATAACGCACAAGATGTGCTGCTGTTATCTTGCTACACTGCAGATGAACTATTATTTATTAAATGGTGAATTCATAGGTGATATGAAATATGACTCACGACTTCGACAAGCCCAAATGTCAGTTAGAGGGTAGCATCTACATTTTATCTAATTGCAAATAAATACTTATATATTCTACAAAAACATTATTCAAGTAGACATTATACTTATTATTAGAACATCATTGACATTATCTACATTATTCAATGTAGTTGTTTATAATCTAAGCCGGCGATAGGGCAAAAAATTGTGTAAATTTTTTTGAGAAAGTTAAAGTGTAGAAAAGTATAAATCTGCACCAAATTTATCAATGGGTAGGATGAGTTCACAAATGTTCAAATTTTTGTATGATATGCCGCTATTATTTGAAGTGAATCTTAAAACTCAACTCTTTCATTACCTCAGGGATTTTACGACAAAGGCGCATCTCTGTACAAAGGCGACGACCACCAGAGCCACCTCAAAGGCGGACACGTATCCGGAGCTCATGGAAGCAAAGGCCATCTTGCCGGATCCAAAGGCCACGTCAACAAAGGACACAAAGATAAGGTTTGTTGTCGTCCATTCGTTTAAACCGATCGGAACAAATGGAATTTCATGGTACATTTATTTCAATAAATAGAAGACGGCTCCCCTTACTCATGAATGAGAAGGAAAAATATACATTTTATTATATTATAAAATCACACTATCCAGGGCATTATGAACGATCACCGCAAGAAGGAGATCAGTAACGTCTCTCCACAAATAAGACTGGATCACTATAATTGTACTAACAGATATGTTAGCTGACTTTTATTTTTTCATTGAAAAAAATAACTTGGCTGTCTTTCCCAACCTCACGATCTGTTTCGACCTTACCCGATTCTACCCGAGTAAAATCAATCCGATTCTAGCCGGGCAAAATCACTCCGATTCTCCCCGGGTAAAATCACTCCGATTCTACCCGGGTAAAATCACCCCGATTCTCCCCGGGTAAAATCACTCCGATTCTACCCGGGTAAAATCACCCCGATTCTACCCGGATAAAATCACTCCGATTTTATCCGGGTAAAATCACCCCGATTCTACCGGGACGTATTGTTCAATCTGCAACACGTTTGCTACTCACTCTTGCAGGGCTTCAAGAACGTGTACCACAAGGAGGAACATGGCTTCTCCAAGGTCTTTGAAGACGATGCAAACAAAAACTTGTTCCACTCGAACTACGACGATGCAGATAGATTCCACAAGTCCCACAAGGCAGGAGGTTTCAAGGGAGGAAAATTCATTGTGAGTCATCTTCGGGAACTATGATAATATATGCAACGAATATATTTGAAATTATAGGCATTCATGTGATTTTAGAATAAAGGCTTGATAGGTCCTTTAATTTTTAATGTATCTGTTGATCGAATTTGTGCAAGGTTTATGAACAGAAAATGCAGATTTATTATAGGTTTAAGGGGGTTTTAATGAAATTAGAAAAGTGTTCACCTGAACACTGAATTATCTGTAATAATTTTTTAACGGAACAGGAAAAATATTAGTTTGATAAACATATATAAATCAAATTGTCTTTAGTTGAAACACATTTTACGTTTTACGACCACAGGATGACAAGCACCACAACAAGTTCGGGTCCAAAGGCCACGACGCGCACGGTCACTTCCACGACGACTTTAAAGGCAACAAAGGCATCCACGGTCACGACAGTCAATACGGACACAAGTCCTCTTATGGCCAACTCGGTGGACATGGACACGGCCATGGGCATGGTTATGGCCATCACGGACACGGCTTTGGTGGTCTCGGATTTGGTGGACACGGACATGGATTCGGTGGACGCGGTATTGGTTTCGGCGGACACGGTCACGGATTTGGTGGACATGGATTTGGCGGACATGGTCTCGGATATGGCGGTCATGGTCATGGATTCGGCGGACATGCTCTCGGATTTGGCGGTCACGGGTCTGGGTATGGTCACGGATCGAACTTCGTGGACGTTGACGGTCACGGCGGCGGCCACGGTGGATTTTTGTACGGCCGCCCTGGATTTGGCTACGGCAGCGCCCACCGTTTGGGGCACGGCAGCGGACTCGGTTTTGGTGGACATGGACACGGAATTTCCTTCACTAACAGTTACGGTCACTAACCGTACGGCCCTTGCCTTTGGATGAACCGCACACTGAGAGAAATGACTGAGACTTTGTCCAAATAGCTTTGCACATTTTGTCATTGTATTGGTAATCTTGATCCAATTTGTCCTGGTAAAATGGCGTATCAGTGTTACGTGCAGAAAGTGTCTCACTATTTATACAATATGATCCGTTCATTTTTCTTAGTGCGAATAAAATCATCCATTGAATGATTTTCCCGTGTTGAACTCTTGAATATTTATACTGAATAATTTTTCCCCTCTACATCTATGCCTATTCCCCTCTACATCTTTTCAGTCCAATAATTAAATCCAGATTTCGCCCCCATTTGGTAGTACGCGCAACAAAAGCTAAATATGAATCACAATTTCAACATAAATTATTCATATCTGTGACTGAAATTGAAACGAACGAAATATTTTTCAATAGCTCCACAATGTTATTCTCATGGATCACTGTGAAAACTTTAAAGAAATCCTTGTGATAAATTGTTAAATAATTTTTTTAATGCCAGCTCTGGTTATTCGTATCGAGGTGAATGAACTTCAGCCTCTTCATTTTAGACTGAAAACCAAAGTGAGTGTTGAAATTTTCTTTGTTCCAAAAATCTACCACTAATAACAAATAAATAGATTTTATAAAATCTCTTGACACGAATAATTATGACCTGGAAGGATGTTCACTCTGGAGGAACTGACCGATTACGAATATTATTCAATAAAAAAGTTTCATGAAAAAATTTTTGGGGTAATTTATTTTTTCTCATTATCTTTACATCTCGGAACGAGTCTTAATATTTGTCCAAAGTTGTAATTACTTCATTTATTCATTAAGTAGCCAGCGATATATTAAATTGATTTTGATTTCACTGGCTGCCTTAATTCTACATATTTCAGTTCAATCGTTTCCAAAATGCGTTTTTTGCTAATAACACTAATGGTCGAACCCATATCATTTCATGCGCTTCAGATTTTTGCATTGGCTGCATGAATTTCATAGATGTTAGTTAAACCGTTTTAGAATTTGTGTTTTCCGATAGGGACTACAAAGATTCAACATCGAATATCACGAAACTCGATTAATCAATAACTTTCTAACGGCACACTGGCCGCATTAGTTTTAAAACTGTTTTTTATTCACGGAAATTATCACCGAAAATGCCATTTTGAAACGGCTGAATTGACTCTTATTATAATTGGAGGACCTATTTTTTCGAACGGCCACACTGACATCAATGCCATTAATGCAGCCAATGCGCAGTTAGGAAATGAATGAATTCCTCAAGTCTCGGTTTATTCAGCTTTGAACCTTGATATTTATAAACAAAGAACCTTATTCTGTAATGGCAAAAATATCATCCTTAAAATTCATGCAGCTGTTGGGCAGTTTGTCCGTAAATTTTTTCTTCTTTTCATGTGACATTTGGTGTTGAATCATGCGAATTCTTATTGGAAAACCGATTTCGAAACCGTTGAACTGTTTCCTGAAAAACTTTTAGGCCGTTTGAGCCGCTGAAATACAAATGAATTTATTGAGCTAAATGAAAATTCATATCATGAAAATTTTTACCGAAAATATAATTCTGAATCGGCTGAACTGATTGATATCTCAGAAAATTGGCAAACCTAATTTTGATATGGCCTAACAGATATCTGTGATATTTATGGATGCAAGTATTGATGAAAACTTTTGCCGAATACAATATTCTGGATTAGCTGAACTGTCATTTATTATATTTATGCAGTCATTGAATCCTTGAATTTATTACCGGTAATCTCAACTTGAAACTGCTGTTGATTCTCCCCTTAAAACTGAAATTGATTCTCTCCTTGAAACTGCTGTTGATTATCAACTTGTAAATGCTGTTGATTTTCAACTTGAAACTGCTGTTGATTTTCAACTTGAAACTGCTGTTGTTGTTGCTGCTACATATGTCAGTTGAACCAATTCCTCATTACATTTTCCGGTTCATAATAACTACAATGATTTAACACCGAATGTCACCTAACTCGATGAATCATTTCTATTCCTAACCGTGCTGGGGCATCATTAATTCAATATATGCCAGTTCAGCTGCATCCAATATGCGCTTTGCGATCATAACTAAAATGATTCAACAGTGAAAATCACTTCACTCGAGAATTTCTTTCGCTTTTCAACTGTGCAGTTTCGGTATGAATTAATTTATCATCATATGTTAGTTAAATCATTTGTGTTGTCAGGCCATAGCATTTCTATTAACTCATGTCAGGGAACATCGCACGTTAAGATAACGCAAGCCTCAGTGACATGTAATCTACTGTGAGGTAGTAAAGTTACGCAGGTAATCTACTGTGAGGTAGTAAAGTTACGCAGGTAATCTACTGTGAGGTAGTAAAGTTACGCAGGTAATCTACTGTGAGGTAGTAAAGTTACGCAGGTAATCTACTGTGAGGTAGTAAAGTTACGCAGGTAATCTACTGTGAGGTAGTAAAGTTACTCAGGTAATCTACTGTGAGGTAGTAAAGTTACTCAGGTAAACTACTGTGAAGCAGTAAAGTTACTCAGGTAATCTACTGTGAGGTAGTAAAGTTACTCAGGTACGCTACTGCGAGGTAGTAAAGTTACACAGGTACTATACTGTGAGGTAGTAAAGTTACGCCGGTACGCTGCTGTGAGGTAGTAAAGTTACACAGGTAATCTACTGTGAGGTAGTAAAGTTACTCAGGTACGCTACTGCGAGGTAGTAAAGTTACACAGGTACTATACTGTGAGGTAGTAAAGTTACGCCGGTACGCTGCTGTGAGGTAGTAAAGTTACACAGGTAATCTACTGTGAGGTAGTAAAGTTACTCAGGTACGCTACTGCGAGGTAGTAAAGTTACACAGGTACTATACTGTGAGGTAGTAAAGTTACGCCGGTACGCTGCTGTGAGGTAGTAAAGAGACACAGGTACTATACTGTGAGGTAGTAAAGTTACTCAGGTACGCTACTGCGAGGTAGTAAAGTTACACAGGTACTATACTGTGAGGTAGTAAAGTTACACAGGTACGCTGCTGTGAGGTAGTAAAGTTACGCAGGTACGCTGCTGTGAGGTAGTAAAGTTACTCAGGTACGCTGCTGTGAGGTAGTAAAGTTACTCAGGTACGCTGCTGTGAGGTAGTAAAGTTAGGCAGGTACGCTGCTGTGAGGTAGTAAAGTTACACAGGTTCGCTGCTGTGAAGTAGTAAAGTTACACAGGTACTATACTCTGAGGTAGTAAAGTTACACGGGTACTATACTGTGAGGTAGTAAAGTTACACGGGTACTATACTGTGAGGTAGTAAAGTTACACGGGTACGCTGCTGTGCAGGCAGTAAAGTTACGCAAGGGCGCTACTGTGAGGTAGCAAAGCAATATAATAGTGAGAACTCAAAGATTTGAAAAATTCCCTGATTTTTTACATGTTCAATTGATCTTATAAATGTAGGAGTCGGTCAGATACTAGCGAAACTTAAAATATGAAAGTTTTTAAACTCAAAAAGAACAATGAATTTCAGTTCATAATTTTGCATTCCTCATGATGGACTCATTATTCCAACTTGCATAGAATGCTTTACAATAATAGGTTACACCTATTGTTCCCGATCTTATCAGGGAGCTTGAGGAACTGATGTGATTGTTCCCAATTTATTTATGCAGCTTCATAAATATTGAGGATCTTTGCGGCGAAATTTTTGATTGCCTCGTAAATTTTCCGATAAAGGCGTAATTTTCCGATAAAGGTGCCTGCCTTTCACGAACAAGGCCGATGATTACAACAGCTACTTCAAAGGGGCCCTTATCAGAGGCTCTTTGAAACAAAGGCAGTAGAGGCTTCAAGAAGTAAAGGAACTAAAGGGAAGAGGATGCCATTATCGATGTTCTAATTACCTTAGGGCTCTCCTAGTCGCCATTAACTTAGGGTTCCTCTAGTCACCATTACCTTAGGCTTAGGGCAATGTTTTCCAAAGTGGGCGATATCGCCCCCCTGGGGGCGGGGGAAAGATGTGGGAGAGCGATGAGGAAGAAAGGGGCAGTAGGGGGGGCGGCAGTCCGCGAAGTCGAAGTCAGAAGTTCGTACGTTTGTTTGCCGATTTGTACTCATCAAATGCAGAACATGACTCCGAATCGAATAAATTTTCACGAGCTAAAAATCACCGTTTGGTAGTTGGGAATTTATATTCAAAATTTCGTTCGAATCCGTTCAGTAGTTTGGAAAAAATTATTTGATTTGTGCGAATTTCGACCCTTATCGCCATATAACTCCCGAATGGAGGTGAAATTTAAAATTTATTCACGAGTTGGACATCACCGTTAGGTTCTAATGAATACGTGTTCCAAGTTTCATCGAGCTGCGCTCGATCATTAGTTTGGGAGATATTCCTCGGTCACTGAATTTTGAGATTGACGTGAGACCGGCTGCGAGACCGGCCACGAGGCCGGCCACGAGACCGGCCACGAGTCCGGCCGTAAATTTGTCCGAGCGGCCTTGAATTTCTAGTGCTGACTGTAAAAAAATATATGTTTTACTAAATGGGGTTCTATTTGTGATATACACATTTGTGCTTAACCTTTCTCTTTTAAAATTGCAGCATACTAAATATCAAGAAAGAGGCGTTTGTTATTATATGTGTCTGTCGGGGGGGGGGCGCTAGAGATTCACTGGGGAGCCAAATGGGAAGCCAGCCTGAAAAAGTTTGGAAACCACTGCCTTAGGGTTTTCCTAGTCACCATTAAATTTGGGTTTTTATAGTCACCATTAACTTGGGTTCCTTTAGTCACCATTACCTTAGGGTTTTCCTAGTCACCATTAAATTAGGGCTCTTCTAGTCACTATCACCTTAGGATTCTCCTTATCACCATTGTGTAAACTTCTGTGTTATATTTGCCTATCACGATATTGTGTTATATTTGCCTATCAGCGACTTATTAACAATTTTTAGCTGAAATGTTCGTGTGACGTGTTATTAAGATCATTATTCAATCAAGATAATTTTATTCGTAGATATCAATTGTATTCAGTAATGAATAGTTATCTTCTATCATTGTTTGAACAATGTTTTACTTCTGGAAAGAATATTTATTTCCCCTGTCATCTAATAAAAAATTATTACTAGCTTGTATGCAACGGTCAATTATTTTCCGCAAATTTTTAGCTAATTTGCGCACGTGTTTTCAAATTTGGTGGAAATCTAAACACTATGTATTTCTTGAAGTAATACGTTAATTACATTAATTTAATTAATTTAAGAAATATTGAATTCTTGAGTTAATAGTTAATTCAATAAGAAATACATATATCAAAGAAAATATCAATCTGATCGCCTATAACTTGAACTTCTGATTGGGCCGCATGTTCTTCAAAATTGTCGGCGGATTCCGAACAATATTACGCCGTAATAAAGCGATATTCAGCTTAATAACGATTAGAAAGGAATTTGATCGTGCATTTCTAACATAAGTTGCGTTGTGTAGGAATTTTTAAATGATAATTTCGACTATATTATTATCAATTATGAATCGGTTATATTATAGTATATACGAAGTATATATCAATCATCGTGTTCATTGGATCACGTTCGCGATGTTCGATTTCGCGGTTGCCCGGTTGCGTAACCGGAAATTCTTCCGTGGAAACTTGCGACATCGAAAGAAAATTCGGAGCAGCGAGAGAAAGTTGCAAGTCATGGTGCCGGTAATGCCTGTCGGTCCGCATCTCAGAAAGTCTGCGTCTCAAGTAAGTCCTAGTCCATAAAAAATTGAAAGTTCAATTTCTTGCGCTACAATTACGACGCGGAAGGTAACAAATTGAAAAATAACGAAATAATTTATTTTTTTTTCGTTAGCAGTATCATGATTGTTGAATATTTTTATCTATAATTTTGCTTTTTACACACTTTTTTAAAAATGTTTAACTGACATATAACAAAATCTTTTTGGGGAAATCAATGCCTGGTAAAAGCTAAGAGATTATTTTAGCTTCACTATTATTGATTTTTGAATATTCATATAAATATAATTAGTTCCGTTCTTTAAGATAGTCTTGTTGACTATGTGTTTAAACGCATAAACGCGCGTTATAAAACCAATACTCTTGACTGATACCAATGGTCGATATTAAAACCGCTTTACATTTACGCAATGCACATAAACAAATACTCTAAACTCATCTTTAATTTGATTACTTCTATTAAAAAAATTATTTTTGCCTAAAAATATATTTCTATGATGTTCTAGTCTATTATTTTCTTTAATACATATAAAATAAAATTTGACTGCTTTGTGGCGTAACAGGCATCATTTTCGCTTAAAAAATATCGTTTTCTCTCTTAAATACTCATGAAAAAATGCAACAAATTTCAATCGTCGAGAAAAGTATTGCAATTTAGTTTTATTAGTACCCGTCCTAGTTGACATGAGGGCTCATGACGCAACATCAACACCACAAGTCCCTTGACAGAGACCAGGCTGGTAGGTGTCTCTTACACCACATGTCCCTTGACAGAGACCAGGCCGGTAGGTGTCTCTTACACCACAAGTCCCTTGACAGAGACCAGGCTACCACAAGTCCCTTGACAGAGACTAGGCTGGTAGGTGTCTCTTACACCACTAGTCCCATGACAGAGACCAGGCTGGTAGGTGTCTCTTACACCACTAGTCCCATGACAGAGACCAGGCTGGTAGGTGTCTCTTACACCACAAGTCCCTTGACAGAGATCAGGCTGGTAGGTGTCTCTTACACCACAAGTTTTCGACGTGTTGCAATCATGCGATGTCACCGTCTGCCCCGTGGCACGAGTTGGGCAATAGAGTTTCACTGTCGCTGTTACCGACGCTCCTGCAAATATAAAACCTGACTTGCTTCCGCGAACTTAGATCACTTCAGGCTGCCATAGAGGCAGCTTAGCTCCAGGAACTCTTCTACATAATTTTCTTGAATGAAAGATTTCCCAGTTTTCAAATCAATTTCAATGTTTTTTTTTATTATTAGTGAAAAGAATTTTTACTGAACGTACTTCTCCCGTTTACATAAGGTTGGGTCCATTTAGGTAGGACCAGAGTCGATGAGCTCAGGCAAAGTTCAGTTTTAACCAATCTTGCCCTAGATTGTTCAACAATTTGGTACGTTATTATCTACGTACGTTATGACCATTTTATTGTTTGTTTACCTCGATTATTTTCTCTATATTGTTTATAATTTTGACTAAACTCAACTTTGTGTTCAAAATGTTCATTCTTTGTTTTCAGAAACCGTTACAATCAACAACGAGTTTTCATTCCGAACAATCCCCCGAACAAAGAGCCATATTCTTTATAATTAGTATTCAATAAGCAAGCTTGTAACTTATCAAAATACTCTTAAATAATTCGTTTATTATTCGAAGTTAGTTTGGCTATAAACTTTGATTTCATTATTATAGTGGAATTTGATAATGGGAAAACAAACTTTCACTTTACCAATAGAATATTATAATAAGAAATAAGCAGTTCTTCCAATTTGCTATTTAGTTGTGAAGAAAGTTATTCAATTGATTAAATTAACCTAAATTTCAAAATAAATGTTCTTGCAATAAACAATGCGTCGTGAGTAGTAAAAATAAACTTTCAAAATTAATTTTTCAGTACCTAGTTTAACACTAAATATTAACGAATTACAGTTCATCCAAGGTAATATTGCTGCAATCGTTTAATTACTTCCTGGAAAGCCATTAACTTAACAAATAAAACTAGATCATTATTTTTTTCGACTAATGTATTTCCTGTCAATGATTGACGTCATTTTGCATCAGTGCTGTATTAGAAAATTTTATTTATATCATCGTGAATTTGGAATTATTTGAAAGTGCTTATCGCCGCGCTTACGGACATGTTTCAGAAATTCTGCAATGTCGCTGAACATCAATATTGAACAAAATCGGCAATTTGCATCGTATATTTCCTGTTATTGGTTTTATTTTATTATACTAAATAATTTATGCTGTCTAAAGTGATAACTATTTGAGGTTTTAATGTTATGAAACACGTTCAGAGCTTATAATACTAGTAGGCTAGCCGGCATTGCCTCGGATTTGGAATCCAGGCAATTTCAGAAACCCTTTATTACAAATCCATGCATCCCAGATACAGCCATCCCTAATCCCAATCTATTTAATAATTTTACAGAGAAGCGCCGTATTTGAACTAAATAAGCGAATTACCTATCCAAAACCATATCCCGCATCAAATTCTGTTTTTAAATTCTGTGGAGAATTGAACCTTTTACGTTTTGAATAAAGTGTATACATGTATAATCTCCCCATCCATTCATCCAAATTCAAACCTCCCCATCAATTTTTTCAATGTTACATACTTCAGCGAATAAAAGTAAATTTTAAGGTAATTTCCGTCAGGATAATTATCGTGGATACGGGCCCGAACAGCCCTATTTTTGCAGCACTAAGGTTTGAACACAAACTTTAAAAATATGCCAAATTACAATTCACTCAATTAAATTCTATCCGGGTTTATTCCAAGCTCCCCTAAAAAATGTATGCACAATAACTTTTTATAAACGTGTGTGTGCATCAAAATTTCAGAAAGATTCCAAACGTTTCTGCCACTCGTGAATATTTTAAGTTTAAGTCGGTCAGCGTCACTCAGTGGTTTGTAAACGAACAAAAAGAGTATTACAATTCAGAGAACCTAACGGAACCATATTCTGTAAGAAGTCATTTCAATATATTGGCCCCACGCTCAAGATGACGGTGAGTCTGAAATATTGTAGTTAGTTATATAATATAGTTGATGAATATTTAACGTTATTTTATTTATATTTCTAATATTTTAATAATGATGTACCACTGTAGGTGCTGAACAATGTCATTAAATTGTTTGTATACTGATCAGGATAATCATATGAGGCTAACTCGAAAACTTCCTCGTTTTTATTAACTTGTTTGATCTTTATTGGTAATTTTAATCAAGTTTTTTGCCTAAATGTATGCCTTCACGTTGAAAGGGACAAATTTTTTAAACAATACAAGTCGGTATTCAATTAAATTTTCAAGAAATGGACATAACATAATTTTTTATATGTAAATGAAGAAAAGAGCTAAATTTAATAATTATTATGTCGTAAAAACGTTTAATTAGTTTTATGTAAAGTTTCGTAAATTAGTTTTTCGTAAATTTGTCTTCTCCGAACAGCCATTAATATTCTTTCTTGCATCTCTTCCTTTAACAATAACAATAATAATCTTAATGACTAATTATTGCTGTCACATAAACAATAGCTAAATTTTTAATTTCAGTGGAACTGCGTCTATGTGCTTCTCTTGCTGGTCCTCTCTGACGGTCATCTCATTGAAGCGTCGCCGGCTTCCATCCCCAATGCTACAAATATTTCTGAAAATTTTCAAAACCAAACTGGGAAAAATACGTTGTCGGTCATTTCTGCAATGGAAAATGGAAACTCGTCTAAAGTAACTAGCGAAGACGCAACTTTTTCATCAAACAGAAAAATTAAGTTCAATTTTGATGGAATCTCTTCACCAGAAACTGAAGAAAAAATATTCAACGCGCACAACAAAGGAAAATCCGGTATTATAAAACATCTCAATGCGCCATCTTCCGCCAATAAAAAAATTACCGAGAAAAAAACGCATATCAATGAAGAATACACAAGTTCAACCAGCAATCATACTTCAGTTGATCGAAAGCCGAAATTGCATCGCCTCATTCCTCCAAAAACAAAGGACTCGAAAATGTCAACTTTTAGAAAACACGTTCATTCAGTTTCAGATAGCGTTGCCGTAGGCAGTGCTCCTATACCTACGTTTATAAAACCTAAAATTGTTACTAGATATTTTAGTTTGACCGAATCCAATGGAAATGATGGGAAATCGTCTGTGACGAGTGACCTCACAGCGTCCGGTACAGTTCCTCTCGGTATGAAAACTAAGCAACTTCTGGCCTCCCCATCAAGTAAGTCATTCACAATAAATTATTATAAATCTTGACCGGACAAAAAATTCAGCTTCGTATCAAATATTCAATAAATCTTTAATAGTGTCATCAAATACTGGTAAATTTATTCGAATCGCATTAAATATGTTGCAAAATAATGAGGATTAAAATTGAAATTGAATTAATTATTTATGTACGCAGACCTAGGACTAGTTATTGTTAGGTTCCTGCTGCGCCACGCCACATAATTAGCTTGCCCTAAGGGTAGACGGCCTCGCATTTTTGCTCTGAAGCCAAATAAGTTCTGAAAAACATCGTTTCTAAGGAGATGCAAGAAAATCCTACGGAGAACTTGTTAAAAAAATTAATTTAATAAACCCTTTGATAAATATTATTATTTTGCGCTCCAAAATATTTTTTACTATAAATGTCTTCATTTGGAAAAAAAAGTAAAAAAATTATATCGACAGGTTATTATTATCGGCCCATCTACGATCACGATAACTACGATCCGCTGCACAAATCTCATCCCGACGATCACGATGGAATCGATAAACACGGCCACGGCCACGACCGTCCTCCATTCACTAACGGTCACAGGTCGCATAACGGCTACGAAAGCAAACATAACAACGGTCATGTCAGTGAACATGGACATGACGGCCGTGAAACATATGATGGGACAGCAGGTTTTGTGGACGACCAGTACGGACATTCTGACACTGCAGCCGTGCAGGTGATTTTGTTACTTCAATTTTATTATTAACAGTGAAAATATATTTTTTCCCTGACGTGTGTAGATAGTTAGTGAAAAGTTGTACGATATTTTTAAGGTAAAAAAAACTTTCGTATTGAAGGAATTCTCCTGTGCCTTACATAACTTCGTTTTTCATTGTCCAGTAAAGCGTAAAATCGATCAGTATATGATTCCAAATCATGATTCTGAGAATAAATACGTTGAGATAACATCACGCTAGAAGTAAATTTCGATGCCGATAAGGAACAGATTTATACAAGCCGACTCACCTTTCATAAATTTTAAACAATCCGTCTTCCCCTAATACATTATTGTTCCTTATATAACATTAACATTTTTCTTTATGTAACATCAATATTTACCTTGGATTGACCTTTTTCCATCGAGTACCTACTACCTAAATTCATCCCTATGTTTTATGACCCTATGTTATCATCCCTATGTTTTTTTATGTGTGTTATGACTGAATTTTTTGTTCTAATTATATATTAACTATGCCCACAGGGGGATCAAAGTGCTGGGGGAGAATCTGTCTCCTCCCACATAGACGACGCAGGGTACAGAGAGGGATCTGTCACCAGTGAAGTAGGCGAGGCTGGCCACGATCACGGAGAAAAAGGATATGTTTCTAAAGGACACGCTGAAGAGGTGGGTGCTTCTCATAGAAAATTACGTAATTAAATCATGAATTAGGCACTTATATCCTTAGTTTGCTTAAATTGCAAGTTAACCATGAATTTAGAAGTAAATAAAACGCCAAGAAAATTCATTTTACCTTCAAATGGTGAAAAAAGCAGTCACAGTATTTAATTCCCAGGCGATTTAACACGAATGTGTCACTTGAATGAATTCTGGCACTTAAAGAGAATCTTTAACCGTACCATAACATCAGGCTAAAATAAAGTCCTACTGATGACAAATAACTTTAAATGTCAGCGTAAGCAATTACCAGATATCCCAACAGAAAATTTTTACTTATTATAAACATTCAAATAAACATAAAAAACTATTACAATGATGATCAGAAAACGAAAATTCCCTTCTGGCTGATCACTAAGTCTATATTAATTTATCAATTATTCTAACCAATAATTCCTTTTTGCCAACGGAACTTTTCTTCAAATAATATTCTAGGACGACTCAATAATAATATTGAATGATAATCAATACCGTATAACAAGAAAAACAATATTCAACCAATCAAAGACTACAAATGTGTAACATCTTATTTAATATTCAACTAATCACTGGCGACTACAATGTAGCAATATAAATATATTTTTTATAATGACTTTTAACGTATAACACGAACGACGTACTCCAGGGCTTCGACAACGTACATCGTAAAGTCGAGTACGGTTATTCGGAGACGTTCGGCGACGAGGACGAGTTTGAATCTCACGACAGCGACCACGACTTGAGTGATTCTTTCCATGACATCGGAGAAGAAGGAGCTTACGAAGAGGGAAATGTGCAGGTGATTAAAAAACTAGCGCTGTTATTTATGTCATTATATCACTTTAAGTAAATCTTTAAACAATATGCCTAATTTTCAACCGCAGCTAATGAGGTTAAACTGAAAATTAATTTGTTTTAGTTTTCAATATTAACTTGTTTCGTTTATTCGTTACCAATTTCAATTTAAAATGTCATAAATTTAGAGGTGTCGGCAAGCCTTGTAATAATAATGTGGCGTTGACGTTGATAAAGCAAAATGTAAATGTTATCGTAGAGTCAAAAAAAGCCCTTAAAAAGAAAGATTTCCGGGGCCTTACTTTACTTAATTTATTTTATATCATTAAAAATCAAAGAATGTTTCTAAGGAGTACCATAAGAATTTTAATCACAACTCACTTTATTTTACACAACTCTGCAATTATTTACGTCGCTAAATTAAGCAATTGTTATAACTTTTTTCGGATTCAGGACCAACACTCCCACGATGTTCACGGGGAAGCAGGAAGTTTAGACAAGTCTGATTTTGAAGAAAATTTTGAAAGAATCAAAGCATCATTTGCCGAAGACGATTATTTTGGCAAACATGATTCTCATGACACTGATCACGGCACTCATGGCAGCCATTTTGATAAATTTGGATCCCGTCGCCATTATATCGATAGTACCCACGATGACCGTCTAGAATCCCATGGAGGTAGCCATCTTAATCCCCACGTAATCCACGGTGGTTTGAAAAATCCGGATGCCTTCAAACTCCATGATAAATCTTACGGAAATCAATACGGAAATCGCGAACAGTCTTTGGATTTTCCGCACTCGCGTGTGTTTGCATCAGTCGACAAAGGTTTCCAATCTGGCTTGAATTTTGCTCCAAACGGCGGGATTCAACACTACAACTCAGATGTGAATTACGGACCGGACAATCAATATGATTCTCCGTTGTTCAGGGGAGATCTCGGATGAATGTTCCATCCCCTTCATATAAACTAAATGTTTTCTGTTTATTATATTGTTGCTGTTACCAGAAAGCAGATTCAAACTCAAGTCTTAAAAATGTTTTCGAGCAGCAGAATATTTGAAACATATGAAATTTTGAAACGTCTGGATGTTCTACACGTCTGATGCCGTGCTAACATCGAATTAGTCTAAATCAGCGCGAATTCTAAAAATTATTATATTTTCATATATTTTATATAAATAATAATAGCACTTATACATCTCACCTACATTAAAAAAGCGAAATAATAGGGAATTTTTTAGTTTATTAATATTATTAGAAAAGATTGTAATGATTAATTAATTGGCTATAAAAGGTTGAACATTCGACGTCGTGGACTGAATAAAAGTTAAATTAAAGAGAAAATTTCTCGCAGTATATTCAAAATAAACAAAAATCGATGAACATTGTTTGTGTTTAGGTTAGGACACAGGTTTTAATTATTAATGTGAATTTAATTATTATACGCATTAATTAATTTTCTTCATATTATCAAGAAAAAGAGGTATAAAAGCTTTCAGGAACTGTGTCATTTCCATACATAGAAATAAATGTTATCATCAATTTAATTCGATATTATATGAAATAAATCAACAGATAAATAATAAACTAATCTACAAACAAGTTATTGCTGTATTCAAAATAATTAAGCTTTCTAAACAGAAAATTTGGCCCAAATAAATTTCAGTATTTTACTTCACAATTTTTGTTGTTCATTAGCACTGATTTCACTAGAAAATTGTTTAAAATACTCTCGAATTAACTCTCATTATTATACTTTGTAAATCTCGTAGTAAAAATTACTTCTATACAGAAAATATGTAATTTTACACATCACATCTTCGTCTCGTGCATAAAAATTATATTAAATTTTTAATTAATTTTGCTTACTTTCATAAAAAATCGCCTTTTTAGTAGTGTTATCAAGTCTAAACTATATTGAAGGACATCAAACGACACCTACCTACATAGGATCTTAATATATGAACATAAACAAAATTTAAATTCACGAAGCCTTTTAAATTCATCATAATTAAACTATGACGAAATACAGTGTCGAAAATTTTCCTACGGAATTCAATGGAAATTTACTTATAATTCTTCTTCTGTTCTATTAATTGAAATAATTAAGCCCATGAATCTGTCGTATTTTGGTTCACTTCATGGAACTTCTCAGGCAATCTTAAATCTTAATGGATCGATATTGATGAAGAATATTTTTATTGAATGTTATCTTTTTATAACGATAACATTAATTATATAAAAACACTTATTACTTCTGCCGTGATATTAAAACTTGAAAGACTTGAACGATTTTCCGCCCCCGAAAGATTTCCCAGCATCAATAAGTCCGCGATCAGAAAAATGTTTCTTGTAGGCGTTCTCGTCGTCGAATTTCTTCTTGAAGCCGAAGGCCTTGTGATGTTTCTTGTCACTGAATGTCTGTGGAAATTGCATTACCTTAATATATTAATAGCAGACATCGGCAGACATTAGGTTTTTAGTTTTTCTGAGAAATTGAACCCAGCAATAATAATCGTGATAATTAATGAATCAAATGTGTTTTTCAATTACTAGACATTTGACAAAATATACTTGGGGAAGACAGATATCTACTGCCAATGACCAATGAGTCGCTACTCAACTGATACTGCACTGATAAAAACCGTATAATATTGGTCAGAATTACGATTTAAATCGCTCTGAAAAGTTCTGTTCAGTTTGCATAATAAAACAAGTCGTTTCTACTGAAGGCAGCAAAAGTTCTTCGGTGACTTAAGTGTCATTTACTTTAAATTCATTTATTAGTATATAAAGAATGAGAATTTCGTGTCATCATCTGACCAGGTCAAGGGGCCTATTTTCGAGTACAAATATATATTGATGAATCAAATTATTATTAATATGACATAAATACAATCATTACTAAAACAGTGTTAAAAAAATTCACGAACCTTATCCCGGTGTCCTTTTCGGTGTTCCTTCTTGAAACCTTTTTTAAAGCCTTTTGATGCCTTTTCCGCCTTCTTGTAGTGACCATGAAAGTCTTCGTAAAACTTTTTGCCCTTACTAAATTCTCCGTCTTTTTCAAAAAATCCCTGCAAAAGAAACAACTTATCAAGTTACCATTATTACCACTCATAAACAAGCCCAAAAGTTTGCAAATTGGTTGTCAGTTGCAGAAATTCTAGGAGGAAAATCTGGATACATGACCATGTAATTAATAGCCGCTGGCCAAAGGAGCTTTGATTCAAAGCAGAGTTTTTACGGACAGAATACTCTGCTAGGATAAAATTTTTCCTGATACTAACTGTATCAGTAATTTGATACATTTGATGAAATGTATACATAATTAACATAGCAAAAAATGAATTTAAATAAAAAAAAACTGATATTAAAATAGTAATTAATAATATACGTTTAAAAATTACTTTTTAAAGACAACACTTCCTAAGAATCCAGTATCTCCAATCTTACAGATGTACAATGAATTTCTCTATATTGAAAAAAAAAATTTTTTTTAATTTCTAAAATCATTTATTTTGACATTTGATTCATGCATTGTCTCCAACTTTACACAAGTTGGCAAAATTTCAGATCGATAGGATAAGTAGAAGTGTATTAAATTTTGATTACAAGATTTGTAGCAGACAGACAGACAAACAGACAGACAAACAAGAAGTGAAGTTAAAGAGAAGTGTTGTAAAAATTAAAGCTGGTTCGTCTTACTGAACTAACTCTTCCCTCGTTTTATCTGAAAAAAAAATTAGGATACAAAAGGCTGATGAAAAATCTTTCAAAATTCATTGGGAAATAAGTTATAAGCTGGATGTACAATATATATTGCAGACTCACGCCTTTGCCGAATTTAGATTTATTGGCCTTTTTATGAGCGTTGTGGCCTTTTTTGCTGGTGTGGCCTTTGTGGCCTTTACTGCCCAGTTTCTCGTCAAGGCTCTTGCTGAAAGACTTCTTCTTGCTGTGGCCTCCTGGTAAGGAAATAATTTGCTATTAATCATAGTGCGAAAAATTATTAATAAGCCAGAAACGGATTGGGAATGCAAAAGTGGAATGACGACTAAAAAAATTTTTAACAAGAAATTTTTTGCAAGTTTAAGTAATCAATAAAGCTGAATATTCGTAGTAACAAGGTTTTAAAATCTTTTTTATATGAACGAAGTCATTTATCCAAACCTAATTCAATATTCTCCGATACACAAATCTTTTTAAACTCATATACTCAATGTAAGTAACGCAACTCCATTTTTGAGTTGAATACAACTTTCAATTATTTTAGAAACAAATTCCAAGAGTTATTCATCAAAATTTTGTTTCAAAATAAATATGAACGATCCCGAAATTCCAAGAGTTATTAACCAAAATTTTTTTAAATAAATATGAACGATCACGATATCGAAGTTTCCTGCATTATTCTATTTCGTCTTTTATCACTCATCGCCTACACCGACCAACATTTTTCACAAGATTTACCTGCAGCTGGAAGCAGTTCATGTTGCACCACTCTAGAATATTGCAGTTTTGTCGGCAGTTTCTTGCTTGTGCCGTTGCCAATAGCAACGGGACCAACGCTTATTTCCATCGCCAGGGTAATAGGCTTGTGTTGATCTCTGGTCCCTGTTGATCTATAATTTTCTCGTGGCTTCTCCAGTTCAGTTTTGTCGGTGGCTTTCATCTCAGTTTTTATAGGGGATGTTTTTGCTTGCTCGGTGTTCTTTTCGCGTATATGATTTCGTTGTGTTTTGTGATTGTCTGGTTTTTCATTTACAGCAATTCGAGAAACTGCAATTTCTGCGTCTAAATAAGTTGGTTCAACATTAGAATGGGATTTAGGTGAGGAATAAGATTCATCATAAAATAGCTTTTCTGTGTCCTTATTTCCTTCTTCTGAAGTCACTGGCTTAAATCTTCTGATGTTTCCATTGGATTTAAAATCTTTATATGTTGTTTCTGTTTCTGACTCTCCGGGAACACCAATATCTTCAGTGCGCGCTGATACTGTGGCACTGAATTCATTTTTGTGGAATTTCTTTGTCAAGGGAATTTTATCAATATGGACATTAGATGTGCTTTCGTTTGCAGGCGAGTTCTTAAGAGTTACACTCATTAATTTTGTCCCATCTTTTTTTCCATCACCCACAGCCCTGCCTTGGACTCCTTTCTCTGTTTTTGTTGAATTTTTATCCGTGTTGTCATTTTTCATTACTCCGTTCGGTTTTTCTGATTGCGAGTTATTTTTAATAAGAATTTCGAAATTTTTATTGGGTTCAACTTTTGATTTTGAGGGTAAAATTACATCACGAGTTTGATCAAACTCCTTGGATGACTTCTGGAAATTATCATTAAATATATCTTCTTCCCTCGAAATTGTTTCATCGAACGATGAAAGTGATCTCGCATTCCTGGAAAATGGAGGCAGCTTTTCAATCTTAGCCGCTACGAAATTCATAACATTTTTGTCCGCATATATCAATGGATGAAGATGTGAACTCGATGCCGAAATTGTTGAGTGTTGAAGATTGGCGTAAACTGCAACTGCAATCATCATTAACTGCAACAAAGTAGTAACGGAAAGTATAAATTATAAAATCATTAAATAATTATTTGCATTGAACATCGAATGCAGGTACACGTTTTGCTGAATAAATTGAAATTAAACCTATTGAAATGAAATATTATTAGAACAAAAATAAATTCAAGTAAATTCAAGTAACTGAACATAGTCAAATTAGCAATGCTTATCGCATAATAACAATTATAATTAGTTACACCATATATACCAATATAATCCTAATATACTCACGGAAAAATCCATTTTCTTCCAGTTTTTGCTCTTATTCAATCACATGCTTTTCTTAAAAAATCTTTATGTTTTTCGACGAATCGAAAGGTAATATGTCCGAAATGTTTAAATTTACAAGCTGTAATCACATTTATTTAATCATTGTGTCAAGTTTCACTGAATCAAATTTCCGCTTCGTGACACCATAATACTCAACTGGCACTCCAATAATGCACTAATTTATTTCTAAACATCAACTCTTAATGAATTTTAATCAGCTGTCTCTGCTGAAATATGTTAATTTCCGTTTCAATGTTTAAACTGATGTCGTTATAATTCGTGGATGGAAGGCATATATGTTTTCGTTAAATTTCGTGGAAAGCGAATTTGTTTTCGTTATAGTCCGTGGAAAGCGTATTTTTCCCGTTATATTTCTTCGAAGGCAGATGAATAATTAGTGAAAAACTTATATGCTTCCGTCATATTTCACGGAAGACTTATTAATTTCCGTTATAATCGAGAAGTGCAGATTTATTTCCGTTACAATTCTTAATCGCGGAAGTTGAAGTCGAAGCAGATTAGTTTCCGAAATAATTAATGGAAGACTTATTTTTTCCGTTATATTTTGCGGAAGACTTATTAATTTCCGTTATAATCGAGGAGTGCAGATTTATTTCCGTTAAAATTCTAGATCGCGGAAGTTGAAGTCGGCGTGCACGGGAGAGGCGTTCGATCGTTGTGATCGCAAGGCGACGAGTGGAACAATGTAGACTCGTGAAGCGGTTTATAGAGTTACACTCGTATTGTTTCCTTCAATAATACTGCACACTGACAGGCATTGTTACCCCAATACAGCACTGATCCTTCTTTGCTGTGTCACTCGATGGATCGTGCGAAGATCCACGCTCTATTTCTTCCGCTGAATTCCATTGTAAACGGAAGGAAGAGCAATGCGATGGACCGTGAGTTGAATTAATGCAGTTTGAGTTTTAGTTCGAGTTAATTTGAATTTTTAAAGTCAATTTTATTTAAATTTGATGTTTGAGTTCATTGAATTTTCCAGAAGCTATCCAATTATTCTCTCGAAACACACGTTTAGCATAACGCAGTATTAATCCTAATGAATATTATGGTCTTTCCATGTGAGACTAAACTAAAGTAAAATAATAATGTCACTAAAATAATAATATCATTATTATTATTGACTAAAATAATAATATTCTGAACTACAAAAATTACTTACTATAATACCTGACTGACGTTCACATGTGAAATTATTCATTAATTGTAAATAATCGTGATTTAATAATTGGAAACTGTACTTCATTCGTTTTCTTTTCAGAAGTTAGGTATATGCATTTTGTCTCCTGAAGAAAACTGAATTTTTCATTAGCCTGCATGTCAATCGAAGGCAGCTACTTGTACGAGTATACATATCTCAGACTTCACCTTCTGTGATATAATGCCTATAATTTCGCTTCTTTTATCTTGTGTCTTTTTTCTCCTCTCAGTGACGTCAAAAAGAACCGGCATTATCCTGCGCAGGCAATACTTAGGTGGCACTTTTTATCGCCCCTATTGAAAATTTCATACTATCCTAGCAGAGCCTTACAATAGATTGTGCAAAATTATATTAATTTCCTTAATCATTTTCAATTAGGTCCGTCACAAAATTGGAAGGTATTACTCTCAGGTGAAATTCTTGACGTTGCAAAGAGAAGATTTGATCGGCGACAATGTTGAAGAGCCTCATGCGGTTTTGATTCTTTGTTCGCCTAAAGCCTTTGTTCGCCCATGCTGAAATTCAACGTAGGATGCAGTATAAGACGTATAAAAAAATCTCGTCAATTTAAAAGCGTCAGTTGAGTAAATAAATTTGAACAAATCTTGCAAATCACAGACTTGTAATCCAGTATTACGAGTCCCAGCTCGAAACAAATGAAATTCCATTTCAAAAAATTCTCCCACTGGAATGTGGAGTCATTCACAATTCTTTTTGCTACTTCCTGAGTTTTAATAAATTACTTTATTATATGTGCTTAACTAATTAACGCGTAGCTATCGACACGGTACTATAATAAATGATGCAGCGGCTGAACTGTGATATTTATTTTAATTGGAACATAAAAAAATGCTGAAACTTACTATTCCTCGCAGTTTAATTCGTAAACTAAATTTGGGAAGGTTTTAAATATATGATACAGTAACTCGGGAAGTGTTTCTATGTATGTCACAGTAATTTGAGAAGTGTTTTTATAAGTGTTACTAAACTAAAACAGTTTTTTTAATTGAAAGAAAGAAGTACAGTCGTCCCGTTGCCATCGCTTGGTGGGCGAGTGATATACATTAAGTAATTTCTTTTTATTGAACCTCGAAGTATATTCATAGTATTAGTATTAGTATAGTATTATTATAGTATTATTTTATAGTAAGTATTCATATATTCATGAAACACTCTTCCAAATAATTTCGCACAAAAATTTTCTGCAGCCTTTGTATCGCATTTTTAAAACGTTTTTAACACGTTTTTCTTAGCTTAGCTTCGCGTTTGTTTGTTTGTTTGTTTGTTTGTTTGTTTGTTTGTTTGTTTGTTGTTAACATTGACAACGAAAATTAGCCCACTTCTGATTGCTCTAGAGACCTGAAATTCGGCATGCAGGCTATTTTCGCCTAACAATTTCAGATACAATTATAAAAACTAGCAATTAGAGACCTAAATTAGCTTAATTGAGTGAAGTATATATATAGGTATATAGTATGTATATATATATAGTATGACGTGCGGGCGCTGACGCTGCGTATCATCGATACGTACGTCAAGGCTAGTAAATTGGCTCGCAACAACGTTTTTCATGTGTAGCAACGGACTAAAAAGGAGAAAATAAAATACTTAAAAAAAACTTTTTAAAAAAACCACGTTTTTCTTGTGGACTAAAAAATAGAAAATAAATTAGGGCTCTCCCCAAAAAACGTGGGTCGGGCTGTACGTTCACCATCAAATTTCCAAAATTCGTGTGTTGTGTGCTTTTCGCTTTAATCATAAATCTGCCCGACACACGTTTTTTGGGGCGAGCCCTAATTTATTTTCTATTTTTTAGTCCACAAGAAAAACGTGGTTTTTTTAAAAAGTTTTTTTTAAGTATTTTATTCTTAGCTTAGCTTCGCGTTTGTTTGTTTGTTGTTAACATTGACAACGAAAATTAGCCCACTTCTGATTGTTCTAGAGATCTGAAATTCGGCATGCAGGCTATTTTCGCCTAACAATTTCAGATGCAATCATAAAAACTTGCAATTAGAGACCTAAATTAGCTTAATCGAGTAAAGTATATATATATATATAGTATATATATAGTATGACGAGCGGGTGCTGACGTTATAGACGAGCAGGCGCTGACGCTGCGTATCATCGATACGTACGTCAAGTCATGCTTTTTAGTCCGTGCAGCAACGGACTAAAAAGGAGAAAATAAAATACTTAAAAATACTTTTTTAAAAAACACGTTTTTCTTGTAGACTAAAAAGTAGAAAATAAATTTTGGCTCGCCCCAAAAAACGTGTGTCGGGTAGAGTTATGATTGAAGCGAAAAGCACACAACACACGAATTTTGGAAATTTGATGTTGAACGATCAGCCCGACCCACGTTTTTTGGGGCGAACCATAATTTATTTTCTACTTTTTAGTCTACAAGAAAAACGTGTTTTTTTAAAAAGTATTTTTAAGTATTTTTTCTTAAGTTTTATTCTTTTTGTGACCCATAGGACTAAGTTGTTCCGATCGAATTGTGCTTTTCGATATGATGTTAGGTCTTGTTTTTCTTTTATGTCTGTCTCAGAATTTTGACTTATAAAATGATATTATTCATTTTTAGATTGTCGAACAGATGATGTAGCTGGACTACGAAACGTTTTCAATATCGATAGTTAAATTTACTTGGCGTTTTATTTGCTTTTAAATTCCTTGGAAATTATGAACGTAATATAGCAATATTTTGTAAAATCTGGTAAACTCTACTACGAATATTTAGTAAATAAAATATGCCTTTAAATGAAATTATGTGCCCATATGAACGACATATAAACTGTGCGGGATCTATCACTTGTAATTGTTAAGTTGCAATAACCCATTAAATGGAATAGGGAAAAGAATATTTCTGGTAGCTGTTAATTTTGGAAATTTGATGGTGAACGTACAGCCCGACCCACGTTTTTTAGGGCGAGCCATAATTTATTTTCTACTTTTTAGTCCACAAGAAAAACGTGGTTTTTTAAAAAGTATTTTTAAGTATTTTATTCATGAGTTCATTCATATATTTCATTCGTTATAAAGTGTCGAATGTCCATTGATTACAAGTGAACAATCTAATCGCAGGTTTTCTCTGAATGTGAACAATTCTAATTGCAGGTTTCCTTTGAATGTAAACAATCCCAATCGTAGGTTTCTTCTGAATGTGAATAATTCTAGTCGCATGTTTCTTCTGAATGTGAACAATTTTAGTCGCATGTTTCTTCTGAATGTGATCAATTCTAATTGCAGGTTTCTTTGAATGTGAACAATCCCAATCGTAGGTTTCTTCTAGATGTGGACAATCCTAATCCCATGTTTCTTCTGAATGTGAACAATTCTAATCGCAGATTTCTTATGATTGTGCTTGTTTTCTCCTCAACCCTCGATGGTAGTTTTTATATTTCCTATGGCTGCTCTTCCTTTCTCCTTGTCTTTCACTTTTATTCTTTAGCTGAAGCTATGACTTTATCTTCTCTTGTTTCTATCCACGGTTAGATCTTGCTTTTCCTCATTTCGCTGGATTTATACATGTATTGTTGTATAGTGTATACACTGTTTCTACCTTTCCAGTATTATCTTTTATTAGTTTTTTCATCAATTTTTTCATCCAGGCGCTATTCCATCCGGGCCATTCTTGCTTGTTACGCTTCATTACTCTTCCACTTTAGTCTTCCTTATTCGCACTGCTACACTTTATCTCAATTTTCTGTGGTGGCTGTAACCTGCTACTCCTCCCACTATTCCCATTGTCTCCCTCCTTCATCACGCTTTCCTCTTTATTTCTTCTCTTCGCATTCTTATCGATTAACTCAATAAATAAGCAACGCATGAAGAATGACAAGTAAAGCTCGATCAAGCTGGTGATGTCTTCTCACTAACTTTATTTCAATAATAATAATTTCAAACATGATCTTTAGTCAATAAGATGGATATAGTTATTAATAATTAATTTGTTATAAAATTTTTAATTATATTTTGAAAGACGTAAATTAATTGAACATGAAATTTACCTCTGCAAGTCATGCGAAATATTTTGCTAGAGCTAATACTACCATCAATTTCCAAAGCCCTTTCTACCCCTCTGCCATTAATTTCATCTACTATATCCTTCTCTCTTTTTATTGCACCCATTTACAATTATTCAAACTGGATGGAGACAAATCAGCGCGCTATTTGTACATATAAGTACATAAACCGTGTACCCTGAGGAGCCCTATATTCAACGTCCTCCTTTGGTGAGACTAAGCCCTGAAGATTAGATACTTCCCATTTATCATTTGGTATTAAAGTCAAGAAATATGGCCTGCGTTTAAAATTAAATGTAGTGGAAATGATAAGAGTCATATTATCATGATATGCTTATATAGAAGCACGGAAAATATCTTCATGACGCCTTTCACCAAACGCTGAGCAAGAAATTTTGGCTTTGATTAAATTGGGACTGAATATATACATTGAATTTGAATAATCTACAAAAAATAATGTCGAAGATAATAAAATAGTAAAGTCCCATTTTAAACAGAATTTATCTTCACAAATATTTATTTAGCTTTTGCAAATAGGATTCATTTGTGGGGAATTGACTTTCCGCGAGTTATTATAGTTATAGTTATTTAGTATGGTCGCGAAAATAGCAGCGCATGAACAAGAATATTCCCCACATGAAGCATGTCCAGAAAAGGGACTCGTTCCATATGAAGTATGTCCAGAAAGGGACTCGCCCCCACATGAAGCATGTCCAGAAAAGGGACTCGTCCCCACATGAAGCGTGTCCAGAAAAGGGACTCGTCCCCACATGAAGCGTGTCCAGAAAGGGACTCGCCCCCACATGAAGCGTATCCAGAAAGGGACTCGTCCCCACATGAAGCGTGTCCAGAAAGGGACTCGTCCCCACATGAAGCGTGTCCAGACCAGGGACTAGTCCCCACATGTAGCGTGTCCAGAAAAAGGACTCGTCCCCACATGAAGCGTGTCCAGAAGAACCAGTCCGATCCTTGAGGGTCGGCGCAATATCTCTTCGTTACTCCCACGCCAGTACTGAGCAACTCCGCTTTGTTGTGGCACTCAATTGCTTAACAAGCCTGCTTGCTTCGATGATCTCGTAAAAACGTCGCTCAAGATCCGCTCTTTGAAAATTACTTGCCATGCTTCGTTGCCGCTCTGGTGCATCGTGCAATCTAGTGCACATTGTGCTACCATTACAAAGTATTTAGGACTGAATACGATGCAGTGTACATCGTAAGAGTACAAGCAGGAGGTGAACGATTTGACTATAATGACATAATTGTGATAAAAACTCAAAATCTAGTCAAAGAAAATTGCAGGATTGTATTCAAATACTCATCAATAAATATACTCGGGAATCAGAGATCTTTATGGACATATGTATTTATTACACTATATATTCCTCTCATGGCAAGCAGCCATGCGAAGAAATATAGCCGTGAATGAATTTAACTTTAACAAGGGACTTACTGAAATTGAGTATTTTGAATGTAACACTAGCAATTGCATAATTAACACTATTGTTGTTGCCATCGCGGACAGGAAGTTTCAAATGTGCCCATTATAATCAAAGTAAAATCATTTAGTAGGTCTTCCCTTCAAACAATGAGTGTAGAATCTGTGTTAATTAAATGTGCATTTACAGTGTTTTACAAGCTAATAAATTTCCTGAAACACGGGTAAATTATTTATTAGAAATTAAAATACCGTTTTGATCATAAAGTGAGCAAATTACTTTGGATAAAATGCACAAGGAGCAAAGTGACATGGTGTGCGACAAGAAAAATGTACGATATTTCACCCTTTGATTTCAAGCAAACTTTTAAAGATACCGATGTCCATTTCATGCGTACTAAAACCAAATAAAAACCCAAGTAAATCTAAAGCATTTTCAAAAATATCTTCAATGACCAAAAGGATACAGTCAGTTTTTCGTAATAAGAAAAAATATTATTAATTTGAAATAACAATAATTAGTAGATACCTACGGTTTACAATAAAACATGTACAGTTTACATCAAAAAACGTAGTTTAAGTGTAAGGCGGTAGCGTGAATAACGCTAAGTGACGCAATAAAGTCGTCGCTATAAATTGCGATCTCAGAGCTCCCTGATGCTCCATTCTCCTCCGACCTCCAACCGACGACGGGAGCTTAGCAGCTGATCTCCCGCTCCCACAAAATTATATCGAAATGATGACCTTTTCTTACAAAGCGGTAACTATAAAATAATTATTTATTTTAAACATTAAAGTGATATAAATTAAATGATGAAATATAATTATTATTGGCTGATCATCTATAATCTTTTTATTTGCCATTGCATTCCAATTCCACATACTGCCTGAAGTGTTTATTGATATCGACTTATGATAATGAAAGAGTCTCACAGTTCTATTGCAGTAGTTATTGAAAGATTAAAATAGTTGATATGTATTATTGGAGTTTAGATATCAATTCGTTAAAGAAAAGCTTATTCCAATTTATATAGTCACATAAACAATCTTTTCGGTAAATATAGATTAAAATAAAAACGCTGGAGTTACCTACTCCTCTATTAAATAATGTTTAAAATTATATCTATGAATTTAAAGTTTATAATTAAACATGAAATAGCTGGTATTTTTTTACGAGTCATTTCAACAGTTTTTCAAGTCTTGCAAATAGTAATTCAAATTAAATAAATATTAAAAAGTAAATAAATTACATTTCAATGGTACCCAAAATGATTAAGATTTTTAGAACAGTCGTAATCAAATAGTTTATTGCGATCAAATTATATAAAATATATACTTTAGAAGCATGTTTGACAACTATTATTGTTTGAATAATTACCTAAGATAACATATAATATGGATAAGTTTATTTATTTTTCCTCTTCAAAACTAAGTTTTCTTAGTTTTTTTCTTTTAACCCTAGAAAAACTTAAAGCTCCTTTTTAAGCGACAATAAAATTTACTCATTGTTTTACGGATTTCAGGTCCCCTTGTTCTTCTTCTTCACCAGCTTTTCTTCAATTACAGTCTCGATTCCTTCACATTCACGACACCTTCAAATTTCAAGAGAATCTGATACCAAAAATTTTCAAAACTTGCTGCCTATCAGCAATGAAGAGCCAGCTGGAAGCATATTAATTTCAGAAAGAAATAAACCTGGATTAATAAATGGTGACAGAGGCCAAGCCGAAAAAGTCGAAAAAATTAGCGATGATGAAACTCGATCAAAAAGAGACACTCGTTCGTCACAGAAGAGTGACAGCAGTGAAGATGATAGTAATAAGAAAAAGCGATCAATTTCAGATGATTTGGAGTCTTGGGACGAAAGCATTGGCACGGACTTTGGTGCTAAAAATTTGGAAAGAACCCAAATTCAAAATTTTCATCTTAGGAATACCAGATCTCTGAAAGATGACGATTATATCAGTCAAGTATCCAAATCAAGCGCACCGTGGATGGCATCTTTCGTTGAAGATATAACTTCGAGGACTAGACGAGATATCCACAACAACAGAGATTCAAAACTGAGCACGAATTACTTCAGAGATTCGCAGGTGAATCGAAGAGCCCAGAGATCGGCTCCTGAGGATCATGGTGGTTCGGGCCGAAGAGATTCAGAGACTCAAGAAGACTCTGAATTCAATCAAAGAAACTTGAAGAAAAGAAGCGTCGTTGTTGCATCTAGAATCCTCAGACAACAACAGAAACAACAACGAGAGCTTCAAAAAATGCGGCCAGATGCATCGCAACAAGTGTCTTCTTACACAGCCTATGAACTGAAACCTGCAGCCACAAGTGAGAATTAACTATATTTTTAATAAATTAGCATTGTAATCATGATTAATTATTTAGAATAATTAATGTTAGTTTAAAATCTTAAATTGAATTGAACTCGAAATGGGGATACAATTTGTACCTAGGATGAAATTATTTACAATAAGTGTTGCTGGATAGACCCTAACAAACCTCTGTACTTTATATTGTGTTGAAATGAATTTTATAGCCTCATAAAATTACACGATCACATGGCATTTGATGGTAATATAGTTACCTCTAAACCACGACGTTTTTTATTGGATAATTTATGTTCAATCAAATCTTTTCATTCAAATAAATAAGCCAATTTTCTATTCACAAATATTGAAAAATAAAATCGTTAATATTCTCGCCGAACGTTGCGATCCAAATCGCAAAATAGATTATGAAAGTCATTTCATTTATAATTTTAAAATTCCATTTTTTTGTCAAATTTTCCATCAAAATAGTAGTCTCTTCCAATAATTTGAGCTTTACTGCTAAGGTAATTTAATAAAATAATTTAATTACTTTCATTTAAAGTCATTGTTATTGTTGTCATTTATCAGTCGGACGTATATTTTTGTTCTGAATTCTCAATATTATTCATACTTTTTACTGAGCTCTCATTTCATAATTTTTCTTAATTCTCACTCCATGATTTTTCGTAATTCCTAATTATTTCTGAATTCTCAATTCATAATTTTTTCCATTCAGAGCATGAAGGCAGTGAGGGCAAAGGCCACAAGAGCGCGGGCCACAAGGCCGGTTTTGTGGCATCTTCGGGCCACAAGTCTGGTGAAGGCCACAAGGCGGGCAAAGGCTTCGATGAGAATCATAAAGGATCCCACGCCTCCAAAGGCGCTTCGGTACGAATCAAAGACATAGCGGTACAAAAGTATTTGTGATTATTGTGATTGTAAGTAGTGGATTAAATATTTTGTATCTAATAATTTGCATTTGATGGGTAACTAATATATTTGAGGTAAAATTATTATAAGTTTGGTAATTGTTGAGTTGAATTTTACGTCACAAAATGATTTTCTAAAGTATGGTCACTGCAGTCCAGCAAGATGTACTAGAGGAAGATCTCATGATGTATCATAAAAAACATCATTTTTTCTAGCAATTGTTCTGTCGCAATTTTTCTGACGCTCTTTGATAGAGAGATCCTCTATAATATGTCCTTAGAGTTAAGATAATCCTATGTAAGAAGCATGAAGGGAAAGATCGTAAGTACTCGCTCATATTGGCGCAGTTTAATTATAAGTTATTTTGCCAAGATATCTTCAACAAAACTTTTTTGTATGAGGTTTCTTCAGTTGCATAAGGAACGAAGTAATAATTGTGTCATTTTCAACTGAGATTGAGTTTATTTTTCAAAGAAAAATAACCATGATAACATTCAACTGAGAACTAAAATGATTTTTCAGGGCCACTCCGGCAGCGGGGGAAAAAAGTATTCGGGCGGTGACCACAAGAGTAGCAGCCACGGCCACTCGTCCTCGGCGGCGAAGGGAGCCAAAGGCCACTCCAGAGGCCACAAGGCGCACCACAGCAAAGGCGCCCACGCCGACGTGAGTAGGGCGCTGAACGAGCATCGCAGCTAACAAATACTGTCTCAATAATTAACTGATTGTTTCTAGTAAAAAAACTATAAACCACTACCAAATAACTTTTGTTTCAGTAACGGTAATTCAACTTGTTGATAAACAAGTGGCATTTTCTGTCCCACCAGTTATTCATTAGAACAAAACAAAAGCTTCGATGTTTGGCAAATCCTCGAATTTTCAAAGTTTAATGACAATCTTATTGAAATAGTGAAACTTTTGACTGTTTGGGCAATTCATTGGTACGTGTTGAGAGAAACTGGCCGTTAACGCTAATAATTATCCGAACATAGCTATTCTTCTATTTAAATAATGTGATAATTCATTTCTCTACGCTTCATACTTCCAGTTTACAGATTCTTTATAAATTTACTAATTAAAATATTATTTGATGCTGTAAACTATTAGGAGCTTCACCTACCTCAGTCCTCAGACGTGTTATCTCTTAATAAAAATACATTAACTGCCAAGGATCGAATCAAGATGCCCAAAATTTTATATTCACTGATAAATTACATCATTGCCGTTCACTTTCTTTAAAAATGAACTGGTAGCGGTTTATACATCATTCAATACCATGTTTCGTGGTATTATGGGGTTGACGTATTCGTTGCAAACCTTGCGGTATTATTTTCGCGAAAATATAGCTGGTAGTCACGTGTTGTTGCACTGAGAGATTCCAGCGAAAATATTTGTAATTTTTCTTAACCACTGCATTTTTTAGAAGACATGTCACAGAGTAAATACGAATAAATTGTAATGTATTATTTTTTATTGATGAGTGGCAAATTGTTATCAAGTTTTAAATTGAGGAATCTTTTGCGCGAGGAATATTGGAATTGTTAATATTATTTTTAATTTGATCTAAGAAGTGATTTTTTCTGCTGATTGTTTTATAAGTTATTCGGAAACTTTTTCAAATGGTATCTGAATGCCTTAGTGTACATTTTATATGAGTGAATTAAACTTTTTTATACCTTGGGCCGTACATTCAGAACTCACTTCAGTACATGTATACTGTATGCTTAGGTGCACGTAGAGGCCGATTTCTCTATTGTGATTGTGGGTTTCAGCTTGAAAATACGTCCGTTTCTGGTTGTCGTAGTTACGAACTCGTAACATTATTTATAGTACGTCCCCAGAATAATATCTAATACAGTTAGCAGAGAAACACAGCGTTATTTCAACTCTGTATCTCTGTTTGTTGTCCAGGGTTTCAAAGCCGAGAAGAACAAGCAGGAGTCTGGCGGTAAGAAAAGCTTCTACGACGACAGCGACCACAAAGGCTACCACAGCAAGTACGATCATTACGACTCATACCACGAGAGCACCGCCGGGGGCACTGAAGAGAAGGGCAGCCATGCGGTGAGTGATTTGACTGCCTATTGGTGAGATTTATCTAATATTACTTCTTCTTCTTCTTAGTCTTTTCATTCTTCTTTTTCGTTTTTTACAACACTTCTCTTTAACTTAATTTCTTGTTGTTTGTCTGCTACAAATCTTGTAATCGAAATTTAATACACTTCTACCTACCCTATCGATCTGAAATTTTGCACACTTATGTAAAGTTGGAGACAATGCATGAATCAAATATCAAAATAAATGACTTTGAAAAAAAAATTCAATATTAAAAAAATTGAAAAAATAATTTCGTCAGCTACAAATCTTATAACTGATATTTGACACACTTTTACCTGTCTAATTGATCTGAAATTTTGCACACTTGTGTGAAGTCAAAGGCAATGCATGAATCAATTAACAGAATAAATAATTTTGAAAAAATTATAAAATAAAAAAAATATATATTAAAAAAATTGGAAAATAGTTTTTTAATTCGAAAATTGAATGAGAAATTCATTTTATATCTGTAAGATATGAGACACTGGATTCTTTGGAAGTGTTGTCTTTAAAAAAGTAATTTTTAAACGTATATTATTTCATTCTTCTTCTTCATATTTTCGTTCTTATACTTCGTCTCTTCCTTCTTCTTCTTCGCCTTTTATTTTCCTGTTCTTCTCCGTCATTCACATCGGAGAACACAACTGGAAAACAATATTAAAAGAACATGAAAACAAATGGCCAACCGCTAGAAATGGTTATGTGTTTAATTAATGGTTTCAATTCAAATAAAATCTTTAAATGGATTAATGAATTGGAAAGAGCATCAGACTAGCCTGATAACATTGACCTTATCAGTAAAGTACCTAATCGTAGAAGGTTAATTTGATTTTGGTTAATTCGACTTGACTCTGAATTTATTTTCATTCTAAATATATTCTATTCGCTCCTAAATTTCTGCGGAGAAAAATGCTGGCAATGAAATTATTCCATTTTTATATTTTTAATTCTCATTCCATATTAAATGCCAGTAATTTTTGTCGTTAATTTTCATCAAACCTTTTTTTAATCTGCCTAATATGTTCGTGATAATATTGTGTGTTGATGTTCGGTTTCTTGATGCTTGTGATATTCATTTCTTATTTGCATAATATGTATTTTCTAATATTGTGTGTTGATGTTCTGTTTAATGATGCATGTGATATTTTTATCCTAATTGCACTATATGTACATGATAATATTATGTGTCGATGTTCTGTTCATTGATGCATGTGATATTTATTTCCTAATTGCACAATATATACATGATAATATTATGTGTTTATGTTCTGTTTATTGATGCTTATGATATTTATATTCATTGCATAATATATATGTTATGTTATTGCGAGTTGATGTTCTGTTTATCTATGCAAGTGATATTTATACCCTAATTGCACATTATATACATGATAATATTATGTGTTTATGTTCTGTTTATTGATGCATGTGATATTTATTTCCTAATTGCACATAGTCTTTGAAAAAACACGACGCCCACGGCGAGAAAGGCCACCACGAGAGCGCTGACAAGTCTGAGCACAAAGCTGACCATGCCGACAAACATGCCCACAAAGACAAGGCAGCGCACACTGAAACATCTGAAAAAACTGCTTCAAACGATGCCAAACATGTGAGCAAACACTGAATATTAACGAGAATGTGAAACATAACATCTACGAAAAAGTGTCAGGCAACCATTGAAGAAAGTTTGCAAGGCAGGAGCTGGTTAAAGAAAGCGTTTCTTCAAAAACAATTTCAAGACCATCACAGACTTATTTGAGTTTATGTTTTTCACAAAGCCGATCATCTGATATTCCGAGAACTTATTGTACTCGAAATACCATAATTAGTTACATGATTGACAAGAGATAACTTTAAAAAATAAATCTATAATAGTAGATATCGATGTCTCGACAAACCCGCTAAAATAACTAATGACAAATGTTCAAATTTTCAAATAATGAATAGATACTAGATTCAATAGCCACCTTTGTTTTAAATCACCAAGAGTTTCATGAGTTCATGTTTGATTACTGACCGATCACAAGCTATATTCTAACGAATCATAGAAAATTAGTCTAAATTCTTGTGTTCAATTTTTTTCGATTTACAATAACTCGGCATTCAATTATAAGGTTTAAAATCAACTTTTGCTTCAATAAGAAAGGTTCATAAATGAGATTTTTTGCATTTCATATGAAATTTTTAGGTTTTGAAAATTTTAAATTAAAGTAAACTGTGAATAACAAAAAAGGTGTTTCAAGTTCGAATAAAAGAAACTTCGAAGTTTCACAACAATCATTCAAATAATTCGAATTTTTCATCTTATATTAAATACACTACTTGTGAATACGGTTCTGAAACAATACCATTTTAATGAAAATGTTCAAATGAATATTATAATATTTCCTTGCCGAACAATCAAAGATTATTGGGAACGAACATCCTTGGCATTTACTATAAACTTTCATATATAAAGATAATTTACGATGAAAAAGGTTATTGTAAACCGAATGACGTTTTTTTAAAGAAACAGCTTTAGTTTCATTAGTACAAACGTGACAAGAAATGAAAAATCAAAACAGAATATCAAACTTGAGATAAAAAAATTAAATTAACTTTTATTTCCTCTGAAAATCGGTCAAGAAAATTGGAATTTAATCATTCAATTTCTTTTAAAGGCTACCACACCCCATCTTCTTGTTAAAAAAACACAAGATAAGTCATTTAATTTTCGATTTCGGTGTGACAATAATAATCATTAATTGGGTATTTCCTTCATCTGTCCCAACTCGGCTCCCAAGATTACATCAACTGTTTACATCCGTCCCATATGATTGCAGTGTACGAAATAAATTTCTATAGATAAGCTGATTACATTGTGCGTTAACAATTCTATGGCCCCGACTTGGTACATGTAATTGTTCCTACCTCATCTTGTTACCTTAATCTTGTCCTTCCTTTGTTTTTGCCTGTTCTTGTTGAAACGAAAAATCGATCGATACGAAAAATTTCGACTGCCAACATTTTGTCTTATTTCCCCTATACAACGCCTAGACAATCTGGATAAATTATAAAATCGAGGTTACGAGATAATCGAATTCTAATGTCGCATGTAACAAATTCATGCAATTAAATTTCCTTTTTGCAGTAAGGAAATTTCGTGAAGCATTGTACTAAGAGCACAAAATTCTATCTGAAGTCTGTCAGAGGGCTGTCAGCGTGCTGTCAGCGTGCTGTCAGAAGGCTGTCATCATTCTGTTGAAGTCAAAGCTATATCATTGCCCGCACTGAAAAATAATAGAAATTTCTGCCTAGCCGACGTATGATCGAAGATCTTTTGGTGCCGTTGATGCTGAAATTTTTACCAGAGGCTTCTGCCAATTCTTTTCTTGTGCATTTTTACAAAATATAATTTCATCGATTGAAATTGTGAGTCTGAAATGTTTTCTGAATCGAATTCGGTTTTCATCAGTCTGCAAAACAAATCAAAATGCATTGATATTATTCTAATTGTTATGAATGGTCGCGTACGACATGGTTATCGATCTTAATTCAGTTCCGTCACCTTTTTGGGGAATTTGATGCTTCCGGAAAATACTAATAAATGTGGGGAGCAACAGCTGCTTGTACAACCGACTGCCTAAGAGTGCTCATTAGGCCTTGTCTGCCGCTAACTAATACTAAAGCCTCGCAATTATTACCATTATTAGCCTTTTTCAAATTTCCCCTTTCTTTCTGATGTGCACTGTCGCATTGTGAAAAGTTTCAGTCTACTACTACGGCCATTAATAATAATTAATCTAATTGATGTATTGGAAAGCCAGACCCATGCTGTATTTCAACCTCTGCCTTAATGCTCGTGAAATAACAACACCCTGAGTTGGGTTTAGAAAGATAAACATTACTGCTGGCTGTGGGCGGTAGCTAATGAAATTTGACGCACACAACTCAGGCCTCATGTCACGTTCTTCATTATTTGAACAGGAAAAATACACGTGCATTCAAAATTCCATGATATGAAAATAGTGTCACAAACAGACTCCAAAAATGGGTTCATGAATGGCCGGTTCCGAAATGCATTTAGTAGCACACCAGCTATTCATTCACATTGTAATGCCACGTCACGATCCCCTTTTTCTTAAATATTTTTATGAATTAACATATTATCTATGAAATTATTCATATATGCATGTATGTTATCGAAGGTAATTTTTAAATACATTTAGTTTGTGTTTAATGATCCAATACTTGAATGCTACGAGGCTGGGGGCTGGCATGGAAAAATATACTCAATGGCAGGGAACTGATCAAGAGCATGCAGACGCAGCATATATGAACTCAATGAGGATGATTAAAAAATGCTTGAAATCTCATGAAAAATTTTTTATTGCTGCTACAAGGGCTATTTGCGATCAAGCGAATACGAAATGAAGAGCGGAGCTTGTTAGTATCCAACGATTTTTGGATATCAATTATTGAATTGACGGACACATAGGAAAGTTCAGTTCAAATCATCGAATTATTAAGCCGCATCGCATCACCTAATTCAACTTCCTGTACAGAGATTATTAGTTACTAGCCAAATTAATTGTATTTTGTCGTCAGAAAATATGTGAATACGAAATAGTGCGACGTCATGGTATCCCCATTAAGTCATAGTATTGCATGCAAAAATTTTTGTCGTCTTATTTTTATACACTGTTTCCGGTATGTCATTGCATGTCATGCAAAATTTTTTCCTCTATCAATAGTCTGGACTCTATACTAATATTTTTTACGTTCTTTGCTGAATCACACACGTTTTTATTTAACTAGCATTTTAGCCCTCGTGGCCCAGGATCGATAATCCTTGCAAATTAATTATCCTAATCCAACGTCACGAATCCCATCAATTACACGAAATTCAGTATAGTTTGCAACAATAATTAAGAATCAATTCCAAAAATTACATCGATGATTGCTGCCACCAATGATTTCAACGGGTTTCTATCGCGACTTTACCTCGCGCACGCGGTGTTTAAAATACAAGTCTCGATCGGGCTGGCTGAACTTGAACACTTGCAATTGCCTTCGTAACAATAAACAAAGCGTTTCAGCTTGGGTGTGTAGAACACGTAATCATCCTTAACTTTTAGCGTTCGAACCTCCATGCGTTACTTATAGGTCTTCAAGGAATTCGACGACATTCATCTAGGATGTAAAGAACGCGACACCTGCCGCAACTTCTAATATACGAACTTTCAATGCGTTACTTCAAAATTTGCTGGGAATTCGACGATTTTCAGCTAGATCCTAGCTAGTGTATTATTACCTCATTTGAGGTAATAAACAGTAAAGTTCCTTAAACAGTACAGTTAAACAGTACAGTTTAAAACAGTACAGTTCCTAGCTGCTAGAAACTGTAGAACGCGTCACTTACCTTAAGAGACACTTGTTTAGAGACACACACTCAAGGTCATGCTGCAAGCACCACCTCTGACGGCTGCCAAGCGCCGTCCACCAGCGACATCGAGAAATCAACTAAACTTCCCGAAACTAAACTAAATCAACCCCTTTCGGGTTGGGAGTGGAGAACGCACCTGCCTTAACTATTGACGTTTGAACATCAATTTCGCAAGTCCAGAGCGTTTCTTAAACCTCACAGAGCGCTTGGCTTAGCTCTCAATATTAATCCTAAGCTCGTTAAACGGAAAATTGTTGAGCAGACTAAGCGTGACGCAAATAGTCATTTTTCTTTCTGGAATGAAGAGCGCGGTGTTCTGGCGCTTTTTTTATAGGACTTCAAAAAAAGTATCAGCGCCTGTTAAAAAAGTAATGTTGGCTCATGTACTTTTTTCGTACTTTCATGTTCAACGCTAAAAATCATTTTCTAAATGCATTCAACCATGTATTTTGTAGCGATTTGAAAGCACAAATAGCGAGTAGTCGATTGGAAGTTGAAAGTACCACGATAGCAGTTATTGAATTTTACGCTATACTGCAACCGTTTTTTGAAGATGTACGTGGTGCGAAATCGTTTGTTACTGACTTTTTTCACAACTCTATCATCGAATCAATTATTTTTGAATGACAACTTGCAATGTGAATAATAATCCCTACTTCAGAAACACAACTTTCCAAATTTAACGAAAATTTTTTTTCATTAGGGAATTTCTGCTGTACTCGTAATTCTTTCAACTTCTAATAATAAGAACATAAGACAGAATACAAAATTAAAATACCTATTTCAACAACTCAGAATGCAAGAATACTGCAATTAAACTTTTTTTTCTGACATTTCCCATAAAATGACGCTCAAAAAAATGTTGTGAAATTTTTACCAACGTGCAATGCATTTTGAAAATTTGCCCGGTGTATTTTTCACCGAAATTCAAGCGGCAGTAATCAAATTAGTTGTCAAAATATTCAATCAGAATAAAAATGTATATTACTCCGAACTGCTATTAAACTTAAAATTACTTCAGGAAATAATTCTGATTCTAAGCGATTCCCTAACTTTGATGCTTCCGATTAAAAAAATCCTAACCTGTAATTGCAGCGCATGTCAAGCAGCGTTCCCGTTACGCCTGCTTTTGAACAATGAGTCTCAACGCGCAAGCACAATTGACGAAAATCAATCAGAGACAACAAATTCCTTCAGTTCGTTGAATGAAGGATTAGGAAATCTTCGTGAAGGACTATCTTCATGAAGAAGGATCATTTTCATGAATTAGGATTATCTTCAAAGAAGGATTATCTTCATGAAGAAGATAATCCTGCACGTGGAGTACGAATTGAAAGATACCAGAAAATCTCTTACGAGCTCAAAAGTTTGTCTCCCTGAGGGCAGCTGTTTCCCAGACATGTTTTGGTTTATGCAAGTCAATGTATAACTTCTGTTCCATAACTTCAATTTGAAATTCAATACAAAACAAAACACCTCTTAAGCTCAAATTTTAGTGGATTGTTTGTAACAACAGAGACAAAAAACTACCGAATTTGTCGCAAATTGCGTGTCTATAATAAAAATACTTAGTGATGCCTTATGCGCTTATTAAAGAGGTTCATTTGAAAATTATAAAATTTCTCAGAGAATTAATTTTTCAAAATCGTGAAATTCTTATTGAATTTCGGGATTAAAAAATGTTGTCGTGGTCATAGTGACATAAGCAGGACAAAAGCAATTTCACATCTTCGTAGGTACCAGAAGTAGCAAAAATTTTCCACAAACTTTTTTAGTTACCTACACAAACATTAAGAGGCAGATCGTATATGTGATATATTGTTTACACATGATTTCATGGTGGCAACCTTGTAGCATGTCTATGTAGTTACCACAGCTTTTAAATATTGCTACTTCCATGCTTAGTTATCAAATTTTTGACTCAGTTGCTACACAAAAATGCCGATGACACAAAAGTTTATAATACAGTTAAGGATGCGTCAAATAAAATGCAACTGCAAAATGATCTTGATAGTTTAGTTGACTGGGCTGATGCGTGGCAGCTGCGTTTCAATGCTGACAAGTGCAAAGTACTTCACCTCGGCAAGAACAATGAACAGCAAGCTTACAGCATGAGAAAACACGGTTGCAACGAGAGGGTTATGATTGAGAAGTCTTGCGTGGAAAAAGATCTTGGAGTTTGTGTCGACAGGGAGCTAAAATTTTATAGGCATATTGAAACGCAATTTAATACATCCAATAAACTGCTTGGGCTGATCAGACGCTCCTACGAGTACCTAGATATAGAAATGATGAAGCTGTTGTTCACCTCTGTCGTGCGCCCAAACCTAGAGTTTGGAAACGTTGTGTGGTCACCGAGACTTGAAAAGGACAAAAATTTAGTTGAGAGTGTTCAAAGACGTGCAACAAGGATAATACCAGGATTAAAGGGCAAGTCTTATGAAGAAAGATTGAAGATTATGAAGCTTCCCAGTCTCCGTTATCGTCGCCTGCGTGGTGACCTCATTGAAGTATACAAGTATACTCATGGTTTGTACAAGGTCCCAGAAGGATTACTAGAATTTGAAACAAGAACCAACACCAGGGGCCACAGCTATAAACTAAAAAAACTGCGGTTCAACTTATCCACGCGACAACATTTCTTCTCGCTTCGAGTCACTGACATGTGGAACAGCCTCCCTGAAGATATTGTTGACGCTCCGAGTATGAACGCGTTCAAGAACAGACTAGACAAGGCCATGCATGAGCATATGTTCAGTCTTAAAATGCCTCGTACCCTACGGAACAACTGATATCTAGAAGCGATTTTAAATCTACCGTCCGTAAGGCCAGTCTAGTCAAGAAAAGTACAAGAATCGGCGACAGGCCTATCCAGGCCTATTTATTTAATGCCGAAGATACTATACTCTACATGCTCAGGCTGATGCTACATCCGTCAACCTGTTTTTGCTTCATTCATAGATAGTTGCCACGATTTTGACCAAGTTGCGACTTACGTACGCTGATTCTACAAACGCGGTTCTGTTTTCGATACATAGTTGAATAGTCATACATACATAGTCTAACACATAGTTAACTAGTCACGACTTTGAATGAGTTGATACTGATGCTATAGCCACGGATCTGTTGTCGCTACATGGTTGCGTGGTTACGCATTTCAGTGCAGTCACTGTGGAGCGTGAAGAGACTGCTGTATTTAGCAGTTGCTCAAGAGAAAGACGCTGCAGTGTTGTTGTGACATCCTCTTGCCTAAGCCACGTTCTCGGTAATTAATGTTTTAGTGTTTGGAATGCGATCCTTCCTTTGTCTTGAGCTGTTGTAAGACTAGAAAAATTGAACTTAATTTTTTAATTTACCAATACTGCCCTATGAGAGAGAGCAATCATTTATTAAGCTGAAAATAAACTATTCTTTCATTTGTGAGAGAATTATGTGCTTAATTTATTGATGAGGAAGTGAGATAGAGGAATTTCACTTACGTTTTTGTCCAAAACCAATGACTGTTCAAGTGCAACCCTTGATCGGAGAGAGGGAAATGAAGTATTCATGTTGACAACATCGAAAAATTAGAACAACAAAGTTAGAAAATATACAATAAATATTAAATAAATAAAATAGAGACATAAAAAATCAATTAGCAATAAAGTGTGATGAGTGAACATGAACCCTAATAGTGTGTTGATGAGCATGAACTCTAATTAATAGTGTGAACATAATTTCGGTACATAATAATATTTTGCGTTAATCAGTACAAAACATATAATTATTGAGATTGCAATTTCACTGTACTGATATCTTGAGATCGTAATTTTTATGAAAGTCTCAATTTTTTTGCATTCACAAAACACAACGCACTATCACAGTGGGTTTTTTAATATTCCGAGTTTGCTAAACGCTTAGTTTTTTAATTTGAATAATTTAGTTCATATTTTGTGAACAATTTGGTGAAATTGTGTATTAATTTTTTTACAATGTTTACTATTAATGAACACCATGCCATCGCGGATTTTTCCTTAATTACTATTCGAATAAATATCAAATTTTATCTATATTTATTGCTCAATCACTGTATTGATAGAAAAAAAGAGCGGAATTGACTTTTACGAAATGATGTCTGAGGAAACTTTATGTTGAGTTCATTTATTCATGCATGATAATCAACAAACATTGTTAGGGAACGCAGTGCCATAGTTTTATTTCAAGTTAGGTATTTCTGATTTTGGTTTTGAGTCACCTTTGACGCGATCTTCTTGAGACATTATCTGTACTGATTCATTGATTTGTGATCCACCACGAAGGTGTGCGTTATTGTGCTATTATATGTTCAGTTTACATATGAAATAAGAATAGTCGTAAAATTGTAGCGGTGTTGATATAGTTAGTCAGTTATTGTGAAGTTAAATATAAATTTTTCTATTTATTTGTAAAGTGCGTTATGTATCAGTGTCTGTTTTTTTTCAGTTAGTTATCACTAATATTAAATTCTTATCTATCTAGCCATTTCAGAACAGCTCTGAATCTTGAGTCGGATTCTTGAATCCAAACTTGAGACTTGATCGAGGTGCAATAGGCATGAACAAAGGAAACACACAGTTTACTTATTTGTATTTCTGTATTTGAAGTTAATTTATTATTATTATTTATTTGTCTCTATCCTCACGACAACATTAAAATTCAACTCCATTACATAACTTTTTTTCCAGATTATGTCTCTTTATTTTGTCCGGGGTTGACTTCCCTCATAGAAAGAGATGATCATGTGGGCTGTGTTCAGCAAGGTAACAATATACAAACTAATTTATCCAGTTGGTATTTTGTATTTACAACTTATTACCGTTAACTCATTGCATTCAAATGCACACCACGTCGAAAACCATGGATTCTCCCAGCTAGAAAATTTTGATCAGATTTTTGCCGAAGGAGAATTCATTGCAACTTCAACAGAAATTCCAAGAGCCCTTAATCAATTGGGAAAAGAAATCTCTAAACCCAAGGATCCTAAAACAAAAACATCCACAGCCGAGATAATTAAGGACAAACAAAAAGAAAATGAAAAATCTTTGAATATCTCTGATGGGAAGAAAGCTGAGAATGAAATTTCTAATGTTGACAAGACCGGAGTTTCGTTCAGTGCAAATTCATCAAATGCTAACAATAAAAGTATAAATTTTCTTGGTTCATTGGAAGAATTGGAACTTTTGATTCATAATGAAACGAACTCGGAGGATGGAGTTTCATCAACTATACGGACGCGAAGTTTACGAAAACACAACTTTGGGAAAAAGACGGTTCCTTCAATCAAAACAGATGCAGGGATAAGCAATGGACCTAAAACTATTGAGGAAAAAGCTGAAATAATTTACGGAAAACCAGGTGCAAAAATAAGAGTGCTGTCTCGTGCTTCTCAATGGCAACTGCTCAATGAAAGCGACAGAGCAGGAGAATCAAACATGAAAGTAAAGGGAACACAAAATAACTCAACTAAAACAACCACAGAGCCCTACATAACAACCGTGCTATCAACAGAAACGACTGATCAATCAATTAAAACTACAGAAGAAATAGGAATAACTAAGCTACCAATTGAAGCAACTTCGTTACACTCTGGAATAATCATGGTTTCGACTGAAGTAACTGATGAACAAAAGAAAAACAAGACAAAATTGAAAACATTCCAGACATTCCCGAGGGAATCAGAAGCAATAACCACCGAACAAGGATTAGAAGACAGAAAACAATTTCCTCTTTCCAATGTAACTTTCGAAGAAACTATTGGACCAAAATCAGTAAGCAATGAGCTTTGGATGCCATATAAGGATCCAGAGGCAAGAATTACGGAATTAATGCAGAGAACCACTGAACGGAGGAGGAGGTCAAAAGAACCAATATCAAGAAACAAGGAAGCGGCAGCAAAAACTGATGATTCTATTGCCAAAGCTAAAAATTCGACCACTGATATAGGGCAATCGAAAAGGGAAATCCCGAAACTAAAAAATGCTTATAGTTCCATAAACAACGTAGCCACCAATGCATCCGACTCATTAAAAGCAGATTTTCTAATTAAACTAACAATATTAGATAATGAAAACAAAAAGCCAGAGACTAGCGTGAAATTAACAAAATTAATTTCCAATAATACACAAATGAGAAATATGAATTCCAAGAAGATATTACCATCCTCGAAATCAATAATTTACAATTCTGGTACGGTATCTGACATCTCATCAGTTACAAAGAATTCTTCACTCGATAAGATATCTTCAATCCTGAAAAAGTTAAAAGAAGTAGCGGTAACTGACAAGCACCAATTAAAACGAACCAAACGCAATGTTGTATTAAAGAAAGAAGCCTCCGACTTGGGATCCGAATTTCAAAGTGCAGCGATAAACTTGTCATGGAAGTTTCTAAACGACAAGATTTCTGGAACAGACGTCAAGAAAACTCACCCTAGTAAACCTCGACTCGGTGAATATTCCAGAGCTCAGATCATGAGAAGCTTTTTGATGCACATTGAAACATTTTTTCTTTTGATGCAATTTTTTCAATTCCATTTTATCACTAAAAATTAATATACATGTCATTAATAATATTAAATTTTCTTAGCTAACATGTCTTGAAATTGTGGTTTATTCCTCAAAAGATTCCTCAAAAGATAATGACACAAAATAAAACAAATTATGATCGATCAAATGATACTCTTACCGTGCAGAAAGATCCGAGCGAACAGCTTCATATGAAGTAAGCGAGTCAGAACCCGTTGTTCTCTTGCTACACAAGGTGAGTAGAGGATGGGTAGTTTCAGTAATCAGGCCAAAACATTGTTATCAAAATATTTTTGATAACATATAAAAAATATTACATTAAAATGTATTTTGATAACAATGCAAATTTTTAAGAACATTTAATTCAATGGGTATGATAACATGTTATAGATTTGATTAAAATCAATCATTAATAGCCCATTTCTAACCAGATAATAGCCCATTTCTTCGCAGATGTCTTCCTTAGCGATTTGTTTTATGTGCCTTGCAAAATTAATGTCTTTTTGAACTTATAAGCTGTTAGTAATCAATTACTTACAGATTAGGCCTTTTTTCATTCAATTACGCCTTTTTTCATTCAATTCCATGTGTCAACTTGATCATCGACTTAGAGTTAGACTATCTAACGGACGAAAATTGTATCGTTTGTTAAAAAATTAAATTTATTTTCTATCCTTTCCAGATTTTTGATACAAGAATATTCAATGCACATGCTGCTGAATCTTCGATAGAACCCAGTCTCACCAATATAAAGAAGAAAAATTTGCAAAACGAAATTTCTAGAAAATCTTTCGACGCTGCATCAAAGCGAAAACTAAAGAAACTACAAGACAGATCGCAGAAAATGAAAAACAATCCGTATATTGTTCACAATGACAATGAAATGCTGGCTTCTAATATTGATGGTGATTTAGAACACTGGTACGCCACAAATGAAATAAAAGATATTCTAACATGTTCCGAAGCTCAAGATTCTCTCTTACCATGTCAAAACTCGAAGAAAATCTACAATAAAATTTTTGAATACAAGTTTCCTTCGTCCGGTGCTGTAGTTCTGCAGAAACTTCACTCCTCCGAATACAACTCAAAGTCCATACCAAAATATCCTTCACGTGAAAAGAGCCAACCTTCATTTATAAAAAGAGGGATTACCGTGGAAAGATTTAAGAATGTGAATGATGTAAGCGCTGAGAGGAGAGTCCATCACATAACAGGATCAAACAATAAAGATGGCAAACTAAAAACGGATGAGATGGACAATTCTGAAGAAAATACCAGCTCGTTTAATGCTAACACCAAACCCGGTGTTTCCATGAGGTCATCTTCCAAGATAGAAAATGCAGTGACTAAACCCCAGGTCGTCACTGAGCTCAATTGGCAAGATGTGAATGAAATCTTCGATTCGTATTGGGACAGAAAAATAAAAACAAAGAACGTATATGATACAACACACCTAAAGAAAATTAAAGATATGACTGCAAAAGGACAATTTTTAATTGAGAAACGAAAATTTTCAAACGATAAAGAAAATATCAAGCAACCTAACCTTGCATCAAATGCAAAAACTATTCCAATCTATTTTTTCACTGATGTAAATGAACTGCATAGAAAAAATAACAACCAAAGTAAGATAGTACGTGCAACGGAAAATGTGAATTTAACTCCACACGCTTCTGAAATCATAGAACATCGTCTGAATGATAGCCAGGGGTATTTTGAATCCGTTTCTTTACATGGTGGCCCTGAGAATGCCCACATCACTGATAGCCGCCTACGAGTGGACCTCGGGCCTTACAAAATAACTGGTGGAAAAGATAATCTTCAAAAGTATAAGGAGAGTTGGAGTCATGATGATTTAACTGAAAACAAATTTACTAAGGATACAGGATCTCCCCGTATTGCTAGAGCACCTTTAGTTGAATCCAAACGAGCAGAGTTCCCAGAAAATTTCGTCAGACTCAATGTGAAGGCAGCTTCGTCTAAAACTAAATCCACCAGAATTAGATCAAATGACCGTCAGAAAAATGAACAACTGAACAACCAGAAAAACAATATAGGACCACTCAGAACAGCGCGTCTTGGAGCATCAAAGGTTCCCATAAAATCGTCTAAAAGCCAAAAAACTCCGCACGAGATTGAAATCAGCAGCTACAGTTATGTTCCTAAGCTTGAAAAAGAGACCAATAATATAAATATATTAAATATTGATCATGATGACCTCACAACAGCTGGAAAAAGTTCACAGACATCAAGTACTCGTATTACCCCACATCAAAGTGGAGTCAATCGAAGAAATATGTTTGTGATGAAAAAATCTAAAGACGGAGGATCTGAGAACAATTCTTCAAAGGAACATCTTCAAGCAAGCATAATGAAGAAAAACAGGAGGTCTCGCTACCGAAGACCAAACAAATCTAAAAACAGATATTCCAGTGGTGCCAGACCTTTCCACAAAGAAACTTATCGGAATTCAAAATCAAACTCAATTGGGAAAGAAATTCCCGGCATCATGACAGAGGATGCAAAGATAAATCCAGACTCCCCTACAAGTAAAAATAGCGTACGTGATAAAGTGTCTCCACACAAGTCGAAAGACGATAAAAATGGAATTCATCCTCAAGAAAGTAAGAACCATCCCAAGAAAGAAAATATTGACGAATCAGATCAATATGAAGACTATCCGGACTACACCATCGATGACAGTGACTATCCTGAGGAGAGTGACGACTATCCCTTACCTCAGGAAGACTATGACCAACTCCACGACGAAGTCTTTGGTGGCAAGAGAACACCAATACATGAAGACCTCGAAAATAATGGTGTAGATCAATCTACTGATAAAAACCAAAGTCCAGGAGAAACAGAACATAGTCCAGGAGAAACAAATGAAGATAAACCTACTGTGTCACACAACCCACATAGACATCACAACCATCACCTGGATGGTCACGCTGCACAACCAAACTCGAAAGAAGGATCGTCTTCTGACTCTCAACCTCATCACAAGACGCCGCTCCCTCAGTCAATCGTAGATCAGACATCATCAATGCAACCCAATTTATTCCACAATCTTCTACAAGCTGCCGCCGCAACCGGACAAAGGATATTCTCTCCTCTCCAGATTGTGCCGGATACGCAAGAATTTCCGGTTTTTGAAACTTTTGGCGATTTCGGAAACTTTGGTCGATAAAAATATAAATACCCTGCTGGCTTCTAATTGGAAATACCGATTAAATTCCTGTTATATTCAGTAAATAACGACGTATACGCGCAAATGGCAATAATTCGACTCTTTCAACACAACAATGACATGGACAAATGAGTAACTTGCAAAGAAATCTGAAAATATACACTTTTGTGAAGAAAAATATTGATCAATGCCCAAGCAACTTGAAGCATGAAAAAATTTCTTTGCAATTGTTAATTTTGTTAATTTTTGTGATATATGTTTTCATTTCATTATAATGATTGTGTTATTTTTTCGTGTTTCAGTAATATAACTTTAATTTACTGCCTAATTTTCTTAAACCTTTTATGACAAAAAATCAAGAACTTGGAATCAAGAACTGTTAGAAACGGAATGTTTTTTGGAAAGTCGACTAAATCTATGGAATCACATTTCTTCAATTTCGAAACAGAAATTTTATTTCTAAACTATTGCAAGAAGTTCAATTAAAAGAATAGAAATAGATTCATACCATTGAAACAAAATTATTTTCCTTAAGCATTTTATATCTATCATTTATTCTTCAAATGAAAAAGTTCACGGGTGAATAAACGATTCTCACTTTAGCATTCACTCGTTTCCAACGGATGAATTGCGATGAATTGAATAAGTGCCTCTGAACTTCTTTCAATATTATATTTGAATATTTTTGGCGGTTCACAATCAAGCAGACACATTTTTCCACTTTCTGTTTCATACTAAAAATTGTAATTGCTTGTGTTTTATATCCATTGAGAACTGTAAAACATGGCTAATTTTTACTATATAGTAGACTGAAAAAATCGCATGACGAAGATAATAAAAACTCATTGGACGAAATGAATTATCGACATCTTAAGGATAACTCTTACAAAAATTAGAATTAATATAATCTTGAATAATATAAAAAGCAAACTCATATAAAATCTTACATGCTTTTAATGAGGATTTCACACTTTCAGTTTTAAGAACTAATGGTTATATATAATATTGTTTTGCAAGAGAAGAGCTAGAACGCAAGCTAAATCCATCTAGTATTAATTAGGATTTGTTTCCAAAGTGTTTGGAATATTCTGCATGGACCTGGATTCAATAATACGAAATGTCTCAGCTAATTTCCAGTGATATTAAATAAATCAATATTCTTAAAGCAAAATATTGAATTTAATATCCTAATTTATAGATCTTGTTCGCAGAACAATATAACAAAACAGCATACATTTCTATTGAATTAACTTCACTGGGTAACATAACATATTAATATATCTTTTTCAATTGCATAAAATGAATTCAATTTTGCAATGTTGACCTAGCGCAAAAGTTTTGTGAATTTTTTGTGTAACTAAATTGAACGCTGAAATGTACAGCTGCAATCTAAGAGTTGCTAAATTAGAAATGGTATTTGATGTACGTATTTATATGGGTTTGAAAACCACATGGTGAACTACGAAGCTGGCTTGATCGCGCTAGGGAGATATGAATAAGTTTTGTAAAAAATTTGATCGTTTCAATTGATGGACAGCGACTTAAGTGATGTGGGGACGATCGATAGCGGCATTGACGGTACATTTAGACAATTGTTATCACGATAGTCAGCCTAGCATTCTTAATAGATATTTTGCATTATAATGGAAGTATTTTCATGACCTTCATATCTTTGCGAAGCCTATTTATTTCCAAGACAAATAATTTCGTACAAAATTGTTTTTAGCTACATATGAGTCAAGAAACATGTAGCCTAAAATTAGCTAACACACCTGAACAAGAAACTTTATCCATACATAAGTGTTTTGATACAAATCTATCGACAAACGTATCTCAACTAGAGTGAATCAACAAACGTGTGTTAACACGAAGTACTGTGAGACATTTGTTATTTTAAGGCATAATGCCATAAATATCTAGCACAATACGGCAGAATTTTACCCATAACAAATGAAAAGCAAACGCTATCATTGAGGAAAGTCGAAAGGCTCTCCAAAATATTTATACCTGCAGTTAAATAATAAAATTGCCTTGCTTGCGACCTTTCTTCAGTTTTGGCTCGCAAATGCGTTATAGAAGCAGATTGGCAAATTAACCAGCCGTAGAAAAATCAGCTTCAGTCTGCATTAATACATAAAATTTAACAGCCAAAATTTTTGAAGAACAAAACAAATATATTCTTTTGTTAATCAAATGTCATCCGCATGATAAGGAAAGAGTTTCAATTTAACCATAATTCGATTCGCTAAGTGAACGTAAGTACTTACGCTCTATTTTCTTGTCTACGATTGGTGGATTTTGCTTGAAAGGCCGTCAATGATTGGCTGATGAACTTACGATCTTTTAACTTTTTTTGAAAGTATAGGCCCTGAGAGTATGAAAAATTCGGCTCTACACTCAGAGAAATGTGTGAAACTTTATCCGAATAGCGAGGCACTTTTTGACCTTGTCTGAGCCAGTGTGACCCAGCTTGGCTTAAAAAAATGCGTATCAGTGATACGTCCACTCTTTGCTCGCGCTGTAGTAAGAAAGTGCGTCACTATTTGGACAATATGACCCTATCTTTTTTCTGAGGAATACTTCTGTCAACACAATTCGGAAACGATATAAATATTTCGCTACCAATGATGCCACCTCTAAGGCGCTACTCACAATGGCGACGCCATATTGTCATTCACTCGCCGCACGAATGTTGCCAGACGCCTCGGCTCCAGTTGTGACAATGGCCCAGAGAATAACCATTGGACGTGACGTAAATGTTGGCTAAGCTTCTTCACAAAGGAGATGATCTTCTTGGGCCAGCTATATAACACAAAAAGAATTAGTCCATCGCACAGTGTCAACTGAAACTCCGAAGAGACTGCATCGAAATCATTACGAACTAAACGAACGAGTGGGTATTATTATTAAGTACATTTATTTTAATTATAACCACAAAAATACATTCTTGAGCAATTGAAGAGATCAATTGAATTGAATTGATAAATAGAATAATTTTTTACGAGTGGCTTAGATGCATATATAATAATCGATGTACCAATCAACTTACATTCGTCTAATTTACATTGACACTCATTCAATCAATCTATCAAAACAACACGCTAAACGAAAGACCTAATTTATTTTCTAGTTAAATTATACATACTTAATTTTACATTGATTTCTTTAGTTACAGTTTTAAATTCACTCGCCAAGGGTTATTTTATTCATAATGTAATTGAAGAAAATTTTCCGATAATCCTAAATTTCAACCGGGAGTTAGACTTAGATTTGAATTTACCGGTAAAAGTAATAGACTTAGAATAGATTTGAATTTACGGGTAAAAATTGAATCCGTAAAAGTTGAACTAATATTTGAACTTTTACAAAAAATAAGGCCCAAAACACGAGCAAAATATCTGCGCAATCAAACAAATTAATTTCCCAAATTATTTTAGGGTTAGCGCAGGTGTTTAAGCCTTTACGACGGTATGACTTGCCATTGCACAACCTTATTTTTACACACATGCGGTACGCACAAAAACGATATTTAATATCCCGATATAAGAACATATATCAATAGTCTGCTTAAATCGCACGTTTTTTAATCAGTTCAAAAATTTCTGAAAATTTTTTTATCAACGTTTTTATTTACTTCGATCTTTTTATTTTTTCCTGTTGAAATCTTAGTGATCCTTATATATATATAATAATATACGTTTAAAAATTACTTTTTAAAGACAACACTTCCAATGAATCCAGTATCTCCAATCTTACAGATGTACAATGAATTTCTCATTTAATTTTCGAATATTAAAAAAATTAATTTTTCAATTTTTTTAATATATAAATTTTTTTAATATATAATTTTTTTCAAAATTATTTATTTTATTAATTGATTCATGCATTGCCTCTGATTTCACACAAGTGTGCAAAATTTCAGATCAATTAGACAGGTAAAAGTGTGTCAAATATCAGTTATAAGATTTGTAGCTGACAAAATTATTTTTTCAATTTTTTTAATATTGAAAAAAAAAAAAATTTTTTACTTTTCAAAATAATTTATTTTGACATTTGATTCATGCATTGTCTCCAACTTTCCACAAGTGTGCAAAATTTCAGATCGATAGGATAAGTAGAAGTGTATTAAATTTCGATTACAAGATTTGTAGCAGACAGACAGACAGACAGACAGACAAGAAGTGAAGTTAAAGAGAAGTGTTGTAATAATAATGTAACATTTTTCTAATTTATCTCTGGTACCTTTTTCGAAATTAATAAATTTATTCGTTTATCTACACTAATTCCTTCACACAAGATTATCATCTCTTTAGCTAGGGTACTAGGCTATGATATTTTGCTTATTCATAGTTATACGTTTTATTCGGGATTTAAAGTTTTTTTATTAGTTTTTTCATATATGAATAATATGAGTGAATCTAAATTATCAGTTTTATTCAGGAATTAAAGTTATCAGTTTTATCCATACATGAATGAATCTAAATTATCCGTTTTATTCAGGAATTAAAGTTATCATGTACTATTCAAATATGAATAATATGAATGAATCTAAATTATCAGTTTTATTCAGGAATTAAAGTTATCAGATTTATTCATAAATAAATAATATAAATTAATCTAAATTATCAGCTTTATTCAGAAATTAAAGTTATCAATTCTATTCATAAATAAATTATATGAATGAATCTAAATTATGAGTTTTATTCAGATCCGCACAATCAAGATGCGTGGATTATTCACCCTCGCCCTAGCAGCGACTGTACTCGCCCTCACGCTACTCTACAGCGCTCCTCTGACGCACGCTGCTCCGTCTAGTGCTGATACCGAACAGGTATAAATATGTTCATTTTTTCCTTGGTTAATATAATATACCTGAATACTTCATTAAATAAATGAATTTTTAATGAACAAATGTTATAAATTATTAATGTTTTGTTTTAGTATATTGTTTTTCAATTATTTACGATTGAATTTTAAACATTTTTGTCTCCAAGTTTTAATAATCTTTAATTAGAATTTTAATATTAACGACCAGTACATTTAATTATAATTTGATGTAAATTTGTACTGCCTACTTGTATATTTTACTATATCTGTTCAGTTTATTTTTTAGCTGATCACTGTTCGTTAATCATATTTCTACTGCTGATTTCACCACAAAGTCTGACACGCCAGCAGCCCAGCAAGATAAAAAATCTACAGAAGACGACTACGCTCCAGCCGCCACTGGTACGTGATGGGTGACTGTACAATGATAGTGATGATACTCTGTACACTGTACACTGTGCACTGCGCACTGTACACTGTGCACTGTACACTGTCCACTGTGCATTGTACACTGCAGGCTTTAGACTGTACACTGTACACCGTAAACTGTGCACTGTACACTCTACCGGTTGCAATGGTGACAATGGGCAACTAAAATACATTTCCCATTAGAAAAACTTCTAAAAATATTGTTTATTTCTTAAATTTTGAAAATAATTTTTGTCTTGCAGGTAAACTAATAAATATCTGGTAAATTTACTACATATATAATATACTGGGCAATCCTGTTTTTAAATAGAATCAATATATCGATAGAATAGCGGAAAATGTCTAAATAGTTTGACGTTAATAAGAGAGTAAGATTAAAATAGTATTCCACTCTCCTCAGCCATGCATCCGACAGTTTCTTCATCTTATCCCGCTGTTTCCATTATCGATTCTGTCGCAGTCCGCGGTGTAATATGGCTGATTGTTCGTAGATGAACGGACTCAGAATCGGGTTCGATGATTAAAAGTGTTCCAATATTTGCGCAGCAATCTTTCCTGGGTTTTCTCAAGCAAAAATACATTGGTTCCAAAGCCACTTGCTCGATTAATCAGAAAGCCGACTTTTAATCACCGAAAATTCTTCATGGTCGCTAAGCGACCGAAAACTCACAATACCCCAATACGTAGAGAATAAACGATTTTCTGCTGTCGTTGCATGGAATTTTGAAGCGAAAAACGGTACTAGATAATGGAGAGCCTAAAATCAGTCGTTGAGAGACCATATATGAAGATTTCGAAATGGCAATTGAGGGCTTAAAAGTGATTGAGGCTAGTCGACAAATTACTTATTTCCATGAAAATTTTCTGTTATAATTTCACAGAAATCTTAACGCTGAAAATTTTCTTCGTCTCTATAAAGTAAATAGAATGTCATGTAAAGCATTTATTCTGAATGTGTTCTGCCAATTGCGTCCTTGGTTATATTGAATTTATTGTTATTAATATACACAGCGATATAATTCCTCTACGTTACTAAAATTCCTTATTAATTTACAGATTCCAAAGGGAGCCACAAATCATCTTCTAAGGGTGGCAAATGTGAGTAAAAATTACCAATTTAACGTGAAATATCATCACAAAAGTCCTTAATTAATCTCATCAAGCGGTAATGGACATCTTCTCTAGACAACTCTCAGAATTTATGTTGCTTTAAAAACGTTTCAAGCTAACAATTCTGAAATTAATATAATAAAGCTTGTTAGCTCGGATTGATTTCCGAGCATATGCCTGAAAAATTAATATATTTTAAAAATATAATAATAATAATATTTAAATATAATAATTAAAATTAAAAGTTAAATATTATTAATATTAATTATATGAAATATTGATACTTATATTATTATTATTAACGTAACTCCTGACTCACGATTTTTGCTTTGCGCGCTATGTAAAATATCCTACACTGAAAAAATTAATAGATTAAATTGTTTTAATAGTGACACACTGTCTGCACGTGTAGCACTGATACGCCCTTGTGGCAGCCAAACTGGGTCAGAATGACCCATACAAGGGCAAAAAGTGCATTTCTATTTGGACAAATTCTCATTCATTTATCTGAGTATAACTTAACTTTAACATACATAATTCATTCAAAATTCATACATAGTTAACACGTAATTCAGACATAATTCATACATAATTAATAAATAAATCATACATATTTCATACATAATTCATAGAAAATTCATACATAATTCATACAAAATTCATACATAATTCATATGTAATTCATACATAATTCGTGCATAATTCATACATAATTCATAAATAATTAATACATAATTTATGACGACGACTTTTAACAGCATTTAAAGAAGGCGATGAAGGCCATCACAGCGACGGTGACAAGCACAGCAACTTCAAGTCTTCATCTTTCAAGAAGTCAGGGTCCTTCAAGAAGGGCGACTCGTTTAAGGAAGGAGACGAAGGCGGACACGACAAGAAAGGCACGGATGTGAGTGTTTAACGATAAACTAAGATAAAGAGATACTAGAATGCTGCGAACGATAGAAACTAGCAATTAGGTATATATTGAGGGTATTAAATTGGGGACAGAATGATAATGTGATAAAAATTGAAAAAAATATAACTCAGTACTCACTGCAGTGAGTGACAGAGAGCGCATTTTCTCGTAGACGAAAACTTGATGTCACGGACGGACGGACAGACGGACGGACATGGCGAGCACAATAGTGCATTTATTCCATAAATGAGAAAATGAGCTAAAAACGTAACAAGGCACCACCCTCATGTCTTAGCCAATCAGAGCGCAAGTCGTTCTTGACCAATCAGACAGCATCTTACAAAGCCCGTCATTGTCTCCCCAGAACAAAGGATATATTCTATCGGCTTGCATTACTACGCTATCAATTCCACGAGGAAACGATGAAAAATGTATACTGCGGGATAATTTTTACCGCATCTTGTGCAAGCACAACAACCAAGACTTTCCGCTCGATCAAGTAATAGAATTAAAACTTCAACAAATTCAAGGCCGCGAATACTTTCAGACGCCTGCGACTGAAAAATAATGCAGGTGCAGTTGTTAACTGGTCATTTCTTCTTAAATATTCATAAGCATAATAAATTAGTTTAAAAGTTTCAATGGCAGCTTCTATATTGCAATCGTTCTAGAACATTGAAGGTTTTTTACGTATGAATTTTTTTCGAATCAATTTCAATTTTTGCTTTTTCCGATGATCTTTTTTAGAGCCACAAAGATGGAGGTGGAAAAAGCTACGGCGGAAGCTTCCACAAGAGTCACAGCTACTCCACCAAGTCCGGAGACCATAAAGGCGGAAAGGGATCCGCCAGCACAAAATCCGACGAAAAAAAGGAAAAGAAGGAAGGAGATTCAGGTGGAAAGAAGGAATCTGAAGGAAAGAAATCGGCGGAAGGCGGGCACAGTAATCATGAAGATTTTGGTGCTCATTTTGGCAGTTTCGGCAGCCATAGCCACGACAGCAAAGGGTTTGATTTCAAGGATTTCAAAGCAGACTTCGATAAAAGCGGACACTAAACATTTACGCAGAGAGAAATATTTCGTAAAATGTGTACAATTACATATATCCGAGTTGGACTTGCTATTTGAGAAATGTTTCTTCAAGAATATTCCCTAAGGTCGCAGCATTTGCATATCAATGATTAATTTAAAATTTCAAACATTCTGAAGCTCGTAGCAATTGCATATCAAATATTAATTTACAAATTCAGACATTCTGAAGCTCGTAGCAATTGCATATCAAATATTAATTTACAAATTCAGACATTCTGAAGCATTTTGGAGTCCTAACATTCAACATACCATTTCTTCTCAATTTAGTCGTGAGATATTTCCACTGGGAAAATCTCAGGTATGAATTTTAATGTATATTAGAATGCAGTTTCATCTGAAGAGGTGCAATCTAAACTTCTAAATGCTTGCGGCTGAAAACTTTGATGGAAATAAAAGTTTACAACGGTAACTTGAACTCGCTCAATTCGCAACGTTGATGTTTGATGTTGTTGGACGAAAAGTTCTCCTTGGCCAGAACAGAATTATAACCCTTGAATTATATAACCCATAATTATTATATAACCCAGAATTATTATATAACCCAGTTTTTATTATTATATAATCCAATTATAACCCTATAACCCTTCTAAACCCTTGCGCCCTCAACCCTTAGCTCGTCAACCCGAAAGCATCTTAGATATATTTATATTTACAATGAATCATGAAATCTTTTTAGAATTTCACCATACATTTGTATTCAAAATTGTCTAAAATCAAGAGCGAATGGCTTCTCAGGCTCTGAATCTCAGACACGCTGGTGTCACTTTGCAACATGAAAAAAAATTGAAATGTATTCTAATGAGGATGTCAAAGTGACTCTTGAATAAAACTACTTGTGTCAAAAGCCGTGTCTCTGCCACTGATCATGCCTCTGCCATTGATCATATCTCAGTCATTGATCATACATATCTCTGCAACCGATCTTATCTCTGGCACGAATCATATCTCTGCCACTGATCATATCTCAGTCACTGATCATATCTCTGCCACTGATCATGTCTCTACCACTGATCATATCTCTGCCACCGATCTTGCCTCTGGCACTGATCCTGTCTCTGCCACTTATCATGTCTCTGCCACTTATCATGTCTCTGCTACTTATCATGTCTTTGCCACTTATCATGTCTCTGCCACTTATCATGTCTTTGCCACTTATCATGTCTCTGCCACTTATCATGTCTCTGCCACTTATCATGTCTTTGCCACATATCATGTCTCTGCCACTTATCATGTCTCTGCCACCGCAAATGTCACTGATCTGATCGTCTCTGTCACTGATCGTCTGCGTAGGTTGGTGACTGCAAGTCTGTTATGTTGAATACAACGACAAATTAAGTATTGCATTTATTTTTTCCAAACAAATTGAACATCGTTTTATTATTGCTACAATTGGTATTTAAGTAACCAACGATATGTAATCTGAAAAAAACACTAGTAAACGACAAATGAGCGGCCATAAATAGATTATGCAGATAGAAGCATTGCCTACAAATATTGTCATCCTACATAAAATATCCAATAATTCCAAATATAAAACAATCACTTTATTTGATTTGGAAAAACTCATACAAAATTATCAACTACACCATAAAATACCTTATATCGCCTCAGGGATTAAGAAGATCTTAATTAAGGATCGTCTTTATTAAACATATAACCGCAACACAAGCAATAAACTAAGTAAATACATATGCCGCTTTGTTTGCTTCACCACTTGAATCTCAAGTTATGAACAAAATTCAAAATTATCTTCTGATTTCATTTTATATTACCTAGCTTTCCCCATAAATTTAAATCATGATATATCGACATCGTATAAATACCCGTTAACCCTGCGGCATTCTCATGTCAATAGCAGAACCGCGATTGGCGGCACGGAATCTACGGTATGCCTGCGCTGTTGGGTATAAATTAATTAGCTTCTATGAAATGCACAAATTAATCCAAATTATGCATCGGATCAACGCCGCGCCGGTCCTATGCAGAGTTTCTGTCACATGCACGCAGGCTTTGAAGTGAACAAAAGATTTCCAAACAAGGAAGGCACGGTCGAGCAAAATAGTTTAATCAAGCATGCGTTGAATGCTAAAATAAGTCATGTCTTTAGGTAAATTACGTAGAAACAACGTCTAATCCACATAAATTCAAACATGCAAGCGCTTTATGAACGTTGATTCAACTTCAGATGCCTCTACCCGCATGCAAAAAAACCTGTTGCCGCAGCACTGTTAAGAAAAGTTGTAAAGCAATCGAAATAATTTAAGCTTGTTCCTAAGATTTTTAAAAGCACACTGGTTTTGAAAAAGAAAATAATAAAAATTATGTACTCAAATTTTTTTGGAAAAAGAAAATCTTTCCCTCCATTCAAAAGAAAAAATTTTCTTGAGAATGATTGGAAGCCTAGAAAAAAATCAACTACTATTTCCGCACTGAAGAAGGCACTTGTTTCTTGTCCGCATGAGCGATGTTCAATTTTTTGCAGGCGAGGCGTGAATAACAGACATGATGGCCACGTCGCCGGCAGGTCTTCCTTAGAGGAAAAAATATAACTCAGTACTCACTGCAGTGAGTGACAGAGAGTGCATTTTCTCGTCGACGAAAATATGAAGTCACGGACGGACAGATAGACGGACAGACAGACGGACAGACAGACGACGGACAGACGGACATGACGAGCTATTTGGTGCATTTTTCCATAAATGAGAAAATGCGCTAAAAAAACTTGAATTAAGGATCTTGTCGGAACAGCGAAGAAATGTAAAATGTTTTGAAATAGAACTTAAGTGGATACCAATTGATTATAAAATTTGTAATATTTCAATAAAAATTTTATATGTCATGACATTTTTCTATTTTTGACTACAAAACACAGTTTGCGGCAGGTGATCAGCTGACTTTCACAGAGATGAAAAGAATTAGGTTCATAAAACGGTTTAATAATTAATCGTTTAGAGTATCATTTTTTCAGATTTCAGCTTCAGAAATGAAAACTTTTATGCGAACTTTCAAGTCCAGATAAATTTTTACGCGATGCTCTAGACTTTGATTTCTATTAAATCCATGTTGTGTAATTTGATAAATATATTCTGATAACTTTTCATCGTAACCCTTTCCAATATACCTTCAAAACTTTTTGGGGGCACCGCGTCATATTTTTTATCTACTTGAAAAAACCTACCTAGACGGATTTAAAAACACATCTTTTCGATAAACTATTTTACTTCGTAGCTTATCGCTAATAATAAAACTCATTCTATTTTTTAAGCGTAATTATTTTCGCTTTTTCTGACCATGAAACTAAGCAGAAATTTTCTTGAGATCGTTATATCACCATTATTCCATATAATGAAAGTTCATTATTTAATATTCCACGTAGTTAATATTACCTATTACTCCACGCAGGTAATAATAAGTAATTGCACTTTACTACTTATAGCATTAAATTCTAAGTATTTCATTACTGACTAACATGTACAAACACTATTAAATTGTGGCTTGGCAGTGACAAGTGGACAGAGTTTATTGTAAAGGCCCAATTTAATTCTAAAGAACATGCTTTTTAGCGCATTTTTTCATTTATAGAAAACGACGCTGTTGCGCTCGTCATTTCCGTCCGTCTGTCTCTGTCTGTCCGTCCGTCTGTCCGTGACCACGTTTTCGTCAACGAGAAAATGCGCTCTTTCTCACTCACTGCAGTGAGTACTGAGTTATATTTTTTTATTTATGAGGCCTATATATAATTACTATTGTTGAGCTGAATGTTAATGAAATTCAAACGATACCAAACTAGCCATAGAAATATTTTATATGATTTTTAAATTATTATGCGACTAATTTTTCTTAATAATTTGAAAGTATTTGTATGATTTCAGTAACTGGAAGTACCCGTTTATCTACCAGCGTTATTTATCACCGGCCTTTGTTTTGATTAAATGCTATTAATTTATTCCCTTCTTTTCGCCACATTACATTATTACATACTATCGATTATTCGATTATTTTTCCATTATTTTTTTTTACACGATTTTCGATTATTTTTACATGAAATAAGAAACCTAATGAAACCCGTATGTACAATGTACTCATATGATAAAATTTAAGAATACATTAATAAAAAATCAACAGCCGTCATTTATTGCGATTAATTGAATAGAGGATCAGAGAATTTAAAAAATTATTTAATTAATAAAATACAATCTCATGTTTCAAGTTTATGCTTGACTAACGAGAAAATAGCTGCAAAGCGCTGCTTGGCCGCATTTTGCGGTCGGTCACTTGAGAGAAATGCTGCTTTCGAGCACAGCTATAAATACGGGTAACTGGAGCTGTCGCGTCAGTCTCTGACTTGGTGTCATTGCGAAGGTATCTGCAATACCTGGAACTTTTATGACTAAACTACGGCAATAATGACTCTTCTCTCGCATGAGGTAGGTTTAAATAGATAATTTTTTAAATGCTTTCACATGAAAAATTTTTTAAATGCTTAAAGCGTATAAAAACGAAGCAACTTTTTACAGAAATTGCAACTTTTAACTGAGGATAATCAAATCTCAGTAAAATTTTACAATTTAAATATTCAATACGAAAACAACATTGATTTTTTTTAAATAATTGTCAGTTTTGCCTCAGAATCTATAAATTAGAATGTGTTGGTAAAGAAATCAACAGAATCAACCTATCTCTTGATTCCAATGAGGCAGATAAGAATATGTTTGATTGTCGATTGATTTAACACCATCTGTCAAAAACTTTAATTCGGAAATTAAGGCTTGTGAGCTCTCGTCCTGCTTGCAATAATTCCAAGCTTCAGAATATCCAACAAAAAATATTTCTTCATGCTTCAATATTTATAATGTCAAAATTGATCATATTCCAAAAAAAATTAAAATCAGTGGAAAGTTCAATGTACAATTTTATACTTGTGTTACTGTCCGAAATATAAAAATGTTTTCTTATGTTAATAGAATCTAGAGAATAGTTAACAAAATTCAACCAAAGAGTAGAAATTAAAGACTACTCACAGAATTCCACAAACATATTTAAATTTCATGATGCAAGCCCACGAGCCACGACACATGGAAGGTAAAAGCGATTAAATATTTAGGTTCTGTGAGTAATGAATGTTTTAGAGCCTCTGAGTGCTACGACATGCAAATGATTCGAGGGCGGCAGTTTGCAAATGATTAATGTTTCAACATGACTGGAGGGATACAACATGTAAAAGGCTACATGCAAACTTTAATGTTGCAATGTTGCAGTATGCAGCTGATTAGAGTATTACAACTTGTTGATGATTAGAGTTATGAGAGAACTAACTCTAAGAACTAACTAACTCTAGAACTAACTCTAATCATCAACTTGTTGATGATTAGAGTTAGAGTTATGATGATTAGTACAACTTGTTGATGATTAGCATCCAGTTTAGATGATTGCAGAGCTGAAACAAGCGATGATTGGAGTTTGTTAACATGAAGCCATCGTTTGGATATCAATAGTTCGAGGCAACGTTTGATGCGTAGATTGAGCCAACCTTTGCATAAGTTTGTCGAAACAACTGTAAACTATATACATTTAAATGCCCTAATTAGGCCCTACATGTATCAATTATGAAATTTCATTTAGATTCCTACAGACATGATCGCTCTGAAAGCCAACATTATGGAAATTTTTATTTGTTGGACCCATGCAGCAATTAGCGGCCCCGGTCTCTTGGGTATTGCATCCGTTATATAACATGACCGAGACAACATTAATGCGATGCACCGAAGCATAAAACTAGACAAAGGCTAATTACCTTGATAGGCTTAGCATTATTATGCCTGAAATGATGCAAAAGTCAGATCGTGTAACGCACCCATGATACCATTTTTGTGTACAATTTATATGTAGATTTGTGCGACAAAATTGTCCTGAGTTTTAGGAAAAAACACAGGTTGAGTTGAAATAACAGTTTTCTCAACTCGACCACAATGGATCAACTTCTCATGAGTTTTAATTGATCTAAATGAAATGAATTAGCTAGTGCCATGTAGAAAATTTCAAATCCTTTCTTAAAATATCAAGATATCTTCTGATATTTCGATTGTTGTTAATCGTACGGTAGCCGTATATTTAGGTTTAATGTCTGTTCTTTATTACTTCATTTTTTATTATGAATGTCTATTTTAGACGAATTGATTTATTAATATTTCTTACTCAGTAATCTATGTGCATAAATACCTTCAAATAGCGAAATGTGTTACAAAAAGGTTCCTTACTCATCAATCAGACATTAATGTTTACTTGATCCATTCTAAATCTTAGTCATTTGATAAAACAAATTAATAATTATGATTGAAAACAAGATAAATTTTCCTTAAGCTATTTTCTCACTTTTTGCTTAATCCATTCTATATCTTCGTAATTGTTAAAACACGACAAAAATTTCTATTTGAAAATGAAAGCACTCTACCGTCACAGGACAAAATTGTACCGGAAAACAAAATAATTTATTCTTCACTAATCTTTTCCAAGTTCCCGGAGACACGGCCCTTTTTTACACTAATCTCGAAGATTCGGCAATTTCCCATCACACAGACGATTATTATGTAAGATCCCTCCACACGATCTCCCTTCACTTTCACTTATCTGTAACTCGTACGCGTCATCCAATGCGTATATGTTACGCTGGACGTAACTTAGATCTACGAACACGTCTCACAATTGCGAAAGTGTGACCGAACGATTTTTCTTCTTTCGATCACGGTGACATGAAACAAAAATCTGAGGATGCTCACGCATGCACGTGAGCGAAAGCCTCTTCCACTTTCGTCATGAAAAATGAGAGATTTTTAATTTCGCTTGTTGCGTTTAGGAAAAATCTCTAACGATTTATCGCAAATAATTAATTCATGATTATTAACTCTAGAACTTACTACTTATACAGACCTACTTCATTTCATGATTATTATAATATGCATTGCAATAATCCTTGACCTTGTCCTACAGAAACTATCGATAATTTATGCACAAATTGAGGAAAGAAGTCATAGGTTTCTGTTGGGAGTTAAATGAAAAATCCAAATCCTGTTAAAAATAATTGAAGAAAAAATTGATTCACTCTACTCAAATGATCCTCAGAATAAAACCGTTAACTAATCACGGTTATCACGCACGAACCCGATGCTGGGTCACGACAAATTCAGACTTTCTTAAAATATACAGAAATACAAGGCTGAGCAGGGAATTGTTCACTAGCAACAGAGACAATGTCGCATACCTCACGCGTGTTGCAAAACTGCCGTTAGAGGCCCAGTTGAATTGCACACTCGGTAGCGCCCTACGCTTTGTTCGACTTGCAAAAGAATTTCATTATAGACTTTTCTTCTGTACGCTTCAATTTTACCGTCACCAGAGGCAAGGCCGGTCGATCACGTTGTGTAATTCAGCCTTCAATTTGATCTTGTCCGACGACCATTTAAGTTATCTAGGCTCTTGGACAGTAGCTTTATCTAGTTCATATTATCAAGGCTCGATCAGATGGCCTGTTTGATATAGACCATAGATCCCTGACCAGATATGACATGGGCATCCAATTGCCCGATATGATCTGCATTTGTCAGAAGATCTGAGCTCTCAACACACAACCGATATTACAGGACACATGGCATTCCTCCTGAAAAAAAAATAAATTTGCGCACTCACCTTTTTTAACCAAACATATCAATTGTTGGTGTATTGTCCAAGGATAAGCTAGAATCTTTAATACATTTTTCAATGACCAGAGAAAAATTTCATTTATTGTCAGAGAAAAAAAATTCTCTTGTCATTAGTTGCAAGTGTACAAAGAAGCAAATTCTGTCATCTACTACTAATTTTTTAATAATTGTATGTTGGAAGCATGGCACTTAATTTATGTAATTTATAATTCTTATTTTGTATAATTCATATTTACTATATAATAAATTATATATTTATATATATAATTATAATTAAATATATTGGAACTGTCGGTGGCACTTGCTTATCGTATCAGGATATTAAATTATTATTATTATAAAAATGTAAATAGGATCATTATTTTGTTATGTTATTTGAGAATAACAAAGCTTCATATTTCTTTTCATAATAAACTAAAATTTAAATCATAGCCCAATGCTCAAAGTGGTTTGGATTAGGTCTTTCCAATATTAGCATTATTATGGTTCTAAATTATTAATCAAATGATTGGATGCAAAGTTTAGGTTGACTAGATTTGGAGGTAACGATTTGATGAATACATTTATAAATTTCTCGAAATTCTATCGACTATATCGTCTTGTCTCTGCACTCCCCGAATTTCATCGCAATTGCGACTTTACGTTGTTTAAATTATTAAAATTTGCTGCCTTATACTACGGATCTCTTGATGCGGTATCAGTGATGTGTAACCTGATACCGCAGACCTCTTGATGCGATATAAATGATGTGCAACCTGATACCGCAGACCTCTTGATGCGATATAAATGATATGCGACATGATACCGCAGGCCTCTTGTTGCGATATAAATTATGTGCGACATGATACCGCAGACCTCTTGATGCGATATAAATTATGTGCGACATGATACCGCAGACCTCTTGATGCGATATAAATGATATGCGACATGATACCGCAGACCTCTTGATGCGATATAAATGATGTGCGACATGATACCGCAGGCCTCTTGTTGCGATATAAATTATGTGCGACATGATACCGCAGACCTCTTGTTGCGATATAAATTATGTGCGACATGATACCGCAGACCTCTTGATGCGATATAAATGATATGCGACATGATACTGCAGACCTCTTGATGCGATATAAATGATGTGCGACATGATACCGCAAACCTTTTGATGCGATATAAATGATGTGCGACGTGATACCGCAGACCTCTTTTTTTTAACACGGCCCACGTATTTTAAGCCTAAAATTAGCTGTCTGTAGGCTTGTGTATGCGCGGTGTGATTTAATTACGAATTGAAATTGCCTGTCTGTGGTGAACCAAGGCCTTATATGACTCAAATAAACCTATTTATCAATAATTTATGCCGATTTGGTTGTTCTTTCAGTTTTTTAACGTGGCATGCTGGGGGAAGGGGAAACAGCAATGCAATGAAATGGTAACACGCTTACTACCAACAAGTCATTTTGGACATAAGTGAAATAATCTTGCTTGAACTTCCATTGAAACCCCGTTTTTTATAATTCCTGATTTTTTGTAACTTTAATTTCATATCGAGAGTGCTGATGAGAATTGATTTTGAAAAATTGTTCGAAATAACATTTGTTTCGGGAACAGAATATTAATTTAATAAACAATGAAGCAGTACAGAAAAACCTAGAAATTTATTACTCGTCAGCCGTGGTAGGCAAATATTGCCAATGTGGTAACCAAGACTACACGTTGCAATAATATTGCTTTCTTCGATTTACGTTTAATTGTTTGGATTCTCTGAACTCACACGCGGATTTTGCGAAATGCGGAAGCTTCCGAATCATCAGGTTTGTTAAAAGACAATCGTGCAACGCTAACACGCACCGCTGCTGTTAGTGCCTTTGTTTATACGTTAGTGCTTTTGTTGTTTTATACAGAAGCCATTAGCTGATATGACGGCTGCGCAGGTGAGAAGGAAATTGAAATAAGTTTCGTGACCACCCAATATTAAATCTGATTAATATATTACATCAAATTCAACGTATTTTTATTCATTACAATAGCTGCTTACAATTACTTATTAGTGTACTTTTTTGTACAACTTTAGTACAATGGTACGGAATTGTAGTAGACCTATTAAAAATAAACTATATTTCTATCAATATCATTCGGTCGAAATAAACTTGGTCATAATAATAATTTTTGGAAAAAATTAGTTGAGAAAATTTCAGGACTTGTATGTTGATTTTAATTTCTACGAAAATGAAACAATTCACGGATGAACAAGTGTTAAAAATTAATAGTTCTTGAGCATCTCTTATTACCGATAATAATTGCGCATTTATAATCAAGAATAATACAAAAATAAATTAATTCAATTTCTAGTTTGCAAATCTGGCGTCCTTGACATTAGTGTTCTTTAGTTTGGTAAATGTTCACTTAGAGTCCCGTCACGAATAATTTCCCGTTCATGCATTTATCGGCTTTCAATTTTCATTTGTATATTCAAAATGGAATACAAATGTCTGCTTTTTCTCCAGAAAAAAAGATGGGGGGAAATTGTTGCACTATAAATTTTAATTTTTTTCACCAAGTGAATGTAAACTTTTTCCCCATAAAAGATACTGATAAATTGTTGTGCATGAAATTTTAATTTTTGGCCCCAATTGAATGTAAATTTCAATTTTTTCCCTGGAAAAAGGTGCTGTGAAATTGTTGCGAATGAAATCTTAATTTTCGTCTCCAATTCAATGTAAATTTCCATATTTTTCCCTGGAGGAAGGTGCTGAGAAATTGTTGCGCATGAAATTTTAATTTTCGTCTCCAATTGAATGTAAATTTCCATATTTTTCCCTGGAAAAAGGTGCTGCGAAATTGTCGCGCATGAAATTTTAATTTTCGTCTCCAATTCAATGTAAATTTCCATATTTTTCCCTGGAAAAAGGTGCTGAGAAATTGTTGCGCATGAAATTTTGATTTTTGTCTCCAATTGAACGTAAATTTTCATATTTTTCCCCAGAAAAAGATGGTGGGGAAAATGTTTCGTCTCGTCGTCGCGGTTGCCGTCGTCGCACAGGTCGCCGTGTCAGCGTCTGAAGCTCCTCAAACCAAGCGCCTGATTGGCCGAGCCTTCTTCGCCGTAGCAGAACCTAACGGTAAAGTGAACAGATTTATGCCTTAAAATTTTATATTATATAGATTATTATCGTTATAAGCTTATGTTTCCTGCGTTGTCCTTTATTTGAGCGTTTTCAATGCTTTCATTATGAAAATAGTTATTATAAATCAGCAGCTCTTATGTTTATAGCACGAAATGTTACCGTTAGAGAATGAATTGTAAAAGTTTTAGAACATGGAATTTCATTTCTACCGGCGTAGGTTGCAGCGGTAAAGTATTTGCTGTTCAAATATTTACCACTCCGAAATGAGTCGAAATGCAGAAACCGTGATTTGGTGAAATTTCACACAAAATGAAAAAACAGTAATTAGGGATGCCATCTGGGAGAACCAGTTTTTTCATGAATTCATTATTGCCGATGAATGTGAATTAGTCAGCCAGATTTTTGTATTGCATGATTTCTCGATATTGAGGTTATTCCAAAATGTTTAAATTGTATTGCATATTTACCCGTCAATTCAAAACCAATGAACCCATAACATTATTCTCTAATATAGTTATGAACAAAATGTTAAACATTTTCATCTAATAATTGTTGTATTTTTTTTTCAAGTTTAGTGATGAACGTGCCTGTAGCATAGCTTCAAACCATGAATGTTATTGACAAAAATAATATTTTCAATGTGAAATAAAATGAGAAATAAAATTATTTTTTTCGCAGAAAAAGCTGAAATTTACATTCTATTTTGAAAATGAAAATTGAAATTTAATGCTAAAACGTGAACGGAAAACTATTCCTTCATTTCATTTCTGACACCGTGCGCACAGATGGCGCGGGGCAGGCGTCCCAGTCACCGAATGCGCACGCAGTTCAAGACATGATCGCTGCTGCAACAGGTAAAAATTTAATTTACTAATTTTTAATATTTTTATTATTTCAGACGTCCTTTGTGTTGTTGCATTGCTGGACCTTGCTTATTTTATTCACATTATTATAATTGAGAACCATTTTAAGATGAACTAGAAATTTAACTCGGAATTTTCTTCGACAACTTCAATCGTGACGACTAATTTTAATGACTTTCATTTCCATCGTCATTTCCGTCGTAAGGACTTTCATTTCCGTCCACTTAAAATTTGCTCGATGTGTAACTGGAATTTTTTTCAATGAATATACTTCGGATACACCTTTACGCTGAACTATTTCCACTATAACTACTTGCGGACATTGATTTTTATTATTGATGTCTATTCTAACGATGGCGCTTTACGAAAATATATTTCGACCATTCATTCTGTGATATTTTCTGCATTTTTACATGATTTCCTTCACCAGCAAATTTTCACCTTCGACTTTGTTTCTATTTCAAGATTTCAGTTTGTGAATCAGTTACAGCCCACGCTGTATATGCATAAAATGTGCCTATGCGTATATACAGCCTACACTGTATATACGCATATGCGTTGTGTACATACGCATGCATGAAACGGTTGTACATCTACGCACATGCATGGCGTATGTGCATATATACATATACGTAGAGTGTGTGCATTTACGTAGCATGTTTGCATGTACTTCATGCATGTACGTCGCGTGTATATATGCAAGCATATGCATAGCGTGTGTACACATGCGCATATGCGTAACGTGTGTACACATGCGCATATGCATAGCGTGTGTACACATGCGCATATGCATAGCGTGTGTACACATGCGCATATGCATAGCGTGTGTACACATGCGCATATACATAGCCTGTGTACACATGCGCATATGCATAGCGTGTACACATGCGCATATGCATAGCGTGTACGCATGCCCATATGCATAGCGTGTGTACACATGCTCATATACGACGTGCGTCTGCACACACACAGCGTGTGCGCAAATCCGCATGTACGTGGCGCATGTGGTGGCAGTGAGATGATGAGTAATTAAGCATCGCAATTAGAGTTGCGTTGGTTAAAATTTCAAAAGTAGTGAACAACATTACGCTGACGTGGCCGGCTAATTTTTAAGCAATCGTCCAGATAATTCCAGAATGACCATATTTATTTTGTATAGTTCACGTCAAGTTTGAGCCAATTCGAAAGTCCATCGCAAAATCCTCGTAAATTTTATGAGAGTTTATTTAGTGAAAAAGTTCCCCCGTTACATAATATGCGTGGCTCAGTGGCTTAGGTCACAATAACAGCGTCAGGATCCAATATTTTTCTTGAAGTTTCCAGTCAAATTTCGGCTGAATAATTTTTCTCGATGCAACCTGATCGATGAAAGGCCGAATTTCCTTGACGTACGTAGAATAAATGAATATCCTTCGCCAAAAGTCGTTGCCTGTGCAATTTTTTAAGATTTTTTAGCGTAGTTGGGTCACAATGACGCGAAATGGTAGTGTTTGTACCTAACTATTATTTAAATGAATTAAAGCGGAAGGAGATTGAGTAAACAAAACTTGTAGGAAAAGAGCTGAACAAACTTTCGTAGTAGGACTGAAATTCACTTAAAATGCTAATTTAATTTGAAAAAAATCTAGAAATAAATTCACTTTTGTTCTTTCAGTCGAAGGCGAAACTTTCGTCTGAAAACAGCACATGCAGATTTAAGACCAGTCTCTTGGTGCTGTAGGGTTCATCTTTTTTCATAATCTGGCTGAAGAGATCGGCTAAAGTCCAGCATTCGAAAATTATTTGAACTGCTGTAGTATTGCTCGCTGATGTACTACTGGTTTATCGGTCGTTAAGTGAACATTAGGTTTTGCTTATTTATTTAATGTTAAAATATATGACGAGTGTGTGGTTATAACCACTCCTAAATGGTTATTAAAAATGATTTGTGATAATCGTGAATAAATGGTTTTGGAGACTTTAGGCATTTATTTTAATATTAGGAACTTAACTGAGAGAGACTGGAATCAATAATATATTATGAAAACCATGTTTGTCACTGGCAAAGCCAAAGGAACTGGATTTGGCATATCAACTCTAACAAATCGAATGATGGAATTATGAAGTAGCGCTTTAGAAGCTCTCCACGAGTGTTGGAGAAGGACTAAAAATCGTGATTAAGCGTTCTACAAGATACAAAGTTATAATGTCAGATTTTTTTAACTTCATTACGAAATTTTAATCATATGCATAATGATGGAGCTCCGTCTCGAAAAATTTTGATTGGTAAGAAAAATAGTAAATTTCCTATATAGTTTTTCTTTCAAATTCGAACTTAACGACTTTGGCTCCTTGTACAATGCATTATTTTTTATTTATATATCTTGCTTCTAAGCTCTGGATATAAACTGCTCCGCTATTCTAACCCAAATTTTATTATTTACTATTAAATCTGCGGCTAATCGCATTAACTTGTTTCTGGAGATCTTAAGTTCATTTGTGAGGGATCCGAGCGACCCGTCTGTCTCACTGTCGGATTATAGTCTGAAATCTTCTTAGGTTTTGTTGAGGATTCGATTGAATAATAACTTTTTGAACTCGTTAAAAGAAAAGAATACACGGAATAACTGTTGTGATTTGCGCTAGACAGAGAAAACCTTCTAAATTTCTACGGGTTCTAATAGCCATATTTCCAGAAAACAATATTTTTCATGTACTAGGTTGTATTTCCCTCATTTTTCTCTCTTAGTCTCTACAAGGATTTATGAAGCGTTTTCATTACTTTCCAATTGGCCATGAGAAATGATAAAATATTTCCGAAAAAATAATAGATAATACTTAATTTTATACTCATCTTCTCAGTTAATTCTAACTTCTATCGAGATAATCTTAACAGGAAAATTTTAATTTTCAATTGTTGAGGCATTTGAATAAACAATATTCTATTTTAATCGTTTTTGGCAGAAAACTATACATACTATTATTCAAGGGAAGAGAAGCAATGTTTTACATTTAAATTTTAAACGCACTACTCGTATAATACAACAATACAAACACCATATTAAAACTCATCACAGCTAAGAGGACAATTTTGCAATGATAATAAGTAATACACAGAATTTCCTCCTTTCAAATGCACCCAGGTCACCACAGAAGTCACCACGCTGAAGGGCACAAGGGGAAGAAAGGTGGTGACAAGAAGCACAAGTCAGGGTATGTGAAGGGGCACGACTACAAGGACAAGAAAGGCTACCATCAAGACGACCATTTCGACAAACACTCGTTCGGCAACTACGCTAAAGGCCATCACTCGGTGAGCTGTGGTAGCTGCTTGAAAAATCCGGGGGGTATTGCATCATATAAATAAATATTGTTTCGGTAAAATATTAGTTTGGAAATTTCCATTTAAAATGTGCATGCGATGTGTATTATAAATGATATAAATTTTGATATTTTTCAACTATACATATCGGTTAGAATAAATTACTGAAATATGCTAATAATTTCATCTCATTCAATAACTATTAAATCTTGCTTGAAGATTAGTAATTAACTAATTAATTGTAATAGAGGGAATTTTGATGGTTCCTAAAAGGTTCACATCATTGAGATAAATATCTATATAAATTTAGAAAATAACCTACAAAATAATTCAATCTGAATTTGGGTAAATTCGAATATATTTAAATGCTATTTGCAAATTTAAATATCGGGTTATAGCATCTTAAAAAATAAATATACAATAACAAATTTGTATGTAGGTTCATCTTTATGTGGCATTATTTGAAAGGAATGAGCAGTTGATAGCAAAAATTAAATTTATACACCTTATTGTAGAGAGTAAATTTTGAAAATTTAAAACGAACATTTTGAAGGCGCATTTTGCTGTGAATAAATCTGGTAACTCCTATGCAAATAAAAATGATTTAATTACTTAGTTGTTGTTAACCAATTCGATAAATTTCATTAGTTCATTAACCTGTATTGAAAATCTATTTACTTGGGAATATTTCCTAAAGCCACTGGTTATATCAAAGCTTATATATAATTATATTTAATTATATTTTATATAATTATATTTTATATTATATTTTATATATTTATATAAATATAATTATATTTATATAATTATAATTATATCAACGAAGCTTTAACTTTACTCGGCAGGAGTTCAGAACGTCGTCGAAGAGCTGGCCGAAATATTGACTGTAGCGGAATATAATTCATGTTATCGTTGAATAATTGCTTAAATTCTTATATTATTTAATTATAACTGGGGCAGGAAAAAACCAGTTTCATTATCCTATTTAAAATTTTGTTTTTCTTTTTCATTTTTTTCGCTTGAAATTCAAAGCAACGTTTTCAAAGGAAATGTTCTATTGGCTATGTTTGTGTAACAAGTCCGGATTCTAGACGGACACTTATCATTGGACTCGTCTGAATTTTTATTTTTCAGAGAATAGATCGTACCTAAAAAAATAAGCGTCCTATAAATACTCGAATTTTTATACGAAATTGGATATGCCTTCGAATTCGAATATGGAAATGTGTAACTCAGTAGATTTGCTTATAAATAAGTGGTTTAAAAAAGCATGAATTTTCGGTTTCATTATCGCATGAAATAAATGCTATTTCAGCTAAAAATTTTAAAAATACATTAAAAATAACCTCATTTTTTTCCTTGTTTGTCTCTGATTAATATATTATTTCCCGTAAGCGATTGATGAAAAATTAAGTAGATTGTTCCCATTTGGACACACATTCCAGCCATTTTCGTTGTATCTCGACTGGAAAGAGAAGAATAAAACCATCTTTCAACTGCCAATCCCACCTGATAATTCATGTTCCACCTCCAGAAACACAAAGAAGGTGGAGGTAAAGGTTATAAAGGATCAGAACACAAACAAAAACATAAAGGTGGTTTCAAAAAAGGAGACGAAGGTGCCAAAGGGAAGAAGGTTGGCCACAAGGGAAAGTTCCACAAAGGACATCATGACAAGGTAATCTGTGAAAGTTTTCCATCAAAGTTAGCACCACAATATTGTTACCAGTCGAGTGTTGATTCTAATATCTGATATCATATTCAACAATTTATTCTTTCTTGTACAGCCTTAATATTATTTTAGTAGTTTAAGGTATAAAAATCGCATCATTCACTGTTTTTTTTGTTGATATTCATCTCCGAACATGGAATATAATAATTTTTAGTTTAAATTTAATTGAAATCGTTTCTTAATTGTTTTATTGTATTTCAGGGCTTCAAAAATACCGAGGACCACGACGCTCACGGCCACAAACACGACGATAGCCATAAAATGATTAAAAACAAATACGGGAGCTCATACGAAGAAGAGGAAGGATACTACAAGAAAGGCAAAGGAAAGAAGCACGAGGGGGGAAAATTTGCAGTAAGTATTTGCATAATACCACGGAAATTGGAAAAGGCATATTTTGCTCTGGGAAACCAGCATGCTTTAGAATTATTAAAACTACATTGAATTTCCGCTAATTTTTTCAAATTCACTTAATTGAACACATGATAAATGGGGATAGAGAGCCATTTCAATCATTTATTATGGAAATTTCAATCAGATTTTATTGCACTAATTCAAATAATACCCATTATCCTAAAAAATGTTTTGTTCTATTCCGAGTGAAATTAGAGGATTTATATTACCTACTTCATTGAATTGCAATAAAGTCTTATGTGATTTATCAGCATAATTAACCTTTGGTCCAGATGAAATGCTTAATTTTTAACAGGGAGGCAAGACATGGGACCACAAAGGAGGAGATTCATTCAGCATCAAAGGAAAATATCACGAAGATTACTCCGATATTAAAGGCAAGTTCGGCTATGACGGCGAAGAGCATCACGCCCATAAGAAAGGGGCTAAAGGCGGTCACAAGAAAGGCAAGAGCCACAAAAAAGGAGATGACCATAAAGGACATCACAGTCATTACGCTCCCGTTAAAACATCTATTTCCGAATCCAGTTCCGTTAATCGACAAGGTATCGCTTACGACGGTTCTTTTTTAAGCCCCAAAACTGCACATTCTTCTCATGAAGTAATAAAAAAAGTTCCAGAGGGAGCTCATTCTACTTCAGAACATAATATCCAACCCAGGCAATATCAAACTGATCCTCGCCGCCCCCCTCACTCTAAACGCCCACCTTTGTACCGTAACGAACAGCATCCTCATCAGCAACAATCCCACCAACATCCTAGAGAGCAAACGTACAATGGTAGGCCCCTCCATCCACATCAGAGACCCACGGGTTATTCGAATTCTCATTACCGTGAACCAAGTCAGGGAGACGTAATTATTCATGGATCATCACCAAATGAAGCGCATAAAAATCAAGACTATCGAGTGTCACCGCCTCAAATTCTTCCCAAGCAAAATCAAAATCTTCCTCAGAATCAATTTCTAAATCCAAACGGAGGCAATACTCATCATAACCCTCATCGTAACCCTCATCGTAACCCTCATCATAACCCTCCTCATCTAAGAAATCCCCATATTAAACTTCATCATCATTCTGTATCACCCAATGTTCAGCCATTCGGAAACCCCAAACAACGACCTCATCCAAATGCCATCCCGGGAGGCCAGAAGCCCAGATTTAGGCAGAAGCCAAACCACCATGGCCAAGGGCCTCCTCGCAGTCCAACCAAAGACAATAAATCTACTCACAGCATTCACAGTGTTCCACTGCATGCACCTCACGGTTCATCCGGTTCTGCCTTACGAACTCATTCCCAGAGTATTCCCCGACCGCAACATTCACAACATCATCCTCAACAAAACTCAAATCATTTCAGTCAACCTGAAGTTCATGTAACTGAAAACGGAGAACCACAAAGTGAAGATGTCCCTCACGAGCAGGAATATCCCCCACAACGAGGTTTTAGACGTCGTCGGCCTAGAAAGTACAAGAAACCTGTTTACGGGAATGAAGTGCAAGACGAAGATTTGCGAGAACAAAATCCAGATAACCATGGCCTCCTCCAAGGTACACATTCTGACCATCAAAACGTGGAATCCGAAAGCCCGCAGCCGAATGGCTACCATCCACGTGGAAAGGTTTCCACCAAGTTTGAAGAACAGCGAGACAGTAAAAGAGAAAATCAAGTAAGAGATAACCATGCTCCTTATGACGAATCCAAACGCTCGAGACCTAATAGATACAGAAATAAAAGACCTAACGGCTCACCACGCAAACGAAGACCACCCCCGCCACCTCCCCAAGAAAACCAAGAAGAATATTCTGACCAAAAATACGAGCCTCACCAGAGCGCAGAAGGACACGACGAAAGTGCTAGAGATCCGGACGACGAAAGTCACGACGAACCACCCACTCGTGAAGGGTCGTACGCCCACTCTACTCAAAATGAAGAGCCCCCGGAAGAACAGAATACGAGCTACCACCATGAAATTGAGGACCCTGAAGACGAAAGTGAAGTGCAGAGACCCCTTCGGCATCAATCGCAAAAATCATACCGACGAGATCGACCACGACTCCAAGAATCAGAGACTCAGGAAGCAGAAGAAGAAGAGGAAGAAGAAGAATCTCCCACCCAAGAAAGAGACACAGAGCAATCAGAACACATACGGCAGCAAGGAGAAGACCAGCCATCGAAAAATGTTAAATCAAAACCTAACAAACATCCAAGTGGCGGAGCACCTAAAAAACAGCTAACAGGATTTTATTACCCAAATTTAGGTCATCCAGTTGGTTTTAACAACTTCGCCGTTGGCGCATCGAACGCACCAGTAGCTGGTGCTCAGCAGAAACTCGAACCTTCTGCAACAGGTTATAGTCTCGGGCATACTCCTTTCACCTTCGACAGTTTTGGAGATTTCGGAAAATTTTTAGGATAATTAATTCATTGACATTCTTGTAGAGATTAGAAATACACGCATACTTTTGAGTTCCCAGGCATCTTTCCGGTTTTTCGATTCGTACCAAAAATAAATGGTTCATAACATTAGTCATTTGTTTGGCATAATATAAAATACCACTAGGTACGAAAAACAGCGAGACAGTGAAAGAGAAAATCGAGTAAGAGATAACCATGCTACTTAAGTGAATGACTAACATTAAACTACGACATTATTGCAACCAAAGCAATGATCTCGACAGATGTTTTTCATGTGTTTCACCATACTCAGCGACTATTTTGAATCTCCATCTGCTTCAAAATACTTTATTTCAGTTGATGTTCATCAGAATTGGATATTTCTTGCAATATTTTTACTATTAAAATGGCCTCCAATCGACAGTGTTTCTGAAATGATAAAAAGAAAGCAATGAAATGCATTCTTGAAATAATGAAGTGTTCCGGTCACAGTTTTTTTTAAAGTGTGTAGTTTATATATTGCATTAGAGTTTGTTATGTATTTTTGTGTATTATTAATATCTTAATTATTTTATATATAGCATCAATAAAAGTCATAGAGTGATCGGAAACCTGTCTTCATTTCCCTCTTCATGTTGAGAATTTTTTAGAATTTTTCGGGGTGTTAACGTCGACATGCCATGCATAATTGAGTGCACATGAGATCAGGCATTGTTGACAAAAGTTTCACATTTAAAATGAATGGTCGTGAGTTAAATGAAGAACTAAATTTTCTGCTATACGTGTTGGTATTAGTACCAACTATACTTCTATGTTCTACTACTAGTATGTACTACTATAAATCAAAGTCTGTACTTGGATATGTACCCGCCTAATTAATTTGACCGATGTATTCCTACGACAATGACTATTACATCCAGTGACTGTACTAGTAGAAGTAGAGTGACTGGTGCATCTAGTGTCTGGTACATCTAGTGACTGTACTAGTACAGTGACAGGTACATCTAGTGACTGTACTAGCACAGTGACAGGTACATCTAGTGACTGGTACATCTAGTGACTGTACTAGTACATTGACTGGTACATCTAGTGTCCGGTATATCTAGTGACTGCACTAGTACAGTGTCTGGTAGCTCTAGTGACTACTAGTGCAGTGACTGGCACATCTACTGACTGGTTGGTACATCTAGTGAGTGTACTAGTACAGTGTCTGGTACATCTAGTGACTGCACTAGTACAGTGTCTGGTACATCTAGTGACTGTACTAGTACAGTGTCTGGTACATCTAGATAATACTACTAGTACAGTGTCTGGTACATCTAGTGAATACTACTAGTACAGTAACTGGTACATCTAGTGTCTGTACTAGTACAGTGTCTGGTAGCTCAAGTGGCCTAGTGACTGTACTAGTACATTGTCTGGTAGCTCTAGTGACTGTACTAGTACAGTGTCTGGTACAGCTAGTGACTGTATAATACAGTGACTAGTACATCACTGCCACTGTCCGAGGTACCAAACTGGGGCTGTCATGTTAAAGCTACGTGCCCTATCATAGAGATGTGCCTCCTCCTAATGAAGACGAGACGTCTTCAACAATGAAGACGAGACGTCCTCATGACACATAAACTGTTAACTCAACGTCCCAGTGACCTACTGAACTCAAAGCAAATGAGGTCAGATAATAAACATATGAGGATGACCACACCCTAGGCGTTTATAGTCTCTATGTTTGTTGGTCTGTGATCCGTTGATATTTATTTGCAACCACAAGCTACTCACCGACTTGAGTTATTCTCAAATTAAAATTCATAATCTATAGTGTCTGTTAGCTCTTGTTTAAGAGGTGTTTTGACCATCACTCTGTCGAGTTATACTAGTCCATCATCAGTCAGCATCAGTCCATCTCTGCATTCCAGGCACTATTAAAAAAGTACATATTTAAGGCACTATTTGTTTCCCAAATATTTTGGGAAGTTTTTCCTATACGCTCGGCGAGCATATCTTGCATACATTCTCCTATTGGCATCCGTAATCTTTAAAAGTATTAAACCGCTATCTTGCGCCAGGCAGTATTCTGGTCATCCGATCTGTTTGATTTTGTTAAACGCAGTACAGAGAACAGTGAGAATTCGTTACTAAAGTTTGAATCAAATTAAACGATCAAGCAGACGATCAGCCATCAAAAGCATTTTGGCCGAGCACCACATGCATCCAGCTCCGTACTCGTGTAACTCTCGGATTGACCGGACGCTGAGAGAGTGCACATATAGCCGTTAATATTAACATTCCTTCACATGATATTTCCTCCTAATTTTTTTTCGTGTGAATCCATCACCTGTTATTTGCAAGCCTCCCACGCTAAGCCCTTGTCTTCCTCTGTTGTTTGATCTCTTAGGCGAGAAGAAGCGGAAAGTTTACTAAATAATGCCAATGATGTAGTAAACTTATATGAACATTTTAAAATACATGGCATTCGTTTAAAACAATGTTATAACTAATCCTAAATTTTTTCTAATTTTTCAGGACATCAAAGTGTCTTACAGTGCTAAAAACTTGTAACCCATAATTTTATATACATTTAGGAGACCAGTAATTTCTTTGTATTTTCTATTTATTTTGTTACACCATGAAAAGAATTGAGCTTCATTGCGGAACCCCGAATGAATAGAAATAATGCTTAAATACTCACGTCATGCACTCACGCTAATTTATTCAACATCAGACCATGTACACAAGTCATATCTTCCTTTTAAAATATTGCAATTTTTAAACCTGAGTTGAATTTTCAAAGTCCAAAGCTCTACTCGGATAGTATTCGGCTTCATCGGTACATTTTATTTGTTGAAGTCTGATATTATAAATAATTTCGCTCAGCTGGCGTAATCTATTTAACATAGTATGAGAATTGCCTAAGTTTCCAATACAAACAACTTCAGGCTAAAGTATTTACGGAATTTTTAACAAGTTTGCATTACTATGAAACCCGTCTAAATGACCTGAGATTAAATGATTCATTCAATACAATATTTTGTCGTGCACCGAAATGCCTCATGTAAAATCGTCTCAATTAAATCTATGCTTTAAAAGATAAAAATTATTATAAGCATTTATATTTTATCTTCGAAAAACACTTATTAGCGCATTTACTCATTTATGAAAAAATGCACTATTGTGCTCGCCATGTCCTTCTGTCTGTCTGTCTGTCTGTCTGTCCGTCCGTCCGTGACCTCAAGTTTTCGTCGACGAGAAAATGCGCTCTCTGTCACTCACTGCAGTGAGTACTGAGTTATATTTTATTTACTTACTATTTAACGGTGCATGACATTTGATTGAAATTTATTGACTAATGTTACGACCTTTTGTGAAAGTTTGTTTTGATGCTAAGTGTGTACTGAATCTCCATGCAGAGTGTTAATGGATCTTAATTCCAGTCCATCTTCCATTTTTATTTTAAATTTTATTTCGATGAAAAATTTCTTTTTTTAATACGAAATAACTCATGCCCTATTCATCGCTTATTTTCAATTCTCGATCGATCAAACATTGACTACTGGCAAGTTTCCAACAGTAATAAAAAGTGTTATGTTAAAACTAATTTTCTGGATTATTCTGGCTGACAGTGAAAAAATAAAATGCAATAAGTATGATATAGAGGGAATACTTTATTTCAGTAGAATTTTGAACGTCCCATGGATCCAGATATACATAGAATTAGTCAACAGTTCCTTAAAATTTAAAACAAGGCAATTTAGGAACTTAAACCCGAAGCAAAAAAAAGGCAGAACAGCAATAAATTGTAAACTATTAATTAGCGAAATATTTAGCAGCCATCATCATCATCATCATCTGTATATAATAAATGCAATTTGAAGTAATCATATTTTAAATGGAAAGGGACAATAACAATTACGGGCATTATGGATAAGGAGAATGTTTCTAGGAACACTCATGCGTTCTTAGACTTATGGCTTTTACGAATATTATATTAAGCAATCGTAACTATTGATACAATCTCAAACATCATTCAAGATCAACTGTTGATGAACAAAAAGAACAAAATCTAAATATTTAAAAAAAACTTGAAATAAGTAGCAAACAAAATAATATCTGAGCGAACTTTGAGAAAACATAATATATGGTCTATACAGAAGAATAATGTCCGAATAATTTCTCTAGATCTAATCAATCTGGTCTAATTGCGATATAATAAACGAACAATTTATTAAATCACGATCTGCAGAGAGACGCATAGTACATTTTGATTATTGATAGTGACTTAAAATGGCCATTGACTTCACTTTTCTAGTCGGTAATCGGTATCATTCGACGAGCGTTCGTTCACGTATTGGTCGAAATAAAGCTTAACAGAACTCCTATATCAACCATCGTATCATCAAACTCGAAATTACACCGAAACCGCAAAAAAATAAGTTAAAATACAAATATAGTCCGGAAAATAAACCGAGCAAGAAATACCTGCCTACTTTTTTACCTGGAAGAACTTCCCGCAAAATTAGGCGGAGCAAAGTCCCCGAAGGTGTCGAAGCTCGGAATAGTTCCCGGTCCAACTTTTGTGAAACCAGGATTTGATTCATCGGGCTGTCTTCGGTCATCATGGACTGGACCGGATGATAACGGTCCAGCAAAGGGACCGAATGACGGACGGAAGGGATCATCAGAGTCATAAATACTCTTATGTGCCGATGGTGAATGGGATCCTCCATCATCATCGTGGGGTGGATCAGGACGATCATACAGAGATTCGCCATGACTTCCATAAATTACAGATTCTGATCTCGGAGGTGATCTTCCCGAGTCTCTAGCATCATCATCGCCTTGTGGATGACGGCTATCATGTACATCTTCGTCGTGCGGCGAATTACTACCATCGACATCATCATCATCATCTTGAATTCGGTGTTCCTCGGCTTCTGGATTAGGAGGTCGTTTACCTTGGTTGGATCTGCCTCTAAAACCTCCAGGTCTTCTCTTCCCAAGATACTTTTTCGGTGGATGAGAAGGTCGTCTGCGCTTGGGCGGACGGTGAGGCTGTTGTGATGAACTAGGATACCTTTCACGGGAATGTCTCTCATCATCATCGCCCATCTCATATCTTCCTGGGGAATCTGCGAGTCTTCCTGTGGAATCCTCGTGTCTACCCGTGGCAGAAGCATATGGATAATAAACCATTTGCTCCGAAGGAGATGACCCAGATCCATAAGGAGCCGCATTCTGGAAAGCTGGAGGCGGAGCAGGACGAAGGTCTGGAGCAGGGACCACAAACAGAGCTGATGGATCGTGAGGAACGTCCTCCGGAGTGACGTGGACTGGAGAAATTTCCGAGTGATGTCCTTTATGGTCATCTCCTGAGAGTTGAAATCGAAGAATCAAAATTCTGTTTTGAAACAACTTGATGTGCGTATATGACTAATTTTCAAAACGATTCTTTAAGTTCACACAATATTTTTTCAGTCAATAACAAGCGTTCAGAAAAAATAAAATATAGATCTAGACACAAAATTATAATTGAAAATAATATATTCACAAATAAAAATCTGAATAACATTTGATCGAACCTTTTCACTACCTAAAACACACCACGTCTACTCCAAGAAGAAAGCTGGGCAAGAAGAGGAAGAAGAAATGAAGGAAGCTACATCAAGGTGCGTAAAGACGACAGGAGCAGTCCAATAGCATTGAAGACTCTGTCAAAAAATAGTGCAGTTTACCACGAAATTAAATGAAAATTAAATCCAGAAATACAAAAAAGAATAGGAAAGTGTCACTAGCCACTTCTTGGCCGAAGTTTTAGGTAATCTAGGGGCAGGCAACATAAATAAACTGTAAAAATATGGTGCATATGCATTCTCTGTGTGCAAATTAAACTAAGTTTGGAAACTAGGTTCTCAAAAGTAATTGAAAATTATTCGTTCATATACCAAATAATATTAGCAGAAAATTATTAATAGATACTCATGAACATGCTGGTCTCCAAAATGTTTTCAATAAAGATAAAGTTGATTAAATTTGACTTTTCTTTGTTTGTTTATTTATTTGGGATTTAAGATAACTAATTTCATAAATACTTTGATGCAAGCAGTTTTGAATGAGAGCAAAAAAAGCTGTCGGTGTCGTCATGTGCGAGGCGAAACATTTTGTGCAAGCTTGACTGGACCCAAAATGTGTTCACTGGAAGATGGCCATGCTCTACTGTTACTTAACACCTTACCTTTGTGATCCCAGCCTTTGTGTTTCCAACCTTTATGATCATCATGGCCTTTGTGATCATCCTGTCCTTTGTGATCCCAGCCTTTGTGTTTCCAACCTTTATGATCATCGTGGCCTTTGTGATCATTGTGTCCTTTATGATCCCAGCCTTTGTGTTCCCAACCTTTATGATCATCGTGGCCTTTGTGATCATCGTGTCCTTTGTGATCCCAGCCTTTGTGTTTCCAACCTTTATGATCGTCGTGGCCTTTGTGGTCATCGTGGCCCTTGTGATCATCGTGGCCTTTGTGATCCCCTTTACCCTTTTCAACTCCCTTGTGCACTTTCTCGCCCCAACTTTTTTTCGTTTTATGACTTTTGCGTTTCCAACTTTTATGGAAATCGTGTTTCTTTTTATCCCAGCCTTTGTGATCATCATGATCTTTATGATCATCTTCATGATGATCGTCATGGTGATCATCTTTATGATCATCGTCATGGTGATCATCTTTATGATGGTCATCATGATGGTCGTCATGGTGATCGTCTTTCTTATGATCATCATGATGGTCGTCATGATGATCATCTTTATGATGGTCGTCGTCATGATGATCGTCTTTATGATGATCATCGTGATCATCAGACTTCTTCTCCCAGCCATGATGGTCATGATCTTTATGATGGTGATCCCAACCCTTATGATCTTCATGATCCCATCCTTTATGATCTTCATGATCCCAGCCTTTGTGATCATCATGCCAGTCATGATCATCGTGATCATCATGCCAATGATCATCATGATCATTCTTATGTTTGGCTTTCTTACTATGAGATTTCTTATGCTTGTCGAACTTTTTCTTGTCATATTTCTTGCTGTGGTCGCTCTTGTGGTCGTGGTGCATGGACTTCTTCAGGTCGCTCTTCTTGCCGTGTTCGTCTTTGAACTTCTTTCCCTGAAGCACAAAAAGTTCACAACAATGAACAACGTGCAATGATGTATTATAATTTGCTTACATTATGTTTTATGGCACAATAATCTGTTATGATATGCTGAATTATTAAGTATAACAAGAACAATGATCTAGTATAATATGATTAAAATATTTAGCATAGCAATCATAATAATCTATTATATAATATGCTGAATTATTAAGTATAACAAGAATAATCTATATAATGCGCTGAATTATTAAGTATAACAAGAACAATGATCTTGATTAATATGCCTAAAATATTTATCATAGCAATCATAATAATCTATTATAATATACTGACTTATTAAGTATAACAAGAAAAATGATCTAGTTTATATGCCTAAAATATTTAGCTTAGCAATCACAATAATCTATTATAATATGCTGAATTATTATGTATAGCAAGGACAATGATACATTATTATATGCTAAAAATATTACATCCAGCAAAAGTTTCATTATTGTTTCTACGTGAGTTATCATATTCCTCATTACTATGGTTAACTAAAATAAATTTCTCAGAAAAATATATCATTTACTGCATTCAATTAATACTTTTTATACAATGGAAGTTTACTGGCTAGTGACACCCAAGAATAGCGAAATTCTTAATTCAAAATTATGAGGAGTGATTATAAACTGTCAAATTCTCAAGTAAGCAACGTCAACGAACGTATAAATAAATATCAATAATTAAGGAATTTCTCAGCAATCAATAGATTTTAAAAAATCCGGCAAAATTCAAGCTGGAAAACTGTCAAGTGTCTTCATATAACAGAATGGAAATTTAAACATGTATCACAGTGTCAACTGACTGAATGAAAAAATCAGCTAAAAATTCCATTAAAATATATTATTGAGGGATTTCAAGCTATAATTAATAAGCTCTTTGATGTCACTGAAAGATAAATTTCTAGGTAGCAGACATTTCACAGAATTGCAAATGTAAGAGAGGAAATACAGAGCCTCATTTGCTGTAAAAAGGATAATTAATTATAGGTTGGATCGTTTTGGAAATTTTAGAAAGAGTTTCACAATATATTTTGAAATGAACTAATTGCTGATGAAAAATATCTTCAAAAACGAGGTACGGTGGACAGGAATAGATCCCTGCAAGGGTTTTTTAGACTCGAGCGAATGCTGTAACCACAGCAGCTAAGGCCTACATTGATAACGAGTGTAAAAACAATCTAGGACAACATGTATATTTTTACCTTCGTTGATTAATGAATAAATTATTAAATGTCACGTGCGCTACAATTTGGATTGGATTAAGTCGAACTCAAAAATGTTACGACAAATAGAAATGCTGGTCACTGTTAAATTTTAACAAAATATAAACAAAAACGGATCAAAGTTCACAAAACATGAATTGTAAGTTGAGAGAAATGTGTAGGCGAACGTCTTTAACGTTTGTTCTCGAAAATTAATATAATGTGTCGTAAATTATTTAATATCATTTAATACGAAAATAAATATCATGTAAAATAAAATAATTAATACGGAAATAAAATATCATGTGGAACACATTATTAAATGAAAACCAATGTTAGAGTGTTATTTAAAGGGCGTTGGAATACAGCAAATTTGGCGCAGAATAAAAATCGAAGCTCCGTTAAAAATGATATATACGAAAACCTGGAAAAAAATTATATCTTTAGAGAAATACATTGAGTTAGAATGAAAGTTGGAATATCTGGAACAAATATGTTGTTATAACTTTCAAAAATTTTAAATATGACACGCTGCGAAAAAAAGCATACTGCGAAAACCGAATTCGTTGTATTAGTCGCTCTGTACATTACGTTAGCGAACGGGGATGACCGTAGCCGACGGCTGGAAGATGTCTCACCGATGTTACGATTTCTAGAGTTGAAGTTATTAAATAAATAACTTGAAATTACTTGATTTGAAGCTATTTCCATGTCTCTCCGCCATTTCTTATCTTGCTTTGGTTTCCTATGTCCATGCATTTGATATTTTATTGAAGTTGTATCTGCACGTTCTAAAGTGTTTACTGCTTTGCGTTTGTTTGCTTTTATGTCTGCACGGCTTCTTGATTTGATTTCTTTAGTTCTTGATGAATATCTACGAGCAAGTTTCTTTCCTGAAGTGTTTTGAGATGTCTTTACTTTTTTCGTTTGTTTTCCTCGTTTATCATCATATTTTTTCTCATTAATCGAGTTTCTTTTCGATCGAGGACGTCCTTGTCTATTTCTTGTTGAACTATTTTGACGATCAATCTCTCCCTTATTGCGAGTTCTTCTTCTAATACTTTTTGATTCCGATATTTTTTCTGTCTTTTTTGCTGCGTAACTGATGGGCTGATTTTTTCGTTTGGATTTTTGTTCTGCTCGAGGAGCCTTTCTTGGACGCTGTGAACCTGCTTTCACTTTCATTTTCGACTGAAAATCTTTATTCTTTAGCGTATTCTTAGTAAAAGACTTGCTGTTTCCCCAACGGTTATTTTGTTTACAATTTGAATTCACATTGCCATGGCATCCTTTCTTGGGCTCCTTCAACTTTAATTGACTTTGTTTCACCAATGAAAAATGCTTTCTGATCCTATCCCTGTGCTCTGCGGCTGTCATGGGCCGACATTTTTTACTTCTGCCCCGAGTGCGGCAAACAAATTCACCCTTAGCAGTTAATTTTCTAAGATGTCTTCTCTTCCCCTCTTTGGATTTTCTGAGACCTGATCGAGCACGTTTTTTATTTTTAGAAGATGATTTAACCACCATTGATAATATAGCCGATACGTTGCCACTCTTCTTCGTTATTTTAAGCTTCTTCAGGTGTGAAGATTTTAATTCATTATTTTGGGATTTTGAAGACTTAGGTCGTCTCTCCTTGGAGTGGACTGACCTCAATTTTTTCTTTGCCAATAATAGCTGGTGCTTCTTATTCTGGGCATTGGCGAGGTGCTGCTTGTATTTCTCCGATCTTATTGTGATGGAATTTTTATTTCGAGCACTTGAAGATCTGGTCTTGTCTTTCAAAGCCTTAGCAGACTTTGCATTTCGTTGTCTCGACGAGCGACTCGAAGCTAATAACTTTTTCTGATTTTTCGCCTTGGTTCGAGTAACTAGGGGTCTTGGCTTCACGGGTTCCGATCTCCCCTTCTTGAATTTTTCAATATTCCTTTTAGATCTCAGTTTATCCAATTTCTTCTCTTTTGACTTCATTCCGCTTCTCTTTCTGGATGTTTTTGTAAATTTCCCTGAGGAATTTCTCCTCCTGCTTTTAATGTTCTTCTTAAAAACTGATTTTCCCGTTACTATTCTCTTCGAGACCACGCTTTTTACAGTCGAATTTTGCAGATTTCTTTTGTGTGAAGCTTTCGCTGGTTCAACAACTGCTTTTGACTTTTGCTTAGATTTGCCAGTTATTTTCCTACTCGAGTTTGTTCGTGAGCCTTCCTTCAAATAACGAGCTCTCAGATACTTTCTAGATGATTTGCTTCTGGAAATTTTCTTTCGTTTTTCATTTCCCTTTACTTTATCTGTCACTTTTAGTCTATTTTCTCTATGTTTTTTACTGCTTATTTTCGTAGGCAGCGTTTTTCTATTTTCACTTTGTTGCATGGGATTATCTCCCAGTTCTTTTTTTATTAACAGAACCTTTTCTTTCAGTTTTGCAATTTGTCTTTCCAACGCAGCATCGGCGACATGAAACTTCTCAGCTGCTGACTTCAGCCTTGTGTCCTAATTGATTCAATTAAGTAAATAGAATGCAAGGAAATAAAGTTAAAATATTCCTACAAATGATCATAGTACCTAAGCTGAAATACAACCTCCGGATTTCCTAAACGATGGAAAAATGAAAACCTGACAGCCAGCGAAAGATGTTCAGTAATTCCGAATGACACTGATTCAGCGCTCGCCTGCAATCGCCGTGATCATTTGTCGTACAAAAATAAAATTTTATTGTTAATTATCTAATGCTAAGTTTTTGTTCAGTTGCTGTGCTGATTTAGCACCTGCTTATTCATTTAATGAAAAACGGTTCTAGAAGAAAACATCCTCTAGTCTCGACACTGGATGAAAATTGCATTTCATATGAGCCGAGATGAAGGTGAATTCGATGAACTGGTAAAGTCTTACATCAAATTACAGATATTTTCAGAGAGCTTACCTTTGCTTTTTTGCCTTTATAGTCCTTGCCTTTGTCGCCCTTGAAGCTCTTCTTGCCTTTGACTTTCTTATCGTGATGTTTTTCATCTTTGTGGTCATCAAAGAACTTCTTCTTGCGCTTGTATTCCTCCTTGTGGTACACGTTCTTGAAGCCCTGAAAGATAAACAACATACCTACACTGATATACTCCTAGTGACAAGCGTTCACGAAGCCATGGACGGTGAAACACGTATACTGATATAATTCAGCGGGTGGCATGTGATCATCAAGCCGTGGAGAATAAATGATATATTTACTGGTATACTGCTAATGACAAGTGTCCCTGAAACCTAGGAGCAGTGTGAACTCGCTTACTTACTGATACCGCTTAGTGGCTATTTTACACAAGAGATCATGTATATTACATTCTGACTGGTCAAATTTGTAAAGTATGGAAGAATGAGGTTAAAAAAGCAGATTAATATTAAAAGTATTTTAAAATAACTTCTCTTGTGGCTTCAAAACCAAAAACCGCAGCTTAATCATGTTGTGGAAATTTTTATGATTTCCTCTATTAAATATTATTGTTCCTGAAATAATCTTTAACCGTATTTTAGAAGCTACCAAAGACAGACATACCAAAGCTCTATAAAATGTTTGACATTATTTTCCGATGCTATAATGAAACATTTAATGGTATGTTTCATTTATTTTGAAGCAAAGAGTGAAAATTGTGCATAATTTGTTAATTAATTTCAATTGTAGAAATTGAATAATTTACCTTATCCTTGTGTCCCTTCTTGTGGTGCCCCTTCTTGGCGTGCTTGAAGGACTTCTTGCCTTTCTTGGACTTCTTCACAGAGCCGTGATACTTCTTCTTGTGGTCGTCGTGTTTGTATTTCTTGGCCTTCTTGTCGTGATATTTCTGGTAAAAAACACACGGCTTCAGTATATGATACTTCTATATTTATGTTTTATTTACTGATATGAAATTTTTCCTGGTGGTTGATGATGTATTTAGTTTGCCGTTAAATTTTAATGTTGTTCGTAATGAAGGGCAAAGAATATATAAAGTTTATCGTTAATTTTATTACTGTTATAAGGTTTTATGGTTTAAAAGGCAGCGAATCGTAACATTGAGCTCGGAACATTCATCAATGACGTATTTGTGAACAACATCCTAAAATCTTATGGACGAAATACTAATGGCCCATCCATTCGGCAAAATATAAAAAAATTGATAGCGCAAAATAACAAATAAAATGAGCTAACTCAGTTCTGGGTCATTCTGCGTCACCACTAATTTTACCATCTTATTGTTTAGAAATATTTGGTATTCCTAGCTCTCATTTCCATCTTTATTTTAGCACAAATTTTTACATAGTTCAATTTTCAGGTGATCGGAATAGTAATCTCATATCGGACTGACCTTCTTCTGGCCTTTCTTTTCATGTGACTTCTTGCTGGACTTCTTGCCCTTTTTAGAGAGGTGTTTTTTGTGACCCTTCTTCCCTTGTTCGCTCTTCTTACCGGACTTCTTGCTATATGACTTGTGCTTGTGGCCGTGACCGTGCTCTGTGGACGTGTTTGTATACATATTCACATAGAAAGTAAGGTGCTTCAATTTATTCAGAGTTCAAAATTTCGCATATTAATAGTAATAACGTTGATTATTTCGTTAGACGTGTTGGTGGTATTGAACATCGCAGAATTTTCAATGCTTATTGCGGGTACAATGTGGCTGTGCTTAACCAACCGGCTACCTCGCCGATTTCAACAAAAACTGTCAAAGGTTGCTAGGATCGAACCCAGTCAATATCATAGGAGCAAATTCTACGTAATATCAAACGGTTTGAGCGCAGTGACCTGATCTGATAATTTCTCCAACTGAGGTTGGCAGATTCAATATACCAAATTTGGGGAAATGATCATGAGTCTATTATTCTCATAACATTGCCCATAATTTCTCGTACCAAACTTAAAAATTAGCAATTAGACTTAGAAATACTTATATTTCCGTCGTCAAAGGGTAAACCTATTCTTAATTAAAGTAATAGAAAGTATTCTCGGTAAAATAGTTTTCCGTTGGTAATTAATTAAATCTACGGTGCATGTCATTTTGTTATTAAGGTTAACTTTAGACTATCTTTGAGGCAAAATCTTCGCAATTTGCAATGTTGCAATTTATACGGTACTCATTCTTCAATATAAAAAATCGTACAATGGTGCCTATAAACAAATTAATAGGCTGCATTTTGAATAATTGCTTCAAATATTTCGCTAGATTGCTTCGAATATATACTCACTTGATTCTGACACCATCATCGGGTCCGAATAGACCACGGAATATTGCTGTGAAGAAGCCCCCGGCAACATATCGAAATATTCTTGTGTATCACCATCTTGCTTCCTTGATACACCAACATCCTGAAGTCCAAGCCCGACGCCATCTTGATTCGATGTCAACAACTCGTCTTGTTGAAACAGTTTCACATCGCCAATGACAAGCGTTGATTTGAGAAGAATTAGGAGAACGAAGCAAAGAAGTTTATTCTGAAAATAGAAGCGAATTTAATTAAGTCTCTTGTAAAAATTGTGATCTCCAAGATATGAAATATTCGAGAAATTTAGTTGTATTGGGAATCCTGGGAATCCATTATACCGCTGGGCGTCTAACTGAACAATAAAATAAAGATATTACCATGACAGTGCAAACAATAAACAGTAGCGACGCCATGACACCTGGACACCAACCGGCATTAGCCGTTATTTAGCAACACTCGGATGACACAGCGACCGAAAATTTAACTAAATATTTATAATATCTTAACTGCATCAGTTTACATTAGAACTTTTACAGCGATCACTGATTATATTATTTTGACTGACTATTGAACCTTATCAAGCGTGTGGTAAGACGTTGTGCGATTCTTTTCCTCTTTATGTAAATATGAGTTATTTTATTAAGCAAGCACGCAAACTTAACTGTCTTCGAACGTCAAGCACATCACTTTGTGAAATAAAAGATTGTTTTCTCTAAGCAGAGGTCTAAACCTAAGCTACCCAAACGAAATGAGAGAAATATACGAGTATATTCGCTTATAGAAGTCGTCACAATAAATGTAACACGATTTGGCAACAAGAGGCCTTGAATTTGTGACGAGTTGATAGTGAAGTTAGAGTTCACTGCGATGAAGGACAACGACCTTTATTCCATTGCCTTCGATATCAAAAAGTTCATAAGTAATAATAATCACAAATCAGAAAACAGTAAGAAGAACTTTTAAGTTGGTGCCTCGCTGCTAGAACTGTGCAGAGTTACAATGCTTGCATGAGATGAAAAAAACTGTTGCTATCTCGACAGCTGCGAGACCAAAAGATGGCGGCAATATCAGCTTAGAGAATTTATTAGGAATTTTTTTACTTTTTGGCTGTTGTAGGGACAAAAAATCGCCTATAGCAACTTGATAACTAAAGTTTGGAATATGACGAGGGTCTTCTTTTTGGTAACAGTAAAAATTATGTCACACATATGGGATAAAAGGACACATGAAAGAAGAAAACACGTAAACGTGATTATATTAATAAAATGTTATTTGATACAGAATGTTGTTTGAAAATAACTTGTTGTTTAAAAATAGCTTGTTGTTTGAAAATATTTTGTTATATGAAAATATATTTTTGTTTGAACAGATCTTGTTATTTGAAAATAACTAAAAAGCAAAACGTAAGTGAGTTTCGAAAGTGCATATTAATTTTAAAATATGAGTGGTTAACTAGTTCATAACGATGCTCAGCAATAAAACATCGATAAAATAAACTCGAATTACGTAAATTGTATTTGAAAAAGTCCGAATAAACCATAGATAATGACACGCTCAGCCAACTTGAAAAAAATGACTATTCGTAAATACAAATAACTAACACGCCATAAACATACCAAAGTGTTTTAATAAGCAAAAACCAAATATAAAAAAAAACAATAATGCAATAAAAATCTTTATCAAATATTAACATCATGATAAGAAGCGTGTTCAAATTAAATTCAATGTCATTCTTGAGACGAATAAAGCGCGGTTGGTTACAAATCGCCCTCGTGATTTTGGCAGAGAGTTGCGCTCGGCGCTAAGAATACGGCAAACAAAAGCGAACGATTGAGTCGAGCGCCGTGATGCCTACACGCAGAAAAATTGAGACACGTTGTCCAAATGCCGATGCATTTTTTGCCCATGTCTAGGTCATCCTAACCCAGTTATCCGGGGCAACAGGAGATATTAGTGCTATATGCAGAAAGTGTATCACTATTGGGACAATTTGTCTCATTTATATCTACGAGAGCGCACCTGCGATATGAGGGCAATAACCCGGTCGTGCGAATCTCAATTTTTGCAGCGTCTCGTATATTGAATATTAAAAATATTTGTGCATTAAATGCAGGAAAAAAGTAATATATTAAAAATTATTACTCATTTCATATCTTGAAGATATCAAGAGTTTAATTTAGGTTGGAGAATGTTCACGTACAATACGGCAATTTTAATATAATATTGAACAAGTGTAGATAGCGGTTTCAATGCAAAACAAGTTCATGTATGGTATGGCAGAAAACGTTGTTCATCAGCATGCTGAATAATGAGTTCGATTCATTCATAAGGTTTATGAAAAAAAATAAGACAACGAAACTCGTAGTAAACTTTTGAAGTTTGATCGTAATTATCCAGCATGATGCAAGAAAACTTTTTACCGAAATCCAATTTAAGTTGCTTCAAAAATATTTTGCTAGCAGTATTATATCATATTATGAACTTGAAGAAGTGTAAAGAAAATTTTATTTTCAATATTAGTTGATTATTAATTATAACGAATAATTAATAATTATTAAAAATTAACATTAATTAATTATTATTAAAAATTAATATTAATTACTTATTAATCCTAATATTTAATGTTATTACTTATGCAGTTGAATGTGTTTTAATAGCAATTGAATATCAATTTTACAACGGCATTCAGAATAATTTGATAAATTTTACGTTGTAATGACTGATAATTCTAAAACAATTAGTTCAATATGTATGATATAAATTGAACGATAACGCTTGCACATGTAAAAAAATGAATCAGTACTCACCGAAAATTTTTTCATCGTGTTAAATTATCTACTATTTTACTATTCACTATCACCGTTATTACATTTCAAGTTTCAAGAAATTAGTTAACCCGATTCGTATCTAACAATAAATTTCGTCTTCGTTAACAACTACAAAAATTTCGTATAACAAACATAGAGAGAAGCTGTACCCAGAGATGTGTACCACTCTAACCCGATCACTACACTGAGGTAGCTTCACGATCGCCAACTCTATTTATATACATATTTAGAACTCAGAAATTTTTGGTGCAGTTGGGGCTAAAGTTTTTTTCGATGTCACGGTCATTCGTCTCGATCTGTCACGGCCTCGCGTCTTCGGTCGCTTGCGGCCAGACGCGATCGCCAATTAGAAAGGAAAGTCATTCGGTCTAACAATCGTCGACTTTACTATCACTTTCTAACGGCCCCTCCGCACGATTGAAATGAGACGATCGTAGTTTTAAAGTGTAAATTAAAAATTACTTTAGTGAACAGCTCGTAAGTGCGCTCACTCCTTAGTAAATGGGACGTACTCACGTCCAAGCTTCCGTGCACTTTCTTGAAGAGCAAACTGTCTCATGAACTAAATTGAACAGCTTCAATGATTATATGCAATTTGATATGCAATATTATTAAATCATTATTGTTTGTTATTGCATTTTATAGTCATTTTCGAGAATTTTTTACAAATAATTTATTTTAAAGTCGCTCACTTCCCAGAACTTTGTTTAACAAGTGATTTAACAAGTAATGCGCGACTTCCTCTAAGGAATTGAATAATAATTTTTTGTACTATATTAATTATGCGATGAAATAGTTATTATTCTGACAGTTATCTGATAATTATTGATAAATTTTGCATTCTAATCTCTAATTTATTCCAAATAAGGAGCAGTGAAATCTGATTACCAAATTTGTTTTATATAAGCCCCAATTTATTCTACATGAGAGTGTCATGAAATGAAATCTCAAACTACACTAAAAGAGGCTGTAATGAACCAAATCGTAGCAATATCTACGACATAACTTAATACATTCATATTACTCTAATTAGTCTAATCTGGTAAATCGAAAGAGAAATCATTTGTATATTATATATAATTATATTTTAAAGAATGACATTTGGCCTAACAAATGTGCTCAAGCGTATGAATTTAAATTAATAATATCGGTGACCGAATGACCAAAATTCAAATAAAGAAATTTTGTACTTTATCAAATTTTATCTATTCAAACAATTAGTTAATTTTGACTAAAAACTTCATTAAAAATGTATTCCCGCACCTGCATTCATTTCACAATCCTAAACTAGCGTGCGATTTGTATTGGGTAATGTCCCTGTTTTAACGCTTCATAAGCGATAAATCCATCATAATTATTTTTTTTCTTTTGCAATTGAAAATTGTTTTCATTAGAATTCAATTTTATTAAAAAGAACCTGCAAGTCTCGCAAGAAAGACAAAGTGACTCGCGCTCTAGAAGGCCAAATAATTTTACAAAACAAAAAGCCCTAAAAATAATTCTGTGATAAAATGTCAAAATTAAACATTGAATAAAAATTTTAAAAATTTTAAATAAAAATTAGATAAATTTTACATTTCTAAAAATCCTGCTCGTTTGAATGTGAAAAAGTCTACTCAAAGTTTTCTTATCATACAGCACGCGCGTCCCTGAATTATGGAACATAGACAAGTCAACTCAGTTGTTAACGCACTTGAGCTTACCTCTGTATAGTTTGATGTATTTTCCTATAAAACACGCGGACCTTTACATATATAAATGTATTTTCCTATAAGACACGCAAAACCTTTGAATATATTAATATATTTTCTCATGAGACTTGCAGGATCTCTACATATATGCATGTATTTTCATATAAGAAACCGGTGATCTTCACACATATGAATGTATTTTCCTATTGGACGCCCGGGACAATTACATATTTTAATATATATTCCTATAAGACGCCCGGGACCTTCACATATATTAACGCATTTTCGTATAAGACGCCCGGACATTTACATATATTAATGTATTTTCCTATATGACGCCCGGGACCTTCACATATATTAATGTATTTTCCTATATGACGCCCGGGACCTTCACATATATTAATGTATTTTCCTTGTTAGACACGCTATTTGAGTCGAAGCTGGACAAATTTAGTACCCACGGTGAGCTACAGGCCAAAGTTTTTTGTTTGCATTGTGTGATGATAACAGTTTTCTCTAAATAATTTCAATATTCATTAAGTAATATATTATAAATATTACTCTCTTTACAAATAAAGAAATCAAACATAGGTATAAATGTATGATATTCAGAGATGAGGCACTTCTTGAGCAAATGATGATCAGAAATTAAAGGCGATTTGTATTCAGCTATAGAACGCGTAATCTTTCTGAGCATTTTTCTCTAAGTGTTTAAATGAATAGGTACGAAAGTAATCAAATAGTCATCTAGAAGCATTGTAATCGAATAGGCACCTAGGATTAATATAACTTGAAAAGTTGTTTCGGTGCGAAAATGCTATTGTGTAAACCCATTTACTTGAACCAATAAAATATTTTGAAAATAGGCTATAAAGTTTTGTATATTTAACACGCCTCCATGAGTGTTGATAGAGATCCCATTGAAAATAAAATTAAATAAAAATCATTGCACTGAAATTGAGAATGCAGATGATTACAACAGTATGAGGAAAAGTACACTGACGACTGTCAACAAAGTATTGAGAGCAAATAAAAAATCTGCTTTCACTTCAACGTGACCGCGTGGAATCGTCCGTATACAGACAGCCCTGTATGTGCGGCAGGTTTCTTCAACTCATTTGAATATGAGACTCATACTTAAAGTCGTGACATATTCGAACGAATGCCGATTATGCCACTGCTCTCATCAGTTGAGCGAAATAATCGTTTTTCTGATCGTAAAAAAAAAACATTTGAAATTACAAAGCATTACGCAAGCATTAAAATAAACGTTACGTAAGTATTAAATAAAAGCGTTACGCAAGCAATGAAGAATGAATTCAAAATACTCCCGTTACACCAATACTCTTCTAGTTCAAAGCATGTAAGGTATTTTGATCAAATCCTAATGACGGCATGACTATTCGAACACCGGAAATTAAATCTGACGTTTATTATTTTTTAAGCTTGAAATGTTAGGTCTTGCTTAATGCATCATTTTACTTCTCGTTCCCATCAATTTTAATTTGAGCTCCACCGCACAGCTCTGCCCACGGCAGGGCAGGTATAGTCCACGTATAGCTCTGCCCACGGCAGGGCAGGTATAGTCCACGTATAGCTCTGCCCACGTTAGCCCACGTATAGTTCTGCCCACGGCAGGGCAGGTATAGCCCACGTATAGCTCTGCCCACGGCAGGGCAGGTATAGCCCACGTATAGCTCTGCCCACGGCAGGGCAGGTATAGCCCACGTATAGCTCTGCCCACTTCGGGGCAGCTATGCGTGGCCCGCAGCATTACTTCAGAGCTGGCCGAAAAGGCTGTCACTGGAGCGCCTGCGGTCTTTTATACTGCTTCACTAATACTTTATACTATTCTTCTAATGTTTCTAATGTACTAATGTACTTTATACTAATTAACAGACAGAAGCAGACAGGATTGGCTAAAATTCAGGGGATTTTAGCTCAGATTCGACATTTAGTGCCGGGACCCACCTGAAAATAAAAAAATTCTAGGCGTCTTATGTAGCCAATTAAATTGGGCCTCAATATTTTTGGCACTTGTTATTCAAAAGAAGCGTTTTGTCGACTTTATTGTCATATGTTTGTTACAGAAATGAGCAACACCAGAAACGAACATTTTTTTTTTAAACAAACAGTATGACGAAGACATTCCCTCTGAAGGTCTACCTTTCTAATACAAGTGTGACAGCAACCTGTAGTTGTATTAATTTAAAAAGGAATGTATTCCAGATGATCATGGCTTTAGCCAATAAATGATTGATACAACACGAAATTTTGTATATCATCAAGATAAAAATTCTATTTTTCTTAGCCGAGTTAGTATTAAAAACAGAGGTGTTGGGAAATCAAACTTCTACATTTGATCAACCCTCCCAATCGCCAGTATCAGTAAGTTATAACTATTAATGTGAGTGACAAGTTGACTCAGACCAATGTTGAGTGTTCCATTTAGGTTCAACGTTCAAATGAAACGTCATTGGTCAGAAATGTTGCTCTGTGCATAACATGAAATTACGTTGAGAGAGCCCAAGCATATGTAAGTCTGATCAAGAAAGATAAGAAGATACATTATATTTATAAATAACGATTACGATGCGAGAGAAATCGTTCTACCAAGTAGCAACTATTTAGTGAATTCAAAGCCTCTTATCGAAATCGTCTGATCGTTTTATCCGGATACACTGCAAGAATTTGTTCGATTAAATTGTTGCCATTTTTGTGAATCTTATTTCCTTCACTGGACATGGGAATCTTAAATATTGCTGAACATTTCGCGATTTTCTAGAAGCCTTAAACTCCTAATCTCTGTTGTTGGGATTGTCCCTCGACTGCAATTGATCAATTTACTGTTTACTAGTTTCAGACGAATACGAAAGTTAATTGCTTACAATATTTTCTTTGAAATTGTGCAGCTTCAGTACGCATATTAAGTTCTAGAATAGATCAATTCCAAGAACACACTCGTTGTGCTGGGCCAACACAAACCAGTGTGCGCACGACGCGATGTTATACAATTAGAATTAGAATTACCGAATACTGATATTAGATGATATTCTAGAGCTTCACTTTCCGGGAAGATGACAAACTGTTGTAACTAATTAGTTATATTGGATGATATTCTAGAGCTTCATTTTCCTGGAAGATGGCAAACTGTTGTAATTAATTCATTATCTGAACGTCGGGTTAAAAACATGCTAGCTTGCTTGTTTTTGGAAAACTCCATTTGATTTCAACATAACCTTAATTATATTATAAAAAATATATAAAATAATTGAAGCTACTTTCGTTAATTTATTCGTAACTCACATTTCGTAACATAATAATAATGTATTCGGTTTATTTATGGACATTTCCATACATTCAACGTGAAGATTTCATTCATTTTTTCATTCGCTTTTTGTATTCATTTTGTATTTTCTATGAAACGTACGAAGTTTAACTAAAGCCATCAGATATCAAGAAAATGTATCTCAGATATTAAATTATCTGAAGACAAGTGATGCTTAAAAGCTTTTGTATATTGGATGATCGTGTTAATGTTCATGCTAATTTAGCGATTAAAATAAATGCATCCATCACTTAAAATAGAGCAAATCATCTAAATAAAAAAAAAGCTATACAAAATTTTAAAATTCCATTAGAAAATAGTTCATTATATGAACTATAAGCTAATAATTAAAATATTTCATATTAATTCATAACAAATGTTTTATCTGTACAAATCAGTGTGATGTACCAATAGATTAATTAGTTTTCTCTCCCGTTTAAATTCGGTTATTTGAGACCGAGTGAAGGAAGCGAGTTTCCTCAGGGCTTATTGGAATTTTTTCCGATGATATTTTCGGGAGCTCAGTTTTGCTCTGCTATTGAAGGCTTATGAACTCCTTTCAAAGAAGCTATTGAGAATAAAATGGGTTCTCCTTTTAAAATGGGTTCACCATTTCAAATGGATTCTTCTCTTGATATGGGTTCTCCTTTTGAATTGGGTTGTCCTTTTGGAATGGGTTCTCCTTATCAAGGAAGCTATAGGGATGGAAATGGATTTTCCTTTTGAAATGGGTTCTCCTCTATGAGGAAGCTATTGAAAATGAAATGGGTTTCCTTTTGAAATGGATTCTCTTTGTTAAGCAAACTATTTAAATAAAAAAGGTGACAAAAGCAGCCCCGGCAACTATCGCCCTGTCAGTCTGACAAGTGTTGTTTGTAAGCTGATGGAATCTGTTGTGAGGGATAGGATTATCGATCACTTGACTTAAGTCCTATGAAGAAAGATTGAAGATTATGAAGCTTCCAAGCCTCAGTTATCGACGTCTGCGTGGGGACCTCATTGAAGTATACAAGTATACTCATGATCTATACAAGGTCCCTGAAGGGTTACTAGAATTTGAAACAAGAACCAACACCAGGGGCCATGGCTATAAGCTAAAAAAATTGCGCTGCAACTTCTCCACGCGACAAAATTATTTCTCGCTTCGAATCACCGTCATGTGGAACAGCCTCCCCGATGACATCGTTGGAGCTCCAAGTATGAACGCGTTCAAGAACAGACTAGATAAAGCTATGGAAAAATATATGTTCAGATTTGAAATGCCTAGCTACTTATCGAACCCGGTGGAAGTCTAGTAGCTACTTCAAACTATCGCCAGTCATGAAAAGATCCGATCAAATGATACGAGTTTAGATCTATGAACAAGGCACGAAAAGGAAAAGAATCGGCGACAGGCCACATCAGGCCTACATTTCAGCGCCGACATCATTATGTTATGTTATGTTATTGAAAATGAAATGGGTTTTCCTTCTACATGCACTAATTACTCCATCCGACCCCAATTAGCGGAAGTATTTTGAATTTATTTAATATAAAAACTCATTCAAAAAACCTTTATGGTTACCCAAGGTCTATTTTCTTGATAACATTGTCAATTAATCCTACATTTAAATATCTTTTCATTTATTCATAAGTACCTTAGCAATTATCGTAATTCAAATTTTAATCTATTTCTCGAAACCTTTGATGCGACTACTTTGGGAAATAAGACCATGTTATTTCCCACTACGTGAATCCTCATCAGGAAATTACCTCGTAGTATTAAACGGTTTCCTTATTAACATTTTTTATTTGTTCTCTAAAACTGGTAAAGTTTCCAAATATTACTTTTCCTCATGACACATTGACATTGGATTTAACAGCAATGGAAAATTTAACATTGCAATTTGAATTTTTAGTGAAAAATTTGCCCTCAGTGTCTATAGAATAAACCGAATTATAGATTAATAAATAATCGGTGCGTTGAAGGAAAAAGTGCAGTTTTTTAATCGATCTGGCCAAAAGCGTCAACAGTCTGCCACTGTCCTAGCGGTCGTCATGGCGACAGAGGAAACTCAGCGGGAACACGAAGAGGCCACTTGAAAAAGTTTGCCAACGAGTTTGTCAGGCCGATGTCCAATATTTCCGACAAGTTGCTCAAGTTGTCTCTCTTCAAAGTGATAAGCCACCCTTCAACCGAACAGGCCGCCCTTCATACTGATAAACCGCCCTTCAACCTGATAAGCCACCCTTCAATCTGATAAGCCACCCTTCAACCTGATAAGGCAAACTTCAGCCTAATAAGCCACCCTTCAACCTGATAAGCCACCCTTCAACCTGATAAGCCACCCTTCAACCTGATAAGGCAAACTTCAGCCTAATAAGCCACCCTTCAACCTGATAAGCCACCCTTCAACCTGATAAGGCAAACTTCAGCCTAATAAGCCACCCTTCAACCTGATAAGCCACCCTTCAACCTGATAAGCCACCCTTCAACCTGATAAGGCAAACTTCAGCCTAATAAGCCACCCTTCAACCTGATAAGCCACCCTTCAACCTGATAAGGCACCCTTCAACCTAATAAGGCACCCTTTAACCTAATAAGGCACCCTTCAACCTAATAAGGCACCCCCTTCCATAAGCTTCCCTTCAACCATCAGAACAGGCAGCGATTCCTGATGGGTTTGGAGGACAGGATTGACGTTCAGAGAAAAATCCTGCATTGTCAGGAATATAGGGCGCACGTTACTCAAGCTCGAGATTAGTGGAAACCAGCATTTATAATTCGGAAACAAGTATTTATAATTTGGAAACAAGTATTTAGAATTAAGATACAAGTATTTATAATTTGGAAATAAGTATTTAAAATTAGGATACGAGTACAAGGTGCGCCATAGAAACTTACTTATTTGAAAGGTCAATAAAAACAAAAGTACTTCATAGATTGTTTTAAATTTTTATCTATTTGAGAATACAATTTCCCGATTTTTTTAATACAGTCTTGAAAATTACATCGGATAAATGGCAACCCCCATTGCGCATACACTGATGAAGTCGATTTTTTTATATTCATATCCACTCTTTGCAGCATATCAATTGGTATGTTAGCAATGACGTCTTGAATGTTGTTATTGAGGTGTGCTATGGTCCGTGGTCGATCGACATAAACCAGAGATTTCAAATAACCCCATAAAAAGAAAACGCATGGAGTCAAATCTGGAGAGCGTGGCGGCCATTGGAGATCGCCTCTGAGAGAGATGAGGCGGTCCGGGAAATGTCGCAACAAATTCATCGAGTCTCGTGCTGTGTGTGCTGTGGCTTCATCTTGCTGAAACCACACGTTCCTAACGTTCATTTCTTCGAGTCTTGGAAGAAAAAGTTCCTCGATCATGTTCCTGTAACGAGCTCCATTAACGGTAACTGCGCGTTCGTTCGTCTTCAGGCAGGTTGTCAACCAGCATTTTACATGCATTTTGACGGGCAACAAAATCGCGTTCAGTTAATTCTTGCACAACAGCAAATTTATTTAAGAAACAAACTTGGGAACTTTTCCCTGCAGATGCACCCTCTCTCGCCCCTTTACCCGCAAAACTCGCCGCGCAGTAATTTTTTCAAATAAGTAAGTTTCTCTGGCGCACCCTGTATTCATTACTTGGAAACAATTATTAATAATTTGGAAACAAGTATTTATAATATAGAAACAAGTATTTATAATTTAGAAACAAAGATTCATAATTCGGAAACAAGTATTAATAATTTGAAACAAGTATTCATAATTCGAAAAGGAGTATTTATAATTTGGAAACAAGTATTCATAATTCGGAAACAAGTATTTATAATTTGGCCCGCACTACAAGTTCAGTGTGCAAGAGGATCTGATTCAACCCTATACAAGTCGCCCGCCCTGGCCATGGGATGGACACTGGATACAATGGAGGGGCATGGGATGGGCACTGGATACAATGGAGGGCCATGGGATGGACATTGGATACAATGGAGGGGCATGAGATGGGCACTGGATACAATGGAGGGGCATGGGATGGGCACTGGATACAATGGAGGGGCATGGGATGGGCACTGGATACAATGGAGGGGCATGGGATGGACACTGGATACAATGGAGGGTTATGGGATGGACACTGGATACAATGGAGAGGCATGGGATGGACACTGGATACAATGGAGGGGCTTTAGTGATAATTTTTGTCACCTCTAGCAAATTCTGCTGATGGGCTGAAATAATTTAAAAATAGTCATGTTAGGAGTATAATACTATCAGCCGAACTGCTGCCGTCGAACATCAATCTACAGGATAAATCACGGCCATTAATTGATGACATCACGGCCTCCGTTGTGATTTTTTTCCATTTGATCGCAAGTGTTATCCTCTGGATTTGGTGAACCTTCGCGCTAATACTTCATTTCCAAAGAAAAATGTCTCCAAACTTCATCACTCTTTTATATTATTCAAATTATTTTATTGTTATCATCTTCTTAATTATCTCTAATAAAAAATTTAAATATTTTCTCGAGGAATATGACCAAATATTCGTTTGAATCATCCTGCGGCATTTCGATCTCTTTTGAATTAAGATATTTCGATCTCTTTCGAGTTGAGATATTACTAGGACATTTAACGTTACTTTACTTCCAGGTTATAATATTTATGTATATAGGTTTCATGATAAACCTGTGTAACATCTAAAAATAAGATAAATTAGCCTGTCTTTAAATTTATTGATAAGTTAATCTGAAACTATAAATTTTAATTTCGTTCACCTACCAAATTGGGGATCAATTTTTTCTTTTAATGAATGACAATTTTCCTGGGCATTTATCTTGGTAATGATGTTTTATGAATTATTATGATATGAGTAAAGTTCATTTCATAAAGTTATTTTCAAATACAATAGTTTATCAATCAAGAAAAAAGCGTCGGAAATACTTGCCTAGAATATATCCTATCTATTCATGAGTAGTTTGATCAAGTTTGGACACATCAACATATATTATATAATATATACAATGTTATATATTATGTATATAACGTTATTTGTATTACATTTAATTCGTTGTGATGTTGTAATTATTATTTTATATTTTCTATTGCCACGTTTTGGGCTGTATTCGAATAGAACTGTCACGATCACCTTTAATTATACGTCAGTAGCGAATAAAAGTGCTACGAATGCATATGTTACGCATAATACGAATAAGTCTCTTATGAAAATGACTGTTACGATAACCTTTGTTACGAATAAGTCTGTAACGAATACGACGGTTACCCCTCCGAGAAAAGACGCCACGACGGCGATGAAAATAGAAAATAGAGACACTAAAATACTGGGTGCAATTCCGTGGATTTTCGGCGGAATGTTTACGCTCTAATGAAAATGCAAAGTTAGTTGACTCAAATCAAGATTTGGCTGTAGATTAATTTGATCTTGTTATGAATTAGCACCCCAGACGTTACTGTGGTGCGTATCCTTAACAAAGTTAATGGAATGAATAATACAAAAAAATTAGGTCTATTTAAATATTTTTTAAGAATTACAATTCATTGTAAAAAAAATACATCGCAAAGCATCAAATCCCAAATAAGCTAAATATCTTAATCAAAGTACTGAGCCGCATTATGATCACAATAAGCTCCAAAAGAGTTATTCTCCAAAGGTTTATACTGGGGTGTGCATTAATAACAAGAATATACTAGGGTGCTTATTCCTAACAAGGTCTTACTGAGATCCTTATTCTTAACAAGATCCGATTAAATCGAATAATAGGTTAACAAAGCTTGCAACGAAACTTTGAATTTAGGTTTTATTCGTTAAGTGATTATATTTCTTTAGTGTTATTTCAACCGATGCCAAATTTTAGATCAATCAGATTCCTACATTTTCTCGGTTATATGAGGGGACGATTTGTATTTTGCGTGCTCACTGGAATAATCCCATTGGGTTTCATAAAAAAAACTCCCAACCGACAACTCAAAACTTAAGCTATAGAAGTGATGCCGTGAACTCAGCGCATTAATCAGGAGCAAAATAAAATCGTCGAAAAATTCTTCTAATTTGATAATTATGTTTATACTATCATATTTTGATGAAATTGTATAATAACTTTCTATAACTCCTGTACATTGAAAAACGACTTGTTCAAACCATCATTTAGAATGATTTCATTGTCTGTGCACAATCTGTGAGAAATTTCATTAAAAATTTACGTAAATTTGTAATTAAAAATATATAAATTTCTCATTTTTGTTAGCTCCGAGATCTATAACAATACAAGGATAGAGTGGCCATTATTACATATATGTGGACCATATTCAATTAAAATAAGTAAATTCATTATTTAAATCCCTTTTGTATTTTTGCTGGAAATTCATGGAAAATTCATTAGAATGTATACAGAAATTTTTCCAAAATGCACGACGAATTTATAGAAGAATTGTACATCATTTTTAAGCGTGCACTATGAATATATGTCAATGAAATCATCCGAATGTAAATAATTAGAATGGAAGGTGAAATGTATTGCTGGATGACCTAAATAAAATGAGCGCAACTCATTAACTAACACTTAGCACGGCATAATAAAATATACTCAAGTTTTACGAAGAGGACAATAATAATAATAGTTTACACAATTTTTGAACAATTTCCATACAAGGAAAGCGGTTATAATTAAATTAAATTGCAATTAAATAAAAATTGCATTACGAATCACAGCACAGATAACACTCCAAAAATTCTTCAATATTTAATTTCAGGCGCTAGATAGTTTAAAAAATATACAATAATAGAAAAAATTATCACATAGATTATTTTACTAACTCATTTTCTTCCGTTAGTTGTATATCATGGAACTTGTATACTCATTGCCAAGCTATTCATAAATAATTATTCTAAGCTATTTCAATTAAAATGAAAGTGAAAAAATGCTCACACAAGTGAGTTTTTAAATTGTCTATTTCTATTTTTTCTTCATTTACGATACAGAATTAGTCAAATTTAGCTACAACTTTGCTAGAAAAATATTGTGACGATGGAATCATCGGACTTGGTTAAAATCTAGCGTCTCTAAAATGGGATATGTTGCATGGAACATGGGCCTTTCCATAGAGAATAATGTTGGTTCGTCAATACCAATTCGAAATTCAATAACCATTCAAACCTGAGTCAATAAGCCGGACCTCCAGAGAGACCGACTTCCTCTTTAGATTCCCCGTTTGAAGGACCAGCGAGCTTCAAATAACATCGCTTCAATGATGTTTAATTATTTCCATGCCCATGTTAAATCAGTTAATCAGAATAAATTTCGTTTTAGTCTATGACAAATTTAGTAACTCTTTTGTTATTTATTTTCTCTGGAAATTTTGAATTTATTGTGCATTCAATACTGACCCTTATATAAGATCCGAAATATTTCAAAAATTATTAATGGCATTGTACCTGATAGTTTGAATGAAATTCAGAAACTATCCAATATAAACCTAAACTAATTTACACATTTAAGACAAAATGCTTTGAAATAATTGATACGGAACAATATTACGCCAAAATTTTAAAAGCAAAGAATAGTCCACAAAAAATTCATATCTTTATAGAAAACGTTTCAGAGTCCAGCGCCATCGTCAGTTCGTGCTTTTAAATTTTTAGTTAACTTCCGATTTAAGCAAATAAGTGACATCAATATTACGCCAATTACGGACACACAAGTATATTGAACTCCTTTAATGCTTGAAATATCCATATAGATAAAAAATGTTTTTGATGACCTAAACTGTGTGGGGAGAACTAAAAAAATTTCAAGTTGAACTTGTTTGTAAAGTCCATCTCAATATCTTTGGTAACAACACGAGTTTCTTTTAACTCAATTACTAATTGCCAATTTCAAGTATTTGCATTCTGTACACTGAAAGAACGGCAATATACTGTATGCTATTAAAGCTCGATATTATGCATCAGGGTAACGATTCACTTGTTGGCCTTCATAAACTCGTAAAAAATTGTAACGAATAAGATTGCCACAAATTACAATAACAGCTATCGTTGCTTTTCATGATTGACAAGATTTCACAGATCGTTTCATGCTATTGTTTTTCTAGCCTCTATAAGCCTTTATAGATCTTGCTTGCTGTTTCATCTTTTCTTCCCTTCACTGCCGTTAACTGGCAAAAAGCAATCAATTGGAACCAGAGATTGCATCGCTAGGCTTTTCAGTGGCAATCGTGAAGATATCGCAACGATGACGTCATCTTAGTCATACAAACAGAAAACAGTATCGACCTTCAAGAGATCGCGAAGAGCAGCCAAAGATGAGGAGGCATTGTTATGTAACTTTGAAGCGTTAAAGCGTTTACCGTTACCTACCAAGCGTTTTTTTTCTAACGCTTGTAACATCGATCATGACGCGATCGTGATCGTCAGCGGACCTATTGACGGAACGATTTGGTGATTTGGCGATTTAGCTTCGGATCATTCATAATCTTGGGTAACTAATTTATTCTTGAACACACAATGTGTGCTCAAACTCAAGCCTCCGATTGTCTAAATTGCTTAACGATACGTGTATGGAGAGTGGTTATCACAATTGAGTTACATAAATGCGTTTATAGACTGCGACACTCACTAGTCGATGCTTTTACGAAGCTTGTGGTCCCAAAATTATTCGATCACAGTGATCGTTTATATCGGAAAGCCAAAAGCCACACGTACGTTTAGCTCCCAATAACAATAGAATGAAAATGAATCGTGTGACTCACCTTGAATTCAAGTTCCGAATTTTAAATTCAAATCGAATACTTTTCAGGCGAAATCTACAACTATCTATGCACAAGGGAGAAGCGCGTTAGTTAAAAAAACTAAAATTCTTCTTATAAGCCGAATTATGCTATGCTTAGTATTCTCGACTAATGGTTATGGACCTTCGACAAAACACTGCAGCTTTCCAAATCAAAGGCGTGTTTTGTGAACGAAAAACGATTGCCATTTAATGCTCACAACTTTCTCGAGTTTTTATTCTTGCTAGAAGGTCGTTTCTTAACGACCGACTGTGTTTGTGGAATGAATCGTAAAACGGAAAATTGAGGCTTATAAGTTGACACTAACGTCACGTTGACTGCGTGGAAACTAACTTTCAAAATCTGGAGGACATTAGTCGAACGTTGTTGCTTTCCTGGCAGCAGTGAAGGATTTTTTAATCTATTCAACATTATAGAGAAAAATAGACCAATTTCCCTCGAAATATGTCTATTTTCCTATGGTATTTCAACTTCTGGTAGAATGTTAGGGATAGGATATATTAAGATAAAAATCACTCTGCATTTGGTTATATACAAACTACGATTAAAGCTCATGATTCAGTTTCAAACGTTATTTCCATTACTGTAATAATTCTTGCAAACCCAGCATAAAAATTGAATAATGCATTTTTTGTGGCATGGTTAGTAATAGAGGAAAAGCTACGTGATTATTTTAGGTAATGATTACAAAATAACAATATACCGAAATTATTCATAAAATTAATGATGGTAAAAAGTGAGAAAATAAAGACTTAGAATGTTGTAACAATGATATAAAAAATAATAATAACGCTTTGAATTAAATATTGAACGGAATTAACGGAAAAATTATGTTCTGAAATACGGAGAATGATCTAAAAATAAAATAACAAAGATTCGTGTATACATGGATGAGTTAAGTAATGATGGTACATCATTACTTAAAAATGTAATGATGAAAAATGTGATGAAAGGAAAAAGTAAGGGTTTGAGTGTAAGCAATCATGTAATTAATATATGATTTAAACTAAGGTTATTGAAGCTTGTGCTTATGCCTCATGATTTTTAAGACAAGACGCATCACAATTCAAATTTGAAGCTCGTCACTATATGCGCATTCTGTCCAAGTCGAGCTTATGCCCACACTGATTTATTTTCCACAAAAAACTTCATATTATTATTTTAATAACAACTATATGATATTAAAAAAGCGTATTATCCCTCGCAAAATGCCTAACCTGTATATATATGAAATTATTCAAAGAAATATCTCATACATTCATCATTCATGTGACTATTAATTTTCTTAATTTAAACCTATATTATCCAGGAATCAAATGATCGTATAAGTGAAAAAAAATTTCGATAGGATCTCTCTCAAAATCTATGTATTGGAAGTGTGGTTACAAAAAGAACAACTTCTAATTATATTCTACAAATGAGCATTTCAAATCAAAGAGGTTTCGAAGCAATTAATTTACTTGTGTCAACTGAACTGTACATTTTTAATTGCAGTTTGATCCTTTGAACTAATCCCTATTAACTCTAATAAAATAGATCGTTCCATGCGGATAATCTGGATTTGTTTGGATAACTTTTAGGCCTCGGTTTTGTTCATAATTGGTCAATTTAGCTTTTTAAAAGTCCATTTCGTTTACATTTTTTCGTTCAAGAAAAAATGCTCAATATGCGACTTATTCAGATAATATAATCCATTTTATCAACATAATATAAATGTATTATACAAGTATTAAATACGTACTGTCCAAACTATTGTTTATACTTTGGATGGTAGAGTGCAATAGAAAAACGAATTTGCCTCTCAATTGGCAGTGATTCAATATATTACTGGTCCCGATGAATATTAGTCGAATACAATAATCTGAATACATTATATTTATTCCATATAATTATCTTCTCAATTTACGAAAATTTTCCAAGTTTTGCGGGAGAAATTCCGTGAAAATGTTTCTTTGTAGTCTTCAATTGATATTTTAAACGGAGCATTACAATAAAATTTTGCCGGGATTCACTTCAGCGAAAATGCTATGACGAAAAAAAAGTTTCCAAAGTTTTGAATGTTACCTCATCGCCTCATTTATTCACTTTTGTTTGCAGTGCTCGAATTTATTGCTTGTCTTTGTAATTCGTCGATTGTTGCAGACGCGCGCTGGGTCTAAAGACGACAGTGCACGGTCGCTTCCTCTTCCTGGAGCTGTTGTGCTCATATTCTGAGCCACCGTGTTGTGTGGTGCGTGATAATTATGGAATAGAATAGAATAGAATAGAATAGAATAGAATAGAATAGAATAGAATAGAATAGAATAGAATAGAATAGAATAGAATAGAATAGAAGTGTCGGCGTTGAAGAAATAGGCCCATGGCCTGTTGCCGATTCTTGAACTTTTCGTGACTTGATTCACAAGGGATCCGGCCTTTGGAACCCGATCTTTCCATAACTGACGATTGATTGACATACATAGCTGCTGGACTTATGTAGTGATGCGTAGTGTCATGTCGTGGTGGTCATATTGCAGTACTAGATTAGAATATTGCGGTGCGTGGTGGTTGTTCATTTATAACGTTATGGTTATTTCTCTCTTTGTTGTCTCGTTGACTACGAATTCTACCTTCGACCTAAATATGAATCCGACCCTGTATCTTGTTCTATTTTGCTTTCCTGCTCACACTCGCGTTAAATATTTTTCCGAATTTTTTTTTACCGTTTTTGGGTCGTTGTTGCTCTTTTCAGATTCTTTACTTCTTCTCTTTTTTTAATTATCATGATTCTTTCCTTTAACTTTTCCCTTTTTCGTATTTTCTCGTGGCTCTTCCCTTCATTTTCCATATCTTACGTGGCTCTTTCCCTCTCTTTTTCCCTTCATTTTTCGTATCTTTCGTGGCTCTTTCCCTCTCCTCTTCCCTTCATTTTCCACATCTTACGTGGCTCTTTCCCTCTCCTTTTCCCTTCATTTTTCGTATCTTATGTGGCCTTTTCCCTCTCCATTTACCCCCTTTTTTTCTCGTGGCTCTCTCATTTCCCTCGCCCCCTCTCCCTCACATGCAGCGAGGCCAGCTCCCACGCTCCGGTGGACAAGCTTTCCTTGCACGGATCGATTATTGCTGCTTTTAATCCGTTGTCTTCCTGATGATTTTCTGTTGACTTGTATTATTGACTAAATGATTTCTGTTGACATGATTACATGATTGATTATATAATTGATTATGGGCTTTCTGTTGACGTGTACGATCGTATTATCTCTATATTGGATTATATTAGATCAGTGTTCATACGCAATAAATCTTTTTATTATTATTAATGAAATTTTTCTAAATAATTTACGTTTTTATGAGGTTGAATATTACAAAGTACGCCCATTGCTTTTCTCGCATTAGCTCATTGTTGCCCTTCCATTACCAGTACAATGTGAGGAGGGTAATGAATGATGTAATACAAAATAATAAAAATGTAGTTCATTTGTTGTAGCTAAATTTTTCGCATTTTATCATTCAGGTAAGAGGATAATTTTATGTCAATGTTTGTGGTGCGTTTCCAACGTGTAAGAGATATGTAATTATTTGATAAAAAATGTCATTATTTACATCATATACTTAGTTTTATTCGTTAAATTCGTTTCTTACGCTCATTGTGTAATTAGTATGTGATATTTCGTCTTTAATTTGTGCTGCAGATATGAATGAAGTTATGTTCGTCATTGCTACAGTCACTTCACGTCATGTTTGTCATGCTCATCAAACACGATCCTATGACGTTACTCAGACACTCTAACGATTGTAACGGAAAGTGAAACTTCAAAAACTAAATAAAATATCGAAAAAATACAGTTTTCGTCAAATGACAACTGCCTCCGTGACCGCCGTATATAAAGCCGAGGCAACCGCACGCGCTGTCATTCAACGCCAGTCTATCGTGGCGGAAGGCTGGGCGACTGAGCAGCGGATTCTCGTAAATAATACCAGCTTCCTCAGGATAATCAGTTTCCTTTTGATTTATCTTATTAAATGTCGTATCTGTTACGATTCTCGTGCGGCTTGTATAGTTATATTTAACTTTCTTGGTAGCGACATAACTTCCGCTTAATTATACCACTATCTTACTATTTTGACAGAACTCACGACATCGGCACGCCTCATAACTTACGACCATCTCATAACATCGGCACGCCTCATAACTTACGACCATCTCATAACATCGGCACGCCTCATAACTTACGACCCTCTAACAACAAAGCTCAGGTCCATCACGCTACCCTCAGAACACATCACCGTTTCCCTCGACTATTTCTGAGCCACAGCTCTAATCTTACGCACTCTCACAAAACTACTGGGTCATTTGTCCGAATAGTGACACACTCTCATAGCTGGAGCCACTTACACATACCATCATAGCCACTTGTATATTCTTGTTGCTCGGCTGAACTGGGTGAGGATGGTTCGCATAAGGATAAAAGAGGGCATCATTATTTGGTTAATGTTATTAATTTAAATTAATTCATGCTCCAAATGTCATTATTCAGTCTTAAAATTTGCTATATCATTTTTCTTGGCGTCCACAGGTTCAATTCATTTCATTGTCCTATTTTAATCCACAATTTCTAGAGCAATTGTGGGTGAAATCAGCCGCGTTTGACATGCAACTGAAACACGAGTGTCTACAATTGGAATAACTTATTAAAATAGTAAGTAAATATCAATATTAAATTGTGAACAAACTCATAAAAAGTTGTCTTTGACAACTTTCAAATTACATAATTTTTTATCATATTTTTGTTCTCTTTTTAGCACACTTTTTCCGATTCTCTTGGGAAAATTCAATAATTTTTTGTTCAACATTGCAATGCTTGAAACAACTTTTTTAATATCACATTAACATTAGAGTGCTTCTAATATATGACCTGAAAATTTTTTCTGGATTTCATACAAATAAAAATTGAAATGATATTAATTTTTCCGTGTGATAAATTCTTAAATGAGCCTGTACATTTTTCCATCATCCATTATACCGGTAACTCGATACAATCTAGTACATTCCACGTAGTTCTGTTTAGCTTCTCTTATTTGTCACAAAAAAGATGATATAAATTCAAAGAGATAGGAGGGATAAATTATTGTTTTCATTCTTATTCCGGTAGACAAAATAATTACTTGCCACTCGTGCATGAATATAATAATCAATTATTAGCTAGCCTTTTATTACTAAAAAAAATTTCCTCTGAATTATAGTTTCGAAAATAATTACTAGACTGTTGATGTTGGAAAAAAACGTTTGCTACCATCTTTTTAGGCTGTATTATCTATTCTCTTTCAATAAAAATCGAATTATTCAGAATTTGCTACCACTTTAAAGCAGATAATTGTACTGGAAGAGCACTTCATCAATTATCAATAAATCATAAGAACCAATTCACCCGTAATTGCTAACCTTGGATTGTTTTTTCTCTATAAATTTGCCGGCTATAAATTTAATTTACGTTAATTCGAATTATATCATCTTTTGGCAGTTGAATCATTTGACTCACTTGTGGCCTTGATTTTCCGAATTTAAGCTCTGATCGATAAAATTAGGCCATTGAAAAACAATGCAAGCCATGTTTTCAGAATTTTTAACAAAATGCAAATGATGAGATACTATTGAAAAGTGTCGAAAATTTAAATTCATATCAACACTAGCATATATAAATGCATTCTCAGAATCCGTGAATATTGTTCATTTATCAATTAAAAATTCAAATCCAAAATTTTTAAAATACTTTTTTTATATTTCCAAAGCCACATAAAGATGCTAATAAAATTTTGTTTAAAAAAGATTAAGACTTGGCCGGTTTTAATCGGCCATTTTAAAATCAAATGACTTTGAAAGTAAATATTTTCTAATTTTTTCAGCTGAAATGTTTAGATTTTCAAGAGGAAAACGTTTTCTCCGCGCAGAACAATGGTCCCTTGTTCTCACTACTCTTTTTCAATGAAACTTGCGACCTTGCTGGAATTTTTCCAGTAAGTTTTGCTCCAGTACATTGCAACATTTCACGTGCATTTCACTTCACCTTTCAGCTACATTCAACTCAGATTTTAAAAAAAATTACTCGTTTTCATATAATTCAACTCAGATTTGATATACATTTCATTTCAAATTTAGAAAACTCTTACCTCCACATTGCATGAACTTTACACTTCTTATTTCATTACCATTTAGTTTCACATTCCACAAGTATTTCACTTCATATTTGAAGAAATTTCACCTTTTTCCTATAAACATTTTCCTCTTCTTTTCACTTCTTATTTCACACCTTCTCAATCAACGTTTCAGAAAAATTTCGCGTTACACTCCGTATTTTTTTCATGAGACGTTCTACCTACTCAGTGTCTTGTAATGAATTGTGCATGTGCATCTTGGAAAATTAGACCAAAGTTTTGGTGAATTTTCATAACAAATTAGACATTATTAGACGTTATTAGCACAGCTCTATGACACATAGTTTTGTTTCATTTGGGGGATTATTATGCTCGTGAATGAACGAGCATAATAATCATAATTAATAATATAATTCATAATAACATAATTAATAATAAGTGATGAACGGCCAGTCGTATGGCCTAAGTCGCAGTATTTACACTGCTGCACTACTGGTGTCAGCAGGCTTCTCTTGATAAGTTTTTTGAGTGCTGCAATAGTTACAGTCAATCTATGTTGTGTTGGTTAAGTTACAGTCGGTCAAGTTACAGTTGATCAAGTTGCCGTTGTTCAACTTACAGTTGGTCAAGTTGCAGTCGGTCAATTTACAGTAGGCCAAGTTACAGTTATCAGAGTTGTGTTGGTTAAGTTACAGTCGGTCAAGTTACAGTTGATCAAGTTGTCGTTGTTCAACTTACAGTTGGTCAAGTTGCAGTCGGTCAATTTACAGTAGGCCAAGTTACAGTTATCAGAGTTGTGTTGGTCAAGTTACAGTAGGTCAAGTTACAGTTGATCAAGTCGCCGTTGTTCAACTTACAGTTGGTCAAGTTGCAGTTGGTCAATTTACAGTAGGTCAAGTTACAGTTAGTCAAAGTTATGTTGGTCAAGTTACAGTAGGTCAAGTTACAGTAGGTCAAGTTACAGTAGGTCAAGTTACAGTTGGTCAAAGTTATGTTGGTCAAGGTGCAGTAGGTCAAAGTTCTGTTGGTCAAGTTACAGTAGGTCAAGTTACAGTTGGTCAAAGTTCTGTTGGTCAAGTTACAGTAGGTCAGAGTTCTGTTGGTCAAGTTACAGTTGGTCAAAGTTATGTTGGTCAAGTTGCAGTAGGTCAAGTTACAATTGGTCAAAGTTATGTTGGTCAAGTTGCACTAGGTCAAGTTACAGTAGGTCAAGTTATAGTTGGTCAAAGTTCTGTTGGTCAAGTTACAGCATGTCAAGGTTGTCTCGGTTGCACAGACTAAGCGTTGCGCACTCTTACAATTTCCCAATGGTTTTCCCCACTGAGTTTTCCGATCAAAAAATTGTAGGTCACGCAAAGTTGCCGATGGAATCCATTCGAGTCCTTCAGGTTCAAGTTTGGACTTGTGTGACGTCAAAACGCATTGTTTTCCTTTTCTAAGAGAATGAATGCGGTAAATTTTGGCATTTTGAAATCAAAAATAATTAATTGTGTTCAATTTTATGCTGTTTGAGCCGAAAAACTTCACGGAGAATGCTACCGCACGATGATGTTAGTGGATATGAAGTTTTCTCTGAATTTGGTTACCGAGTGATTAACAAAAACTGCTTCAATTTCAATTAACAAAAAACTACTTCAATTTAAATTAACGAAAAACTGTTCCAATTTCAATTAACAAAAAACTGTTTTAATTTCAATTAACAAAAAACTGTTTCAATTTCAATTAACAAAAAACTGTTTCAATTCAATTAACAAAAAACTGTTTCAATTCAATTAACAAAAAACTGTTTCGATTTCAATTAACAAAAACTCTTTCACTTTTAATTAACAATCCATTTAGCAATTAAAAACTGTTTCAATTTCAATTAACAAAAAACTGTTTCAATTACAAGAGGCCAGCTCTGTATTGCAAAAGCGTAAAATGAGGTCTCGTTTGGAGAGATTTAAAGGCTTAATTGATGGAAATTTAAAACCTCATCTGTAATTATCAGCAACTGAAAACTGATGAAGACATCGACAATCTCGGTATCTTCGTTGACTGGGATTAAAAATGGCTAAATCTCGATCAAATAATGACTCGATCAAACATTGTTCTATCTGTGATAAAAGGCTTTAAACAACAAGATAAACATGAAATAATTGCGAGAAATGAAGTCGAAATAAGTGTTCCGACTTGACAGAATCGGAAAATATGAACAACTTCCATTGCAGCATTTTTTATCATTATAATAAAAGTAAAATTCACAGTTAAAAAATCACGCTTAAGTCTGGTAAATTTTAATGTACTTTTTAGAATCATTAAATAATAAAAATAAGTAGATCAAGTGAATATAATGAATACGATATTAATCATCGTAATATCTACAATACATATTATTTACAACGATTTTAAAATGCAGAGGTGAATTAATAAGAAGAAATCTATGTAAAAATTACCTAATAGCCACAGCATATCCTACTTTCTGAGTTCATATTTACTTATTTCGTTGTATTAGTTGACCAACTGGCGAAAATACGAACGGCAAAATATTTTCGTGACATTGTATTTAGTACAAACTATTTAATCATATTTAGGGACGACAGAAAATTTTGCTTCAATCGAATCTGAAATCCAAAATTTTATTTTCACTCAATGACTTAATTAAAAAGACAATTTTATGATGTTAAAATCTTCAAGCTGAATATCACAAATTAAGTATGAAAATTTCAAAAGTAAAGATTATAACGTTTCACGTCCTACCCACCACCATCACCCACAGCCCACGATGTCACCCACCACCATCACCCACAGCCCATGATGTCACCCACCACCATCACCCACAGCCCATGATGTCACCCATCACCCTCACCCACGGCCCATGATGTCACCCATCACCCTCACCCACGGGGCCTTGCCATCGAGAAACAATGAAGCAATCGTTCGCTTCAACAAGCGGCGATGCAAGAGATTTTTTTTGCCCGACGATTGAATGGGAAATTTTGTTATTGCTTCATGTGACGTCATCAAAATGGAGAGGCAGAACGAAAAACGCCTATCATCCTAATTTATTGCGCATATTTCTCTCTCTAATAATCCTTATTATTTCATATCATTTATTGTTCTTCCTTGAGTTTCATTTAAAATGATCAAATTGGACAATTATTCAATTAAAATAAATCCCTAAAGCCTATAAAGCAATAGCAACCACGATTCGGTTCAAAAATATTGTTCCTCATTTTTTAAAGCTCTGACCCAAAAAGGCACGCGACGAAAATTGAAATGACGGAGCTATTAAAACACTAACTCAAGAAATATGCAGGACTAAAAGAAACACGGAACCGACGAGATTTACAAGCATTAAACGGAAGAAAATCAATTTTCTGTATTTTATGTAAAGATCTTTCACTCAGAACCACCGAACGCAAGACTTTCATTAAACTAGAATAAAAATTCAATTGTCACTAACAATCGCAGCTACAAAACACAATTATATATCTTTGCTCACGGTATCTAACTTAGTGCAGAGAAAGCATTATCTCCACAATTTAAATAAAATAAAAAATTACGAAGTTTTTGCTTGGTCGGTTACTTGATGATCAGGAAATTGGAGATTTGCCTCAGTTGATTTGAAGAACAAAAGCTTTTTCCAATCTCTTTTCCCGCAGCACAGTCACGCACGCACGAACCTGACACCAAAGAAAAAGTCTCTGGCTCTGCAGGTGTAAAAAATTAACGCAATTTTTCGTCCAAATGATTTTTCGCATAAAAAATTCTCGGCAAATTCATGCATCATTTACTGTATTGTCTCGTCATTTATTGTACTGAAATATTGCAGTTTGCGTCTTTTTTTATGTTGGAAACTCAATGATATGATTATGGTTTTATTATGGTTTATTATTGTTTTATTATTATGGTTTTGATTTTCCTCGAATGCTTAGTTCTGTTCCCTGCCAACATAAATAAAATTCATTAAAGAATAAAAATTCTATACGAAATAATGAATAAAAATTTTTACGAATTTAAAATCTTAAAAATTGACTGTATTTCCAGTTTCGAATCTGGCGGGATGAGTTGAAGCGTAAATATTTTAATTAACATTCTCGTTTCCATGATAGCGTTATTAAGAATTAGCAGTCGCAGTCAAAAGTATTTCCAACAATGGAATAGATTGGAACATATTGGAACATATTCCAACATATTTCTATGTGGGGAAATATGTGAATGTACTCTCTTTGTGAAGGCTCTGTGAGTTTTACAACAGGTGTGAATTTTTTCTTGAATTTAGTTAGCAGCTTAGACGTATAATTTCCATCAAAACATCGATCGAATTTCCCCGGTTGTCTATGTGTTGTGATTTCCCCGGTAAATTTTCATGGATGCTTCGCGGGTGTCGAATAAGCATTGTTTCACTGGTCCCACTCCAATAAATATGTAAGTGTACGGTCCAAAAAGCGATACACATTTGGCCTCTGTTTGGGTCATCCTGATCTACTTGTGCTCAGCGGTAAATGGACAACGCATCAGTGTTACGCGTAAAATGTGTGCGTTGGTAAAATATGCCCAATTCATTCCGTTGATACCTGCACGTCGAAGACATACGCGAAGACATCACATCACGTTCTCTGTTGATCGTGCGCGTCACTTTTTTCTGATTGTTTGTTCGATTGTGACGCAACGCACTCGTGTATATAACGTACCGAATTCGAATACAGACGAAACGCACGCCTATGTTTCGTAATTGCCGTTCTAAAGCGGCAGACTGTCACACGTGAGCGAATTGTTTTACGAATAAGCGCTCTTTTCTGAACAAAAATAAGCTAAAGCAACGAATAAAAGAATTACACTTTTCAAAATTCAAATTCCATCAAAGATTACGACGCGAGTTTGCCTATAAAATGCAGCTTGCATTGTTTATAAGGGTTAAATATTTTTTTCGGCATGAAATAATTTTTGAAATGCGTCACAGAAAGTATCGATTTTCGAGATAAATTCAATTTTTAATGTTCTTTTTTAAATCTTAAAATTTGTTGTTTAATCCGTACATTACTAAAAATTTCAAGAATGTTCTTTAGATCATGAAACTTTTATAACCATGAAATTGTATCTTAATGTATTTTAAATTTGTGTACAGAATTTGGCGAGCATGGATCGCATGATGGTGATGATAATAGTGATGATGTTAGTGATGACGTGTTCTATGGCGGCCAGCATGTCTCATGTTACGCAGGTGAGTGTAATTTAAATTTAAAAATTTTAATAACCAAAAAGACTGCTAGCTCTTGAACGTTCATCCATAATAAATGTATACTTTACATAAATAAACATATAAATAAACGTTCATTTACATTTCAATAACTAACATTTTTTTAATCAGTGCTATAATGTGATATCGGTGGAATAAATAACAAATAATGATTTTAAAATATGAATAAAATTAAAAAGAAAATATAAAAGGTTATACACCGATACAAATCCGGTTTAAATTTTATTTCCTCAGATGAAAAATCTCTATTCATGTCATCTCTCTCTATTCTAATTTTTATATTGGTCTTTATCGTTTCTTATTTCGTATATTTAGAGTAGAGCCTTCATTCACATTCACATAAGCTTTAAATAAGTTTGCTTAAAATAATTTCATTTTATTATTAGTGATTATTGCTGACAGCCTCGCTTCAAATAACTTTGCTAATTCTATTTTTTCTAAATATTTTACAGAAGACAGCCATCTCTTCTCATAACTCAACCAATATTTAACTTATGTTGCTACCATATTTAATTTCGACTGAACTGTGGAGCAAATAAAATACAGAAATTATTGTAAAAAATATTCTCTTTTGAGATTGAGTCTGAATGTCTTTTTAATTCAATTAAAAATTTGATTGCGGAAAAATTCCACAATTACTAAGTTATGCGTTTTATGTATTAGAAAACTTGAACGTTCGTATTTCGCTCTCGCAAATTACCAACTCATCCGGTTAGTCCAATTTGAATTATCAAGCAGGTAACACAGTCACTGCCATAAATAACGAACATAATTGGTGGCCTTTAATGTTCTTTAAATCACTTGTAAACTTCTCACTTCTTTGATGATAAAATTTTTCATTTATTAACTTGTAAGTTAAAAAAATCGGGAATCCTCTTTATTCATTTCCTTTATATATAACATAATATATAATAACTTTTTGCCGGTCTGCAATGCATAAATCATTTACGCAGTCGTGACTAGAAACCTCCTTTATTTCTGATGCGCCCGCTCGGCACGTGTGGTGAAATAAAAATAAAAAAAATTTTAAAAATATTTAAAAAATTAAAATTAGCCACGTGTTAGTTCAACTTTAACTAATAATCCACCAGGTGGCAGGTCCCATAGCCACCGGCACGCAGCAGGTGGCTGAATCTAAGGCTTTAGGTGGCTTCATGGAGGATATTGGCTTCCGTAACTTCTTCCAAGTTGGTGCTAAAGCTTTAATAATATTAGCTTGTTATATTTAAGTTTAATCACTAAATGTTATTCTGTTTACTTATAACATTGAGTTTTTTCAAACCTTAATCGCATGCTTCTAATTAACATTTGAATTAAATGCTCGTTTCTAATTTCAATTTTACTAACTGAAGTAGAATTGAATTTTATTATTCATTTTGCAATTCAACCTAACAATATCAGGCTTCTATCTTTACCTGACGCAAATTTTGATCTTCATGCACATAAGCTTTAAATAACAATGATACCTAAACCAATAGTTACTTTACATCTAATTTGATCTTAGGTTCTTCGGCTTTCAAAGTTAATACTTGGAAAGTATTTGAAAATTATCCCCTAATATTTGGGTTCAAACTTTAAACAACGTTTCGTTTGAATAGACTTGGCGACCAGATGTCTTTCATCAAGTCTCCAATCCAATCTTGCCACTTTAATTAATAATTTGACTCGAAACAAGCATCACTAAATATATATTATTCTTCATGGTTGTAAATAAAGCTTTTTCTAGTAACGTAACAGATACAATTCCTGATTAATATTTACGGATGCATTGCACATCATAATTTTTCACATTTTTGTTAATGCCTTTTAATAGGAATCAATTCAAATCATTTTTACTAATTGTCCCTCTCTATTTTATAAATGAAAAAAGATTGACGTGAAACAATGAACTAATTCCTTTGCATTAAATATTTAAATCAGTTAAGGTGTAAACCTAAGAAATTTCACATCCAGATTTAAACTTTTCCAATACATACAGAAAAGAAATTCAGTCTTGAAAATATTTTGTTATTCAAATCTTCCTTTTACAAAATTCCAGGATGTGGGCATAGATTCTGCGGCTTCAGCCCCTGAGTACACCAAAGTACTTCCAGCCGCAAGCAACAATTTTCCAACTTTAGGAAGCTTCCAGTTCGGTGGCCTTGGGCATCTGGGTGAAATGACCAAAGAACAAATGGCCGCGCAGAAAGAACAAGGCTTCATGCCTGGCAATCCTTTCGGGTCATCCTCTAACTTGGCTTCATCAAACATCGCTCCTCCTGATACTTTTAAAAACAGTCAAAGTCTCTTCGGGAGTTCCAGTAATTCATTCCAGTTTCCCAAAGAATTCCACAGTGAATTTGCCGGCTTCTCTGGAGGTTTCGGGAGCGATAAGAAAGAAGAAAAAGCCCCCGCAAGAGAGCAGCCCCAGAGAGAGGCAGCCGAGTCGGAGAGATCCGAAGAACCCAGGATATTCGAGGGATCAAAGGCGTTAAGGAGACCTCAAGGATCCAGAAGAACTGTGGATCATCGGCCTAGAGGACAAGCAGCTTCCAGTTTCCAGCCTCGGTTTGCACAAAGACGACATGATTTCCATGACGAAAGTCCCTTTGGAAGCTCCGGTCTCCATGCCGCTTCCAGCAAACAGGAGGAGAAGAAAAACAAAGGAAAGTGTGAAATCGTCAACAAAGATGGCATGACGTGTGAGGTGCGTGACTTAACAATTGTTTACTAAAAAAAGCAAACTGCTAACTTGATGCTCTCTAACAAAAACCGTAATTTATTAATTTCCACCTGTTTTAAATAACGCATTACATAGTGAAAAAATAAGCAATATTTAATGTGTAATTCTTTTATTGCATGAATACTGAATTAAAAATAACGTACGCTTCGCCAGGTCTGCAATGATGGACATGGTGGATTTTCCGAGCACTGCAGCCACAGCCAAAACAGCGGCAAGGACAGCAAGTTCACCAACTCGCGTCGCCACACCTCTGACGACCTGCTCAAACCTAAGTCAGTTCAACCCTAAGTTCTTAAGGGTCGTCTCTTGTAACTTCAACCCAAGTCAGTTAGCCCGCAGTTAACTTACCTTACTCACTACCCGTAAGTCGGAATTATTGGCCTTATGCCATGCAACCTCAACCCTAAGTTTGTTCAACCTTAAGTTTAATTGGCCTAATGCCACCATAACCGAATTCTGTTAACTCCTAAAGTGAATTGAACGGTAAGTTAAATTAGAACTACATCATCCCATTATCACTGGCACAAAGTTAGTTGAATTTTGCGAGAGGCATGTGATTGTGCGACAAAATCGCGTCGCACTCCTACTTATAAAATAAGTTGTTGATGTATTATGGGGCTACATCAAGAACATGAAACGCTACTCTTTGATATACTTTTTAATGCCAACCTCATTAGGTTAAGGTTAAGCTCATGGTTCTAAAAAAATTTTGGTACCCTAAACCCCCATCATACTGAGATTCTACTTATCCTACTGAGGTTAGGCCCAAATAGCAAAGATTTTTCCGTTTAATAGCTTTTTGAAAAAGTAGAATAATCATAGTCGTTGTGATGTTTCGATCTATCTCCCTTATTATCTTATGACCTTATATGATGAGTTCGGGACTTCCTAGTCCCCGGACACACTGATGCGCCGCCTTCGTCGTCCTCCGTCTCCTAGTCGTCGCTAGGCAGGTCACCCCGCCCTCGAGTCCCGCCCTCCCGTCACTGATATATTTCTCCCCTCATTGGTATATTTCTCCCCTCATTGGTATATTTCTCCCCTCATTGATATATTTCCCCCGTCACTGATATATTTCTCCCCCTCAGGGAAGCCCCTGCGGCCGCCCAAGCTCCCCAGCACGAGAAGGCCCAGCAGCGTCAGGTGACACAGCGCCAGCGACCGTCGCACGGCAGCGACAGCCGACAGCTCGCGCCCCAAGACCGCGGCGTCTTCGACTACTCCGGGCCAAGGTGTGTTGTGTGTGTGGTGTGTTAGTAACGTGTGGGTGTGGTGTGTTAGTAATGTGGCTGTGGTGTGTGTGATGTGTTAGTGATGTGTAGATGTTGTGTGTGTGGTATGTGTGGTGTGTTAGTAATGTGTAGGAATTGTGGCTGTGGTGTGTGGTGTGTTAGTAATGTGTGCGTGTCAGTAATAGTGTGTGTGTGAGTGGTATGCGTGAGTGGTGTGTGTGAGTGGGGGGGGGGGTATGTGGTGTGGCGTGTATGATCTGTATTATGTGTTAGTAATGTGTACGTGTTGTGTGTGTTGTTTGTAGGGTGTGTGAGTGGTATTTGTGTGGTGTGTACTTTATATATGAGTGGTTTGTGTGGGGGGGGGGGTATGTGGTGTGGAGTGTATGATGTGTTTTGTGTGTGTGGGTGATGGCGTGCGGAGGTGTAGTGTGTGGTGTATGGTATGCATGCTGTATCTTTTGTGTAGTTTGTGGTGTTAGGTGTATGGTGTGTATGTGTATGGTATGTATGTGTATGGTGTGTATGTGTATGGTGGGTATGTGGTGTTAGAGTAGTGTATGACACGTGTGAGTGGTATGTGAGACTGAGCATTTATGAGATATGTGTGGCAACGAGGTGGAAATTTGTTGTGATTCACCGAATGATGTCTGTGGTGGGATGTGTAATGTGCGGTGCAAGATGTGTGGTGTGTGAGACTCTCGGGGTTCAGGGTTTTCGATCAATAATGTACAGTGATGTCTATGTTCCAGACATCACATGTGACCGCAGTGACCCCTCCTTGTATGTGTGATGATGAGTCGAACTGTAATTTTTCAGGGGTTGCAGTTTATTGTGTGATGAACGTCCTACGATGATATGTTGTGTGGTAATGAGTGATGCAGCAACATGTTATGTGGTGATGAGGTGCGCGGTGATGAGTAAATTGTTGAGATGTACTGATGCATAGCGTCTTTTATAGTATTTCTTATTCTACATTATACTATGTTTACTACGATGTTCTAGCGCCTTGTGATGATGGATGTGATGTCCGGGGATGCTCGGCATATAATTTAAACATTCGGCTGCCTTTGAAAATAATGTCACGCAGCCATGGGAGAGATAATTTAAAAAAAATAAAAATTTCTTTCGTAATTTGAATCGGGACAACAGCCAAAAATGGCTCCATTTCAGCATGGTTTCTGGATCAACTTTTCATAAAAAAATATTCATATTATCGCGAATACAACTTAAATCTTTCCAATGTCACAAATTTCGAGGAAAAAATATATAATTAATACACTTCGCAAAAGTTCGAAGTTTCATGGGAGTTGGATATTTGAAAAAGCTGGAAGTTCATGAGCGCTTTTGAAAAGTTTAGCGCAACGAATCATAAAATAGAGAACCAAGATAATTTATGGATCGACTCTTGAGCCTGGCGGAAAAAACGAGCCCCGAAGAAATTTCTAAAATAAATTCCGAATTTACTTAAAATTTTTAGAGCGAATTCATAACAAAATTGTATTATCTTTTGTTAATTCATTTAAATTTATGCTTTTTCAAGCAATCACACAATAAATTTTGGTTGTATTATTTCATCAACAGAAATTTTTTGTCAAACTATTTTATTCAGAAAAGCATCCCAGGGAAGAAAATACGCAGAAATCCTGGAAGTTACCACCAAGAGCCCTCACCACAACCAACAGGATCCTCAACCACACCCGCACTTCAACAGTCAACAACAACAGCAACCACAGCAATATGTCAACACCCAGCCGCACCAATATCAACAGCATCAACAATATTACCCTGCACAAAACCCTCAACACCAACAACAGTTCCAACAACCACAACCACACCTGTTGCAGCAGAGAACAGGCCCTGTTCAGCACCCTGTTCCTGTTGCTCAGCAGCATCAACAACAGCATTTTAACCAACAAGCGCATTTGCAACAGCCACTTTATCAACCGCAACAACAGCTTCAACAACAATTTTATAACCACCCGCAGCATAATCAACAGAATACTGCCATCGTTCCAACAAGTAATCAACAGCATCAACAGCTTTCTGTTGTTCCACACCAGCTGCCGAATCAATACGAGACAATTCAACAGAGGCCAACTGTTCCTCTTTTGCACCAACAAAGCGCTATTCAACAGAGACCAACTGCTCCTCTACATCAACGTCAACGGTCGGCTGTCGTTCATGAACAAAGTCATGCTGTTCCTCGGAATCATAATCACCAGAGGCCGGTTCATCATCAGCATGAACAAGGATCATTGGTTGTTCAACAGCAGCCATCGGACGCTCAGAACGTAGCTGTTCATCCGCAGACTGGACAGAACAGCGAACAAGACAGTGTTCTTAAGGACAGTCACGAGCCTCCACATCAGAACACTTATTATTCGTATTCCCAACCTCAAGCTCCTCTCCACCATCAACAACAGACAGAACAACAGCATCAACAACATCATCAACATCATCAACAACAAAATCAGCCTTTCGAAGGACCTCAACCGTCATTGCATCAAGAACGAAATCAACACCAGCAGCAAAATCACCATCAATATCCAGTTCAACAAAACCAACAGCGTCATCAAATTTACACTCCTGTGGACCAACCTAGCATTAACCGCGGTTTTCATGAGATACCACCACACGAAAAAACTAACGAACATCACCATGTTAGGGAAAACCCATCTTCAGATGAAGCAACCATTAATACATCACCACATCATCTAAGTCAACCACACCAAACATCACCACCAATAACTCATCAACCACACGGTCAATATCAGCAAAATGATCATGACAATTCATCACCACTACCCCTTAATAACCATCAGCAAAGCGTACGCAATGATCAGTATCGTAGCAGCATTCAAGGAAACCATCATAATAATCATCGAGATTCCAGCCCAGACAATAACAGCGATAGTAGGAAGCCTGACTATGTGAACCACAACCACCATAATAATAATGAGCATATACAAATAAATAACAAGCCACATCGACAAGGTAATTATCACAACCAACAATACCCAAGCAGTCGTCCGCACCCACAAACTAGCAACCAAAACAAATCTCCTGAAAACGGGGGACAACCATCCAAACCGTACCATCAACCACAACCACAAAGAAGCTCCGAGTCTCCTGATCCAGAAATATCTGAACCAAGATCTGGTGGCTACAACCCAAATATCTTTCCGGCTCCTTCAACCAAATCTCGACCAAGATTAGACGATCACGAACCAAGTTCCCCACCAATTTCTCCACCTAAATCGCAACAAAGACCGGATTCTTCACCACCAACTCATCCTGTACAAGCAGAACCAGAAGCTGAAAAGACGGATAAGCTCCCACCCAACTACCACCTTTTTAGAACCGTTGATCACGAAGAGGATGAAAAGATCGCACCTCACTCTTCTCATAAGAACAAAAAAGAAGAAACATATCGCGACAAAAAAGCGAATGTCGATGAAAACAACAACCGAAATGACGGTTTTCGGGCCAATGAAATTCAACCGGAAAAAAATAAGCACCATGATGGAAAAGACCATGAGAAAGTCAAATTCCACGATGTAGATGGTGACAGAGGAAAGGAACAGGAAAAAGAAAATGATGAGCATGGAAGAGAAGAGAGTGATGCACCGCATGATAGCGATGACCATTTTGATTTTGACCTCGAATTCAAAAAAAGGTGAAGCTTCGTTTGCCCCATAAACATCAAAGCGTTTTCGTATAAAACTTTAACACACAACTACTTCTATTAAAATTCGTTTTCAACATTTAAAAAAAAGCAGTATTTATTAATGAAAAGAATTAACTAGAAATTTGAAAATTTCCTAATTTGAATGGTATAAATACAGATACTTAAAATCTAAAATAACAGTAAAACTTATATTTATTTATGAATAACAAAACTGGAAAGAAAAACTTCAATTAAACTTTAATTTGAAGCATAAATTAAATGTTGGCTCGTGGTTGAATGGGAAAATATATAATAATTTGGCTTTGGTTATTCTGTCGATAAAAAGTATGAAATAGGAAGAAAACTCTTTTTTATTGCCTATAAAATATTTATTTTGATTGCAAATTTCTTATAAAATTATAGAATAATAATCACTAGTTTTGATGATTATAATTCTTAAACACTTAAACATTTATTCGGGATATAGGGAAAATAACTCGTGGACTTCGCACCATGAAAGGGAAGTCAATCAATTATTGATCGGTTGTAATTTTTTTGTAAATATTATTCTCTGCAGAGCCCTTGAAATAATTCATATGCGGTACTCATGGATGAATTACCTCTTAATTAATAATTTATTCTAGAATTTCAGTATAATATTCAATTGCCTGCAGTTAAGACGGCCGTCCTCCAACAATGTGAACTCTAAAACAAATTTCTTTTTTTACAGGATATTGTTCTTTTTAAACTAAGGGCATCCCGCTGTTAAAAATACTGTTTGGCTGGATACTCATAAAATTTTTTTAAACATAATTAAACATAACGGAAAAAAACGGATATCATTTATTTCCAATTTTTTAAAGTGGATTGAATTTTCTCGATAAATCCTAATTCTAAAGTTGAAAGTTACGATAAAAAATTGTTGCATAAATAAATTTTCATGTTCACGGAAAATTAGTAATACGTAATCTTATACTAATGATAAACTTTTCGTTTAAACAACTTAATTTCCTGGTAATTTGTCCGTAACATTTTTCAGCATAATAAAAACAATGAAAATTAGCCAAATAGAATAAATATTGTCAATATTTTGACACCTACTGAGATATTTTTGGGCATTTTTGATTCAACATTTTAACGAATTTGAAATTTGAATGGTTCATTTTGAAAATGTTGCACTCGTTGGAAGATTTTAAAAGCGGTAATATTTTACCCACAAAAATTTATGAAATGTTAAAATTATTTTTATTATATTCATTGAATACTTTCATTCTTTGCCTTATTTGTGCATAGATTCCTTTCAATTAATATTGTAATACAGATTTATTGAGTATCATATTCTTCAAATTCATGTTTTACTCACGCAATTCTTTGTTCAGCTTCGACCACTCACCCTACGCACAAAGCCGTCAAGATAAAGTCTACGACACGCGAGATCCCTTCGAAGGATTCGATTCCGAGCCATACGATCCTTTCGCGCAAGGTAGGACCTGAAGAAACACTTCTATATGTTGCTAGAGGAAGATGATGAATATTATCAACTTAGACTAAATTAGACTAAATAAATTTTAATAAGGTGCAAAAAATTCCGAGCCATACGATCCTTTTGCACAAGGTGGCAACTGAGCATGCACTCTAATAACTTTAATAAGTATAATTACGTGATTATGCAAGTTTGATTAAAGACCAGAGCATGCTTTTTATTAATAATATTCTTATTCGATTTTCTATTAATCGAACAAAATTTCTTACTGGCGCTGGGAGATCAAAAAGCAGGTTACCAAATGACATTTTAATGGAATGCGACGTTTCGAAAATACAATTTCCATTATCAACAAGGTGAAGGTTTTGTAACACTTAAAATTGAACTTTGGAAATGACAGTAGTATATATTAATGGTTTAGTATAGTGGATACAATTTAAAATATTAGCTTAAAAATTACTCTGAAAATAATTTTAGCGACCGGACAAATCCTGTAGTTTGGAGGTTGATAGCTGGAGACTCGCCCTTGATAATGAGGGCCTCAGCTATCGCCAGTCTCGATGGGTCGGGGCACCGCATAACTATGCTGGTGCAGGCCTCCAATGTCGCTCGGGTGATGGTCTCATTGTGAGCCTCCCTCATGTGGTTCTTAGGTCCTCCAGATTGTTGATGACCTAAGATAATGATCTCCAGAGAACCTAAGAACCATCTTCACTCGACTGTGCTCACTCAACTTGATAATTGATACATATTAATAAGATCCAGTAAAATAATTATTAACATTGTCAACTCTGCTAATGACTCATTTTAATAAGTGCAATAAAATGACACTGAATCATATAAATTTGATCAATGGAGCATTTTAATAAGGGACAACCAAATGATGATGAATGTTTTCAAGTTGACCGATAACACGTTTTAAAAATTTGAAAAGCGACTTTCCTAGCTGATATAATTCGAGGTGTTCTGTGCTGGAATATGATCCCTATGGCGATTTACAGTAAAATGCTACCACACTCATTTCATGTTACTTTCGACGTTTCCATTAATTTTTGGCTTTGTGAATCAGTCGTTGACGTGAAAATTCCATTTCAAGTAAAAAAAATGTGTACTTAAACACTTACGTTGATTAACTGTCAAATTTGTCAACTGTACGACCTTCGCTCGGTTGAATCCCATTAATCTTTCAACCAGAGAATACCATGTAACTTGTCTTCAGTGAATACCAAATAGCCTGTCACCAGTGTTTAGAATGTAACATGTCACCAGTCTCTTAACGCTTGATGTATTTTGCAAATACGTTTTTTGCATGTAGCCACTTCAGGCATCAAGTTACAAATTATTTGTTATAATTGTCGATTCATTCGTTGAGTTAATTATTATCAATATATGCCTACTTTATTACATTTTTATTCAGACATTTGATCGGATATTTCATCATATATTATCTGACAATTGTACTCAAAAGGGAGTAACAGCGATCCGTACAAGTTTGAATTCCCCAAATTTGACGACATCAACTTCGACTTCGGGACCGACGATCAGAAGAAAGCTGTAGCAGAGTCTGGACTGCAGGAAGATCGTAAAGATTCTGCGGATCTGAGATCGGCTCGTGAGTGAATGAGGATCTGATAGGGTTGTATTATTGGTCCAATGAAAAACGGCTCTTACCGTGAGTAACCATTTAATGAATAACAACGGGACCATATAATTGATAACAAAAGATTTTCTCGTTGACAGTGACATTGACTTGATTAAAAAATATATACACACGAGGAATGTTTGAAAATCACATACTTCTGAGTCCATAACATAGACCCTTCTTCATTAGTAGCGACATCTGTACAGACATGGTTTTAATCAATATTAATTAACATTTGTTAATTTAGACCAGAGATCTATTTTGCAACATAACTCTATCTGTTAATGGAGCTGACCTCATTCGACTGTGAAAAATTTCCATCAGTATATCGGCGTACATTTATTACATAAATTCCTTTGCAAAAAATCTTTCTCTTATTAATTATTGTTAGAATTTGAACTGTGATGACCTCAACACACGTGCAGAAATGGGTGACACAGATGAGTGACTGTCACATCTTCACTCACACCTAAGTTTCCAGTCTCTTTTCAGTTCAGATAACCGAACTTATGCATTTTAATGGGCTTCTAAGATTTTTTGCATCAATGAAAAGTTCATCATTGGGAAAAATATAAAAATTCATGATTACATCGTCATTCGGTGATGGATTTTAGGACAGGCCAATCGTTGTTTTTAATTGAATATTCCCGTAGAAATTTCCACTTTACAAATTCATGATCCATCAATGTTAATAATGGTATTTTCTCGACGTTAGCTGCTCCCGCATCTTCAACGAGGTCGTCGAGCCACCAGAACGAAGTGCCACAAGAGAAAGAGAAGACTTACCAAGCACCAAACTCCCAGGATAATTTCCAGCAACTTGGCAAGATGGTCGATCAATTCGGCAAGAAAAATAGGAACAACTGCAAGAAGGTAAACTTTCAGAGTTCCTGCCATTCCTTAGCTGATGTTTTGTAGTGAAGATAAACGTGAACAGCTTTCATGTAAAATCTTCTTTCAATTGGTAAATAGAACAACCTCATCTTTCTCATCAAACCTTAATTATCCTTTCGAAAAAAGCGGAAACCTAACTTTTAAGATCTATACCGAGTTTCTATTAATAAATTGCGTAACTACCTCTGTGACATCCACATAACTTTTTAAACCACTTTTGGAAACTGTTTTTTCGAAAAATTTCCATATTAATAAATACTAAATTAGATATCAGACTTTGAAATCTTTCATTAAAATTCTAGGCTGATGTATGAATTTCTCAATTATTTTCAGGAAATTCGCAAGACGATGACATGCTACATCTGCCCCAACAAGCACGGCAAGACAGACGAAGAATGCATGTATGCCAGTAAGGATCCACACAGCCAACACATGATGTACACAGAAGAGAGCTCCTATGGCAACCCGCAGTAAACGTCACTACACAACCAACACATAATGTACACAGAAATACACTACATGTGCCCACATGCAAACTGCACTGATATACATCAAAGTTCTGTGGCAACACCCTGAATAAACGCCACTATGATCTGCATGGACGAGCGCAACTGTTCCGTGGTGACAATTTAATTTGCATTAGAAGCATTCAGTGATATTAAAAACAGCTATCGTGAAATTTATAATTACCTTTAGTAGAGAACGATTTAGTAATATAATGCGACGCGTGTTATAATTTCACTGAAAATGACAATGAACATGGCTCTCCATAACAACTGAAGCTTCTCCCATTAAGGTTGTTGTGGTAACAGTAATTACGTGCAGTAATGACCGTTGCTGCAAAGATTCACTGGAGTCTCGACGAATTTCCGAACAATCAGCAATGAAATAATCGATTTTCAAAGGTAAATTTATAAAATCAGATAATAATTTTGATGTATCTATCATGAAACGACCACATCAAGCATATTACTTTCTAAAATAAATTACAAATTTTCAAAAAAAAAAAATAAAATCATTTTTCGCGGGCCAAGAGAATAACTTTTTTCAGATTATGTTTTTGGTTCTTACTTGGGCTCAATTTTCTACTCTATTATTTCCATTGTTTCTGGGATAAAGATTGATCAAAGTACGAATAAGAATACATTCCAAACATGATTACAGAAAATTTTGAAAAATCATTAAGAATTGAGGAACACCGAAAAAAACATTTTGGATGCACCATGTCAAAGTCTGGCGAAGTTTACTACTCTATACTCACTGTCTATATCTCATTTAAATTAAATCTTGCAAGAAAAATAAGACCTAAGAAGGCTCCATGCTTCATGTAATCTCAGATTTTTCAGAGAATTTCATACTGACTTCAACTAGTTTCGTGCCTTGGAAAAATCGAAAATGCATTGAAAAAATTTCTGACTATTCCGCGCCTAATTCAATTTGTACTGAGTCGTATCAAGCATTCTATTCTTCTTTGCTTCCAACTATGACATTTTTTACAAAAAAATTCACTAGTTAAAAAGTTTCTGTCCGGTTCGCAATTTAATAAAATCGACCGTTTATAAAATTTTTACCGTGCGAACCACATTGCAATCCAAAATTTGCACGTACAAATTTAGATTTTATTCCTTAGAAGTCACAATCTTTTATATCATTACGGCTGATCAAAAAATGTATCCAAACACACCACCTGACCAAACATTTCTAGAAAAAAGTATGCTTTGTTATGTAGATTTAGATCGTTCTCCTTCTGCGGTGAATTCAGTTTATGAGCTTAAAATAGTGGTTACAAAGACGTCATTACCACATTTATTTTCAAATTATTTGATTTTTAAGTTTTGACTTATATTTCAAATTCAAATACGCAATAAAGTACACACCGGTTTTCAATTATTCTTTTTATGCAACCTAATTCTCGTCAAAACCGCTACTTATCTCTACTGACCTGCAGTTGTGATTCATATATGCACTATACCCTGCACTGTTATAATTTTTTGCTGATGCCACTCTTCCTCTTAATTTTGTTCAATCGAATTTCGTATCTTTTCTATGCAAATTGTGAGCGCAGTTTTGTGTTCAATATTGCTGAACTTTAAATCTATACAGATTATTTTTTATATATCCTGAAATGACTGTTATGTAAAAATTGTGTTATTTGTTCATTGTACATTACACTCACTCAGTACTGTCCTTAAATTTGTATATTTGTACTGCACGCTTAAATATAGAATTATTATGCATTTTCTTCAATTCTTTTCCTGACAGCTTGTAGATTGGAAACGATAGTAACTTAAATATTGGTAGCAAATACCGTAGATTTATTTTTAAATAAATCTCATTACGATCCTTTAGATGACCATGAACACCCCATACCACTTTAATGACTCTCTACGCTTCAACGGATTCAATTCACATCAAATTTAACTCATTTATGGATTCTATTGTGAAAAAATTGGACATGTGTCATTCTGGAATAAGATTGGTATCTGAATGAGATAATAGGGAACCGTTGCACTTAGCCGGTCTCTCCTAATAATTGGCAAGGGGATGAATTTTATAACTTTTTTATTGCGCTTTGGTTGGTTTGTGATAAGATATCATGTTACAGTTAGCTGATTTCCAATTAATTATGCATGAATGCTATTAAAAAGGGTGCATTGACAATGCACGTACAATCTTCTAACTCTTATTACAGTTGCGGAAATGGTAAACGACCACCCAGTTTTTTTCTAAATATTTTTAATTGCATAAAAAATACGAGATTCTAATTATACGAGGTTAAGTTACGTTTAAAAATGCTTACAACGCTATACGAAAAAAATTCAAAATATATTAGAAGAAATTATGAAAATTAGAAAGTCCTAGGTGGAAATGGTAATAAGACCAAGATAGGTTTTTGTCCATTTTAGTATCGCTCTAAGATATTTTCACGTTAAAATGTACAGTCACATAAAGAATATCCTGATTTTTGCAGTTAAGAGTACATCTGGTGTACTTCTGTGTACTTCTGGTGTAATTCGGTGTTCTCATTTTTAATTTTTCGAAGTAAAAAAGATGACAAAACTGACAAGACTCACAGAGGCCGAGAAGGCGCAGATTTTGGCCTTTACGAAATGCGGTGGAGGCCAACGGGACATCGCAAAGGAAATAAAATGCACAAAACCCATTGTAAAATCATTTTTTTTGCTAATCCGGACGGCGGTGGATGAAAAAGAACCCTAGACCAACCCTAAAATTAACCGACAGGGATCCTAGGCGGCTGTTTTCAGAAGCTTCTAAATTGCTAGCGCTACATCTACTTCTATGAAATTGGCCCCTGGAGTTGATGTGACTGCCTGACGCATCCGTCAGATATTGCATGACTTGAATAAATTCAAATACAGGAAGCGGATGCCCCTATGTGCTCAAACAAAAGCATATTATCAACCGACAAAAATTTGATAAAAAAAATGTGCTTATCGGTGAGGGATTATCTTCAGTAATGAAAAAAGTTCAATCTTGACGGTCCAGACTCCAGAAGGATGGCAATGCTATTGGCACCACCTGAACAGTGAGCCTGACTTCTTTTCCAAGCTGCAATCTGGCGGTGGTTTGGTCATGGTTTGGGGGGCGTTCAGCCGAAAGGAAAATCAACTCTAGCTATTTTGGGTGGGATACAAGATTCTGGGGCATTCAAGCACACGCTATTTCACCATCTTCTGTCTTTTGCCGATGAGCAACATGAGAGATCATATGTTTTCCAGCAAGACAATGCTTCGATTTAAACTTTGGAGTCAGCAAACAAGTAGTTCCTAGAGCAGAATATTACTCTGTTGCCGTGGCCGACGCTTAGTCTTGACCTCAACACCATTGAAAACCTATGGGTCATCATGGCGAGAGATGTTTACCAAAATGAGCGCCAGTTCCAATCTGTGAGTGACCTGAGCGCGGCTATCCTTCGTTCCTGGGATAAAATTCCTCAAAAGACTCTGGCTGATTTGGTAAATGGCATGGGGAGAAGATGCATTGAGGTAATTAAAGAGAAAGAAGGTAATATTGCTTATTGAAACGAGTGTGTGGGATCCACAAACGGAAAAACCTATCTTGGTCTTATAACCATTTCCAATTGTTTCTTATATTATAACCATTTCCAATTGTTTCAAAGTGTTTCTAATTTCCATCATTTCTTCTCTTATATTTTGAAAAAAAAATTCGTGTAGCGTTGGAACCGTTTATTAACGTAGTTTATCCTGGTATAATAAGGATCCCGTATTTTTTGTATGCAACAAAAAATATGTAGAGAAAACTGGGTTGTCGTATAGCCATTTCCGCCACTGTGTCCGGCATCTCCAAATTATTACAATGAGGACATGCAATAAAAGACAGTAATATATAGTTATTTCAAACTAGATTCTGCACTCCCAAATTAATCATATACAACAGTATCACTAATTGAAGATATTAAAACAACTTTCTTCAAAATATTTTTTTTTAAAGGCCTCCCACACTCACCATTCCAACAAAAAAAAAGGAATTGATTTTATTAATTAAAAACAGGGAATGGTTTCATGTCAATGATCAGGGCCCCGACCTTAACGCCTCTGATGGTGGCCTACACCGACTCCGAGGGTCACTGAGCTGTGACGCGAGCGAGGAGCGGGCCCACGTCGAACTTTTCTCTGACTGCTGTTAGGATGCTAGCTGCATTGCCTCTCTGCACGGCCAAACCCAACCTTTGCTCCAACCATAGAGTCTATCTACGTTCGCCGGACAATTCCGTAATGCGACGGCCAATCTCTGATATTAAAGGACCAGTCGTTTCTGCCCGCGCAGCAGCCAGGAACACGTCACGTCGCAGGCTGTTGAATGCATTCGCCATGTCAACCTTAAAAAACACTCTCCGGCCCGAGGCACGCCCGAGGTACGCACGGGCTGCATGAGCAGCAGCCTCGCACCCACCCCTGGTGGAGAACCCCAATTGGACCGGCTGAAGTGCTTCAAAATATTATTCCATCGATCCAGGGTTACGACTCAGAAAATTATATAACGAATTGTCCTGATTTTACCATTCATAAAATCACCGGAAGATAATAGTGGTAAATAAGGTTTAGTGTTTGTAAGCGAACAAAATTTTAAACTTCTCTGTATAATTTAGCTAATTTATTCAATAGACGACTGATGTTCATTCAAATTTTAGAAACGGAAGTGTCATGAATATCCGATTAAAGTGAATACATTAGGAGTAATTTTCAAGTTGAATTTTAAAAATTATTTATACTAATTCCGTTTCAGAAACGGCTGAACTACCACTCAAGAAATTTCAACAGCATTTTTGCCGTTTCAATGTGGATAAATTTCTAGTTTTGCGGTTTTTTTCAAGTTGAATTCAAAAAGTTATCTATTTGAACAGCATTTGAACAAAGAACTGTTGTTGAATCATGAAAGTTATTCCAAAAATTCAATTTTGAAACTGCTGAACTGACTATTGAAATTAGCCAACTTAATTTTGGAATGAAAACACTGCCATTAATGCAGCCACTGCGCAGTTAAGAAGTGAATGAATTCCTCGAGTTTGGTGATATTCGGCGATGATGAAATTGTTACCGATGAAGTTATAACCGGAAGACGCAAATTCTGAAATCGTTGAACTAACATCTATAAAATTCATGCCTTTTCAGATTTAGCCTGAAAATTCCCCTAAAACTAGAACTTTATTCACTTCAAAACGGCAAAAATATTGTTCAAATTTCACGTGTATCAGTTCGGCCGTTTCTAAAATAAAATTAGTAAAAATAACTACTTATATTCAACTTTAAAATTCCTATAAAAAACTTGAAATTTATTCACTTCAAAACGGTGAAAATGCCGTTAACTTTTCGAGAGTGTCAGTTCAGCTGTTTCAGAAATACATATAGTAAAAATAATTTTTCAAATTTAAGTTTAAAATTCCCAAAACCCAGAAATTCATTCTTTGCAGAACGATAAAAATTCTGTTCAAAGTTCACAAGTAGCTGTGAAGCTGTTTCTGAAATAGAATTAGTATAAACAATTATTTAATTTCAACTTAAGCCGTTTCCTAAAAGCGTTTTCCTGTTGAAACTTAAATGATTCAACACTAAATATCATATTACTCGAGAATTTCATTCTCTTTTCATCTCTGCAATGACTGCACTAATTTTATAAATGTAAGTTGAACCGTTCCGCTATTTTTGTCTTCCGGTGATTACTACAATGATTCAAGGAATCCATTCACTTTTTAACTGCACAGTGGATGCATTAATGTCATTGTGGCTGTTCTAAAATTAAGTTGTCTAATTTTAATAGAAGTCTGTTCAGCTGTTTCAAAATTGCATTTTCGGTTATGACTTTCTTGGTTCTTGACCAGCTTTATGTTAAAATTATGTTTACCTTTACTTTCAAGACTCAACTCGAAAACTTGAAAAAAAATTGAAGTAAATTCTATTACGCATGACACAGTAAAATTAATATTTATTTGTAAATAATTAATTTAATTGCTTAAATAAATTGATTCCCAATTATTCAATCATAATTAAATTTTAATCACGGTCAATCATACACAATAGTGATGAAAAGGGTGAAGTGAAAAAGTACGCATATTCATATTTCTTGCATATATTCAGGCACCACCAAATTTTTTCAACAGATGACTGCAAAGTATGCCAGTTTCTAAATAGAGTCTGCACTATTCAATCAATCTGAGAATGACAATAAATTCTTCTAAATGTAATTGGAACTAAAACTAATTCGTCTTTGCTTTCTATTTAGCTGTCTTTCATTTTCAGCTGTTTACAGATTATGGTCGGTGAATCCTTGCAGCCAATTTCTATTTCTATGGAAAATTTCGTAACCATTTCTTCAAAAAACATTTTTCTCAGGCAACTATTAGAACATTCAAACGTATACACATTCTACGTTCAACTCAAGCCTTTTTCAAGTGAACAGTGAGCACGAGATTCCGCTGCGGTTTGTTTACAAGCAAGCCTTTGAGCTGGACGAGCTTAATCAACAGGAGAGCTCTCAGCCAAAATAGCTTTTTTGTACAAACATTACTGAATATGAATGAGTAATGGAAGTCACACAGTGCGTAATTTGAAGCAGCGCTCTAAAAATACGGCCCCCAGTCTCCACGAGCAATGCTGCATCTAACAAATTTAAACATAATCAACAAAAAAACGAAGGAAAAACTCATAATTTATTTAGACACAACCAGCAGCACAGAAAAGTTGTATCATGACTGAGTGAAAAAAAAAATAGAAAAAAAAGGAAAAAATAGGCGGTGAAGATCATCAGTCCTGTTTTGATAACAGCAGTTGTGTCGTTTCATGCGTATTCATACAACAACCCTAAACTGCGGTCATTTCACCAGCCCTGATTAAAAATACTTGAAATTCTTCAAATAATAATAAAAATTACACAAGATCGTTTCCAACTTATCTTGATAAATCAATTCATCAAATTTTTCACGATGTACTGACATCTGAATTCAATTTCGCTAATTTATTCAGTAGACGCATTAAAAACACATTAAATGTTTTAAAAGGGTACATTATTAATCTACATAAAATGGGTAGAAGCGGCAACGTCATCAACAATTTCTGATTTAAACAAAGACAGAACTCTCCCCGCCAGCCACAACTCTGAAGCTGACAAAGCTAGCTACAGCAGCGGATAGTTTCTGCTGCTGCACTGGTTTGTTATGGTCAGGGCTCTCATCAAGGCGCTGTAGGACCAAACTTCCATTATTGTGCATAGGTTCATGAGAACCTGCGCTAAGTTTCGGTTTTTGTTGTTGCTTTTGTTGTAGCTTCAGATTTTCGTGTTCTCTATTTAGTGTTAGTTCTTTTTGTTTTTCGTCCGTCACGCTTTCACAGCCCATTGTGATGGCAGTTTTTAGCATATGTTGCTGTTGTTGCTCCTGTTGATCATGCAGTTGTCTTTGCTGCTGTTGGTCATGCAGTTGTCCTTGCAGCGGTTTATGCTGCTGTTGATCATGTAGTTGTCGTTGCTGCTGTTGATCATAAAGTTGATGTTGCTGTTGACAATTTGTATCAACACTAATGGAGGTCCGCTCTGAATTGGGAGTGACGCTGCGTGTGGCTGAACGAACTGAACCGCTTCGCAATAACGACAGCTTCGGAAAAATTGGATTAAAGCAATTACTTTACATTTTTTACAACAAAATTCCTCTAAATTTATTCTATAAGCATTCATTTCGACGAGTAACTTATTTTATATTGTACTTACATGCTAAATTGTTGAAACGGTATCATTTGGGATTCATATTAATAAAATAATTAATTTCCTTCCAGATTTTAATCGCTTATTTCCTGGCAATAATCGTACTGCGGTTACTACTTTTTTCACTGAAAAAAAAAATTATCCAAAATTGTATAAAAATTCACTGAAAAATAATCTGATAATATTGTTTTAATCAGTACCTGTTGCCTTGCCGTCATCTCGTGGGCGTGGATGCAGCCGTAGTGGTGCTGCGTCTCAGGCGTACAGCAGCCGTGCCGCGTCAGTGTCTTGCCTTTGCCTCGGACTAGCGAGGAGAAAAACACCAGTTTGCAGACTCAAATTTCGTTTACAGACTTATATTTCGTTTGCAGACTAAGGCTTTGTTTACAGACTCAAGCTTTGTTTGCAGACTCAAGCTTCGTTTGCAGACTCAAATTTCGTTTACAGACTCAAATTTCGTTTGCAGACTCAAGCTTCTTTTGCAGGCTCAAATTTCGTTTGCAGACTCAAATTTCGTTTGCGGACTCAAGCTTCGTTTACAGACTCAAATTTTGATTGCAGACTCAAATTTCGTTTGCAGACTCAAATTTCTTTTGCAGACTAAAGTTTCGTTTGCAGACTCAAATATCGTTTGCAGACTCAAGCTTCGTTTGCAGACTCAAATTTTGATTGCAGACTCAAGCTTCGTTTGCAGACTCAAATTTTGATTGCAGACTCAAATTTCGTTTGCAGACTCAAATTTCATTGCAGACTAAAGTTCCGTTTGCAGACTCAAGTTTCGTTTGCAGACTCAAGCTTCGTTTGCAGACTAAAATTTCGTTTGCAGACTCAAATTTCTTTTGCAGACTCAAGTTTCGTTTGCAGACTCAAATTTTGATTGCAGACTCAAGCTTCGTTTGCAGACTCAAATTTTGATTGCAGACTCAAATTTCGTTTGCAGACTCAAATTTCTTTTGCAGACTAAAGTTTCGTTTGCAGACTAAAGTTTCGTTTGCAGACTCAAGCTTCGTTTACAGACTCAAATTTCGTTTGCAGACTCAAGCTTCGTTTACAGACTCAAATTTCGTTTGCAGACTCAAGCTTCGTTTGCAGAATCAAATTTTGATTGCAGACTCAAATTTCGTTTGCAGACTCAAATTTCTTTTGCAGACTAAAGTTTCGTTTGCAGACTAAAGTTTCGTTTGCAGACTCAAGCTTCGTTTACAGACTCAAATTTCGTTTGCAGACTCAAGCTTCGTTTGCAGAATCAAATTTTGATTGCAGGCTCAAATTTCGTTTACAGACTCAAATTTCTTTTGCAGACTAAAGTTTCGTTTGCAGACTCAAATTTCGTTTGCAGACTCAAGCTTCCTTTGCAGACCAAAATTTCGTTTGCAGACTCAAGCTTCATTTGCAGACTAAAATTTCGTTTGCAGACTCAAATTTCTTTTGCAGACTCAAGTTTCGTTTGCAGACTCAAATTTCGTTTGCGGACTCAAGCTTCGTTTGCAGACTCAAGCTTCTTTTGCAGACTCGAATTTCGTTTGCAGACTCGAATTTCGTTTGCAGACTCGAATTTCGTTTGCAGCCTCGAATTTCGTTTGCAGACTCAAGCTTCGTTTGCAGACTCAAATTTCGTTTGCAGACTCAAGCTTCGTTTGCAGACTCAAGCTTCGTTTGTAGACTCAAATTTCGTTTGCAGACTCAAGCTTCGTTTGCAGGCTCAAATTTCGTTTCCAGACTCAAGCTTCGTTTGTAGACTCAAATTTCGTTTGCAGACTCAAGCTTCGTTTGCAGACTCAAATTTCGTTTGCAGACTCAAGCTTCGTTTGCAGACTCAAATTTCGTTTGCAGACTCAAGCTTCGTTTACAGACTCAATTTTTTTCAAAAAATTAGACTTGTTTTCTGGGAGAATGATTACTTAAAGTTATAGAAACAATCGTTGCATAGTCAAATACCTCGAAAAACTTATGCATATTTCCGAAATCATTATTATTATTAGCCGATTTACTATTTTGTTCAAACTTGCATGTCAAATTTTTCTTGCCTAGTATTGAGTTCCTTGAATTTACAGCAGGTTTTCATGTTCACTCATATTCATTCATTTGTCGATCATTCGTTTTTCATGTTGCTTGCTTGCCACTAACATGTCACCAACACGTGACGACCAGCAAGTGATACTTCATTAATATGCCATTAAGGTGAACCTAATTAACCAACCATCCTTGGGTCATTAGGCTTTCATATGCCACTTCTCGCCACTTGCATTATCCGCACAACACATGCGTGTCACGCGAACGCCATTCGCTCGCTATTCACACGGCACTCACACGCCACTCACCCACCACTCACCTACCACTCAACCACCACTCACACGCCACTCACTCGAGGTCCTGTGAGTGACGTATAGCGCGGTCCTGCCTGATGACCCAGGGTCGCTGCCCCTGAGGGAGGCCTGTGAACGACGTCGCCCCCTGCAGCGGCGGGTGAACTGCAGAAGATCTTCCTGGGGGACGGGGGAGAGTGAATTAATTTATTAATTTGTTTATACAATTATTTTTTGAGATAGTTAGGTCAATTAATTTTCATTCGTACTCTGTCAAACAAATTAATCTGTTAGATAGCAAGAGGAATGCTAGACTGGTGGGTGTAGGAGTGAAGAGGGGGAGGGTAGAGAGGAGGGGTGGAGGGGAGGGTCAAGAAAAAGGTTTGTAGGTAGGTTGTGAGCAATTTTTTGTGATAAACTTGTACATTTTTTAAAATAACGTCATCAGTTATCACGGCGTTGTTTAATTATTTATAATAATGTCATAAAATATTCAATAGCATTTGAATGCTATGCGTACGTAAACGGTTATTATTCGAAATATTCTCGAATAAAGTGACCAAAGATCGTCGGCAAAATGACGAAATAAACCTAAAAAAGTAAACATAATTTAATTTTCACTCACCCGGAAGTTGTTGCTCATGAAGCAGTAGATGAATGGATTCATGAATGAGTTGGACATAGCAATCCAGTGGCACACAAAGACGCTCATGTAGTACGGGAAACATTCAGAGTTGCTGTAACATCGCGAGACTTCCTTGCAGAATGTTATTAACAACATCAGGATGTGCATGGGCATCCAACATATTGTGAAGCATATTACCACAGCCAGCATCATGTTTATTGCCTGAAACATCGATAAAGGTTTAAATTATGTAGGTTAACTCTTTACTTGTGACTGTTCACATACCTAATTATTGATATTTTTCACTTATTACTATGATTTATTTACATGATGTAATTTAATTGAGAATTCATATCATTTCAGCCTGGACTTTTATTTACAGGTTTAAATTAATAGCTTACTTCAACCTCGCATTATGTCAATTGAGTAATGATTCGGAAAAGTTTCTTATTTTAGTACCTTATACCAAATTTAAGCTTTTTTGTCGCCGACATATTGAAAAAATTTGTTTACCATTACTGCCAACACTTGGCCACATTGCCCAAAAAAACATTCTAAAATTATACATAATTTGTATCGTCACCTTTGCCTTGGAAAGATTCCTTTGCCTATCTCGAGAAGCATCAGCATTTCCGGGCAGCTTATGCCGACACATCATGCTGACGATGCTGACGTAGCTGTGGGCCAAGCATGTCAGGGGGAAGACGAAGGTGAAGATCAGCACGGCCACGGTGTAGAGTTTTTTGTAGAGCTCATGTGGTGTGACTGGCCAGCGCTCTTCACACTGGTAGAAGTGACTGGTGTGTGGAGAGGTAAAAACGTCGTCATTGATAGGTTTATCAACATTGATAATGCCGATTAAAAACGTCGTCATTAATCGGCATGATACAAAAATGATATAAATATATAAAATAATATAATAAATAATTTAAATAATAATAATATAAAAATATGAAAAATAATAATATTTAGAAAAAATGATGACATTTTACGTACGTACAGCTGCGGGAACGAGCTCTTACCGGAACAATTTCAGCTCCAGTCAACCATTCTAGTCCTCATTAATAAAACAGTCATAATACATTTACACTCATTAAATGTCGAAAATAGTATAGTTTTAAGGTAATCTTTATAACTTGAATTTAAGCGTTCATTATTATCTTGAGCTTTTACTATAATTAACCTTAAACTATACATAATTTCTATCTTGTGGATTTAAGAGATATATTAATAAGTTAAAAGATATTTCGTGAATTTAATTTGTAGAACTGAACGAAACGGCTTGGGTTCATTGGTTGGCAGCGGGGCTGCCACGTCATGAGGAGCTTGGGTCCTTATCCAACCAAACGCATTCTCCCGGCTACACCGACCTATATTCTGATTTAATTTGGGATAAACGAGGTAGAATTATCTATAATCAACCTATTTTTATGTTATCTCCGACCCCATGCGGATAGTTTTCGTTATTTGGAGCATAATATTTCAATAGTAAAATGAGTTTAATCCAACAACTTTGACATAATATTTGAGTAATAAAATGAATTTAATCCAACACCTTTACACCATCAACAATGTATTATCTGACAGCGACTCAACTGTTCGCCCCACTGCGTCTTCTGGGCGCTGGTGACGAAGAGCTGCACGGAGGACCCGCCCAGAGACAGCGCCCACAGCCCGCACAGCGTGGGCAGCACGCGACTCTTGGTCCAGCGCGCGTTCAGGGGGTGAACGAGGGCGTTGTATCTGGGGCGGTATGTCAGGTTCAAAAGTTAAATATTAGTTCAAAGTTAAATGTTGAATGAAATTGTTTAAATTCTGTTATAGTACATAAGTTTGTTCAAAGCTTATAGTTCGAATTCAGTTATATCTTCAAAGTATCAGAATGACTCTATTATTTCATATCGCTTGAATAAATATATTACTAGATTAGTTATTGTGAGGTGAGCAGAATCGTAACACACGGAATGAGCAAACCGGTGACACACGGGGTGAGCAAGCCCGCGACACACGGGGTGATCAAACCCGTGACACACAGGATGATACCAACATCGATCGACCAACATCGACCGAACAACATCGATCGACCAACATCGACCAAACAACAGCGACCGACCAACATCGACCGACCAACATCGACCGAACAACAGCGACCGACCAACATCGATCGACCAACATCGACCGAACAACAGCGAACGACCAACATCGACCGACCAACATCGACCGAACGACATCGATCGACCAACATCGACCGAACAACAGCGACCGAACGACAGCGACCGACCAACATCGACCGACCAACATCGACCGACCAACATCGACCGACCAACATCGACCGAACAACATCGACTGACCAACATCGACCGAACAACATCGACCGAACAACATCGACTGACCAACATCGACCGACCAAGTACTGGACATCTTATAGGCTCACTAAACTCTTATTTGGTCAAAATTATAGAATTGTTCATTAGCTAATTGTAATTGATGCAATTTAATCATGCAAAGTTAGTTAGTTAAACATTGAATCGATAGCTTTAATCCTGTTCTCTGTTGACCCATTGTAAAACCAGCCGAATATAAACAAGATTCATTATTAGCTTTTTCTATTAATATAATTTAATTATCACATTAATTTCGCAGAAAAGTTGGAGAAATGTTAGAGGTTTGTATTTCATTTGCAAAGTTAGCGTCGTTGTCTCATCTTCTAATATTTTCTGCTTTCCACCAATTTCCGCGTATAAACGAATTAAACTCGAAAATAGGCCACAAAAAGTGCATGATGTTGGTGTTCTATAAAAGTATCCTCCGTATAAATTTCAAAATATAAATATAAACTGCCAATAGATCGCATTTTCTAATTATACCATTTACGTATATAGAAAGAAATTTACCTTCCGCAACTCTTGACGGGAAACAGACAACAGATCATCAATGCAAGCGATGATCAAGCTGAAATTTATTTTAAAATTCTGATTATATCGTGAACGATCAATATATCTCTCATTCAAGTTTTTGCCTTCGTTAATATGAAATTATTTAAAAAAAAAGTTTAAATTCTGAATCTGTTAGTTGGTGCGAAGCCATTGCCCTTCATGAACAAATTTTTTTGCAAATTTTTTGCACGACAAATTTGTGCCTTCGTGTAGGTAATCTTGAGGCTTATAATCTTATTTCTGTAGATATTTTAATTGATTTAACCTCATTTGTCAATTAATCAAGTATGTAATCATCATGTGCAGTGCTGCGTCAGCTGTAAATGTACTTGACCAAAATTATACAATATATTTAATTGCATATAGAAAATTCTGAGCTGTTATCAATTTTATTGTAGATCATGACGGCAAACAGCATCCTTAAAATTATTAAAATACGCAAAACTTAATGAATATCAAGAAAATGCCGAGACATAATAGTAAAGATATGCCCGTCCTAAAACATCGATATATGATCGAACAAAAAAAAATAGAAGCATGCCCCAAGGGAAATATAAAAATTAAGTCCGACCTTAATTAGAAGTATTATGCTGGTTTAAATATAAAGTAATTATGCCCTTCCTTTCAAAAATATGGGGAACTTCGCCAGTTTAAAAATAGGGCTGATCAAAATAATAAGGAGAAGTCCACACCGAATATCAAAAATATATGTCTGAAAAATAGGGAAATAGGCCAGATAAAAAGCGAAAGAATGCATTTTCCCGATCGAAAATAGAGGAAATGAAGTGGACCAGAAATAGAACAAAATGTAATAGAAAAATATGTGTTACATATGCCTAATCAGAATTTGAGTTAAGTCACTTAGGACTTGGAAGGTCTTCAAAAAGGATGATTAGCGCAAGATAATAGCCTACTGAAAGTTTATTATGATCCTGAGATGTTTTTGATGAAGGAGATTTTTCAATTGAGTGATACTGCACTTTCATGTATGCCACAGAGGAGCTTAGAGGGTAGTCAGAAATGGAAAACACGTGTTAGATTATATTAGATATTTTTCATCAGTCGATGAATGACACGAGCTTGTTAAAAATTAAGAACTTACATTAAAAATCAATTAATTTGCAATACTCCTATGAGCTTTAAATGCTGGTATTGTATATTCCCACTGTAAATCCTTGTCATGGTTAAACGGCGGGAATGACTCGAAAAGGAGTATTTCAGTTGGTTTTATTGGTGTAGCTCGAGTACAGTGTCTCATTTCAGATTGGTTAATGAGGCTAACGATGTAAACCAACCAACGACGAGAGATCATAACCGGTTTGCAGTGAGGTTATGCTATTAACTATTATTATTAACTATTAAGAGTATGCTTCATCCAAACAATTCTTCTGTTTTGACCGCCGCCATCACACAGAAAGGTGTTTGGGTTCAAACGCTCCACACGCTCCTACAATGATTGTAGGGATCTTAGCTGAATATTCAGGCGTACTGTGGGAAACAGAGCGAGAATAAGAAAAATAGTAACTAATGTGTGGGACGTAGAATACGTTAAGGTGTTGATGATCCCGTAGCAGCGTAGGAATTCAGAGCTGACTTGTTGTGGGACCAAAGCAAGGACTAGTTTAGTGATTTCGGACAACTGCAGAGGTATGTGTAACTCGATATTTATCAATATTGCATTTATTTGGTTTGGTGATACTATGTAAGATATCTATTAGGAAGTTACCCGACTAATTGTAAATTTGATTTTGATCATGTAGGGAGAAGTCAACCCGGAGAGAAGATTACAAGAAGCTGGTATATTTGGAAGACTCGGTGTTCCTGTATATCGAACTCTAATTCTGTGTTGAGTGGAACTATATGTTGAATGCTGTACCTAGCATATGATATAAGAATCAGTTTTGTGCCCTGAAACTATGCTCTAAAACCTATGTTCACGTTAACTTTGTTCAATGTTCTTAAATTAAGTATTCCTTTTTCGTTTAAATTAAAATAATTGTGTTTAATTGAGAGAACTTTATTGAACCTCGGCACGGAAGATCATTACACTGATACTATATTGGAAAGGGATTTCACGTATTGATAGTGCCTGAGATCTCCCAACGCACTTGTAGTAGTTCAACATGGACACACGTGCCCACGAAACCCAAATTATACCACATACCATATAACACAGAGCCTTAGGCAATCTCAGGATAGCAATTTTCACACAGCATAGACTATACTATACTACACAACAGAACAATAATACGCGCAATACAGCACACTGCATATACAACTGACTACAATAAACGCCACACTACACACATGACGTACACAGCACAAACACCACGTCTCACTGCATACACCACACAACACAAAATAAATACCCCTACACACACCATACACTCCACACTTCACACAGAACACTATACATATCCCTACACACACAACGCACTATACAGATTACACCGTTCACACACCACTCTCAACACTCCATACTCCACTTAACACGCATAAACCACATAACACTTCACACTTCACGTAACACTTCACACTTCACATAACACACAAACTATATAACACTTCACATAACACACACAAACCACACAACACCTCACACTGAACACAACACTCCCCACTCCACATAACACTTCACACTGAACACAACACTCCCCACTCCATAAAACACTTCACACTCCACACAACACTTCACACTGACCACGTTACACACACCTCCCTCCACATCACTCACCTAGTGTATGTGAAGGGGATGCAGAACACGGCCATGGTGATGTCTGACACGGCTAAGTTGATCAGGTACACCCGCACCGACGACCTGTCGTATTCAAAAGCATACTTTTCAGTCGTACATCTCAAAATGCTACTTATAAAAAATATAACTCAGTACTCGCTGCAGTGAGTGACAGAGAACGCATTTTCTCGTCGACGAAAACGTGAAGTCACGGACGGACAGACAAACGGAGGGACATGGCGAGCACAATAGTGAATTTTTTCCCATAGATGAGAAAATGCGCTAAAAAGAATAGGACACATTGTCTAAATGGCGACTCACTGTCTTAAACGTTGCACGGGTAGTTAGCGGACGTTTACAACTTTACTACATAATGGTAAAAGTGCACCGCTTTTTGAACAAAGTCTTGCTGCTGTTTTCAAAGTGAGTGAAGTATGAAGGGAGCCATAAAATTAATGAAATTACAAGGTCTTTATCAACAAATTTGATTGCATATTATTTGATTGCATATATATTATTCAACTATCATTATAATTATCAATTATAATATAATTTTAATTTTAATAATTGTTATCATAATAATTTATAATAATAATTATTAGAGGACGGTCAACACGTGAGCTGAGACTCGGTATGTTAAACAAACTACTCAAGAAATGTATTTTCATCGCCATTATCACTCTGACATTCACGTTTCTATAAGAATGTATCGTCTAATTTATAATCCAACAATTCGAATTATTGGCTAACGCTTCTAACTTCAACACTTCGTATCTGCCTATGATTCGAATTCTCATCGCCAAATAGTTATAATCAATCTAAATTATTATGCACGATATTTAGGCTGCTTATTGGCCACAAATAACATGTCAATGTTCATCAAACAGGGAATCTGTGAATTCTTTATAATACTTTATTTATTAATTATCGCTATTTATATAAAAATATTCATCTTCAGAAACAATATAGCTAATAATTGATAACAGTGAAATAAATGTCATACAGAAATTTGGAGGGTAGGATAATTAGTCATTGGCGAGTCAGGTAGACTTTTAATTTTGGAGTGCTTGCATTTTATTCCTGTAAATAAAACTCTTTTACAATGAGATCTTTAACACTCTTACATGCTTAAAACTCCGTTGCTGATTTCACTCGAACCTTCCTCCACAAATACTATCCGTCGTCCAAACCTCTACAAAATATTCGTTATCCGAACCTCTACAGAATATTCGTTATCTGAACCTCTACGAAATATCCGTTAGCTGAACCTTTACAAAACCGAATAAAACAAAATATCCATAAACAGACCTGCACCACAGCTTCAAGTATAAATACTTCAGAGCTTGGTAAACTTTTCCGTCTGCATTAATTGATGTGTTCTGTAAATTCACACTTAATTCAATTCATAATATCAATTCATACATAAAATAAATTCACACATAATATCAATTAACACATTCACATTCCAGCTCAAATCAAATTTAGAATTCAAATCTACTATTCCCATGGCCTTATCGTGTGCTAGCAAATGCGATAAAAGAAGTACAAAATAACTAACAATTGAATTCTGGAGACAGTAAGTGCATGATTCAATTCCATAATTCAATAAAAATCAGTCATATCTAAACTTTCAATCTTTTGAAGAATGCTTTTACGCCAGATGAGCCCTCATATATTTACAGCGTCAGTCTTCAAGCACACACTCTTACACTTTGAAATATAAATAATTAATTAAATTTGAAATCCATCAACATTTAACCGAAATTAAGTCTTCTCTTAATCTCAAAATTTAGTTAATTAGCAATCAATGTTGAGTAAAGGATCGAAAATTGAAATGATCAATGGGAAAAAAAAATCTCGGTGATAACCTATCATGAGCAACGCTGGGATGGCCATATAGTAATATAATTCATAAAAAATTACTTGAATTTCCCATAATTGAATATTTGATTTATGCATTTTTTTCTTATATTTACTGCAGTATTTTGAAGCTTCTTGCTAGTGTGGCGTTAGGACGTTAGTCTGAAATATCTGTCCTTCATGTATAACAAAACGAACCATATTTTTCCCCGAATCATAACGACATAAATTTTTCCGTGAATAAATAATAGATGTTTAAATGGGATTCTCAAATCTCAGCTATCATCTTTTAAAAGAGAATTCCGGTTTAACCTTCAAGTTCAATAAAACTTGTGAAATTAAAATTTATTTCGAATATCAAAGCGGCGTTTGAATGGGGTTCTTTGTTAGATGAATGTTTGAACTGATCTTTCAAATCACTTTTTTTTCATTCGAATCTTTCATTTAAATATTTCATCTAATCTTTCATATCGCTTATTTTTCATTTCATTTGATTACATAACATTTACATTTTACTCAACATGAACATTACCCACCGTCTTCCACACGCCAACACCACGATGACAGACACGTTTCCAACGAAGCTCAGCAAGGCTGTCAGACTGTACATAATAATTATGAAAGTCTGTAGGCTTCCCGAGACCGCGTCCATGTTCGGCAAATCTTCATAAATTGACTCGTTAGTGAAGTTCCACGGTTCATTAACTTCAACGTTATCCATTATAGCGTTATTTACCTTGCCTTCACTTGACTCTTCAGTTACAGAAAAAGCAATTAGATTTCTGCACTGCACAACTGTCATTTATTTTGTCCGAAGGAAAAATTAAAACCTCATTTAGAGTCGCATCTTGTTAGCAAAGTCGATGTAATTAAGAAAGTTTACGTAAACAGAAGCTGGAAATCGAATGTGTCTTCAGATGGCAGTTCATTACCGAGAATTGTTGCTTCTTTGCAAAAATTGTTCCAGATGACATCTCTAGTTTCTTTGTCTTGAGAGAAAAATCTGAAGCTCATTTAAGTGAACCTGAAATGATTTTTAATTAGTTGAATAACTAGCATACTGCAATATATCTCGTATTTTTTTATTTAATCTTTGTACTATATTATTTCTGGAAAATAGTAATGTTAAGGGGACCGGCTACCCTCCGGAAAAACTTCTACAGTTATTATCCGATCATCATGAAACTTCGCATACATATGCAAAATGTAAATATAAGAACATTTTGCTCGTATGAATTTTTCGAAAAAATATACAGAAAACGTGAAATTCATAGAAAACGGCTAAAAAGGGGTACTTTAGAAAATCTATCTCCTCCTACAAATATCATCCTAAAACATCGAGACACGTATCATTCGGTTTGTAAAGACCATACCTAGAGATTTGATGATCACTTTTTTCATTTTCCCCTTAGTTTATTTTTAATACGCGTTTTTCCAATTTTTCTCATTTTTTTCTCATTTTTCCCCCCTCCCCCCCTTCTCCCCCATATAAAAAACGAACCAGACTGAAATTCAAAAAAGTGATCATCAGTTCGATAGATATTTTTATTACAAATCGAATGGTATATGTCTCATTGCTGTAGCTTGAAAACTGTAGGAGGAGATAGGTTTTCCGTGACAATAAGTTGAACTTTTCAGGACGGCGCGACAAAGTCCTAGTTAAAGAACTCTGCCACCCGCTTCCCTTTAAAGAGACGTCATGAACGTAAATATTGGCGTACAGCGATGGCAGTGGTACCATTGGAAAGAGCAGAATTTCAGCTTTAAGATGAGCTCAAAAACCGGAAAAGCCAAAATTGAAAATTTTAGGTTAGCCGGTCCCCTTAAGTAATGTAAATTTATTTACATTACTGTAATTAATATAAATTAGACGATCTTCAAGAAAGCAATTCCTGCGCGTTAACACATTTATTCACATATTTTACACATACTTCATTTTCATTAATATATATTTTTAATCGACGTACATATGCATTACTTATTTTGTTTTGCGGAAAAATCACACAATTTAGAAGCTGATTAGTGGTGAAGCACGTTACTAGTTTTCAAAATTTAATTTAAATTCTTTCGACAAAAATTTATTTTATATTCTTCATTTTACATTCCTTTATCTTTTTTTTCAATATTCTCTCGTATTGACACAATTCTCTCGAAAATATTTTTCTACAAGCTACCAGAAATTTGTTATCATTTGCTATTTTTTAACATTCTATTTTACCGGCTAAGTCAATTTTTAATTCCTACACTTACTCAATTTTCGGAAATTTTCATTCTCGCAATATTGCAAACTTTGATGAATTTTCAAATTCCTGCGTTAATGATAGGGTATTTCTTTCTCGGTATTATAGTGCACTCGAAATTTCGTCGTAATTCTTGCTCATTTGAATTTACACACATTTCTATCGCTTTGCCTTAAACAAACACTTTTTATCATTATTATCGCGAACTAAAACTACTTTTCTCAGAAAACGAAAATAGAATTTTTTTTGGTGCAGATAAATTTTTTCTGAAGATATCTGTCTCTCTACCATTCCTTCTCTGACATCTTCAAAAAAATTTCAATCTTCAGATCTAGTACTCACTCTTCCATTTTTAAGGTTGATATATTTTAATAAAATAAAAAATAGAATACTGTCTCAAACGCTAATAATCGAAGCAACTAACTATCTCACTTTGCTCAAACAATTTATATGCTAAGATCTATAGTTATTTTTATTGATTTCACTTTTTCGAACCATCATGATGTGTGTTAAAACATGTATGTTTTGGTCTGTTATCAGTTCATTCTGAGATTCGCTTTTGTTCCTTAAGCAAAGCCTTTACTGCTAAAGCGAAATAATAACGAAAAATGTTAGTACGATTTATACATTATAAATCAAATTTATTACTTTTAATCCTGATTCAATTAATTAAATGGGGTTTTAAGGGTAACATAAATTTTTCATATTCATGAAATTTCTTTGAACCAATTTTTATATATTCAAGTAAATTAATTGGAAAATTTGTCGAAGAAGCGTTAAACATTAACTTGATTTTATTTGATCAATTTATGATATCCTAAATCCAAAGCTAATTTATGCATGGTGAGATATTGTTTACTTTGGCCGTTTATGACGGGAATTTTCAAATTTAAATTTGTCGAAATTCAGAAAAATCCTTTCTGAATGATCTTGGTAATGTATTTCATACTTTTTTGTCATGGAAGAAAAATTTTGAATTCAATTAAAGCACTATCGCAAATTTCATAGTTAAGTCTCTAAATAATAGAGGAAAAGTATTTCTTTGCCATATTGCTTCACGGTCGTAAAACTCTACGGTTTCTCCGCTCCGCATTCAATTGTCTCCGGTCTCTGCTTATCCCTTGACACACAACTTTGTGTGCTAGTGACGTCATCATGTAATTATGAACCCATTACAGCCGCGTACTGCTGCTAGTTTTATATTATAAATTATTAATTATATATATAGTTTCGTCTAAATTTGTACTCTTATGATCGCAATCTATCTCTTCCGAGGAAATATCCTTAATAAACTACTAAACGGCTGTTTATTGGCTCCAAGCTCTGAATTTCGTCCTAAACTAAAACTTTTCGTTTAATTTTAGTTAATCGTTACGTTTTAATGTCAACAGAAAGACGAATGTTTGATTTATCTACTTATTGACGAACAATTATATATATTCATTTTATTATCGACTAATTCACGTGAATGAATTTCCGTACTTAATAACCTTCATTTGAAAGACAAGTTTTCTCTATCATTGATGATTTAATTTCGTGATAAATTCACATTCAGTGAATGATCTAGAGCTACGAACGCAACACCTCATCCCATCAAGGGTCGAGCGCTACTGAAGGCCCGATCCTCAAGCTCCTGTTTAAGACAGCCATGTTGAAATGAGCAACAAGTTGACTTGAGTAGCGCAGTGATTTTGTACTGTAAAAGTTGTAAAAGAGTAAAAGTTGTACTGCAATAATATGCGTTTAAAAAGTACTTTTTAATGACCACACTTCTAAAGAGGCCGGTGTCTCTGATGTTACGCATGTTCAATGAATTTCTTATTTTATTTTGAAATTTATTATTTTCAGCCTCATAGAATCTTGTAATCGATATTTGATGATGAATAAATATAGTTACAATGCCCTGAGGCAAGCGCTAGCGTCGTATCATGTTTACAAACCCTAATGCCATTCAGCCATCGGCACGCTAGACCATATATTGTCTCGTAGCGTCTCAACTGCCCAACGTCTGACCTGCCTGGAATTAGCTTTAAAACACAGATCAGAAACCAGTATAATCAGCGGATTTCCTTCTTTTGACTACTTAAAAAGCCCAATTAACAGATTATTAAATATTATATCAATATTAGATTATTGAATATTATGTATATATTAAATTATTATTGTTATTAACAGCTGTAATTAAGCTACTATCTGATGAAATTTTTCTGCAACTGCTTATGAAGTATAAGATTTCATACAAAATTCGTTTTTAATACAAAACGGAATTTATTGATTTCCACTGTTTGACCATTTATTTGGGGATTCTGACGATTGATTCCTGCATTGCCTCCAACTTTACAAAAATGTGCAAAATATCAAATCGATTGGAGAGGTAGAAGTGTGTTAAATATCGACTATTATAAGATTTGTAGCAGACACAAAAAAACAAACAACAAGAAATGAAGTTAAATAGAAGTGTGGTAATAAGAAAAGGTCGAAGCTTTTCGATACGGTAACTGAGTAGAAAATTATACGAATTTACGTTATTTAAAATCGAATTCAAGTCCCCATACGTGTTTAAAATTTCTCACTGATACGATTCAACGTCTAAACTAAATATTATTATGGAGAGTAGAAAATTCCCTTCAATCTAAAGATGAATTTCTCTATCTCAAGAACATCGTATTCGAATTTTTATGCCAACTCAGTATGTGCAAGTTCTTCGTTCAAATCAAATGGATGAGCCGGATACTTATTCCAGTTAATACAGCAAAATTGCGGAACAGAATTTTAATATGATACGCAAAATACCTTTGAACATTCTGTTCTTGAAAACAGTCCAAATCTTGCCGCAATTCGGTGAAAAAAATGCGGATGTGCCGGTAAAAATATTTTTATTTATTTTTTTGGTTTGCACAAAACGTATAAACAGGATATTAGAAAACCTAAGTATGAGGCGAGTAATAATCAAACCAACAGCAAATTAGGACTACCAAAAAATGTTCATGCTTTTTAAAACCATTGGTTTTTTCAAATCATTCCTGTTCGTTCCTTCTTATCAATGAGTATTATAAATTAATTATGACAGGTCTTGTTGTAACGTTTTGATAATTAATATCTCCTAATAGAAATAAAGCAAGTGAAATACAAATAAATAATTAATTATTTACAATAATTAGTATATGGTGAAAACAATACACCTCCGTCTTGCAAGTACCGTTGGTGATGAAAGATCTATGATACAATGAACAGCGCATCATAGTAACCATAAATACTAAAAAAACGATGAATAATGAAAACTCATTCAAAAATTATTATAAACTGAGATTGATTAGAAAAACTTATTCCATTCAATTCCAAATAAAGTTTCAGCTAAAATTATTCACTATAATTCCTCGGTGGCTTCGGCCTCACAATTGATTCGTTTGTTCACATTGTCCATGTTTCATAAAGTGATCAAGCTCATAAATCCATCTGATCTTATTTCAAGTTCTTCTTTAAAACCTTTCAGAAGTTTTTGATACACTTCAAGTTGTAATAAGTGCACAAACGTTTACGGTGTAACTAAATCCTTCAAATTACAACTGAGTTGTGATCATCCAAAACTTAAACTTCTTAATTGAAGTCTAAGAATTCTACAAATTTTGCATATCTATTCTCAAATGTTCCTTATAGTTTCATTTATGAATGTCTTTCATTGATATATAACCATGTAATAAAAAACATATTATTTAAAATTCCTCTCGAAACAATTCAGTAAGATAATAAAATGAGATCTTCATGATTTTACGAACCCACTTGAATTAAAAGCTGGAAACTTGTAGTACATTTGCCACTGAACTTGTATCTGTTTTACATTTTTGGCGTCCACCAACGGTCAATAATTGATACGTCCCATAAAATCCAAACATCAAGGATAGTCCTTTAGAAATCCGTTGTGATGAACATAGCGGAGTGAATTTCCTGTCATTCGGGTTTGAGTTCGTCGTTATATCAATAATAAAGTTAATATATATCATGGTGATCATCAAAGCCACCGTGATGGCCAGAGTGATGTCCGCCTTTGTGTCCAAAACTCTCATCGAATCCGTGATGGCCATGGTCACCAAAGGAGCCTTTGTGGCCTTTATGGTCGTTGTGGTGATGGCCATGAGCGTGGTGGCCTTTGTCGCCATGTGCTGAGTGGTGCTTGCCGCCCTGGTGTACATAAACAGGTGTGTCAGAAGCACAAACAAATGTGGCACCATTAACTACATGCAGTACAGTCAGGTGCGCGATCCAAAAAGAGAAATCTTTTTTACGCAAAAAATTAACTTTATCCGCATGCACACGAGCGACTGAAACTTTGGCGACTTATTAAAAACACCAAAAAATAAGTTCCGTTCCGGAAAAATCTTCTTTTCTTAAATGTTCGCTTCCTACTGTTGCAAAAAAAGCTAAATTCAAATCGCTTAACTAGACTCACCTTAAAGCTTCCGCCATCAAAGCTGCCGCCCTTGTGGCCTTTGAAGAAGGCGTCGAAGCCATCGTGGTCGCTGTGGAAAGATTTGTGGTCGCTCTCGTCATAGAACTTCTTGTTCTGGCCAAACTCTTCCTTGTGGTAGACGTTTTTGAAGCCCTGAGAGTGAGATAAAATAATGAAAGTCTACAATCTTACGTGGGCAAGAAGTTCTTGAAACCTCGTGATTGTGAATACGATGTTCTTAAACTCCTAGGAAGTGAAAACAAGAATTTTCCTGATGTGGTAGACGTTCTTGAAGCCATGAAGACTGAAAACATGTATTATATTAAAATCTTTGTTGTGTGGTAGATGTTCTTGAAGACTTCAAGTGAAGCAAGAAACAAGTTATAAATTTTTATTGCAAAAATGCATTAAAACAGGCATGGTCTTGCATTTATTATGATTGCTTTGACGGGATTACGACTTCATTTTAAGGTTAACTCAATTTAGTTCTTACATTATTCTTGTGTCCTTTGTTATGGTGTCCTTTAGATCCGTGATGATGGCCTTTGTGGCCTTGCTGTCCAGCGTTGTGATGGCCGTGGTGGTGAGCGTTGTGGTGATGTCCTCCGAAGTCCTTACCGCCTTTATCGTGGAATCCCTGATGCGGTGAAGAAATAAACAAAAAAGGCGTTTGTCAGTAAAACTGGAAGGCCTTAGTATATTTATAATATTGAAATGTGTATTTGTTTGAAAAAAAAAAAAACAAAAAATTTGTTGAGGATTGAAGTGTTGATGCTTGAAAAGTAAACTTTCAAATCAGTTTCAAAAAAATGTATTAACGTTGAAAAATCGCAATCATGACATTTTTAATAGCATAACTTTTACAGAAAGTTGTGATGTTGAAGCTTATAGTGTAAAACTTAGTATTTCTTCGAACCAGGTCTCATTCTTTAATAATTGTTCAAAAGTTATTTGAAATTGGATGTTAATTCCATCGAAAAATTTCTGCAAATTTCCCGAAAAACCTACAACATTAAATGAGTTAATTAAACTCACAGCGTTGTGGTGTTTGCCGAAGCTTCCTTGGCTGTGGCCGTGATGGCCGTGATTGTCGTGGTGGCCGTGGTGGCCTTTGTGGCCGTGGCCATGATGGTGACTGCTGTGGTGATCACCGTGGTGATGACCGTGGTGGCCTCCGTGGCCGTGGAGACCGCCGTGGCCGAAACCAAAACCGTGACCTCCGAAACCTGGTGAATTTTTTTATAATTTTAATTGAACGGTTACCCCTTTCCACATTTTGAGAACGTGACACCCAAAATTTGGAGAACGTTTAATACAAAAGTATTGAATCGACATTTTATTTTCATGAACATTGGGCTTAATATGTGTGGAAAACGAGGTATTGAAGAAAAATCAGTATAACTCAATTGAATAGCTGAATAATTTGCTTGCATATATGATTTCTATATTATATGGAAATAAAGAGTAAAAAGTCAAACGAAGTTCTAAAAAAAATAAAATCTACTGCACAAGTTTTAACTGAACTTTTGGAAAGTATTGAATAACCTTGCCAGGTAATCGGTGCTCAATCGTCAGTTCGAAAATAAAGCTTGACTATATAACCATTTTCTATAAAGATATGGGAATATTTTTTATTTTAAATTTCGTGAATTTGTGATCGAGAGCAATCGAGTGACTCTAATATAGCAATCGAGTGACTCTAATATATTTAGAGCAATCGAGTGACTCTAATATATTTGACATAAACTGAGCTCGAAAAAGTCAGCTTAATATATATTCTCATAACCAACCTGTAGCAGCGGCATCCAGATCAGCCTCAACGACGCTGAAGTGTTGAATAGATGCAGCGGCTTGCTGTTCCTCTTGCTCTTGATCTGCTTTTTGGGGGACTTGTTTATTGTTTGTTGCGGATAAAGGCGTACCAGAACCTTGCTTGTTAGGCAAGGATCCTTGTTTGTTTACCTGAGATTCCTGAGGTTTTTGTTGAGATTTTTGATTGGCCGATGGTATTTTAGCGCCTTTTCCGGCAGCCAATGGCAAGACAGGTACAGGTTGAGGATTATTTTGGTTTCCATTCTGTGTAGGTTTAGTAGCATCAGTAAGCTTTTTATTTGGCTGAGCCTCGGTAACTGGGGCTGGAGAAAGGGGCTTTTGGGCTTGGGCTTGCTTCTTCTGCAGCAAGGAGCTCAGAGGCGCCTGGGCTTGGCAGACGGCAAAGCCCACAACGAAGAACACAATAAATAACTGAAAATGAAAAATCATTGATATTATTAATAAATAACAAAAGAAAACAGATAACTGAAAAAAATTGAAGAATATTCTAGAAAATTTATGAAGTTTTAAATAAAACAATAGTTGCTTATTGTTGATATCAGTTAACGCTGTAGTATTAGTAACGCTGTAACTAGCTATACTATTTTGCTTTCTAGCGTTGGTGAACGAAATTTGTGTAATTCCCCATTCAAATGTTTGACAGTAGGGAAATATATTTTTTTTGTACTACATACAAAATGTAGTACCGATTCTTCTTTCTCCATTTCTAGACTTCATTTTGTTTTACGGTTAATATTTTTCTTCAAATTATTACCGGTGCTCTCATTTTGGTTCTAATTCTTAATTCAAATAATATCTCAGCTCACAGGTTTCAAAAGATTCAACTTTCACTAGTATTATGCTTATTACTTTCATCTTTCTTGTATAATTAATTCTATCAATAATAATTAGGTCATTCCTATTATTAAAAATAATGATTATTTCTTCCCAATAAGTTGTGTGTGGATCATTAATAAGTGTAGCAAGAATCCTACCTGTCATTCTACCATCAATGCTAATTGCATCGTTACCCCTGTTTATGTACCGAACATTCGAAAAAACAGATACCAATGTTAACCACGACGTTACCGTGGCATTCGACAGCGGTTAATTAATGAAATTATTCACCAGCTATATTAATTTCCATCCATGTATTCTTATTATTATGTTCATATTTTAGATTATTATTCAAAGACACGTTTCCACGTACCCGCATGATGCTTGTAGAGAGCTGATAAAGCACAAGATTAGGTGCTGGAGTCCGGAGACTGAATGACTTGTTCTGGCAGACCGTATCCTTATATAGCCCGGTCAGGGCGGGGCCAGTACTGGCGGTAGCCTTCAACATGACGCCAATAACCGGCCTTACACAGGCACTAAGACTGCCTTGATAAACCTAAAGTAAAAACCCGAGCGTGAGGTCACTGAAGGAGAACATTTTGGTTCAAGTTTCCTCAATGAAATGTGTCAGTACTATCACAGGTTCATATCCGTTACACTCGGTAATCTTTTTGACCGAAAGTATCCTGATTTGGAATGGTGTACAATTCGTTATACCAATGCAATGCGGATTAGATAGTCTATCAGAACTTCAAATAGACTAACTAAATTACTGCTACATTCATTCAGTTTCTTCGTCATTATTATTTATAGTTTATCAGCCATATTGTTGAGTTTTCCCCAGCTAACAAGTGAGCAACATCTGAACGTTCTACCATCAACGCTAACGGGTATTTCGTAACTTCGGCTACTGGGTGTCGACTCTTGATATAGATTCTACCGCCTGCTCATTAATTTTGTTGCTTCGGCTATTAGGTACTGACTCTTGAAAGATTCAACCACCTGCACTGTATTTTGATGCTTCGGCTACTGGGTGTCGACTCCTGAAAGATTCAACCACCTGCACATGTATTTTGTTACTTCGGCTGCTGGGAAGCGACCCTCGAAAAATTAAATTACCGACGACGTATTCGTTAACTCAGCTATAGTGTGACCTTTATATATTTTAGTCTTCTTCAAAGCACTGACACTAATGGATTATAATGGTGTATCCATTATTTCATGTACAGTCGTTAATTCTAGGTGATTATTTCTTGTCTTTTTCATACTCTACAACTCGTCCTGTCTGAATTTATTTTCGCCCTATTTAAAAGCCATGTTAGAGATCAATAATTTCATCAAATGGTAGGGTAAGCTGCATACCTCCGACACAACAGTAGGACAGTACATCGCTGAGGCTCGGCAAGATCCTGAGGTCAGGATATTGGCTGCGCGTGACGCCTCGACAGCTCAATTTAGAGGAGTAACTCGAGGAGCAGGCCTAAAGTGGCCCTTGTGGTCGAATCTACCCGATATTCGGTGACTCATGGAAGCTTGTAAATCTATATATATAATGATAATTCATTTCAGATTATTTAAATTAATGGAATATTTTACAGATGTGTATTTAATATTAGGTTCCATGAGCAAAAATAGTATTACAAATGCATTCAATGCCATCTTTTCTGAGCATTTTTATACTATCTTCAATGAAGTAAAATTAAATACATTCTTCAACTTATATGTTCTTCCTTCATTCTTTTTAAAATTTACTTACACCAAAATAAGAAGTAAATTACGATATTGCCGAATAAGACGAAACTGACGAATAAGACGATATTGACGAATAATAAAAAGTTTTACTTGACTTTCGATGTTTTCAATTCATCAGTTTTTTTGGCTGAAGGAACTTGTACTGGCACGCATATTCTGCCTGACGTCACAGGCCCATGTATTAGGCGCGGCTGAGCGCGCGCACACTTAGTGGACGCCGAACGTGCTGGTTTTGTGCATGGAAGAACATAGCAAAAAATTACTACCACGCCCGAAAAGAACCATTGTCTTGCTATGGTAGAGGCATAAGCAGTCTCGTCGCGTAGATGACGTTGCTCAACGTTTGCCTGCACATACGATCTATATCAGCTGCACTGTAACATGATCTATGTCAGCTGCACTGTAACATGATCTATATCAGCTGCACTGTAACGTGATCTATATCAGCTGCACTGTAACATGATATATATATCAGCTGCACACTATATCAGTAAGATCTATATCAGCTGCATTGTAACATGATCTATATCAGCTGCACTGTAACATGATCTATATCAGCTGCACTGTAACATGATCTATATCAGCTGTACTGTAACCTGATCTATATCAGCTGCACTGTAACCTGATCTATATCAGCTACATTGTAACATGATCTATATCAGGAGGATCTATATCAGTTACACTGTAAGCTTGATCGCTAGAATATTGCATTAACTTTAGAATGCAGTATATGATATTCGTGATGACTGCAACCTTTAATTACATCAAAGACATGAAATTTCATCACCTTTTCAATACGTGAAGGTTTGCCGGTGACGATTTATAAATATAAACCGTCCTTATTTTATTATTGTCCCAATTAAAGTTTTGTTTGGATTTTTGTGTTTATATGTATCTTAATTTATTCATGTCTGAAATTGAATAACAAATTATCATTTCAAGCTGCATTGGAAAATCGAATAATTTCGATTTAGAATTTGCTGGCAGATTTTATTTAGAACGAATGAATTTATTTAGACGATCAAGCAATGGGTAAATGTTTCTATATGTTTGAAACTGGTAGCGGCTGAACAAATCTGTGTCAAAATCAAACCTATTGGCTTGTCTCTCATTCATTTACCATCAAATTTACCATCTCAATACCATAACTGATTTACTTCCGTTGACTATTGATCGTGTATGACTCGCGAGAAAGTCGAAGCCGTTGTTTCATAACAATGACCCCGTTGAATATAATATAATCAATGAATTAGTAACAGCCTTCCAATCACTGATTAGTAACAGCCTTCGAATAACTTATTAGTAACAGCCTTCCAGCCACTGATTAGTAACAGCCTTCAAATAATTTATATTTCACTGCCTGTGAACAAAGTTATAACCTCCGTCAGAGTGATCACTATACTCAGAACAATGAATAGGTCATGTTGTCCTAAAACATTTTCTTACAGCACGATCAGTGAGCAGAAGTAGCACTGATATTGCATTTTCTCTTGCCCAACTGGGACAGGGTGACCCAAGTAATCCTAAACGTACATCGCAGTCCAATATCGCTATCCTATATCGCTGTTCTATATCGCAGTCCTATATCGCTGTCCTATATCGCTGTCCTATATCGCTGTCCTATATCGCTGTCCTATATCGCTGTCCTCTAAGAATATAAGACAAAATTTTCTTATTTCTTTGAGTGTAGACCTGCACGCGAAGGCCGCAGCTGCCTAGCGTCACACGTCGGTTTGTGGCGCGCGGGCCGTGACAGGTTTTGCTTTAGCGACCGCCGAGGTCATCGTGGCTGGGTTTGGCCGAGCTTGTGACCTGTAAATAAATAAAAAGAAGAATGTATGCCTCATTGAGTTACCAAGACAATGACTTGAGCTGGAATGTGCAGAGAAAATATGTCGCTCAATGAGTGAGTCTTAATGCAACGGAAAATCTGACTTTGGATCCTAGTTTTTATTGTTGGTTCGTTAATATAATGCGCTGTGAAAATGCTTGAGTTATTTGATTTGTACTTTATTTGTCGATTACTCATCGATTCAATGTTTGTGTAAAAAAATATGTTAGTCACAAAAAGGAACTATTTTAAATATAATTGAAAAATTCAGTCAATAAGAATTTTTGTTTTCTCGTAATTCTTTCTATGTTTGCGAATAAAATATTGAGCGAGTAAGTTTGTTGATTTTTAATTTAATTTCCGAAAGTTGCCTCAGTACACTTAATATTGGCAGGATACAGCGACATTTGTTCGTAAATATTTGTAAAAACCCCTCAGTCGAACAGTTTCGTAACTACTTATTCGGTAATTGACGCAGTTTCCTTTTAAATTAAATTATTTTTTTATTTCAAGTTCCTTATTTCATGATTTACATTCATATGAATATACAGTCATCGTAACTCACAATTTTTAAACTCAGTCTCACCTTATTCAGTTTCCTTCGCCAATCATAACGTTTAATGCTCATCTAGTTCAGGTCAGCTATTGCATAAAAAAATCAATTATTACATTATTTTTGCTTCAATTTTTTTCGGCGGGGTCAGTTGGTACAAACAATCATAACTTAAACTATCAGGCTACACATTTGTATATATTCCAATATTTTTCGGAATAAATCACACTCCCATAATTCATTTAAATTATTTAAGAACAAATCACAGATAAATATGTTTATGTTTCTAATAAAGCAAAATAGATGTACAAATCAGATGTTCACAGATATACAGAGTATTTGCAGTCATGGGTGGAGCGACCTCAAATGTTTTCTGATCAAAAACTTGACCGCAAAAATGTGGGTGGATTCGAAGCGTTCAAAGTCGGAGACCGAATGTCTTTGTTCGGCTGCAAGACAATGGAGGTTGAAGGGGAAGCCCGCGAGCTGGGGAAACGGAGGCTAATGCTCACAACATTGAAAATTTAATGCTATATAATACCGTTAAAACTGTCCAAGAAATTTCACTTTTTCGTATTGAGTACAAATTTCGAAAGTATCAATGGATGTAACATCTGAGGAAATTGAGCTAATGCTCACAACATGATGTATTTGTCACCATATTATCCTATTAAAACTAACCAAGAAGTTTGAAACTAATTTTTTCATATAGTTACAAATGAATTTCCGAATATTCATTGAAGGAAAAAATATTGACGGGCAATACAAGTAGAAGGTTATGCGCTTGAAAATTTCCATTAAATTCTATGATTTTAAAAGATCATGAAACTTTCTACAACATTTCTAATAAATTCATTAGAGTTTAATGTTAAATAAGAAATTTGTTCGGCAAATTGCAACGTGTCGTTAAACTAATTAATTTTCAAAGTAAAATCAATCTACTATTTGTTGCCAAAATTATGATTTATCGGCATAAAAATGAACTTGATCATTTCTTCCACCTTTATATAAGACTAGCAGATTAGTCCTGCGTTTCCCAGGATCGATTATCCGTGAGATAATTCCTGAAGAATGTAGTAGCTTATACAAGCCAAACTAAATTGATTGTGTTCTCTAGGATAATAGTAGCAGGTTTAAATAAGGTTACTCCGAATGATGGAATTTTGTTCTATTCCTTTGTGTGTTATGAACTCAATTTTGTGTCATGCCCTCAATTTTGTGCTATGCACTCAATTTTGTGCTATGCCCTCAATTTTGTGCTATGCACTCAATTTTGTGTTATGCACTCAAGTCGTGCACTAGAGTAGTCTTTATTTCTACTCTAGTGATGCACTGAAAAGAGTTTCAAACTCTCGCGAAATTAATCATCTTGAAAAAATTTATTTGCTTCTTGAAATTTTTGATTTGCTCATTCAATATTCATACATGTATATTCGCTAAATTTCTTCAGATGCACGAATGCAATACAAGAAATTCGCGCTGTAATTTACAACGTGGGCGCTATTAAAGCGAGAAGCTTGCATTTGGACATGCACCCATTTAAAATATTATACTCTGTAATTTATTACAATTTTTATCTACAAATGTGGGATATATTACTAAGTAACTTATTATGCTAAAAAATGACCAAAAAGGATGTTAATTATTGAAATTCAAGGCAAATTATGTTTTTTTTTATATTTCTTGAAACAATAACACAACAGCAAATGCTCGGGCAGCCACTACACTACAACAAATTCATAATAAAGAAAACTTTAATTAGGTTTAAGAACTACCAATAGTTGGTCTAGGCATTTCAACAGAGACTAAGTCATAGAATAATAGATAAATATTAAGACTTTTCAACTTACCATTAGACTTCATAACCGTGAAACACAATAGAAAGTAGGAGTAATTACTTGCGCAATTGGGTTAGAGAAAAAAAAAGATTATATTGCTAATCAATTGTGACAAATGATAAAGATTTGATGGTATACGAGATTAAATTGAATCATTTCGAAAAATGAGATAATATAAAAAAGTTTAGAAGAATTAAGACGCCATTTTAATTATTAATAGCACGATGAGACAAAGAATTCCAGAACGGCGCCTATAGGTGTCGCAAAAACTAAGATATCGAATAGAAATAGAGAATTTATTTAACAAAGTTCTTAACAATTACTAAGTTAATCGGACGTGTGTAATTAGATCAAATGTGGGCGCTTTTTCATGTAGATCTTAGCTTTCAAAAATTTTCATCAATCAAAAAAGTGGTCACAACGTTCAAAATTTTAATAAGTCCTAACTTAGAATTGCTAACAAGGAAGTAAGCATGTAATTCAAAATGTGTAAAATGAAAGTAATTGATAATTCTGCACAAGCCTTACTAAATACCCCAAAAAATTTACTATGTCAGGAATAGAACAACAGAGCAAAATTACGTTCAGCAATGGCGGCAAATATCCACGACTTGAGTAATTGAAGAAATTATTAAAGTTTCGTCGCAATTCGTTTCTCTTTAATTAATCGGTGTAATAACGTAATATATTTAATAATTATCGTATCGTAAGTATGTCGTCGGATCGGTATACGAAAAACTCGAAATTTGAAAATGTTGAAGAATTCGGGTTCCTTTTACAGTGGTGACGTTGAACCACTAACATCGGCTTCATCACACTCTGATATAATAATCGTTATTCGATCTTTCGTAAATGAATTTTATGCGGTGAAATTCACACTCTCGCCATTTTCTTCATCACTTCATTCACTTCAAGCACAAATCATGGTGATTATCTGTGAAAATAGATTAAATGATCGTCTGTTTAGCGAATTGTCATCACTATTGCAACATTTTTTATGTCAAGTGATAAGATATTTAATCACCCACTCATTTTTTTAATGATGTTCTCAACATTATTGCTGCCGCTGAACTTGTGATGATGAGAACCCAAGTCAGTGAAGCCGTGATGATGGTTGTGATGACCGCCAGATTCATGATGAAAACCATCACTGAAGTAGTCGTGTGATGACTTGGGACTGTGGTTACTCGAGTGATGAATTTTCTTGTGGTCGAAATCGTGAAAATTGTCGAAGATGTTCTTCTTTCCGTGACCTTTTTTGTGTTTGTTGTGGTGAGTGCGAGACTTTTTGGTGCCGTGGTGCTTCGAATCACCAAACGATTTGTGATGCTTCTCGCCCTGTCATAAAAAATCATGCTAATTAAATTAGTAAAATGCCAATTAATTCCCCACGATCCAACTTGGTCAAATTTAAAAAAAATGAATTAAATAATTTCTATATTCCTCATATTGATTATAGTAAACCCCCGCAAAAATTAATTCAGCCTTTGCAAATTAATTAAATAATAATAATAATTAATTGTCATGACAATAAATGAAATTTTTTTACAATAAATTGTCACTACAATTAAAATTTATTTAACATAAATTAGAAAAATATTTCAGGCATGCTAATTTTAAAATTTAAATTTCTTTTTTAATTTAAATTCTTAAATTTGTTAAGTAAAATAAAATGAATTTTTTTAATTTCTTCGCGGATCCAATTGGACCATTTATCAATTTTTAATCAACTAAATCATGCGGATTATCACATAACCATTTTCAAACTGAGATAACGATGCAAATCAGAAATAGTTATTTTTCAACTGCGTCACAAAATTTATTATTGCGACGTTATAATAACTAATAAATCCAATTAAGACTTCCGGTTATATGAATTAATAACTAAATTAAGTTCGTTTCCGTTTTCTCTGCTATCGTTGGATATTCACAATGACTACAATGGAGAAATCGATATACGTTGTAATTTTTAGCAAGATTTTATAAGCGAAAATTGTGTACATTTCACAAATATTGGTATAGTAAATATTTGTAAATAATGTAAATGTAAATATTTCACAAATATTATACAAAAAATTGTTCGTGGTAAAAATAATATCTGGAAACAGCGGAAGACGGATGTCGTAGCTATGAATAGTGTAATTGTCCACAGCTGATTAACCATTCAAACTTATTTGTTTTAATATACTCATTTCATAAATATCTTTTGTGTTATTATTTACGAATTGAGATATTAGACCGATTCAAGATGGATCCTGAAATCACCCTTTTCTATCACAAATATTTAATATATTTAATGTCCATGGCAGATACTCAAGGTATTTTAATAAATCCCACTTATAGCCAAACAATACTTACAGAGAAGCCACCGGATTTTTTGTAGCCTTTTTTATGCTTGTCAAAGAGCGAGTCGAAGTTCTCATGCGACTGAAAATGTTTTTTCATGTCATTTTCGTCGTAATAATCTTTCTTTTTGGAGTAAATTTTGGTGTGGTGATGCGTTTTTGAACCCTGTTGAACAAAGGATTTTTTTTAGTTGAAAAATTCAACAAAATTCTAGCGTCATAAAATATTTGTACCAACCATCGACAACTATATACAACTTCCCGAAATTTAAAAATACAACTATTTAAAATTTTGAACTATTTTTCTATATACAACTTCAGATCATAATTTTAATTAATATATTAAGACAATTAGCTCACCTTATCATGATGTCCTTTCTTGAATGTTTTCTTCGAGCCTTTTTTATGCCCTTTCTTTCCCTTTTTTCCTTTCTTAAAGTGGCCTTTATAGGACTCCTGGTGCTCTTTTTCGTGATGTTTCTTGCCGCCTTTGTCGATGAATTTCTGTTCAATTTTTTTTCATGAGTTGGTGCAGTTTTATTGAAATTTTGTATGAAAAATCATTACAGCAAATAGAAAGGGAGATTTCCGTCAAGTTCAATATAAATATGAAATTTGTTGAATAACTATTGATTGTTCAAGGATATTGCTATCACAAGTATTTCAGTATTTGAGAGGCTATTGAAATAAGGCTATTATTTAGGTATATATTTAAAAATCCCCCGGAAAATCATTCCTTAAAAGGCATTAATACTGCTGCTTGCCTAAAACGAGCCCAATACTAATTGAAATGAATTTCAAACTGCAAAAGATAATTTTAACATATTTTGCACGTGCTTTGAAAGATCTGAAGTCGAGGTTTAATAGAAAAATTAATTTAAGATAAATATTTTAGTTTAGAGTAAAAAACGAAACCGAGGAAGAGAAAACAGTTGCGCTGCTGCTTTACCATTTGATTCACATATTTAAAAGTGCAGTGTATTTCTCATATAATTTGACTAAAATTTCACCTTGTGGTGCTTCTTGTCGTGCGCTTTGTGCTGTTCTTTCTTGAAGCCTTCCTTCTCTTTCCCTCCTTTACTGGCTTCAGTTCCTTCTTCTTTGTATAGCTTTTTCTGGGCGCCTGAGGATTCGTGGTAGTCTAATGGGAGATAAAATATTATAAATGTGAGAATATGATATTATTTCATCATTAATGACTCAATATTGATCATATTACTGTACGATATTATGCATTAATAATTTTCGTGTGTGAACTTCTATCATGGCAAAATGGCTACATAAACACTAAAATTTGCTTCCCGCATAACGTTCAGATTGTACGATTGATACCTCTGTACGACGGTTTTAGAGAATTTCCTAAACATTATACAATAATTGTATATCTGTGTAAATTTGAGAATAGCATTTTATGGTGCATTAAACATAGGATTTATATTTTCAGCATGAGCTTTTGCTGGTATTGTTGGTATCATTACATCAGAATTATTTTTTATATTGCGGATAAGTTATTTTCCTACCATCGAAAATACTAGTACTTCGTTATTACCAGTTATCTGGGCTAATTTAGCTTTGGCATTTTATAATCCGTTATCAGTAGCCATTTTATTTCCTTTAGTTACGCGAAAAGTGGAAACTATAATGGCTACTGGAACCACAACCTCGTTGAAGTTAATTGGAGTTTGTCCATATCCAGCGAACCTGTCAAATGTCATAGACATGAATAATTAATAGGTAAGCGGTAAGTAAAAAAAATTGATATGTGTTACTGCAGAAAAATCGAAAAAATTACTGCATAACGATTTCAACGAACAAACCTTTTCCCCCGTGAGGATGGCCATGTCCATCGGAAGAGGCTGGTTTTATTTCTTCAGACCCTACGACAAGTGAGACTTGTTGACTTTTTTCTTTCTTCAGTACGGGACCGAGGGCCTGTGGGCTTTCACCTTTAGCCCTAACTTCAATGCCAGAATTATCACTTTCAATTTTATCCTGAATATGAGCCGGTATTTTATTCTGAACTGAATGACCAACATTAGGTTGAAGTTGTTCATGACCAGAAACGGTTTGAGCTGCTGGATGAACATCATGAGGCTGAGGTTGCTCTGAACTTGCGACTGGCTGAAGTTGTTCATGGCCTACAGAAATTGGAGCTTGTGTAGGAGTAACGGGGGCTTGAACTGGTTGGTACACTATTTCAGGTTGAATATGCTGGTTGGCAGAGTAATCGCCTCCACCAATACTATTTTCAAGCACAGATATGATCACTGGTTTTTGAGAAGGTTGATTTCTAAGGGAACTTGTTTTCTGGCTATTATCGAGTGATTGGTTTTGTACAATCTGGGATTGTTGTTCAAATCCTCCTTGTGGAGAATCCGAGGCGTATTGAGTAGGTGAGGGGTGTATAGGCATATTTTGTTGAGCATGAGGCTGTCGGGCATGAGGTTGTTGAGCATTCAATTGCTGATGATCATAAAGAGTTGGCTCTTCCGGAACATTTGATGCATGTTCGTCAGCAGCCGCTGGCAGCTGATGTGTAACCGAGGATTGTTGTTGCACGACTTTTGGTTGTTGATGTATTTTAGGACGATATTGGTGGACAGCCGGTTGTTGCTGATTATCAACGGACTGTTGGCGCTGGACCAAGTATGGCGGTCGCGTATCAGACGATTGTTGATAATGCGTCGGCTCCTCTAAACTTGATGGTCCAGAAAAAACGATTGCATTCAAATTTTGTTGAACCCTTCTATCATTTGCCTTCGCCAATGCATCAGCTGCAGCGTTTAATTTATCTTGGGTGTCCGTTTGATCATTAAGAGTCTTAGCATTCAATGAAACAGTAATTGACTTATTAGTGGATGACGTTCCACCTCCAGATGGTGTTTTTACAAAGAGGGCTTGAGTAACTCCCGGATCGTTGCCCAGGTTAGGAGCCTCAGTATTAGATACCTTTTCAATATTCAGTAGAGTTGAGTCTTTTGGTTCACCGGCATTGTGATTTTCTTGACCATTTTCAGGAAGAGGAGCTGTTACTACACTTGTTTGAATCAATGCTTTATCTAATGCCTGCTGGGGTAGTTCTGCGTCAAGTTCTTGATGAAACACGGTGATATTTGGACGTATAGTTTGGTTGAATGACCGAATCGCCGATGGGGTTGGAACCGGGCTCGATAGACCTCCAGCATTTTGAACGACTTCTTGTGCATCCGCTTGGACGTGGGAATTCCTTCTTAGTTTTTGGCCAAAACCTCCAAAATCTGGACCTATTAAGTGCAGAAGCAGCTCATCTTCACTTAGTTCATGGCTACGAGCGGGGTGTGCTAACACGTTCGAGCTCTGCTGCACAATAAAGTCTTCTTTTACAGAAGTTAGCTTTTCAGGATGGCTAACCACCTGACGATGAACAATGTTCGGATTTTGATCGGAAATTCGATCATGAGGGACGACCACGTTCGCAGGTTGTGCTGTACTTTTTTCAAACGAAGCATATGAAACTACTGACTGCCGCTCGTCGGTTTGCTTTAAACCTGTAAGCAACGGCAAATGCATGATTTTAATAGGCTCGGGAGTCGGAGCATTCCTAATGCGACTCTTGGTATCGACTTCATTGTTCTGTGGCATGGCTGTGTCGGTAAAGTAAAAGATGGAAGATGTTGAAGATTCATTTGGTACCGAGGCTTGAGTGGTAGAAAACGCAGTGGATATACCAGAGCTACCAGGCTGGTAGATTATAACAGGAACAGGGACCTCTTGAGCTGACTGAGCTTGGAGGTCTCCACTGAGTGATTGAGCTTGCAATAACCTCTCGTGTTCTGCCTGCTGTTGTTGCTGGAGAAGCTGTTGTTGTTGCTGCTGTAGCAGCAATTGTTGTAACTGAAGCTTCTGCAAGTTTTCGAGGTGCTGCTTATTGAAATGAGGATTATTCTGTTGTTGTTTCTGTAGTTCTTGTTGTTGCTGTTGTTGTTGTTTTTGTAGGTATTGTTGTTGCTGATGATGTTGTTCCAGAGGCTGAACCTCGATATTGATGGCAAGCCCTTGTTTGACGGGACTTTTTGAAACTTTATCATCTAATTCAGCAACGGCTGGAGAATTCATTCCCGTAGACGCCGGTTTCAAAACGGTAGTCGAGACAATTTTTTTGACAGGCGCGCTATGGGACCCTTTATCCCCGTGGCCATGTCCTTTTCCATGTCCTGAAGACTCTCCTTTGGCCTCCTTATGTCCTTCTTTACCTTCGTATGCTTTGTGGTGGTCTTCGTGGTGCTTGTGACCAAAGGATTTGGAATCTCCTTCCTTGTGCTTGTGTTTTTTGCTCTTGTCACTGTGGCCTTTTTCGCCATGGGCGGCATGCTCCTTTAGAGCCTGTAAAGAAATTAATGAATTTTTAACGATACAAAATTCTGGAAAATTCTAATTTGACTTTCTTAATTTAATTTAAATTTAATTTTTCATTTTTTTTTAATCAGCATGTACGCAAAAAACGAGCACGAAGCAGGAAGTCATGAAAAATCAAAATTGGTTAATATCAGAAAAAAAATCATGTATTTGTTTAACTGGAACAAATAATGCAACAAAAAATAAGCCTGTATAAATTCACTTGAAATACGTGAAGGAAACTCCAATGTTGAATTCAACCCTTTTTTGCCCATACATTTCTTCCGTTAATTCATCTAATTTCAGGCAAGGGATCAGTTTCATGGCATGATTATATCGATCATCATTTTCTGTATTTTTCTGGTCTTTCCTCTGACATCTAAATTTTAATATATAATCTCCGTCAATAAAAGTTGACAAAAAAAGCTACTAAACAAACGAAAATTGACAAAGGCAATGGATTTCCAGCTTTTCTTTATTTCTCTTTTTTGGCATATTTTCCCCATTGCCTTGCTCCATTTATAATCAATTTATTAAATATCTTCCGAACAATTACTTGTAGAATCATTTATTTCATTTTAATGCATTACTCATGCTGGTCCAAGCAGTCTTTATTTCTTAGTTTGTCTCTTTTTATAATTTCTAATTCATTTCATCTTGCAAGTTAAATATAAATGCAAACTCATCTTCTAAACTTTCAGTTTTTTTCTATATATTTATTAAAGCTTTTAACTATGACAAACCTCCTCGACGGTTTTCATTAATTAATATTTTCAGCTGCACTGCAATAAGGCTATCATTTTATTATTCCAATTTTATAGTAAATTAATGCCAACTAACCTAACCTAACCTAACCTAACCTAACCTCATGTGCAGTTTTACGTTAAATTTTTTTCACCATACTATCACTACATACTGTACTATCACTGATAGTTTAGAATCACTTTTTCACCATACTATCTTCCTATCACCACACTATCACTACATACTGTACTATATCAGTAGGAGTTAATCATGAAGCTGGTCCTATAAAGCCTGGAATTGATAAGGTCTGTAATCAGTAGGAGTTAATCATGAAGCTGGTCTTATGAATCCTGGAATTGATAAGGTCTGTTATCAGTAGGAGTTAATCATGAAGCTAGTCTTATAAAGCCTGGAATTGATAAGGTCTGTTATCAGTAGGAGTCTATCACGAAGCTAGTCTTATAAAGCCTGGAATTACGATGTAATTAATTAATTAAACGTAATTAATTACGAATTACGATTAATTTTACGACTATAAATTCGATGCGTAAATGGTCATTCAGTGAATATTAAGTTGATCAATTAACAGTTCAGTCACACTCAATAATTCATTTATGAAAAAAACTAATTACGAATTAATCATTACTTCATGCATTTACTTAAGTCATTTTTAACAACAATTTACTTCACAATAGACTCTCATCTTTCTGTGATTGCTATTTAAAATTTCAAAATACTCATATGTACCTACTTACCTCAGTTTACCCTTACAAGATAAGTTCCTCCAGCATCACTCGACAAATTTTATAACAGTGTCAATGATAGTTCCTCTACTACCTTTAGCAACACTCATTAATTTCATAATATTGTCGATGATAGCTCTTCTATTACCTTTTTCTTCTGCCCCTTGTTCGTATGTTTTTTGAACCCTTCCTTATGTCCCTTCTTTCCCTCGGCGTGCTCGTGGTAGTGATGTTCATGATGGTCTTTATGCTCACCACCACCGTATTTCTTTCCCTTCTCGGTGTGGTGCTTCTAATATGGCAAAGATCATACAATAATACAACAATTTCTGTGACATCAGCATTATTTTCCTAATCTCAAATTCAGCCCGCGAACAGCAGGCGGTCTCTATTGAGACTCTTTATTTAAAATTAATATTACATTTGGATTATAACGGTGGAAACATTTGGATTTGAATTTGTTTAGAGTCACAATTTTGATTGTACTTGATTTATTTTAGTGGAATCCTTTGCCTTGTGTTCACTTTTAATACTATTTTCAACATAATTTCAATAATATTTCAAAATATTTTCGATATTAATCTCAATATTAATGTAATTAGTATAATTCCAATAATATTCTCAACATATTTTGATAATATTTCCAATATAATATCAATTACATTTTAAATAAAATTTCAATACGACTCTCAATATAATTTCAATAATATTTTTATTTAGAATTTTCAAAAATATTTTCCCTAATAATTTTCACTAATATTTCTGCTCATAATTTTCAATGTTCCAAGTCACTTTTTCGTGTTGTTTTGCGTAGTCTTTAAGATGGGCGCCTTTGTGGAAGCTATCGCCGCTGTGGCCGCTCTTCTTCTTAGATGAATGGCCTTTTTTGTGGCCCGAGAGCTGCTTGCTGTAACCTGTAAGCACAAAATTATACACAAAAATAATGAGTGGGACTTTGTTCAAATAGCAATACACTTTTTGCCATCGTGTAAGTCATAGTGACCCACTAAAGGGAAAAAGTGCGTCTCTATCTCTGTTCCAGCTGTTGATAAGGAAGTGCGCCTCTATCTCTGTTCGTGCTGTTGGTAAGAAAGTGCGTCTCTATCTCTGTTCGTGCTGTTGATAAGAAAGTGCGTCTCTATCTCTGTTCGTGCTGTTGGTAAGAAAGTGCGTCTCTATCTCTGTCCGTGCTGTTGATAAGAAAGTGCGTCTCCATCTCTGTTCGTGCTGTTGATAAGAAAGTGCGTCTCCATCTCTGTTCGTGCCGTTGATCAGAAAGTGCGTCTCTATCTGGACACTATAACCATTAATTAATTTTTTGAGTGTAACGAGACAAATTTTAATGAGAAAAAATTACTGGATGTAAGAGTATACTAATTATTGTAAAATAGACGTAAAAAATTAAATTTGAAAAAAAAAATAAAATTCGGAAAAAAATTAAAATTCTGAAAATAAATTAGAATTTCGAAAAAATATTATTATTAAAGTAGGGATAAATTAAGAGTGATTAGGCAGAAGCAATTGCCTTCATTTTTTTAGAATTGGTAGACGAAATGCGGAATTAAGAATAAAGTGAATAAAGGGAAAGTGTGATTTATTAAAATATTTTATTGAAAGGAAGTAGCGCAATGATGGAAAAATTTAACTGAACAAAGTACCTAAACAAAACATTCTGAAATAAATGTAGCCTAAGAACATAATCAAAACCTAATAACTTATAGCCTTGCGCTGTTATTTGATCTAAGTTAAGAGATAATGCAACCAGAGCGGCATTCTACTTTTAAAAATCATTGATGTGTCAATAAATGGTTATGAATTGTGATTATTATTATAACAAATTAAATTTTCATTCAATAAATTAACTCGCACCTGAAGACTCGGCAAGAAGATCCTCAATGTTAAGCGGTTTACGATCCTTTACTTCGTCGCCGGATCGTCCGATAAGCTCCGACAACGCAGCGAAACGTGCCTGCACTCAGAGAAATGTGTGAGATTTTGTCTAAATATCGATGTAATTTTTACTAGTGTGTGTGTGTGTACGTGTCACCCTGACCCAGTCTAGCCTGGCAAAAGGGCACATCCATGTCGCCTTTAACCAAAAATTCGTGCTGTTAGTGAGAAAATGTGCCTCTATTTGTACAATTTGACTCAATTCGTTTTCTATGAGTGCTGTCATTTTTGTACTATCATGGCGGGCAGGATATACGTGCCTTAATACAGAACTTTATATTGATTCTTCCGGTATACTAGTTTACCTTTACTAAATAAATAGCTGTTAACTCCGCACCATTACAAGTTTTAAATCTTTTGCTAAATGCAACATCTCCACTATGCACCGTCGGAAAAAAAACTACTTCAATATTCTAGAAAAAACTTTGTTATAGATTTGTAAAAACTATTTTAATATTAGTACACATAGTATGAAACAAGAAGAATTATTATAGATACGATTTAGAAAAATTACAATCTGATCGTCTAATCCTGGTAACGAAATTGCACAAAGAAACACACGTGCTTGTAGGCCCCAAAAAAACCATAACTAGTAATTTCCCCAGAAAAAAAAATAACCTCAAATGCTTGCAGATCCCTCAGCGCTCTGTGATGCGATGTGGTGGTGCTGATGGTGGTAGCTGTGGTGGTGATGATGATGGTAAGCACCACCACGATGGTGGTGGGTGGCACTCTAAATTGGTACCAGGCACTCATCTGCGAATATTAATTTCTAATTATTCTCGATAAATATGTCAATCACCCCCAGCTTCGGTGTTTTAGGCATAAAAATGTATTACTCTTTTAATTTTTCATCTTCTATAATATGATGCAAACTAGCTGATGAAAGTTTGGTAAATCATATGCCATATCGTCAGGAAAAAAATTAAATATAAAATGACCGTTTAAATTAAAACGAACTCGAAATTGCTCGTTCGTATGAATTTTTCATGTCAGTATAAACTATATATTTATGTAAACATTGATTGCTATATTGCAGGATCTATTTAGCTCGTTATACTTCTTAGTTTCTATTATATATGTAATATGTATTAGTTAAAATTGTTCATTCGTTAGCTTAAATTAAATGGAGTTTGTATTGTATTTTATTCCCATTCCGAAGCCAAAGCCGTGCCAGCCAAGCGCGTCACTGGCTTCGAACAATGATTGGCTTCGTCTTCCGGCGTGCAATCACCAATCCGATAAAAACTTAATCGATTGTTAGGATACGATTGTAGTAAATAAGAGATGATCATAAACTGTAGCGTTTTTAAAGTAGTAGACTTCTTTCATCGGGATAATTTTAGATCTCCATACTCAACATCGGACAAGTTCCAACATCTCTCAACATCGGACAAGATCCAACATCCTCCCTCAACATCGGACAAGTTACAACATCTTCCTTCAACATCGGACAAGTTACAACATCTCTCAATATCGGACAAGATCCAACATCTTCCCCCAACATCGGACAAGTTACAACATCTTCCTTCAACATCGGACAAGTTACAACTCCAACATCTTTCAACATCGGACAAGTTCCAACATCTTTCAACATCGGACAAGTTCCAACATCTTTCAACATCGGACAAGTTCCAACATCTTTCAATATCGGACAAGTTCCAACATTTCTCAACATCGGACAAGTTCTCTCAACATATGACAAGTTCCAACATCTTCTCTAACATTGGACTAAATCCAACATTTTCTCTCAACATCGGACAAGTTCCAGCATCTTCTCTCAACATCGGACATGTTACAACATATTCCCTCAACATCGGACAAGTTACAACATCTTCCTTCAACATCGGACAAGATCCAACATCTTCTCTCGACATCGGACAAGTTCCAACATCTGCTCTCAACATTGGAAAAGTTCCAACATCTCTCAATCTCGGGCAAGTTCCAATATCTTCTTTGAATACCGTACAAGTTCCAACATCTCTCAATATCGGACAAGTTCCAACATCTTCTCGCAACATCGGACAAGTTCCAACATCTTCTCGCAACATCGGACAAGTTTCATCAAAACAAAACCCAGTGCCGTATCACGAATCACGGATGCTCAATCGCGGCCTAAATTTGGCAACCGTGAGGATTGCTTGCCGTTAAATCGTCACGTCAGACTTATACGTCAGGGTGCAAAAACTGTGTGGAGTCATGCTACGTCAGGGTGCAAAAACTGTGTGGAGTCATGCTACGTCAGGGTGCAAAAACTGTGTGGAGTCATGCTACGTCAGGGTGCAAAAACTGTGTTGAGTCATGCTACGTCAGGACGTTATGTTTCGATGGGAGGTATTAATCAAAGCAAGTACCTAATTAAAATTTTATATGTTTTTCTTGATTCGAAAATGATAATTTTGTAATTACAAGAAACGGGGAAAGCCATTCAAGATATTTGGTATCCTAGAACCCAGTTTATGATTATTTTTTTTTTAATGAATAGTGCCATAGGCATATAGGTTAGCTAGGGTGCCTGGTTTATGTACAAAGGAATTAAATAGTGGTCAATCGGAAATAATATAATTTTTGGGAACAATTTGACCCTAAAGGCTGAAATAAATTTTTGTGTTGGCGTTCACACAGTGGGCTTGCAAACCTAAACCGGTCATCAAAAATTCAACTTTTAACGTTAGTAGACTGTTCAATGTCAATATTTATTGAGTTGTAAATTAACTAACTGATAGAATGCTTCTAAAATGCACAAAACCATTTATAATTATTAAACGTGCAAAACATTAGCATTTGAAATTATGATATAATAAAGTAGATATCACGGCGAAATAAATAACAGTGAACTTCATCAAAAATAATTAATTCTAGTATATATAGTTTGAGTTTCAGGACGGTGCAATGAAGCATTCATTGTTCGCTGATTTTATTACTTTTCAGCATGGTACTTAAAATCCCTTAAAATTTTATAAAAATATGCGTATTTCCTACATTCGTTCATACATACGTACTCTTAGCAATTTAATAAAGGGCTGATGGAACCACCATAACCGCACAACTGATAACTCGTAGATAATCGTACGAGAAAATGCATTAAAGGCCTTATGGTTACAGTTCAGAGTACCAGGATTGTAGCTGCAATTTGTGGGTTCGATCCCAGGTACCCACTACAGTTCTGGATCAAATCAGCGAAGAGGCCGGGCGGTTAAGCACAACAAATTTGGTTCAGTGAATTGCGTATTCGAGATCGCAACAAGCTGTGAATATTCTCCGATATTAGGCATCGGCGACAGGAACGCTGTCGCCGCTGACACTGCTAATGAACGCTGACACTGCTATACTACATCATAATATACTAAGCTATAATAAATTAAACTATACTACTATATACTAAGTAGAATTGGTCACCTTGACGTCCGATCTCCTCGACGTCCAGCGGCCGACTGAGTGATAATCCCTCGTACGTTATAATCGTCCCCTCGTAAGTGAGTGCTTCTCTTCTTCACGCTGCATTCGCCTCTCAGTAACAATGCTTGTAGGTAACCGCGACTGCCTTGCACCACAATCACTCTCCCTAACGCATCTTGCAACAAACCAATCGTCTGCATCCGGCCGCAAATTTTTTTTATTTCCAGATCCGATTGCATTTCGCCAGCTTTTTGCATCTATCAGTAATTCTTTACAATTTGTATCATGGATTTTAATTTTTGTCAATGTAGTTGAATTTGCTTCAATTCTTTTCACTGATTTATGTTTCCGGCAGATTTTAGTTTGCCGGACACATGTTTGATGGAGATGGGATCAAGATTTCATATCCCATTGGGACTGTAAATGGTCGTTTCAGTATGCTGGCTTTTATTTGTACAATTCAAAATAAGGTTTCGATTTCAGCTTGCATCGTTTCACTCTCATTTCTCTCTTTGCTCAAGTTGAACCGCTGTTTCATTCCAAACATCATTCATGCAGCTATTAGTTGTTTAACTTTTTAAATTTTCTTTTAACGTGAACACTTTTATGTTCACCAAAATGGTTTTTCTGTTCATGGTTATTTTTCGTTATTAGTCATTGTTGCTGTCTGAGCAAATATTTTCAAGTGAAGCTAATCTTCATTAAAACCATTTTTTCATCAAAACAAACTGCGAAGAATTCAGACTTTTTCCTAAGCGTCAATCAACTCCGCATTTGAATTAAAAAATATATATAATAATCACGTGTCTATGTTCTGAAACTGAGACTCTCTTTCATCATTCGTCATTTACTCCGCTTTGAAATTCAAACCCATCATCGTCGATTTAATCCATAAGAATATACGCGATTTGCGATTTACAGCAGCATCGATTTACGCTTTGAAATTTATGTCACCAGTGGAGCGATTCATAAATAATTTTCGACTCTTGATTTTTTTCCGTCATACTCAACAACAATTAGTACGTGCATTCTTGCAACAATTCAAATAATTTATTGAACATTTGATATTATAGGTATTGAACGATTTAATGAGATATTCGTAAAATTTTCAGTTATCAATGGCATTTCCACATGTTGTCAAAGCAACCTCGATTTAGCTGTGCTTGTGATCAATAAGTCTGCATCTAGAAGGTCTTAACATGAAGTATTAAATACAAAGTTACGCATGAAAGAGAAAATTAACAAAAGAGTCTAAGCTTCATTAAACGGTAAAACGAGTGATGTAGTTCTTCACTATAGATGGAGCTAGCGTCGCCAAGCGTTAACGTCCGCACAATGAGTTGCATTGTACAAAACTTTTTAACCTTAACTTTTACAGAGTCTGTCAAGCTCGGACGAGTGCACAACCGCTTACGATGTACCAGGATATCATAGCTCAGATCGTCCAATGCATCCGGAATCCTGGAAACGAATGAACAATCATGACTCGTCCTTAGGTCACGTTGCTATATACAAATAAATCTTCATCAGAGACATATTTTCAAAAATTTTATATCCATAAAACGCTTCGAGTCATAGACAGTTATTTGCATTTTTATTTGGCTTTTTCGATGCTGCGATGATGATGGGTCCAGTCATTTTTATCATATGAAATTATAAATCTGTTCATGTTCAGAGTACCAACATCGGAGAGAGAGAGTTGTGGGTTCGATCCAGCTACCTGTGACAGTTCTGGTCGAAATTGGCGAAATAGCCGCACGGTTAAGCACAGCAAATTTTGAGCAGTGAGTTCCATGTTCGAGTCCCTCAACCAGCTGTGAAATTCTGCGATGGTCAAATCGGCGACGGTTCTCACGGCTAATCAATTCTGTCACCGATAATTCTATTAATACGTATATTACTCAATAGATTATGCTTACTTTCAATGACATTTCTGCGCAGCATAGCGAAAACTAAGTCGGATAGGAAAGTAGGAAAGGTGCAGTGTCTTGGGAGCGGCTACAATACTGCATACATGCATGATCGCTGTGGTCTGACAAGGGAATGGGGCTTTTCTCAGTATAGAGGTTGTCTACGGATATCATCCTGAGGCAACCCGTGACAAGCCTCAAGGCAGAATTGTTATTTTAAGTATTGAAACGGCTGCTCGAGAGGTGACTGTTGGAATATGGGGCTGCATACTTTTGTGAATTGTTCATGGATGGCCTCGAGATAGTCTTTTAGGAGATCTTAATGTCACCCTCGAACAAGCCACTGTTGGGGTCGGCCAGGGCTTTCAGTATGCACATAAAGACACCTGTCTAGTTGGCATTGGTCGGGATTTTGAAAATATAATATAACATAACATAGTGATGTCGGCGCTGAAGTGTAGGCCTGATGTGGCCTTTCGCCGATTTTTTTCCTTTTCGTGCCTTGTTCATAGAAGATCTAAAATCGTGTCATTTGACCGGATCTTTTCATGACTGACGATAGTTTGAAGTAGCTACTAGACTTACACCAGGTTCGATAATGAGCTAGGCATTTCAAATCTGAACATATCTTTTTCCATAGCTTTATCTATTCTGTTCTTGAACGCGTTCATACTTGGAGCGCCAACGATGTCATCGGGGAGGCTGTTCCACATGTCGGTGATTCGAAGCGAGAAGAAATTTTGTCGCGTGGAGAAGTTGCAGCGTAGTTTTTTTAGCTTATAGCCGTGGCCCCTGGTGTTGGTTCTTGTTTCAAATTCTAGTAACCCTTCAGGGACCTTGTATACCAGAGGAATGTAGCTATTGTACACCGTGGCCTAGGTAAGAATGCGTAGTTGGGGTGTTCGTGGTGAAAAAGGTCAACGATAACTGGCCCCGGGGGCTACGGCCAACTTCTTGGCAGCGAACCATGGATACACGGACCAGATGGAGACGTGGACCAGATGGATGCGCGGACCAGATGGAGACGCGGAGCAGATGGAGACGTGAACCAGATGAAGACGCGGACCAGATGGAGTCATACAAGAGCTCAGCTCGACAGCAGGGACGAAGGTTCTTATGTCGTCGACGTAGCAGGCGACCGAACCCTACTATGCAGCCGTAGGTGAAGTGATTAGGAAGTGAAGAGGTCACGTTCTTTGTGGGACTTCCGAGTGTATGGTAAAGGACGCTGGTGACTACTGCTGGATTCAAGTGTCATTATAATTGGGGAATTAATTTACATTAAATGCGTTACTTTCCGTGAATATGTTGGTGGCTACCGTGTACAATTAGTTCCATCCTTGTGATTCTATGCAAATTCGTTGTATTTGCAAAGAAGAAATTTTAATATTGCACGACTCGTTTAAGGCTGATATTTTATCTTTTTAAATACTCAAAGCAGCCCCATACTGCTTGAGCTAAAGATATTCTCTAGCTTTATTTTGTTTTGCACTAATTTGGATTGCTCGACAGTTTTCTACATGAAAAATATGTGAAAACAATTATTTTGCAGTCAAAGCATTTTCATTTTTGTCTAACAACTTATTTTTCATTACACGTATTCTAGATTAAATGTGAGTTTTCATGAATGTTTTTTTTCATGTTGGATCCCCTGCTGAAGTGTTGAAGTTGTGGTGTTTGTGTGGATTTCAGACTCTGTACATCTAATTGATTTTCGTATATATAACCACTGAACGGAGGTGGGCAGTAGCGCGCTACATGTAGCGGCCGCTTCTGGAGCCGCTATATTTTCAGTAGCGGTAGCACCCGCTACATATTTAAGCAGCGATAGGAGGTTTTGCCGCTACAGCGCTACCGCTACATTTATAGATAAAGCCTTTTAGATTTTACTTAATAGTATTAAATATTATTGAAAAACCAGCATGATACATTATACATTATATAAATTACAGAATAAAACTGTACAAAAGATTTCGGTGTAATGTTGTCAACCGCAGCCTGTTACTAGTGTCAACATGTTAGTTGTTAGTCCAGAGGTGGGCAGTAGCGCGCTACATGTAGCGGTAGCGGTAGCGGCGCTGCATTTAAAGCAATGTAGCGGTAGCGGTAGCGCCCGCTACATTTAGAGCATGTAGCGGTAGCGGTAGCGGCCGCTACATTTCAAAGTAGCGCTACCCAGCTCTGTCACTGGGCAGGGTTGCTCACTGATTAAAGTTCAGAGTACCAAGATTTTAGCAGAGAGGTGCGGGTTCGATCCCAGCTCTGTGCGGCAGTTTCTGGTCAGAATCGGTAAGGAGGCCGGGCGGTTAAGCACAGGAAATTTGATGCAGTGAGTTGCGAGTTTGAGCCCGCAACAAGCTGTGGATATTCTGCAATGTTATGAATCCGCGATAGGCGATAATAAACGCTGAAACCGCAATATATATGAATGATTGTGGATTTAAACAATCATAAATAAAGTTCAAATTATTGAAAGTAATATTTATTTTAATAAATACGTAAATTTTTGCGTGATTTTATTTCAAATAGAACTGAAATATTCACAGGAATCAATGAAAGGTAATTTCATTCTAGATGAAATGAAATATTTAGATTGACTTTCACGTTTATGAGAGTTCCGAATACATTAGAATTTTACACCAATACACGAATAAAAATTGTAAGCAATGCATTTTGCTTGAAATACCTGAAAATGTTTCATCTGTTAGTTTAAAAGCAAAGAAAATTAACAATTTTTTCGCTATTGCCATGTTCTAATACAAAACAGTCCGCTATGAATTAGGAATCAAAAACAATGTATAAAGTTTCACCTAGCGTCAAAAAATACTCTTCAATGAAAAAAATTATGTAACTCTCAATTCACTTAGACTATATTTGAGGGAGGTTATTGTGGTTAAAAGCTGCCAAAAATTTAATTGAACTGGCTTAGGTGCGTGATTATTCTTATTCTTCAGCGGAAAAACATCCTCTAAATGGGAGTAAATGTGAGAATATGTTCAACATGTTTGTACACGCTCACTGAAATACGCTGTTTCCATTAAAGCTAGTTAATGTAGTTTTCCAAATTCTTCCAATTTCATCTACCTGAATTATTCTCTATATCAGTTTTTTTGTCAATAGCAGCGTTATATCCACAGAACCACTTGACGCCATCTTGCGTTGTACGTCCGGCATTGTAGTACGTGTGGTGTTCAAGTTATCACAACACTGACTAGCCTGTACGTGAGTTTTACTTTTAAACTTCAGAGTTTTCTGAGAAAAACTAATTTAAGTTATACAAATTCGACTTGAGTTTCATTTTCATCCTATTATTTAGTTTCAGTGCTGCAATCAAGCAAGAGATAACTGAATTTTTGAAGAGTAGGTAGGTATTTGTATTCTCATTCTGGCTCTCTTAATAATAGCCTACCTACTTTGCTACTTAGACTCTTAGAGTTAGAGACAGACTAAATTAAAGTTAATCTTTATGTTAACTGCTCGAAAATTGTTTGTATGGAAATGGAAAGAAGACTAAGAATGTTTTCATCCCAGTCATTTGTTATTCATCTTATGATTAGACTGGAAACAATTGAGTCCTTTTGAATAATTTTTTACTGCGTGAACCTACTACGGACTACCAAACTTGTTATTACTTGTAGTAGATCGCTACATTCTAATCAAATGTATTGTATACTAGTAGGCTTACTAGGCTACCTACCTAGGTACTACGTACTAGGTAGTGTTTGTAGTGACTACAAACTCATTTCTACAATTACTCAAATTACTTCAAAATCAAAAACTTGATACAAAAAAATTATTACAATTCCTCAACTCATTACTACAAAATACATACCATCAAACGGAACGGTATTATTGCAGATTAACTACATCCAAAAAAAGGGTGTTTTTTTTTTAATTATATGTTTTTTGGGGTGTAGATTACGAATCTGAAATCCATTTTTGGCGGTCGGCATCGGAAAACCGATTTTTTTCGCGACTTACTAACATGGGGGTTACGTAACTTATGTTACCCACTCACCTTTATTTACTAACATGGGGGTTACGTAACTTACGTTACCCACTCACCTTTATATAAAGGGTCGGATTGTTCATCGAAATTTTACAAAAAGCTCTTAGGTTGGGTTAAGTCAGCCAAGTTCCTTTTTTTAGATAGCATTTTGATCTAAAAGGAACCTGGGCGAACCAACCCAACCTGCGAGTTGGCGTTAGGTTGTGATCTCTCGATGTGGCAATGTATCTCCAGATTTATGGACAAAGAAGACGAAAATGTTACCCGTTGCAGTGCAACGGGTAACATTTTCGTCTTCTTCTCGCAGAGATTTTGCAGATTTTAGGCATTTTTAGCGCGATTTTTGGGTCGGAAAAAATCGGTTTTCCGATGCCGACCGCCAAAAATGGATTTCAGATTCGTAATCTACACCCCAAAAAACATATAATTCAAAAAAAAAAACACCCTTTTTTTTGGATGTAGTTAATCTGCAATAATACCAACGGAATGGGGTAAAAAGGGATGGGTGGGGTAAATAGGGACGCACGTCCCAAATTTTGTAGAAATGTTGTAGCAGCTAAACTAATCAAAATATTGCAAAACTAAATATAGTGGTGTAAACTTCAACATATTTACTATGATCAGTATGATACTATCTAGGTAATTAGGTATTATGTATAAAGCTAGTCAAGAAATCAAACATTTACTATCTCTAAAAAATTGCTGAAAAAAAAGTGTGAAAAGTGCAATTTTGGAAAAGTACCTCTGCTAAGGTCTGGACTCTCTGGAGCAAAAAAATATTCGCTCATTTCGCTGTATTGAAAAATCTTACTGACATGAAAGATTGAAAGTTGCACCCAGGTGTTGGCTTGAAAATGTAATTGACAGAATTTACCTATCTCATTCAAAAAAAAATGGCAGCCATTTCCGTGCGATGGGGTAAAAAGGGATGCCCCTCTGGGGTAAATAGGGACACCCTCAAAAATGCATTTACAGTAGAGGCTCCGTTAACAAAAAAAAAATTGATTAACAACAAAGAATTTTGATTACATTTACCTTGCTCGGTGAAAAAAAAATCACTTAGCTATCGAAAAATTAGTGCATCATCGATCGTCACAAAATTGTACATAGAATGCTATATATAGAATTGTGCACCGGGCATCATAGAATGGAAAGTAATTGACCTAAACTATGATTTATTTCTTCAAAACATATGATGGTTGTCACTAAAACATTAGTTTCTGTTTCAGGTATGTTTTTCATGATCTTTTTTGTTACGGTGAAGTGAAATCACTAGACTCAATTGAAATTGTGCGAAATTACAAACCATCCTGTAAGCTTTCAGATACAGAAGAAATGCTACATGGCCACTGATATGAAGCTTGCAGTGGACAAGGTTGTTGTCAATGCTCAATGGCATGTCCATCAGAGTCCATGGATACAGTAATATCACATTATTAATACCGGTACAATAATTAATGAATATGGTAATATCATATCACTAAAGGAAAAACAAGTAAAAATCACAGAAAATGTCATTTATTTTACATCTACATCATCTACAATGAAAGAGGAGGACTTCAGATTACTGTTAGTAATAGATGAGTACACTCTGCATGCTTCAAACGTTTTAAAATTAACTTTTATTGCAAGTGTCTTGGATTACCCCGTTTCAGGGGTAAATTTGGACGGTTTTATTTTGCATCTGGCACCTTACAAATACCATATGGAATTTTTTTGAAGATGCACTGATTAATTACCGTATTATTAATGTGATACCGTAAAATGGGGTAACTTAGACCACTTTTTTTATAAATGATGCCATTTTTTTACTTGTTAAATTAAACTTGCATTGAAACATGCAAAATACAGGTCTATACTCTAGCTTCACTCACCATAAATTGCTGGCTCCTGCCTCTCATAGTCTTTATGTAATTTCAAAAAAAGTGATGGTCTTTGTTACCCCAGCTCTTGGGGTAACTTAGACCGGGTGGTAAAATCAATTATATTTTTTGGTAAAATAACTCCAAATAACTCCAGGTTTTGGTGCATTGTAGTAGAACTCTTCTAGTTAAATATGCAAATCACAAACTTGAGGAAAGTGTCATAGTTTGCAAATGAGGGGTGCCGCCCCATAATGAGGGAAATGTGACTACCTAATGGCAGCCCTGATGGGGTAATATTGACTGGCTTGGAAATTAAGTTAAAATTACCATATATAAGACTCTGTATAGTCTGAAACATGAAGAAAAAACATAAATTGGCTGTCAAACATAAAATATGTTATATATGGTAATTTTATATTAACTTCCAAGCTGGTCTATGTTACCCCATCAGGGCTGACATTAGGTGGTCTAAGTTACCCCATTTGGGGGTGGCACCCCCCATTTGCAAACTATGACACTTTCCTAAAATTTGTCATTTGCATATGTAACTAGAAGAGTTCTACTACAATGCATCAAAACCTGGAGTTATTTAACCAAAAAAATTGTAGGGGGTACTCTGACAGGCTTTAAATAATAGTTTTTTTTTTTTTTTGTGGGTCACATTTTTAATTTCTTAACCTATTAGATATGCAAACTTTTTAAATCTTTCTATTGTGTTATGTAGCCTCAGTATTAGGCCTTTAATGCCCATTGACAAAATTTTTCTATGTCAAATAGTTTGTGAGTTGTGGGGGTTTTTGTTAAAAAACGAAAAATGGTCTAAGTTACCCCGCCAGTCTAAGTTACCCCATTTTACAGTATTACTGTATCCATGGACATGCCATTGAGCATTGACAATGACCTTGTCCACTGCAAGCTTCATATTTCAGCAGCCATGTAGCATTTCTTCTGTATCTGTAAGCTTACAGGATGGTTTGTAATTTCGCACAATTTTAATCAAGTCAAGTGATTCCACTATAACAAAAAAGATCGTAAAAAACATACCTGAAACAGAAAATAATGTTTTGGTGACAACCATCATATGTTTTGGAGAAATAAATCCCAGTACTGTAAAATGGGGTAACTTTGACCACTTTTTTTCAAGACAATGCCATTTTTTTACTACATAAGTTAAACTTAAATTGAAACATGCAAAATACAGGTCTATGCTCTAGCTTTACTCACCATAAATTGCTGGCTCCTGCCTCTCATAGTTTTGATGTAATTTAAAAAAAGTGATGGTCTTTGTTACCCCAGCTCTTGGGGTTTCTTTGACCGGGTGGTAAAATCAATTTAATTTTTTGGTCAAATAACTCCAAATAACTCAGGTTGTGGTGCATTGTAGTAGAACTCTTCTAGTTACATATGCAAAAGACAGATTTTAGGAAAGTGTCATAGTTTGCAAATGGGGGTGCCGCCGCCCAATTGGCGAAATGTGACCACCTAATGGCAGCCATGACGGGGTAACATAGACCGGTTTGAAAATTGAGTTAAAATTACCATGTATAAGACTCTGTAGAGTCTGAAACATAAAGAAAAAAACATTAATAGGTGTATCAAACATAAAATATGTTATATAGGTACCTATGGTAATTTTAACTTAATTTCCAAGCCGGTCAATGTTACCCCGTCACGGCTGTCAGCAGGTGGTCAAAGTTCCCCCATTGGGGGGCAGTGCCCCCCATTTGCAAACTATGACACTTTCCTAAAATTTGTCTTTTGCATATGTAACTAGAAGAGTTCTACTACAATGCATCAAAACCTGGAGTTATTTTACCAAAAAATAGAATATTGGAGGGGCTACTCCAACAGGCTTTAAATAATAGCTCTTCTTCGTGAGTCACATTATTAATTTTTTAACCTGTTAGATATGCAAACTTTTTAAATCTTTCTACTGTGTTACGTAGCCTCAGTATTAGGCCTTTGATGGCCATTGACAAAATTTTTCTATGTCAAATCGCTTTTGAGTTTTGGGGGTTTTTGTTAAAAAAACGAAAAGTGGTCAAAGTTACCCCGCCGGTCAAAGTAACCCCATTTTACGGTACACAATTCTATATAGCATTCTATGTACAATTTTGCGACGACCGATGATGCACTAATTTTTCGAGAAGTGAATTTTTTTCGCCAATCGAGGTAAATGTAATCAAAATTTTTTGTTGTTAATCAATTTCTTTGTTAACTGGAGCCTTTGCTAACTGAGGTTCTACTGTAAATGCATTTTTAAGGGTGTCCCTAATAACCCCAGGAGGGGGGTGTCCCTTTTTACCCCATCACGTGGAAATGGCTGCCATTTTTTTTAATGAGATAGGCAAATTCCATCAATTACATTTTCAAGCCAACACCTGGGTGCAACTTTTATGTAAGTAAAATTTTTTAATGCGGCAAATATTTTTTTTGCTCCGGACCTTAGCAGAAGTAATTTTCCATAATCGCATTTTTCACACTTTATCAGTGATTTTTTAGAGATAGTAAATGTTTGATTTCTTGACTAGCTTTATACATAATAGATAGTAAAAATGTTTAAATTTACCCCACTTTTTTTATTTTTTTGCAATATTTTTATTAGTTTAGCTGCTACAACATTTCTACAAAATGTGGGATGCTTGTCCTGATTTACCCCGCTCGTCCCTTTTTACTCCGTTTGACAGTAGGTAGTCTGTTATCCCATTTTGCGGCATGGTAATTAATGAATTTGGTAATATGATATCAATTAAGAAAAAACAAGTAAAAATCACAGAAAATTTCATTTATTCTACATCTACATCATCTACAATGAAAGAGGAGGACTTCAGAGTACTGTTAGTTATGGACGAGTACACTCTGCATGCTTCAAACATTTTTAAATTAAGTTTTATTGCAAGTGTCCCGGATTACCCCGTTCCCAGGGGTAATTTGGGATACTTTTATTTTGCGTCTGGCGCCTCACGTATAGCATATGGAATTTTTCGGTGATGCAATTTGATAGCCCTTGCAAAGAGCTTTAAAATGAGCCCAAACTTGTTTCTGAAATGTTTCATGGTAAGAAGTTATTAACAAAAAACGCTCAAAACCGTCCCTTATTACCCCATCTTACGGTACATTCCTAACTATCTAACAATTATGTTTAGCTTATAAAAAGTATATACTGTGTCAAGTAACTACCTACTTGCACAAAAACAGAATTGTTAACCCTGAACTGATATTTTTGGCAATGGGATGTTTTTTTCTGCAAAACTTACAAATGTTCCTTCCATCTGATCTAATATATACGTGTGTATTTCAACTCTTACATCTAATGCAAATCAAATGAAAGATACTAATTTGTTCTGTTTTACAGGTGAATCTACCCAAATTTTACAGAATGGATTTGGGACCTCCTTTAAACCTCTCCAAGTCAGCTAAGCCAGCACCAAGCAGTCCCACCAAAAAGACTGCAATCTTAACTACAAAGAAATTTTTCTGCAGAAAGCCTGTCAAGAAGAAAATATCTACAGAAGAGAAAGATTCTTCAGACTTTCATTTGGATGACAATGCTGCAGATCGGGCTGATAATGATGTCAGTTGTGATGAAAGTATTCATGATCAGATAGTGTCCAATTCTTCTATAAGAGTTTCATCAAGTGAGAGAGAAAGTGATAGCATCAACTCAATCACTCACATTGTGAGTATTTTTGATGCTGCTAATGGCATACCTGAGTGCCAGAATCTTCCTCTTATTGAAGGAACTGTTGTTGATGCTGCAGCATGCAAGAAAACTCCTGATAATGCTGACTTGCTTGATGAGGGTGAAATCAGCTTGGCTGCTGGAGAAGTTGATGACAATGAATACAAGTGCAAGCAATGTGGCCAAACCTTTGCAAGAGCATCTCAGCTGCGCACGCATTTCAAGCATAAGCATTCTACTCTCAAGGGGGTGAGTGTGTTGTGGGGAATTTGGGGAAGGTAGCTCTGGGGTAATACTTTCAAAACTTGCATCAAGTCCATGTGGCCAATTTAATGTGCATAGTGGTCGATTTCTTATATGTGATTGGTAAGTTTAGCCTGAAAAGTGGTAAGTAATTGACTGAAAGAGTTGAGAATTTGTAACTAATTTGAAAGTACATCCCTAGCACATTTATTGCTCTGAATTGGTGTCCTGTTTTATACTGGTGTGAAGAGTCACAATGTTCTCTCCATCAGCATTTTTGCTTTGATGTTGCTAAGGCCCAGTATGGCTGAAATTGAAATACCAACGTTATTGTGTTTAAATACTATTTTTGACCTCTTTTCAATCATGCTAGTATTTCTTACTTGCTTGGATTTAAAAGCCTGTACAGTAGTGCGCAAGAAACCTATGCAAGTACAAAGGAATATCATTAACATCTTTGTCACTCACTTTAGTTCACTATCATTTTTTTTTTTTGTACCCAGATATACACTTGAATAACTAGGTAATGAATAGATGTACATTTTCAATGCTCCAATATTTGGTTTTAATGTAATAATTATTCTTCATTCATGAATAATAATAGATAAATTGTGTATTGAGTCTTCAACCAACAAATGCTATGTTTCTAAGTGTATCACTACTCTTGTTAAGTAATATCTTAATCAAGTAAATATGCCCCAAAACTTTCTTTCTCTGAGGGTACTGTATTCTTCATTAGCTTGTCAAAATATGGAAATTACAAAAATTGAATTGAAAAAAATGATAGAAAATTGACGTATTGGATTTTTCATTGCTGACAAACTATTGAATGCAGGTCAACCTTTGAATCACATTGTAGTTGAATAATTATTGTCATGTGAATCTACTTTAGAAGCCTTTTCTTAAGTTTCAATATCTATTCATGTCTGATGGAATATGTTGTCCTTCCAATAATGGTGACATATGCTCTTTGAAACGCAAAGCCCTTTGAGTTAGGCTTTTAGAAACTAATTGATGTGAAATTATTTGTAATTTCAGGAAGCCAAGTACGAGTGTGATGAATGCAACGCAACGTTCAGTCGATCAAGCCAGCTTCTTCAGCACCGCCAGACCCATAAGCCTTTTGACGTGACCATCTGCAACCAATGCAACATACCTCTTAATTCTTACGATGAACTCAAGCTACACTACAAAATGCACAGCAAAGCTCATCAGTGTCAGGAGTGTGGCATGACTTTCTCACAGAAAGTTTACCTCACGGTCCATGCCCGCACACACAGTGGGGAGAAGCCCTTCAAGTGCAACTTATGCTCATCTTCTTTCAAGCAGCTGTCACATCTCACAACCCATAAGAGAACTCACACTCACGAACAGCCATTTATATGCCCCTTCTGCCCTGCCCGATTCTCACAGAGCAGCAGCTTGAAAAGGCACAATCGCGTGCACACTGGCGAGAAGCCATACACTTGCACCTTCTGCTCCTCAGCTTTCTCTGACAAGCGCAACCTGACACGCCACATGATGTCACATAAAGGCATTAAACCATATGAGTGCTCTCACTGCCAAGCCAAGTTCTCTCAGAAGATCGACCTACATCGACACAATTTATCGCATTTAGGAGTAAAACCTTTCAAATGTTCCATTTGTAGCGTGTCGTTTAGCAGAAAGAATAACTTGCTTTGGCATGAACGCACTCACGACGAGAAAACATCACTGCAGACTTGTGCTGCTTGCGGCATCAGGTTCAGCAACGTGCGTGACCTGAAGAGGCATTACAAGGAACACAATCTCTCCAAATCACTGTCTTGTAAAATTTGTGGAGCAGTTGTGTCATGTCGCTTCTCTCTCGTGCGACACATGAAGACACACACGGACGTACGCTCATTCGAGTGTTCCATGTGTCCTGCCACCTTCATGCAGGTGGGAACTCTCAAGAAACATGAGATGCGTCACACCGGCGAGAAGAATTTCAAGTGCAATATTTGTGATAAAGCATTCTTCGATGCGCGTTGTGTAAAGAGGCATCGAGTGATGGTGCATGGTGAAGAAAGATTCATAAAAGGGGAAGATGATGAAGGTATTGGGGGAAATTCCCGCAACGAAGCTTTTACGACCGTATATGATCAAAAACCTATTGTTACCCCTACTTCTAAGAGCCCTGCTGTTCCTGCTGCCTCCCCAGGAGTTGCTCAGTTGTCTTCACCGAAAAAGGAGGTAGTTGTTGCCAATGGCATGAGTAACGGTAGCAGGAGCATTACAGTGGAAGAAGCTAGTGGCACTGAGAATCAATTTGAAGCTGTTATGGCTGTAGCTGAACAAACAGGAAGTGACGGAACTCCTACATTGGTGTTCTCTCAAGCAGGGGAAGCTCCCAAAGCATACAGACTTGCCGGGAATTGTCAAAATGAACAGAACCATTTCATTACCTTCTTGGAGGGCAATCAATGGCAAACCTGGTGTATGTGCAATCCCCAGAATCTCCCACCGGAAAATGCTACGCTCACGGACACGAAGCCTGTTAATGTTGGCCATGGAGGTATACAAAATGTAATTCCTGGTACTATTTTCTTCAAGAATCCATCTGCCTCTGACCTTCAAAATTCAGAAATCTCAGTTGATCCATTGGAAGGAAACTGTGCTACTCAAGTACTTAATGTTAGCGGTTCTTCCATTCAGGATGCGCCGTCTTGTTTTGAAACTGAACAGGAGCCCCAATTCAGCTATACAACGGACAGGTTTCCTAATCACGTTATCGAATCTGAATCTAATTCAGTATACACCTTTACCCCGGACGGCGACTCGTATTTGGTACAACCTGCGTCCAGTGACATGGGTTGTGGTGAGGATGGCGCCCATGTGTCGGATTTTCACCCTCCTGAGCTGATGAGACAAGCCTGTGACGAATCCCTGCTGTCACATCTTGAAGACAACTCAAAGGATACAAAACACGAAATACAATTTAAGGATACATATATATCCAATGATTACAACCTTACGGTAAAAAACCCAACTACAGGTAATATTCACATCTCGGGAAAGATAAACGAGCGCGATCCCTTGCAAATAGTCCAGACCACTTCTGAAAGTAATATCGGCAGTAAACAGCGGAAAAAATTTCAATGCACCGTTTGCTACAGATGGTTTTTCAGAAAAGTTCATTTGACGATCCATATGAGACGTCATACCAAAGAAAAACCCTTTAAGTGTTCTATTTGCTTTGCTATGTTCACTCACAACAACACACTTGTGGCCCACATGCGCTCACATACTGGAGAAAAACCTTTCAAGTGCACAGTTTGCAATGTAGGCTTTGCCCAAAAGAGCAACCTAACAGCTCACATGAGGATTCATACAGGTGAAAAGCCCTACCGCTGTGACTTGTGCAATATGGGCTTTCGTCAAGCTAGTCATCTGCCCACGCATCGCAGAACACATTCAAACGAGCGGCCTTATGAATGTTCCTTGTGTTTCAAACGCTTCACTCAGAACAGTGCATTGAAAAGGCATATGAAGACCCACAGCCGCAGGAAGTCAAGCAGTCTTTCTTGTTCAAAGTGTCACGAGCGTTTCCATAGTGAAGAAGAGCTCAAGGAGCATTCCTTGTTGCATGAAGATGAAGTTTTTGCCTACACGTGTGCTGTTGAAAACTGTGGTGAAACGTATGCTAGTAAAAAACTTTTTGACGACCATATCTCGTCCGCACATTCGTGTCCAACCTCTGATGTGACGACCAGTGACATTAATATTAAAACAGTCTTATCTCGCTCCACAAAGGCCAGTAACGAAAATCATATAAGTTCCAGACAAGGTAAAATTCGAACAAAGTCGTCCAAATTTAAAGGTGGTGTTGGAAAATCTTCATCAAATAACGTAGCAGGTAAGAAGAAAAGAAAACTTCATGATCTACCAGAAATTGCAAGTAGTAAAGGCAGCTCGAGTTCTAGAGTTACGGTCCCGAGTCGAAGTAGTGAACGAATTCGCACTGCGTCGTCTCGTCCAAAACCTACAAAAGACCCTGACTTTATCACGGGCGAGTTTATCAGCTTGAGTGAGGAAACTTTTGAGGATCAATCCTCTGATTCCAGCAGCAACTCTCATAAGAAAATCACCACAGATAAGACTAAAGTGGTCAACTTCATGGGCGAATGGTGCTTCTGTGAGGTGCCTCATGGCGCGGATGAGCCTCATTCTAGCAACTGTCGACCTATGGTCACGCAAACGGAACAACGGCAGGCATTCACGGCTTCCGATATATCAACAGAGAGTATAACAGTCAGCAAAAAAGTGTTTAATGTCAATCAAGAAGAGTCTGGTTCTGAATTTTATGCCGTGGTTGATGAGAAAGGCAACCTGATGAAGACATCTGTAACACAAATTCTCAATTCCAATGAGGGAACAAATGTTGGGGAGATCATATCAGAAAAACATCCATCGATCATTGAGTCATTACCAACCGTTATCCCTAATATGAGTGAGAATAACTCTGAGGAACTACATAACTCTCTTCAAACAAGGGAATCTATAATGCTGCAGACTTCAGCTGCAGGTAGCATCGTGAGCGTACCCAATGGGCTTACTGTCCACAGCGACGTTCATACTGATGAAACGAAATCTCAAAAAACCTCAAACAGTATCAGTTATGAGCCCGGCATTTCCATACCTCAAAGCATGGGGTCGAACATCACAGAAAGCCATCGACTGTTAGAAATGACTCCTATGGTGCCCTCGGGAGGCGTTCTGCAGTTGTTGGATGACAGCAGAGTACAAATCGTGGGAACTGTTGGCACGGACGGCAAGATGCAACTCTTTGACCACAGCAACATCCAAGTGGTGGACACCGTACATATCCGTGCCTTGGGCACAGTAACTTCGTCTGCATCTACTTCTATTGCAGGAGAAAATCAAATTATGTCATCGAGTTCGGGTCTCAGTGGATCGTTTGACCGTGTTCAATTGTACGACTGCAATCAGGTCCAGATAATAAACAATGGAAATGAAATGCGAATTGTCAACAACAATTGCAACAATCAAGTGCAGATAGTCAACAACGACTGTAATAACCGAGTGCAGATTGTCAACAACGACTGTAATAACCGAGTGCAGATTGTCAACAACGATTGTAATAACCAAGTGCAGATTGTCAACAACGATTGTAATAACCGTGTGCAGATTGTCAACAACGATTTCAGCAACAGATTGCAGATCGTGAGCAGACAAAACTGCGATGATGCTGCAGGTAGCGCCGCGCTTGCTGGTCACAACGCTGGTGGCCGCCACAGCAGCGGGCTGCAGGTGCTGACATGCTCAGACTCCACGCTCTACCTTGACGCCTCAGCAATGATTGTGGATAATCAAGATGGCTCTGCCTACTCGAGCGTGCAGCAGGTTTGTATAGTAATAGTTGAAATGTGAGTGAGTAAATAATGCTCGCTGTGAAATTTTCTCCTAATAGGCTTTTTAATGTTGATCTAATTCGTAATTATCCAATATTATCCATTTTCAACAGCGGCAATCTTATTATTTTGGGGTCGTCTTCACATTCATCTGTTTTGGGAACTTTAAGTAGCGAATAATAGGGCCGACCACTGTATTATATTGGTAACTATTAATGGCGTACTGAGTTTTTATCAGCACCGGCAATAAATTAATTTGCATCGATATTGCTTTCCAAGATTTATCCGTACATTTCTCATGGGTTCAAATCAATGAGTACAATAATGCAGTGAGTACTGAGTTATATTTTTTTTGTTATTTTATGTCATGAAAAGCCATATTCTCAGTGGTTTGTCGTATTTTCAGGCGATGCTGTCGGACGTCTCAGGACTGGAAGGAGGCAGTTTGGTCATCAGGAGCTACGCGTGTCCTTTGTGCTCAGTTGTACACTCACAGTGGCGGCCGTTCATAGCTCACGTCAAGGAGGTGCATCCTCAGCATCACATGTGTTCCGTGTGCTACAAAGTCTTCAGTAAATCGTCGGAGCTCAAAACTCATTTTAGTGACAAACATTCACTTACTATCAGTACCGGGTCTGAGACTACAACCAAACTGGGTTGCTTTGAATGCAACTTGCACTTCAAAGATGAATTCGACCTGTCCAAGCATCTCAGCGACGCTCATGCGACCCAGGAAACTGTAAGTGCAGATGTGAATGAGGCAGTTCCTGATAAACGTCGAGCAGAAAGTACCACTCGACGAAGAAAAATTCCCATCAAGGGCAAAGGTCCCAAACGCTCGGAGCAAATTACATTGGTTCACCACAGTTTACCAGACACTGTGATTTTGTCAGCCAATAGTTTCAACGACCTTGGCTCGCATGTAGTCAACATCCACGGTCAAGACTCGAATGGCTTGAGCTCAACGACTGTTCATTCTAATTCCTCGATCTCTGGAGGTATTTGTGTGATAAACTCTAACCCTTCTGTTACTCTTAGTGCCGCTAGTGGGACATCTAAATCTAACTCTACAATATTCCCTAGTTCAAGTAATACTTCCAATGATACAGAAAACGTAAGTGTGCGGTTTGGTTCTATGGAATCTTTCAACATAGTTCCTGAATCTACGCAAAATGTCAATTCAATCAGTCAAGCTAACTCGGATTCCTCAGCAGCAGTGAGAACTTCGTGCGACGGCGAGAAAAAGTTCAATCGCGCTTCCCATGCAAAGCGGCGTCAGAAAGCAGAGAAACACACTTGCAAATTTTGCCTCGAAAAATTCACTTCACAGTGCGACCTGGAGCGACACGTGCTCCAGCACACGGGCGTAAAGCCTCACGCATGTGCCACTTGCGGTGCATCCTTCACACGAAAGAGCAGCCTGAATAACCACGAGAGAATACATTCCGGCATCAAGCCATACATGTGTAGTGCGTGCAACAAGTCCTTCTCATACAGATACCAGTTTAACAAGCACCAGAGTACGGCGCACAGCAATAATTAAGCCTTAATTGTCATTTGTCCATAAAGAATTCACATGTATGATGGAAACCAACATGACCCTGACCGACTACCGGTATCAAGATGGAAATTATACGCGTGTTGTACTTTTATGCTTATGTTGATGATCAGAGTATAATGATAATGAGTAAAATGATCGTGCACCATCTGATCAAGGTACTTGTGTGCGGATAAGTAAATTTGTGAAGCACTAAACGTACCGGTACATACATTCCGTGATTCACTACTGTTATTCGTAAAGTTTGAAAATATGACTTAGAGTTCCATCTCCAATTTTGTTTTACGAGGTAAATTGTATCCATATACTCGTATTTATATATACCTATAGATCATGTAAATTCACGTTCATTATACTTGCTTCCTACTTTTATTTTAGTTATTTATTTTCTAATTATTGGATTTTATTAACGTTTTCCTGCACGATCTGCATTTGGTGTAAATGTATAACTTCTTTCCATGCACTCAAGGGCAGTGATCTAATTTAGCACATGGGCCTCAACCTCGTTGTACACTTAAAACTATTTAACATTATGTAATGATAACAAAAAGTATATAACATGAAGTTTAGCTCGTGATTTTTCTTTTAAATTAAGTAGTTTCTAATACTCGTATCGAAAATTTGGAGTACTTTAGCTGACTGTGTGCACAGCCTATTGATACTTATTGGCTTGCTAATAATTACTGATATTTTTTATTAGTGGAATGCAAGTTTAGACACAGTGACATTCCTTGAGTGTCTAACTCTGTGTAAGTTTATAAGCACCTGTACCAATGCTTTAATTATAGCCCCCAAACTTTATTTTATGTTCATTTATGGTAAATTTATGGTGACGTATTGAATATATTTAGGTATAATACATGGTACAATTTAAATATTATTTAAGCATTAAGGAAAAGTTGGCACTGTTGTTCGCATACACGTCTAAGGATGGATGTAAGCGTTTGTTGTTACTACTATTTCTTATTTATAATAAATAATTCCTTTATAGGACGAGTTAGACACCTCATTTTATGTGAAATTTAAGGAAGATAAGTTTAAGTGCGATCTCTCTGAACTAAACCATCTATCTTGCTTAGATCGCAAAGTAGTTCTCATTAGTAAAAAGAAAGTGTTCCGATTCTTTAATCATTTCCGTTGACTACCTCTTACTATTTTATTTAAATCTTATGAATGAAACATTTTCACTCCAATTTGTTCCAAAGCCGAGCCTTGTTCGCTATATTTTAGACGTCAATTATATACCGCTAGTTCTCTTATCCTCCGCTTACTTTAAGTGATGTCAACAAACTTGCGTGTAAATCCGTCCTGTTTGACGCATAGATACTTAAATTTCACTTAATACCGTAGGTGCACGGTTCTCAAGTTGCTTATAATAAATTACTTTCAATGCTTTGGATTGCTTTATATTATATAAATGTTTGATCTAGAGCCAACTTATGCATGACTTTGTTGCGCCTGTGTGAGTTTAAAAAGGCTATAATAAATAATGATGTACAATTGGGAGCATTTAATTCACTACGGTTTCTCCTAGTTTCATGGTCTTTGACCGCAATGATGACCGTTTTGGTCCAATTCAAAATTGGGCTTCATTCTAGTTTCTCTGATTCACTAGTTGCAGCTTGATAGTAAGTTAAACGGCTGTCGTTGCAGTTGCTGGTATGAATGACTTCTTTTCTTTGTTGGTTTGTCATCAGATATTTCAATTTCTCATTTAAAGTATTAATTGCAACGGTTATTCGGTATTGAATTAATAAAGCTGGGTATAAATCTACAATGTAATGAATTCTTTTTTATAACAACTTGCATGTAATCCACGTATTTGTTATTTTGGTCGTGGCAATTAACGCTGTTTGATTGTTCCTGTTATGAATCGCTGAAAAGTAAAGCATAGCAAATTTTATTTATCTTGCCTCTTATTATTCTCATCCAGCTAGTCGAAATTTGGCACTCGCCAACATTTTCAAGTGTATTCATCTTAGTTTTAGATAGTCGCCTATTAACAGCTTTCCTTAAATTGCTCGGGTTCTCGCATGAAGGTGGCCAGCGTCTCGTGTAGTTGTCCTCTTGTATGAAAAATTTCTTCTCTCCTGCACTCCTCATGTTTCTTAGCTATTAATCTTCTGACATTTTAGCGTTGTTCCTTTCTCGCCAGCTTCAGTCGACCAGCCATTTCACATGTGAAACTTCCGCCCCCTCAGGGTGATGAACACATCTCGCTTTGAGAAATTTGCTGAGATTGCAACCTTATACTTGGTGTGCTGAGTTGGCTCATGATTTAAGTACAGTGCGATACACCTTTGTACAAATCTGAAAGATTATTCAAACACTCTCCACCCATTTTACGTCAATTAATCAATTGCTCCTTTCTAAAAGTAAAAGCTTTCGTGCTGGCTTATAACCTAGCTAATAGGTGATCAATTTTCGTTAGGTACTCGATTCATCTTTCAAAGCTTCTTACAGTTTTATTTTATAAGGACAGTTTTATTTTATCACAAAGGGATATTATAAATTACATGAATACCTATATGAAGATGTGTGAACTCACACTGAAGGTTCACGTCTGTTCAAGCGGACGAAGAAAGAACGAGGACTTCAGTTCAGGCAGTGAGAGCACTAAAAGTATATTACAGGAAGGCAAGGAATGGTCCGGCGTGGAGAGTTGTCAATGGCTCAATGCCGAGTTAGTCAATGCCTCAATCGTGACTCTTAACTTTAAAGAGACATTTAGACTGCAATTAGGCATTTATTTGTTTATGTTGGCTAGCTGCCACGCGTCACATATTCGTTTTTTTAGTAGGAGAAGAGGGAAATTGGGTCAGGCAGAATTATCGCAGAAACAACATTAGAGAGCAAAGGCTAGAGTAGAATAGACTTCACTCGGCCGGGGCTCAGCGGCTCAGCCTAGCTACCTACTATGCCACTATCAGTGACTATGGTCACTAGACTGGTCTATAGAGTAGTGGGCAGTGGTGAGTGGGGTGAAATTTGTGCTTACCAGTAGGGTAGCTACCGTAGTAACCGTACTAGGTACTAGGGTAGGCCTAGCCTGGTACTACTGGTAGTACCTACCTATGAAACTATGAATTGTGTGAGCATAAAATGAAATTTGTAAAGAGAAGTTAAAAAGAAAATTCTTATCATATATGGGAAGATAGGAAAATGATTGCAATCAATTGAAATTGACTTAAAAAGTTAAGAGACAAGTTTTCTTTCATTTCATCATTCATGGGCTAGCGCCTAGCCGCCTAGCCCTAGTAGCTTTTGGGCCCATAGCAAATCTAGATTCTAGAATATTGGGTAGAAATATTGAAAAATTACAGGTGAAAAAATTGTTTCACAACCTCAGGACTCTGAACTCACTGAAGTCACAGGTTTTTAATTTTAGAAAATCACAGGCAAAATTCTTCAAACATGAAACATATACTTCTTGTTTGTATTTTTTAGAAGTAATTAGTCAAGCGTTCTAAGTCAAGGTGAAATTGATGATGAGCATGGTAACCTAACAATTTTTTATCTCATTCATAGGTGACTTGACTGACTTCTGCTTCTGAAGTTCTGTAGTAGGGTTACTAGGGTAAACGCATAGTGACAAACCAGAGATTTTTTAGAATCAGTTCATTTTTCATCTCATTTACTCAAGATTTAAACCAATTTCTTATGTATGATAATGCTGGTGGTATCCATGATACTTTGCTTGTCTACTTATAGGACTCAAAAATGAACTTGAGGGAGAGTCTAAAAAACTCTCTGCTTTGCCACTATGCTTTACTTGTCTACTTATAGGACTCAAAAATGAACTTGAGGGAGAGTCTAAAAAACTCTCTGCTTTGCCACTATGGAACGCGCCATACCCAGGATGGTGCCGTTTTCCGCGGATTAATCCGGCGTAAACGAGACTCCAAGCCCTTCTACTGGCGTACAACGCGGCGTACAAAGAGCTAAAATAACGTTATTGGCGCACACGCCCGGCGTACGTCCGCATCTGGCTTGTCTCGACCTCGACGTACGTCTGCATCTGGGCGATCTGGCTTATCAATCGTAAAGTACATGTGCCTGTGTCGATCATGCAGCATTGGTGAGGGTTACACTTCCGTTTTTAGCAAGCATATTGGCAACTTTCTTTCCTGGCGTACTGGCGTACATCCGAAAACGAACCTCCGGCGTACACGCTGCACCTTCCTGACCATGGGGAACGCGGTATATTCCGACATCGTAGGTAATTCTGTCACCTCTCCAGCTTTTTTCCTTTATATTAAGCTTTGTTTTAGTTCCATGCATTTGTTGATGGTTGGAATGGTGACGTCATACAATTGCGCGTCAAAATACTGCCAAAACACTAGGTCTTGGCCATCTAGTGGGAAAATATTGAGATCCAAAGAGAGACAATGCATGCCACCTGGTGAGATCATCGAAAAATGTGTCAAATTTGACAGTTGACCTTGCTCAATCAAATAGTGAATAACTGTTTTTATAGGAAGAATATTATGGATTGAGACTTTTAAATACGTCTGTGAATATATTAGGAATCCTTTAAGTATACTTGTATTCGCTGATTTCAAGTCGTAAATAAATTAGTAGATGATTAAGTTGAGAAATGGATTTAGACACATGAAAACTAATTCCAACACAACTTGAATTGGACACACACAGATTGTTCCAAGCTTTGTACAAAAATTGAAATTTGCTTGATTAAAAGCCTAATAGCTGTTAATTAAAACGTAATTAAGTAGTGTTCTTTATTCGTTAGTGTTCTAATTCAAAGCCGTGTTGTATCCCAATTATTGGGATGTATTGTGACCCAATATAGCTCACACAGCGTACGCCGTACGGAATTCGAACACGTGGATGTCGGCATTACGTATCAGTTAAATTTGAAGCGCTGACGCAATACGACTCACCACGTGCCGAATATTGCCACACACAGTGTTGGAATATAGCGATTTGGTAGGTTTGCATTCTAAAGGCTTTTAAATAGATATGGCAACATTTTGTGACGTTTCATCGTTGCTGGCGCGTAGTACGGTGTTTTGCGAGTCAAATAAAGCAAACAGAACTCGAGTAACGCATACGGTTTTTTTTTTATAGTTTTTCATTTCTCGATGCGTCCTTAATGTGTCGGAATATACCGTGTTTACCCTATATACTTGATTTTCATCAGTGATCACAAGTCACAACTCACAAGCATCAAGCATGAAAAACATCTCACTTTAGGGCTGTGATTAGAGCTTTCCTGCCCTTTCCAGAACTGTGATTGTGATATTCCTGCCAGATGAATTACCTCCTATCTAATTTTAACAAAAAGGCACAATTGGGCGACGAGTTTACAAACGTATTAAAATTTGTCACGCCGGAGCCATGAGATTTCAGAAACAAGTAGGGAAATTCCAATCCTGAATTTACTGTGATCACTGATTAGCAAATCATGGGTCAATAGCCATTGGCCTATTAATGACTTCCAAGTTCCAAGCTGTAAAGCATAGTGTCCAATCACCAATTTTTCATAATCAGGTTTTTTTTAATTTTCTCTTCTGCTCAATATTTAAGCCAATATTTTATGTGTGATAAACCTTGTATGATGGTATTGGTATCCATGATACATTACTTGTCTACTTAAAGTTTACCTTTGAGGAAGTCAAAAACAAACTTTAGGAGGATTTTAAAAAATTCTCTGCTTTGCTTTGACACTATGCTGCACAGCATGGCAAATAGGTAGAGAATACCAATTTCATTGCACCAAAGAGATTTGGATTAAGGTGGATGCCAACTATGCCTCTCCACAAATTACAACTTAAGATTCATATGGCCAGTGCCTCGTATCAATCTACAGTCTACACGGTGTGTAGATTGCCCAATGCCCACTACAGCAAAGAGCATACACAACCCAACCCCATTCAACTAAACCCAATCAAACGATACGCTGTAACCGGGCGCACTAGCGGGTGGAACAAACTCGTTGTTCACTTACTGAAATTTACTCTTATAGTGCTCGTCACAGAAAACGGGAATTAATGAATTACTTAGGGATTTGCTTTTATTTAAGTATTTATTTTCATTTATTAAAAGAAAAGCCAATATGTTAAAATTTTTATACAATAAAAAATAGTTTGCCAAACTCAGTCAAAACCGAATCAATAACCACTCAAATAAACTAAAGACAGTAAACATGAAACTATGGAATGAAACAATTTGTGGAGTGAAACGCACAGCAACTGAAACAAACAAATGAACATCAATATACATGCAATAAGAGACATAATAATTTATTTGCTGTGTGAGGGAATTTAGTAAAGTTAATTTGACTTTAAACATGATCAACAAAATAGGATAGTGAATTAAGGAATATATTATATAGAATTAAAACAGTGACGAGCAAATGCAAGTGCAGATCTTTTAAGTGCAAAAATGATTTAAGAAAACAATCAAAGTAATTATTGCAAGCACAAGCATCGCACTAAAAATTAATCAAGCTGACAGATATGAAAAGAACCATTGTAACAATAAATGACAATACAATGAATGAGAACCAAAATGCATAAAACAATCAGCCTAAAATATGTACATTAGACATAATTGATAATTAAATAATTGGTAATTAAATAATTGATAATTACTAAACAGCCAACTCACCAACTGGTGATGTCGGTGCGAGTTTCAGAACATTCTGTTAACTCGAGACAAGTTTATTTGGCATGCATTAATATAGGTTTATGGGGTCGTTCAATACCTGAAACGAGACATAAAACATAGGGCGACATTAGACACAAATGCATGAAATATGACAAATAATAACCATGTTTGCAATAAGTGAAAACAATAAATAAATGAAATCGATAATAGACATTTGTTAGCTGAAACACATGAGCTTGGTCTGCCCTAAGATTACCCCCGGTAACAACGCAACATAGTGCAATTCAAACCAATTCAATCCTGCCTAATTCAACCTCACATCCTCACCCAATTCATCCCAAAGAAATTCATCCCAACCTAATTCACCCCAACCAAATTCATCCCAACCATATTCAAATTTCAACCAATCCCAACCCCATCCAAATGAACCCTATCCAATATAGCCCAAACCTATTCAACCCAACCCAATGTAATCCTAATTCCTAACCAATTCAACCCAACCTAATGCAGCCACAAGCAATTCAACCCAAGGCAATTCAATCTAACCCAAATCAATTACCTTTTTGTAGCCACAAGAGTGGTACTAAATAAATCATATCTTATTTTATTACCAAAAAGCTGCAAGATTTCAAATTTAACAAAAATGTATGACTTTGGAGCCTTGATAGCATTCTAATAAATGATAAATTTTTCTAGAATCCTGCTCATTTCTAATTCCCTGCTTTACTTCAAAATTTCTTTCAATATCTATATGATGGTGTTAATTTTAAGGTTGCTTTACTGGTCTCAACATACTCAGGAAGATGTTGGCTTTTTGGCCTAAGATGATGGATTTCCATTTCACATGGATAATTTCCATGTGAAATAAACTTCCTGAAACCAGTGTATGCCAATTCTTGGTCTGAATTAGTCAGTCAAATTGTCATATCATGACATGAAAGTGAATATACCAGTATCTATCTTCCACTTGGAGTATAAGGTGATGTATTCTGAGGCAAGTAACTTTCAATTATGTGCAATTGTTAAGCACATTTGCATTTCTTGTCCAGTGAAAGCCATTGGAAAATTGCTAATAACTGCGTTTGTTTATTTTTACCAGAAAAATTCTAACAAAAAAAATAGTACATCTGTATGACCAGGAGAGTTTTGGTATAGGTATAAAGTAAAATATTGCCAGTAATTTTATATGCATAAAAACTCAGCTGTTTAATTATTCCTTTATTCCAGCTAAAAACTTTTAGTTAGGGAAAGATATTTTTATCGTGCTGTATGATTTCCATTTGGTAATTTCCTCTAGTTTATTGCAAACAATAAAATAGGATGACATCTACTTACCGGTTGCGCGTGAGATGTGCTGGACCCAACTCAGTGCCTCTCATTGACTTCTTACAACCAGAGTCAACCTTTGAGAACTTACATCAGATTTTATCCTCAGCTACAGAAATTCCTGAGCATCAGATCAAAATTTTGTGTGGTGAGTGATAGATATTTACTAATATATCCTTGTTTCCTTGTAATTTTAAAACAAAGAACCCACAAAAATTTGCCTTGTCTTATAAACATTAAAATTTTAGAATCCAGGTCAATTAATTTTTTAGCCAACTTCTTTGTTTTTAAATTCATAGTAAATTTGCAATTTAGAAAATCAGATGACCTTAGCATCTTGGTTCTCACATTCTAGATTGTTCTAGGCCTTGTATGATGATGCTGACACATGTCAATCAACTATTGAATATCTATGATTTTCAGTGTCAATAATTTGAATGGATTTTTGAAAGATCATTATGATACCATATTTATTAATCTAGATCTATAATTTTTCTGCCATCTCTTCTTATATGTAACTTAAGTCCACTATAACTACCTATTTGATAATTAGTTTTCAGTAAGTTTGTATCTATCATCAAGCTGATGTTGTGATTTAATGCTTTTATTTCATTTTAAATATGTTTATTTACAGTATATGATATTTTATACTTGTGTGGTTTATAAAGATGTTTGTAGATCAGCTCCCATTTCAACTAAATCTTGATCTTCCATGCAGGTTATCCTCCTAAGCCATTGAAGGGCTATGAATTTTCACAGCTGAAGGAAGTTGGCATAAAAAATGGAGATGTTCTCATTGTTGAGAAGAGAACAAGCACTGACCCCAAACTCTATTCTGAAGGACCTCCTCAAACATCTGTGGTGTCTGAATCAAAACCAGATGCTACTGAGCTACCCATAGCATTGGAACCTATTGATAATGCAGCCCAGAATTGTATAAATACACCTTCTTCTCCCACGAGAATTGGTACAACTGAAATTAATGGTCCTATGGCTATAAACAAAGTTTGTGAAGAATCTGCTGAAGTTTTAGACGCAGCCAATTTAGTGCAGCAAACAGCTCAACCAAGTAAAAAAGTCTCATCCATCCCTAAATTAGACAGGCAAGAGGAAACTACTCACAGTAAAGCACCAAAGCGATCTGCTTCTGGTGTGAGTATTATTCAGTAGGTGGATATTAAATATTGCTATTAGTAATCAATCAAAAATTTACATGAAAAAAATAATAATATATACCATACATGTTAAAAAATAGTTCCATATTTGTTGTGTTGTTACACTATATGTAAAAATAATAATACTATAGATGATAATCTCAACTTTAATTGTTAACACTAAATTTATTTTAAATTAGCTACACTGACTGACAAGCTCAGAAGCCTCACCAATTAGATGATTCTACCTTGCAATATCTTTTTTTTTATCTGGCAATTGATTGCTAGACTAACACAGTACATGGCTGAAATGTGGAAGTTATTAGCTTCAGTAACTTGAATTGAATTGAAAATTTAATTGAATCAGTAGATGCTATTTTTTTATGAACTTGATCATGTTGCTATGCTCCCATATTAAAAATCATCCAATTGTTTTGACTATTGTTTTCACTGACTTTTTAATGTATTTACAAACAATTTTTTATTATCAAATAAACAACATTTTCCATTTTTTTACTGAAATTTATATTTACTGATATTCAAATTTATTTCTACCAGCAGAAGATAAAAACTGGACGTGCTTCTGAGACGAGTGTGATGCTGCCTCCTGGAAGCGCTCATGGTGTTCTGCAGAAGCTTGAGGTTCCTTCAGATAACTCGTGTCTTTTTGCATCAATGGTTTATGTGCTGCACGGTGAGCAAACTATTCTTGTATCTTTTATTATTGTATTTATCAAATACGTACAAGACAAAGCTGCAAGAAATAATTTCTTCCAGTGTGGAGCTTAAATTTACATAGGAATCTATACCTTCATATATCCATCAAAGAATGTTAGTTGGCTATTAACACATTAACTGTTGAGTGGTGTATATATGTGTACCTACAAGTAACTACGTGTAGATATTATATCCATGTGTACATCATTCTTCATGCGTTTACTATGTAATGTACATGTATAAATTGTTCTAAAAAGGATGGGTAAGTATGTGAAAATTATTCCCTGATAATTATATTATGGGCTCGTCTTCCCTAACTGAAATAGCAATTATCAAACTTATGAGAGAATTCAAATTTGTCACCTGCTGGTAGCAAAGTCCAGAATTTGAGTTATTGCAATCAATTTGTTAATGAGGTCTGTGCGATATTATTATCTCGTGAGTACACATTGATTATTGTTCGAATTTATTTCTATTCTATTAAAAGTAAAATATCACTTTCCCCTTCCATCATCACTTTTTTAAATTAATGAGGAAATTTTGTGATGGCAGGAAGCATCTGCAGTTCACGGGTCCAGGATTTGCGTCGTGAGGTGGCGGAGGCCGTGCGGATGAGACACGACCTTATCCCTGACGAGGTGCTGGACAAGCCACGGGCCCAGTACTGCGCCTGGATCATCAGGGACCAGAGCTGGGGAGGCGAGATAGAGCTGGCCGTGCTCAGTGACCTCTACGCCGTTGAAATTGTCACTGTTGATGCCAGAACTGCTAGGATTAACAGGTACTCAGTGACCTCTACGCCGTTGAGATCGTCACTGTTGATGCCAGAACTGCTAGGATTAACAGTTACTCAGTGACCTCTACGCCGTTGAGATCGTTACTGTTGATGCCAGAACTGCTAGGATTAACAGGTACTCAGTGACCTCTACGCTTTGAGATCGTCACTGTTTATGCTGGGATTCACCTATGTTTTGGATAAATATCGGTTGTATAAATAGCTGGAGTTGACTTTTCCAAAAATAATTTTTTTTTCATTCATTTCCCTATCAAGTATTAAATTCATTGAACGCAAATAAATCGTAATAAATTTGTTCCAATTGGCTTTTCTACTCGCCATAAAGAGATGCCTGTCGGACACCACCACTGCGGTGCTTCGAGTGGTCTTTCATAATCTCTTTCCTCAAGAAAAACTCTTTCCTGAAGAACGTAGCCTATAACACTTCTGGACGGTAGCATTATCAGCTGCAAGCCACCAGACAGATCACATCCATTAAAGCAGATCAATCAGCCCTGAGGAAAGTGGTTTTTGTTGTTGTTGTTGTTGTTAGTTGCCCTCCGAGGAAAGTGGTCATATGGCTGATTGGTTGTCATACAGAAATATGCTAGGCGTTCCATTCAGGGCTGATTGGTGCACAAATTTGGTGCCCGGCTGCGCTCCCGCCTTTCTTTCTTCAGTGCACTTGTTGAAACCCTCTGTATGTTCATAATTAATATCCAGAGCCTTTCAACATTTGGGTATTAAAATATTCAAATGACCCTTTTATGTTAATGCATTGTTTTTGTATGAGCAGGTTTGGGGAGTCCTCCAAGTATCCGTTGCGCGTCTTCCTCCTCTATGACGGCATCCACTATGATCCTCTGCACATGGAATCTCCGGTGGTAAACGTAAGCCTCATAACCTGCAGAGTAAATAGCTCATTCAAATAAGCAGGGCATTTTAATATTTCTAATTGTTACGTAGATAATGACGAAATGAACGTACATGTTTCCCGTCGTTAGAAAATTCAATGAATGGTGATAATTTTTCGCATTGAATTGTTTTTTACATCAGTACTTTGATACGCGGTCAGTTGCAAGTTAATAATATAGGTATAGTTACCATTTTACCAATTGCGGCGCAATTACTGCATAGTAACGATTTAAAAACACTTCTAGTTTTTTTCAAGTAATATGATTGTAAATGCATATTCTACACATTTTCTGTGACAGTCTTATGATTATAATATACCTTCACAAGTCGAATCGACCATGGTCGTGATTTTAATGGACCTAGTGTAAAAAAATAGAAGAAATCTTATTGTAGGCTGATTGGATTTCAACTACTTAGGTATTCATCTTATATAGCAACAATACTAAACTAACACTTGTTCGCACAGGGTACGGGTATGTCTTGGGTTATAGGTGTTCATCCCATGTTAGCAACAATACTAAACCAACGCCTATACGCATAGGGCATGTATCGAGTTATACAGTGGCGGGAAATAAATATTCGTACACTTGAAAAATCGTATTTTAATGTATGTAAGTACACAAACTTAACAGGAAAAGTGATTTAAATTATGTATAGAGACGCATAGTATTCAAAAATACTATCAAAAGAAATTAAATCTCAATGCAACAAAAAACAATGCAACATGTTCACTTGTCGGGTGAAAAAAGTATTCGTACAAAACAATATGTATTAAATTAAAATAATGCGGATTTATTGTTTTGTACGAATACTTTTTTCACTCGAAAAGTGAACATGTTGCATTGTTTTTTGTTGCATTGAGATTTAATTTCTTTTGATAGTATTTTTGAATACTATGCGTCTCTATACATAATTTAAATCACTTTTCCTGTTAAGTTTGTGTACTTACATACATTAAAATACGATTTTTCAAGTGTACGAATATTTATTTCCCCCCACTGTAGGTATTCATCCTATGTTTGCAAGACTACTAAACTTTTACTTATTCGCACAGGGCATGTATTACACGTCGTTTTCGAGCAACGACGATGCAATTCTGGCGCAGGCTTTGGAGTTGGCATCGCAGGCTCACGCCAGTGGCAGCTTCACCAACACCGACAACTTCACGCTTCAGTGCGGCCAGTGTGGCCTTAAGCTGCGGGGTGAGACGGAGGCTGTACAGCACGCCAAGTCCACGGCACACACTGCCTTCGAGGAGGTTAAGGCCTGCTAGTCTTCAAAGACTTTATACAACTGAATATTACAACGTTTAATCGACTTACAAACGATGGTATGGTACATTATTAGATGAAGAGTTTCGATTTTAGTAAATTCTTCCACGCCTGGGAAATATACTACAGCTTAATTTGGAAGCTGCATCATGAAGGCCTAAGAGAACTGATTTTCCTGACGCCTGTGGCGTCTATGAACATTGAAATAATCTCTAAATTGATAGCCTTACAGTTTCCGAATACCGTAATTTGTAATATACAAAAGTGAAGTTCAAAGAAAGTATCAGTGTACTTCCAGCATTAAGTTACCGATTTATGTAGCTTTTTAAAGAGGGCACCATTTCTCTAATTTATTCTGTTTTTTTTTCCAAAAGTGTTAAGTTATCACTAGTGCAATGTAATATCAATGCAATGTTTAGTCACGAGTAAATCATCCGATTCCAATAACGCCATCCGCGCCTCTAAGAAAGAAGAATTTTGTTAACCTCTTTTTTTTCATGACCTTTTGAGCAGCCTTTATGGTGTACCGAGACCAGCTTTGTATTGGAAATTCATGACATGATGACTTCTTGCGTTGAATTCCTATTCAGTGAGTGTAATACGGAAATAATCGGCATCGAAATTCATCACTTCAGTATAACTGATGCTTGAAAATCTGATCTCAACTTTTAAAGAAGCTTCTGGTCTGCTCATTTTAGTGTTATGCGTACTTTATTCGGTATAAATGGATGAAATTTATTTTGCATCTTGTTTTATGTTTATTGTTTGCTATATTGTATCAAGTAATACTGTCGATTTAATTGGTTCTTGCAACTTCAGGTTACCTTCGTTTCTTCCATGGAAAGTACAGATACTTTAAGTTTTTTTTAGTGTCAATAAGTTACTCATAAGTTCATCTTTTCATTAAAATTATAAACTCGTTCTTACCTCTAACTTATTGGTTTTTAATTTATAAAACGTTTTGAAACTGTTTATGTTTAAAATCAGCTTGTACTTCCTTTAGGTATTAAATTATTATATAGTTTCTAGTAGCTATAAGCGGTGTTACGAACGATCGCGTTATATTTTTAACTATTAAGGAATTACGATTTTCTGATGTAGTTATCCCGATGACTCGAAGAAAGCTCCACATTTAATTTCCATAAGACGCGCGTACGCTTTTGAATGAAAATTATGATTTAAAATTTTCTTCAATGGTTTATAACTCATCTATATTAGTGGAGGAGAAGCCTTCACTGATGTTATGAAGGCAGGCAGGGTAGAGGCGGCCACAGCGCCATAGATGAGTGAGTTATAATGTCCGGACGGGGAGAAGGAATGATGTTATCCTTTCTTAAGTGTGGATCAGGAACTTCTTTTGATGTACTCTGGTGCTGCAAGAAGTATGGTTAAGGGAGTGATCCCTTAACGCACGCGGCTGGGAGACTAGGCTAAAAACTGCCATGTCGTAGCCACGTCCAGAAATGTCCTAGTTATCCAGGCAGTCGTCGACGCCATCATTGTCATGAAGTTGGTGAGAAGTAGCTCCGTCCAGCTGTTTATTTTCACCCGGGAGGCCGTGAGAGCTCCTATCGACGACGCAGCGACTCGTCTCACCCATAGCTGAGAAATGATCGACAGGGTCGAAGCCGTTTTAAAGCAACGTGACTAGGCGAGGCTTGAGGTGGTTGGATCAAACGGGATTATGACGATGCTAGAATTAAACATAGCCGCGCTGTACTGGCCTTGCACAGTTTCTTGATGACGTTTTGAGTAAGTGTGTTTTTGTGCGCCCACTACTGAGCCACTAGTTTAGAGCAGCGCACATCTCTTTAGCCAAACGGAAGTTCAGCGCAAATGAATCTCCATTGCCGTTTTTCACACTGCTCCACTGTACCTGATAATGGCTACTCTGTCTGTTCTTCACGACATTATTCATGATATCCATTTATGTATGTCTATCTTGAAGTCATGTCTACGTATGTCTATCTTGAAGTCAATGAGCTCAGAGTTCAAGGCATTTAATTGAATAACTCTTGTTCATAACTTGATGTTGTTCATTGTAAGGTGCGCTCCGCCTCACTTGGGCCTCAGGGTTGAGAAGCTGCATCTATTGTCCTTGCAATCTTGGGTGGTACTTATAGGACAAAATGAGTGGTAATATGACTCGGGTTTTTTCATAATAAGAAGACTAACACTACGATAGTCAAATCGTCTGTAAATTTTAAAATTTTCTTTCAATGACGACACTTTAAAGAATGATAATAAATAAATTATTGTATTCTGACTGCTAAAATTACGCAGTTTATTCTTTTTTAATAGACTCTTTTATAAAAATGTCAAATGTAAATCTACACATACGCAAAAAATATATATATTCTAATCATGCCACATGCTAGACTCTTGGATTTCTCTAACCAGCCATCAGTTCAGTTGCAGGTCTGTGGCTACATTTTATATGAATCTGCTTTTGTGTTAAAATGAATTCATGTTACAACTCTTATCCTCATCCTTTGTCCGTGAATACATGAACCGTTTAAATCTTATACGTCTCTACAGACATGCTACATAGTTCCCTTCAGTGGATGAAGGGTTTTATTGAACCCACCTAGCCACCTGCGGTTACATATATTGTGGCTTGTGTCAACGGGTATATATTTATAATGTGTATTGATTGGTCTGAAAAACGATTGAAAATCACAAGAATTCGTGTAGCCCATACCAAAGCGTATTATTCTGAGGTATTTTATATGTATTTATTTCACGATAAGGCGTGTGTTATCAATTTTTCTTATGTAATAATGTAATCCGGTAATCAGCTTTCCAATTTATGAAAAACCTCTATTTTATAAAAATTGGTTTCAGCCAAGATTATGTATTTTAAACACGCTGCATGAGATTTATTCAAAATCAAAAGCTTAACTTCTCGTGTAAATTTTTGAGTCTCACTCATGCCGCCCTGGACGTTAATTTTAGCACTCTGTCAAGAATGAGTTTTCAGAGAAATTTTCAATATCAATGCACGATAATGGTAATATTGATGGAAATATTCCTATTTTTCGTTACTTTTATGTCATTCGCCGCACTAATACACTTTTTAGGTACTCCCTTGCATAAAATTACATACAAAGCATAAATATTCTGATATTCATAATTATGATGAAATTATTTTGTTTACTCAAATTTATCCGTTGCTGACATCGATACTTGCCCCAAAGTTCATAATTATTATCAACGACAACCTCAATGTTTGGAGACATCCACATTTGTGTGTTCAGAGGCTTGCTAACCTCTCAAGTGACGCTTGATGCTTCTTTGACTAATGATTTTATTAAGATTTACATTTAAATAATTGCTCAAGACTTCCAGCTTTAGTGACTATTTAATAAAAGAAGCGTCACGCTTCGTAAGGTCCAGCTGTATTACTTGACCTCTGTTCGGGAAATTAGTTTGTCCGGTCGTGTTTTCCGGTCGTGTTCTGTAGTTCGTTTACTTATTTTAGATGTAGGTAAAGGCCAGGAGATAAGATCCCAGTGCATCGTCAACGTCAACACTTGTGACATGGTGTTTTTTGTCTTTGCTTCGTTAATTTTTTTCTAAGACTATGCTTAGGCTATATCCCATAGGATACATCAAGATTTTTATAAATTTCCATGATAAGACTTTCCGCTCTCATTCTGCCCTCGGCCATAATGATCTCCAAACTGAAGCTAATTAGAATAAGTTCAGATTTGTTTTCTATACAATGTACGTAAATGACAAATAAATGTCCATCTCGATGATTTGTCAGTGGGCATTTCTGAACATAAATTTCAGGAAAAATATTTAACAAATAAAGAAATGGATTGATTCCCCAAGGAGATGCTAATGTTATTTCAGCATCTAGGGGCATTCATGGTCCCCGGGCACTCTAAAATGACTACAAAATTTCGCAATTATGATTTCTGAACCTTTCACCTCTTCAATAAATTGACTATCTACCTAATGGAGTCCAATGTTTACTGCATGCATACCGTTGAACGTGACTTAAATACTTCAATAGATTGTTGATTGACCGATAAATTCAAACAATTGGGTAAAAAGAAAATGTATTGTTTGTGGTCATTTTTTGCATTGATATCACAATTTTTGCTTCTTAAGGTTGAAACTGAGTTCTTCACCCGAGACCGCATCCTCAGCCAAGTTTCTCTTCTTGTGTTGGGGCGACCAGTACTTCAGGCTTCCATTTTCGAGGGTTACGAAGATATCAGAGTTAGGAAGGTAGACACTGTCGAACACCTCGACTGTTTTGCTGCCTTGCAGCTCGAGCGCCGAGTGAGGGAACAGCATTTTCTTGTTCCTGTCGAAACGCAGCGTTCTGATACATGCATTTACGTGAGTCGAAAGTCCCAGGTTAGAGCCAAACATCAAAATAGGGTCCTGAGTTTTGGTGTAGTTTAAGGAGAGGAAATGACACTGTTCTGGGGTGGTACGCCTCATTGCTTTGCAGTATTTCTTGGGCTTGAGATCAGCAAGAGGTTCCGTGTCTTCAATATCCCAATACTGAATTACCTGAGAAAAATTAATTGCAAACAGTTTACTTTCGTGATCTTGGTGGCTGTCCCAGATGATCGAATCTGGAGTCGTTTCAAAATTAATGCACTGAGTGAAAGCATCGGACTCTGATGACTTCGAAACATCAAATATATTGATGAGGTTATCCATAGCAGCCGAGGCTAGCTCAGCTCGTTTATAAGGGTGGAAGTGAACTGCAGTCACATCGTCTGAATGACTGTCAGCGTACGCCCCAAGAAGCTGTTGTTGTTTCCTGACGTCCCAGAAGAGAAGGTATGCATCCTCATTTATAAACGTGGTTCCAGTGCAAAGAAATTCTCCAGTATTATTCAAGTCGAGGCAAGTGAATGGCATCCCCTTACCACCCTCATTTTTGTACTCATAAGTGTGCTCAAACTGGTTGCTTCTCATGTCCCTTACTTTCACTGTACCATCCACACTGCAAGAATAAACTATTTTGTTGTTTGTGGGACAATATCTTATGCCTGTCACTTCTTGCTCATGTGCCTTGAAGGTAGAGAGTGAGTTCCCAACATTGCAATCATAGCAGCTGACCTCTCCGTTCTTACTTCCAATAGCAAGTGATTCTTCTGAGGCACCAACAGCAATTTTAACATATGCTGTGTTTCTGGAGCTGTCAGATAGAGAGATTTTCTTACTCACTCTATACTTCAGTGGAAAAATACTCATTAGTTCACTTTCTGTACAAGAATCTGCATCCTCAACATAATAATCCTTGATATCCAAGTCTTGTGAGGCCATGGTGTCAACTTTCAACAGAGTATCTGCAAAAAAAGAGTAAATGTTAGCTTAAACTTGTATGCATGCACTAGTGCATCATTCAACTTTATTATTACTGAAAAGTTAATCTCAGCAATCATCACTACTCACAAAACTCATTAGGCCTAACTAGCCTATTGGGAGCAGAGAAGGGGAATGGCAAGTGCACAAGACAAGACTATGGGACAAATGGAAAGAATGAGATACAAGGGGAGAAATGTCTAAATTTAAAAATATATAAGGTTAAAAAACATACCACTTTCATTGCCTTTACCATGCTAACATTAAAGATTTTATTTTTCTCGAGGCTTATGAAATCTGATACAGCTTCAAACTTAAGATATTTCCATGGACCATGGCTCATGAATCAAACTCGTGGATTTTTTATATGGCAGCAAGTTTTATAAACTTATAAGATCTGGCAGTGATAAATAAGTTGACAAACTTGAAAATCAGGCTAAAAAGCCAAAATCAAACTATGAATGAAAGAAAAACACTTAAGAACATGGTAAATTTTGCCCATTTCTATGTTGGTATGTCCTTATACCTTATCCAATTTTTTTAGTAAAAAGTAAATAAATGACACATTGTTGTTCACAATGTTTGAAAATCACTCATGATCCTATCATTTTTACCAACAATTTTCTAAGAATACAGTCAATAGCTACCTATTCCCGATTGAAAGATGATCAAATAGAGAAAACATGTGAATAATAATTTAGGCAGAAATTTCTGAAACCATACATAGGTATGTTAACTACATTTTAAATTTGTTTGGTTTGTTTGTGCTACTAGGCTGCTAGGCTGACTGCTAGCCACTTAAAATAAAAGTTACGTAGGCCTCTAACTATTTTGTTTATAAACTAGATTCTTCCTCTTCAAGTCCAGTGGCTGAGTGGCATAATATTGTGCAAATTCAGAAACTGCAAACAATAGTGTCATTGATGGTTGTTGATAAATGATATTACTTAGCCTATTAGTAAACATGTTTTGACAATGTTAGGCTACAGTCATTAAAAGTTTAAGCAGTCAGACTTCTGATCCATTTTTAACTCTGATGACTAATGACTCTAATGTGCATAGTGGCAAAGCAGATGCTTTTTTTTTGGAGCATTATCATACTTACATAAGAAATTGTTTTAAAACTTCAGTAGATGAGGAAATTATAAATGAACTGATTAGCTACTTCAATGATATCTGGTGCTGAACTGCTGATGTGATTATTTATTGCGGTTTGGTAGGAAAGCCGTAAAGGCAAGACTGAGTCATAGTTAATGTCACAGAATTAAACAATAACAATTAAATGAATTCATCGTCCCAAATTCAGTACTATAAAGTTGAATATGTAAACTGAGTCAGATTCTGCTCAAACTTACAGCCAAAGCAAAGCCCAATGCGGCAACAAGTCAACAACGACGTTTCACTGGCACCCACATGCACATGCACACTATCCGCCGAACCGCCGATCCTCTCACCGCGGATAGAACTGAAAATATTCCGGTTTACTGAGGAAGTTTATTATAAATATTTTCATTTCGAAGATTCCATTTCAAGTCTTGCTGAGCAGTATGTACCACTGAAAATTCATAAATTTACCAATCCCATGATAAACGAGATGCACCTATATTCTGTTAATTCTGCGCCAGAGTAATACGAGCACATATCATGTAAATCTCACGTGCGTTAAATTTTACATTGAAATGTCAAACCTGCCACTTCACCTAGTAGAAATTCGCTTAACTTATGCAATTGGAACTTTTACTTTTGGATATACTTTTTTAAACACGTTCCAGTGAATTTATAACTGCTTTAAGTGTATAGTCAGTAAGTAAAATTGGTCATCTGCTCTCCCGTTTTCGTTGAAAACAGCATGGGTGAAAAAGAAGGATGCCACGCTCACCACAGCTTTACGGGTACATCCATAATAAAATTTAATGCTACTATCATCTGTCAGTGGAACCATTATCAAATTTAATGCTAAGTGAATTTACGAAATTTTACGTATCAGGGAATTGCAGATGAAGTAAGTGAATTGCAGATGAAGTACGGTACTATCATTGCTATTGAGCACGTACAGGTCAGCGGTAGTCATCATTCTTCCATGCACATCACATTTTTCGTTAGTAGACAATTATTGTTTCTCGATGTTAATGAATCCTGAGAGAGTAACTATGGTCACCATGGATGCCAATAGGAAACTCAAACGCTAAGAAAATTTTTATTCTTTGGCAGTTATTCACAAAGTGCCATACGCCTTGAGCATCATCTACAAAATAAGACCAGTAATGTGCAACACTTAGTGCATCTTGCTCTTAATGACATTAAGTATTAAAAAAAGTACGTACATATATGACTTTGAAGAGTCATAGATGTCCCAATACATGTATACATGTCCCAATGATCTCTTTGTATTGAGAACTTTCATAGAGGTAAAAAAAATCCAAGTCATCAATTAAAAACATTCCCCGTTAAATTTTACTAAGCATTTCTTTCACAATACCCATAAGTCCAAATCCAAAACATGCTTATTGAAACTCTTTTGAAAGCAATCGACAGGCTAACACTTTATTATAGACGAAAAAACACAATAACGTGTCGAACAAAAAGAATTCCACAAGTCTTTTCCAACAGACTCGTGACTGATTTTCGCCCTCTAGCGATTTCAACCACTTATATGTAACACTAAAGCAATTATTCAGGATTACATTTTCCATATAGACGAGAAGCAAGTTATTATCACTATATACCTATTATTCTTTGTATGCAAATAAGATCAACTTTATTTCTAAATTAAATTTTTATACATTTAGCATGCAAGGCACCAATAACATTATCAAAATACCATTATCATCAGTAAAGTTTTACGTAGTCTCACAAGGCCGACAAGGGTACAGATTTTTTAGGAATCATTCAAACATGTTTCACAATTCTCCCACATTAACTTGGGCCAAAACATTTTCCTCAATTTGACAACAAAATTTATTGATTAAAACTTAACACTTGGCTTTGTAACTAAACCGACGCCCAAACCACTGTAAAACAATTTAATGAAAGCAATATCTTAATTTTTTTTCCATTTACGCAAGGGAACCTCAGTTTAATCACATATTACAAGCGTTCATCTCTACAAAATATATTCAAAAATAACCTTTTATATTTCTATAATTAAATCGAACATTGATATCAATAATAATGACTCATTCATCGAGAGCCAAGGCATTTATGATGTGTAGGCTGACTCTGCTATAATAAGCGCCCACAGCTGAAGAGCTAGAGTTCTGATGTCGTTAGTTTTAGTGACAGCAGCGTTCGTGGGGCAGGCAGGACCATGATGAGCGTCACCGCCTAGCAACATTTCACCGTCGCCTGGCAACATTTCATTTGCGCTTTGCGTATGCGAGTACAATGGTGATTCTAAGCATGTTAATGCCCGAGTATTGTTGGCACAACATACCGAATTTTCGTTCGTATCAAGGCTTGGCGTAGCTGAAGTTTTATTTTTCTCTTCTGCGTGAGGGATGGAAAATTCAGTCGTTGCTGCTAAATTTGGCACATTTGTTGACACTGATAACGTTTCACAATAAAAGTTCACCGCTATGCAGTTAACTGGTAGTTCATTTTCACTACCCACGCTCTCTTCAATATCTCCAAAAGAATTTGCCAACATGGCGACATGGAGGCAGCTTGTGACGTCTTCTCCAGGGACAAAACTTGAATTTCCATCTTCATTTAAGGCCGAGAAATTTGTTGCATCGTCGCCAGGCAGAGTAGAGGAAGTTGTTGCACGAGTGCCAGTGAACTCGGTGGTCAAAAACTGATCACGAGCTGAAAGTTTTGGCGAAAATTTTCCAAGTTTTACATCGACTACAGGGGCAGCCTGCTCTGCCGTTGAGAGGTCTGCTGCCTGACCTAACGTTGAGAGATCAGCTGCCTGACCTGCCGTTGAGAGATCAGCTGCCTGACCTGCCGTTGAGAGATCTGCTGCCTGACCTGCCGTTGAGAGGTCTGCTGCCTGACCTGCCGTTGAGAGATCTGCTGCCTGACCTGCCGTTGAGAGGTCCGCTATCTGACCTGCCGTTGAGAGATCCGCTATCTGACCTGCCGTTGAGAGATCCGCTATCTGACCTGCCGTTGAGAGATCCGCTGTGTTACCTGCCGTTGAGAGATCAGCTGTGTTACCTGCCGTTGAGAGATCTGCTGCCTGACCTGCTGATGAGAGGTCTGCTGTCTGACCAGATTTCGACACCTCCATGGTAATTGTCGACTCTATTTGCCCATTCAAGAGGTCAAAACGTAGAAGCCCTGCATGTGGCTGCCCTCCAAACGAATCAATTGGCACATTAGAAATACCCAAGTGAGACGCGGCTTGAGATATCGCTGAAGAGGCAGGCTTGGAGTTTGCGAATTCAGCACGGGTTTGTTGCGCCTCTTTCTCGGTGATGCGTGCGAGCACCGGTAGAATATTCTTCATGAACTCCTCGAGTGATGAAGACTGCGCGGCTACAGAGACTGACGCTCGGTGACCTGTGAAATCGAATACGATTAGAAAACTTTATAGTTTTAAAATTTAACAGTTATTAACGCGCACATGGAAGATGTCTCTACTTAGAAAGGATGCTATGATGAACGGTGAGAAGTTTCAGCATTTGACAGTGACATGGAGGAAATCACGAAATTAAAATCAGGAGCATTTATCATCCATAGCATAGAACACCTGCAACATTTTACTCACATTCGATAAAAACATTTAAGCCTAGCGAATTCTCCAACGTGACTCGCTGCTCCTCAATCCACCCGAAGACATCGCCGTCGTTCGATGGAGTCACGTACGTTAGATCTTCGACACTTAATTTCTTGGAAATTTCCTCTTCCGTGACTATTCCTTTGGAGAGACGATAATTAGTATCGTAACTTACAGGACCTGAAAACAGCGTAGAGGCTTCATCGATCTTTCCCGCTGATTCATTAATATCTGCAACGATCTTGGTGCCAGAGAAATTATCACATGAAATTAAATGATCATTCTTGGTCAGCGAGAAGCCATTCGATGGTGCGAGTGCATGAGCTGAATATCCCAGAGAATTATTGTGCGAATTATATGGTTCGTCAGGCATTTGTTTGACCTCACATATAATATCAGTTAGGCTTTGCACTGAGTTTATAATATCTCGATTTTTGGACTCAAAATCAGAGAAATCACCACGTGAGGTTGTCGGGAAACACAACAATATTCCATCAATATCACTAGCACTTTGATCGCCTATTGTGGCCTCGGTTACGACGTCAGGGACACCATTTAATATATTATTTAAAGGTTTTTCACTTTCCATAAATGCAGATTCGTTGGCGCCAGAAAAACTTGGCAATACAGGCTGTTCTCCTTTAGGAATTAATTTATTGACATCCATCATTTCGTGCCGTTCATTCACACCAATTGAAGCCGACTCGACGACCTTAGGTGTTAATGTCCCTGTATTTCTAAGCGTCAAAATGGGAGGCAGGTCTAGACTCATCTCTTCGTGCAAAACATCAATAGTTGGATATAAAAATGTAGCACTTGTAAAAGACTCGCAGTGAGTTTGTTCATTGGAATTCTCTTCAGGCAAAGTGCTGAAATTCCCAATGATTTCAGGCTGGTCAATAGAATTTGGCACCTGCAAGTTCGCTGACAAACGGTTTTCAACCACGATATCACAAGCAGAAGATCCACTGCACATTTTATTAGGACTCTGATATTTTTCAGCGGGATTACACGATGCGGCATCGATGTTAAATTCAGCACCAGTTCTCATACTCCGAGACTGGGCCAGATTTTTGGACAAAGTGTCTTGTACTTCATGATCATTACGACAAATCTCCATAGAGCTTTCCAATGAACTGGCTATTTCAGGGAATACAGGCTCCTCATTTTCCGCAGTAAATTCTTTTTCGATCGCGGTCTCCTTAGGAAATTCACATTTCTCTGATGCACTACTACAAGGTGCTTTTTCAACCACAGTTACGTTCATTTCTCTGGAAAAAGAATGCGTTGCAGAAACGTCAACCGATGGAACAAACTTCTCATTTGAATTGTCCGGTGGTAGATCCTCCAGATCCAAATTTTCATGTCGTGGAGCAGTGCAAATAAGATCTGTCGAATTCATTGCCGTCGTCACTTCAGAGTTAGAACCGCAACCAGAACTCAGGGTAGACCACAGACAGCTGTACAAGTGATCCACAATTTTCATTTCGAAAGCTGATCTTTCCTGGATACTGAATCGCTCAACAAAACCATCATTCACTTCATGGGCGCTTGCAACATTAATGGAGCCGAGTGAATGTAAAGATAGACTGTCTTCAGCTAAACAAGAGGAGTTTGATTTGTCGCCCTCACACCCAATTTGAGAAGCAGAAGAGGTACAATCCACACACGTATTAACAAGAGAGCCCAACACCTGTTTCGATATCTTACTAGTCTCGTTTGGGAAAGTCTCTGCTTGCTCAACGTCTTCACATTTGCCGTCAACAGCGCCAGCCAGCAGCTGAGCACTCAGACGCTCCTTGGACTTCTCAATAATATTTGACACAAGGATCATGGCGAGTCTCCGTATGCATCTCTCCCGTTCCACGGAATCTAGTGGCACGACCATGGCTTGAGGTTCTGGTGACTTGACATGGTTGTTGATAGATGACGGGTCGGGTTCGCGAGGAATCGCGTCTATTGCTTTCACATCTTTGCTCGATTCTGTTAACAAATCTTCATCGCAATGATCGACAGGCGATGACAAGTTTTTATCTAGAGTAGTAGACTTAGAGCTTAATTGATCAATTTTGTTTATTTTACAGGTGTTTGAAAGGCGACTATCGAGATCTTCACTAGTTATATCCGAGTGAGTACACTGACTAGTAATAGTACGGTAACCGCTTTCGCTCGAACACGCCGTTTTAGGGGTCATAGTGAATTTGGCGTCGTACGGCAGATACGATTTATTGTCAACAGCATCGGGTTCGCCCAAGCTAGAAACGACATTGTCACAAAATTGGGTGCTAGTCGGGCAAGACTGAATAACATCGACGCTTGATGGCGAGAATGTTATTTGCACGTTCTCTTCAGACAGGATTTCTGCAGGAAGTTCTAATGGGGGCCTCTGGATATCTTCGCACGAATCATCCATTTTATACTTGGAGAGCTCTTTCACCTCCGATTGGGGCTTTGCCGAGACAATCTTACGCAGAAAATCCGAGAAACTTCGTCTGGATTTGACCAAATTAGGGTTACCTAATTGGTTTTTACCTGCACCCGCACCTATCTCCTCTACTTCAGAACTGGACTCCCCAGATGAAAGGACCACAGTTTCTGACGAGACATTTTCTGATTTGGCAACAACAAAAGTAGATTTGAGGTCAGGGTTGCTCCCCGCAGCATTTACTTTCTTCTGAGATTCGCGTCGTAGCAGGATATTTATAAGTCGCTTTTGAGGTTTAGGAACTTTGAAATTACTGTTTTTAAATTCTTCATTCTGGCATTCCGTACCAGCAATATAATTTTCTTCAGACACTGATGAGTCACTTATGGAATATGTGCGACTCAACTTATTTTTTCCTTCTTCGGAAGACAATATGTAAGTCTTATCGGCCAAGACATTTTCCGAATGCTGAGATTCTGTAACAGGGTGGTACTTCCTTGGTGAATTAAAAGTAGTACTGTCCACTTCCTGACTCCCACGATTAACACCACAAGAAAAACGCTTTGTAGTAAAACATCTTTGAGATTTTGCAGGCGAATTTTCTTTAATAAGACTCTCAATGAGGGCACTAGTCTGAAACGAGTCTAGGGTTGCTTCCACAACGCGTGCGTTACTTAAAATGTCCATAACATCATCGGCAGGACGCTTCAACCATTGTCGTCGCTCATTGAAAGGCGGGCAGTCGTCTCTAGAGTGCTCCGATCTCCTAGCAAAGCTTTTCTGTTCAATGGGACTTACGTTTGGTATAGTAACTTTTACTAGTTCGGAACCACTGACGCACGAAACATGGTTATTAATAGCTTCGAAACCAATTGGAGCATTTCGAGACAAGTTTAGAGTACGAGCCGAGGCATCGAGACAAGGATCCACTAAAACACTATCCGTGTGTATAACTCGGTAGCCAGGGCCGTGAGCTATAACTTTGTCAGTGGTGGAGTCCATCTTGGAGCTGGTGATTTCAAGAGGCATTTCGTGGAGGGCGGCTGGATCCCAGGGATGCCATGCCGATCTAGGTTGTTTCAGGGGAGTACTTGAAACCAAGCTGCTGTCTTCTCGCAAGCTGGGAACGATGTCAGGAAATTTTGCAGGTATTTCGTGGTCATTAGAATCTACGCGATTTTTGGTCGATTTTAAAGTCACCTTATCAACGGCAGCAGCGGGGGTATTATATTGAGATCTATTGTTCTGCTCAATGGCGCCATAGGACAATATTTTAGAAACTACATCTATTTTTTTATCAAAATCTTTACTAATGCAAATTTCTTTGTTAGCTTTGTTTTTTATCTCTATCTTATCATCGAGAATCTTTCCACAGAGATCAAACTCGGTGATTGCACCTAATTTGCTAGATTTACCAGAGTCCAGCATGCAAATGCCAGGGATTTGATAATCTTGATCCTCCTCAAACCACGTGTGGTCACATAAAGAAGCTGTGTCTCCGTCGTCTTGTTGGGAACACCAATCATCATCTAATAAAGATTCTGCAGATTTTCTTCTCAAAATCTTCATTTCATGAGAGGTGTTTCTTGGCAAACGCGCTTCCTGTTTGACGGAATAGCTCTGTTGAACACAATACTTTCCTTCGTGAATATCTTTCAGTATTAATTCGACAGAAGGAGCAAGTAGCTTCGGTTCTGGTTCTGAGTTATCTTTCTCTGGAGGGATGCAAGGACTTTCAAGCTTAGATGGTGTAGCCAAAAGTTTACACCTCAATCCTTCGATTGATTTACTTTTCCTTCTTTTTCTAGGCTCCAGTAGAGTGTTCTCACCATTTGAACTAATATTGCACTGTTTGATGTTTTTTCCGATCAGCTTCCTGGAAGACACTAATGAAAATTTGGATATACCTTTAGGTGGAGTACGTTTAGCTAGCCCTGAACTCTTCAATGGTGAAGATTTCCTGCCAATTTTTCTTTGCACTGCACTTTGTCCATACTTGGCAGCTGGACCAGTGATGTTAGTAGCACTAAAACTTACTCTGCCACTTCCAAGGTGTTCAGCATCTTTGCGCTCCCTCAGAGCAACCATCAGATCGTTATTACCAGCAATACCATCCAGAAACTTAGGCACTCGCTCTAGTACGATTTTTTTAGCAAGTATTGTGGTGACTGAAGGACGATGTACGGGGTTGCTTTGTAAAATTTGCCTGATGAGTGCTTTGAGATCCCAACTGAACTTAGAAGGAACTGGTTGATATGAACCTTTCATGATTTTCAGAACCAAGCTCTTCATGCACGTGGCTTCAAAGGGATGCTTTAATGCTACCATCTCGTACAATACACATCCCAGCGCCCATACATCACTTTTGCTATTGTATGGTTTATTCTGACACATTTCCGGGGATAAATAATAGGGTGTTCCAATGCATGTACTTGCTAGTTCCTTACTGCTTTCCAGCACCTTGGATATACCGAAATCACCAAGCTTAATTCTTCCATCTTCAGTGAGAAACACATTCTGGGATTTTATGTCCCGATGTAGAATATGCCTGTCATGTATGTATTTCACTGCAAGGCATAGCTGAACAAACCAGTCCAATATCCTTTCTTGTGGAAAAAGAACTCCTCCTCTTTGATTCAGGACATTTCGTAGGTCTCCACCGCCACAATACTCCATGGCAATGACGAGCTCTCCTTCAAGCTCAAGGCTGTGCTTGAACTGAGTAATGTGAGGATGACTGAGGCTGGATAGCACCTGTGAGATAAGAGAAACAGTCAAAAATCTTTGCCAAGTGATTACTGACGTAATTTATGCAAATGAAACTTTTTCAATAAAGAATAAACTACAATCAACTATTTCATTACAACACATGCCAATTGCGCAAAAATTAGTTATGTACCGGTAGTTATATAGTTTCTCCTTACCAGCACTTCTTTCATAGCATCTGCAACTGCTTGGCGTGTGAGTTTCCTGAGTGGTATTTTCTTCAAAACAAGAAGTTCAGACGATGTCTTGTGTCTTGCAAGAAAAGCACTTCCAAATGAGCCTTCACCCAATACTCGCACCATCACATACTGATCCATTTTTACTTAGGAATGTATATACTGTAAAATAAAGAGTATGGAGTTTTCTAATTACTTTGAGCATGCCTTAATAATTGAGTGTAATAGGTACTTTTTAACAGAAGATGTAAGGCATTCAGAGACTAGTTATTGCTTGCACTCTATCCACAAACCTCAATGAAAGTATATACACTTGCTTAAGAATTAATCAAATAGATAAACAAAACATTAATTTTCAGAAATAGGCTTTAATTGAAAAGAAATGGAGGAGAAATAATGCTTCTTCTGTAATTGCAAGTTCCTGCTTTCTAGAAGGTATTTATTTTTAGGAATGGTGTAGAAGCATATCAAATATATACCTATACTAGTACCCACAATTCAAATTAGAACACATTAGTCCTAAGATCACTTGATTGCTTGAATTTTAAATTTATCAGAAATTTTAAAACAAAAAATTGCACAAAAATTCACAAAATCTTCATAGAAGAAAAAGTGTTGGAGTCCAGCTCCAAACTAGTCAATTTGACAATCTTAAAATATCAGCACAATCACAATGTGCAGCAGTGAAATGTAACTGCATCTGCCCTTAGTTAGCCTAGCTGATGTATGATTCTATAGCTATCTTCTTTCCAATTGTAGTGGCAATGTGGCATGGAGGCGGATAATTTTGTAATGTGCTCAGTTACATGTCCAGTATAGAAGTAGGTAGGTACGGTACGTACCTATTTAAGGGTCTCTGCATGACCTCTACCTCAGCTCTTTTGCCTAGGCATTAAACAGCCTTGGTCCCTTTTAGGAAAGGCAAACCCTCAGAGCTTGCAATCAATGTGAAAACAGAGAGAGCAACATTTCTAAGAGCCTAGCACAAAACGGCCTTCAAGGTAAATAAAAATATTAAACTCTAAAGTACCTATATGAACTACTACCTACAATCTATTATGCTGGTAACACCCAAAATAGATAATTAGACAGAAGCCACCTGTGAATCAAACAAAAAAGGGCAATTTCACCTGAATCTGGCCAATTTCACCTGTTTCTATGACCTTTCTATCATTTCTCAATTTCTTCAGTGAAAAACAAGAAAAACAGCCCTTTTTCACAGGCAATTTTTAAAAACCATCCATGAACCTGTCGTTTTCACCTAGAATTTTTAGCACCTTCTGCCTGAAAATCAAAATTGGGATAACAACTTGCCCTAATTGGAAAATTTGGCAGAAATATCTCTGAATGCATCAATGCAACTAAAATGAACATGCTTGTAGTTGTAGATGTAGTCAGCTTCACCTGTATGCTATTGCTGTATCTATAATCTGTAGCTCTTGGCAGATTTCTTTAATAAATTATATGTATAGGATATATTGTATATTTTTGCCTGCAATTTCTGGAAATTACTGTGTAAATAAACTTTTTACTTGTAATATAAAGGAAACTTTGCCCAATATTCAAAATTAGAATTTGCCTATTCCAATGGTCTTTGACAAATTTCTGTATTAAAAATTAAGAAAAACTATATATTTTGGTCATATTTTTTCAAAATTTTGAATAAAAGATTTTATATTCATAATTATTATAATTTTTTTTGTAATTCAGCCCACTAATCCAGATTCAAAATTATATACTTACCTAAATTTAATGCTGGTGAGACTGTCTCAACAAAAATCATGTCACATTTTAAGATTTTTAATATCTATATACTTCATTTCAATATAGATATATTTAATTTGCAAAATGCAACTTTTAGCTTCAAGTAGGTTCCCAGGGCAGAAAGTGGGTGAATATAAAAAGATCTTTGGCAATGCATCAGCAGCAAAATTTATGCCTTCAGAAGATCTTGCCACACATTTGGATTGAAATTATTGCATTTTAAAAACTATTGCAAATCTGAAAGATTGCAAGTGCACACAGTAAGGTTTCAGGTGTATTGGATGGATTAGGATGCAGTGAAGCTTGTCTGAAAATCAGTTGTGATGAGTAAGTGTTGCAGTGCATGGAGACCAGGGTGCATCCGTGCAGAGAGTGCAAGCAGCGTCAACAACTGCCAAGATATGGTTTTTTAGCCCAAAGCATCGCTGGCCATTTTTCCGTTGCAGGGTAATTTTTAATAAGAAAGTGCTGCAAGCAACTTTGATAGTATATCCTTTACTATTCACGCACCGCAACACTTACACAGAACGCAACTCAGGATTGGAATTTTTCTACTTGTTTATGAAATCTTGTGGCTCTAACGTGACAAAATTTTAATACAATTGGAATCTTGCAGCCTGATTGTGCCTTTTTGTTAACAAATAGGCAGGAGGTAATTCATCTGACAGAAATCTCGCGGTTTCGGAAATGGCAGGAAAGTTCTAGTTGCAGACCTAAAGGTAGATGTTTTCCACGTTTAATGCAACTGATCCAGACAAGCTTCACTGCATCCTGATCCTGATTCTTCCCGCAGACAGGAAACCTTACTGAGTGTGAGTGTGCTTGCAGTCTTTCAGATTTCCATTAATTTCATGGTTATTTGTCATATGCAGTAATTTCAATCCAAATGTGTTGGCAAGATCTTCATCTTCAGAAGGCATAGATTTTGCTGCCGATGCGTTGCCAAAGATCTTGTGATATTCACCCACGTTCTGCGCAGTAGCATCATAGCATGGAGAGTAAGGGATGTACTATCAAAGTTGTTAGCAGCATTTCTTATTAAAAATTACTCAGCGATGCATCTTGAAAGTAGCTTGCAACGCTTTGGGCTAAAAATTCATATCTTGGCATTGCCAAGATATGTTGCCTACGATATGTTGCCCAAGATATGTTCAAGTAGAGGATGTTGCCAACTCAGTGAGTTGGCAACACTGCTTGCACCCTGGGTAGCCAGGGTAGGTTCTTTCTAATTTAATAGGAACTACATTTCCAGTCAATCCAGTGCTCCTATGCAGCTATGCCAGGCTGCCCATAATTTTTTTTATATATATTTCATTAATTATTATTTATAGAAATTTGCAGTTTAATAGTTGAACCAAACATTTTTTAATATATAAATATTATATTCAAATTAATTCAAAATAAATGAACTAGGTCACAGACTCTCAGGCTCACAGCCCACGCCCCCCCATGGGCCACGGCCATAGGTGGCTTAGCCTAGGTGCCACAAAATTTTAAGCAGTTATAACTTATTTATAGATGGTCATCTTCCACAATCCGCACCTTGTGACCTTGACATTGACAAGGCAGCAAGCCCGAGCAAGGCCGAACAGGTTCGAACCAAAACTAAGAAATGGAAACTAGGCCATTTTGGCAATTTGCCCTTTGGGCCTTTTGTCAATTGTTTCGATGTTAAAACTTAAAGAAGGGTTCTAAACTTCTAATATTGACGAAATCCGAAGTTTCAGATTAAATTTACACATAGATAATTGAACAATATATTTTCCAAAAAGCTAATAACATTCCTACTAGAACGTAATTGAGGAAGAGCATTTGACAGAAATTGTTTCACGAACGTCAAACACCGCGCATTCTGTCAAGCTTTTCGTCTCCCATGGCAACGAATTTCTGAATTCGGATCATTGTCAGTTCCGATCAAACGTAATCTCGCAGTTTCATTTTAAATATACATTCAAATTGCGTACGATAACTTCATTTTATACTACGTTGTTATTATATAATATAAGATATAACATAATCTAAGAAAAAAATGCATTTGCTAGAGAGGAATTATTAGATACTATTTCTCATTCTAATCAAGCTTATAAAAATATCTCAAATTTATTAGTTTAAAAACGCTTGTCGTGAAACTTTTTTTCCTGTACTATTTACACATGCTATCGTTCTAAAATTGAACAATTTCACTGTAATTTTATAATATCACTTCCATCAGTAAGAAAGTATCTCTGCGAGTTTCATCAGAAATTAGCTTCAAAGATCATAATTTAAAGTGAAATTTTAGCACTTACATTCGGGCGGGAATCCGTTTTGATAGCAGCATCGATGGCTGATGTGGAGATATGTGTGGACAACCTGGAGTCGTGTTTAGCTGCGGCTGAAGGAGGCTGCTCCAGAATAGAGTTGTGTTCTTCTTTGGCGGAGGGAGGACTAACTCCAACTCCTGCCTTCCTCGTCGCTGCTAAGAAACTTATCTCCGTTCCCATGTGAGATTTTACTCCTTATATTGTGGTTAAATCTATGGTTAATGGGGCATGAACTTTATTTGAAGTCAATGAAACCTAGTAGATTTTTTATTACATTTTAGGCACCGTTATATTCTATGAATGCAATAATGTTTATTTAGTTCATTTTTTACAAGTGATTACTAAATTTTACGTAGAGCATTGTCAGATTACTAATAATAATTGTCCGAAGACGGCTAACATCAATTGTTGAAGCCTAGCTATTTGAATTGAAATAATCTTAATAAATCAAAGAGTTAAGGGTTATTACTATGAAATCTCTATATCGTGCTCTCTAGATCTGTCTTTCATTTATTAACGATGTAAATTCCTCATCGACGCTTAATTGGGAAAATCAGCAGAAAAATTTATCATAAAGAACTTTTGGGTTTTTAATGTGTCTTTTCATTAACAGACAGATTCTATGTGAAAATTTCTTTTTATTGACTTCTTGCATATTTTGGCTTTGGCCAGTTTTTGCATGGTGCGTTGTCGCGGCGGTGACATGGTCTATAGCGACACCGAGGCTGAGCTGTTACTACACGAGGCTGAAGATCTCGTTAGGGCGGGGGCTGATGGTCTGGTATTTGGTGCCCTACGGAGTGACGGGTCTCTGGACGAGGACCTGTGTCGGCGAATGAAAGCGGTGAGTGTTGCCCTTTCTATTGACACAAAGGAAAAAGAAGGTGGATGGTACCCTTTGTGTTGACCCACCGGAAAAGAAGGAGGGTGGTGTCCTTGTGTTGACCCACCGGAAAGGAAAGTGAGTGGTGCCTTTTATATTAACCCACCTGAAAAAGGTGGATGGTGCCCTCTGTATTGACCCACCGGAAAAGAAGGTGGGTGATGCCCTATCTGTTGGAGCAAGAGAGAAGTCAGTTATCATGCTGGTGGACTAGTAAGGGAGGTGGGCGGGGCCCTTTTGTGTAATATTGGGCACATAATGGATACACGACTCTCTACACATTTTATATGCTCAAAGTCTAATAAAGCCATCTAGTATAAAGTTAGACGTTGACCAGTTAGAAGCAAGATGTTGGCTTCACCATAATATTTCGAGGAAAATAATGTTGAAGGAAAAGGTGCGTAGTGATTCTACGCGGAGGAACGGAGTTAGCTTCAAGTCGCGTACTGTTGCGGAATATTTGTGAATTATAACACAACAGTTATTCGATAATAAAAACAATTTCTAGAAGACAACACAATTGCAAATAAGGACAAGTCTTGAGTGATAGACACGTCATGCACGATCAACGTCATCTAGTATAGCAGAAAAGCTCAGTGGTTCAGAATACCAGGATTGGAGCAGTGAGGTGCGGGTTCGATCCCAGCTCGGTGCGACAATTCTTGTAAAAATCGTCGAGGAGGGCGGGCGGTCAAGCAACGTAAAATTGGAACAGTGAGTTGCGTGGCCGAGACCCGCAACAATTTGTGAATGTTCCGCGATGTTATGAATCGGCGACAGGTCTAACGGCCTTTTCACCGCTGACGCCGCTATTAATTGATGCATCAATGTCGAACATCCCATACAGGTGGCCGGCGCTCTCCCGTGTACGTTTCACAGGGCATTTGATCTGCTAAGCGATCCCGTGCAGCAGCTGGAGAAGATCATAGCTCTCGGCTACAGCAGGGTTCTTACGAGGTCAGTTTGAACTGTATCAATTTCTTAGCTGTCCTCTCACAAATGTTGCCAAGAGGGTGATTTATTAATGTGTGTACACCGAGTTCTTATTCTCTGTAAAAAATAGTGCCATCAGAAGGACAGATTTTAAAACTTTGATCGATATATTGTCAGCAATAAAAAATATGACTTTCTCGTCGGACAACCGGAATTATAAATATTGTCAGCAATAAAAAATATGACTTTCTCGTCGGACAACCGGAATTATAATTAAATGCGATGAAAAGAATTATAATTAAAAAAGAATCATAATTAAGGGCGTTGAATATCGTTACTTCTCATACACATTCAAGATTGCTTCCATTATTCGAGAACATTTTGATTATTGTTGGCCACAGCGCGTTGAGCAAATGTTAATTATTTTCTTGTGCGTTCTTTGACTCTAATGTAGTGTTAATAATTAATTAATCCTAATTTGAGTTTTAAATATAATCTCTTATCAGCGGCTGTGAGTCAACAGCCTTGCGCGGTGCTGCAACCATCAAGGCACTCGTCCAGGCAGCGGACGGCAGAATAGGTAATATCTTCTTTATGATTAATGATAAGTGAGTAATGCCTGTCAAATTATATATTCTAAATACAATCAAAGAATCTTGGCTACAAAAATGAATGAAGTTTCAGCTTTACACGTCGACATGACTAGATAGATTACTGCGACTGCATGGTTCGCTGTTCCGCAGGTATTAGTTACAGCATTAGCATTGATTGATTGCTGATTCATAGGTGGGTATTACGTATTAGTAATGGTTGATTGATGATTCATAGGTGGGTATTAGTGATGATTGACTGATGATTCATAGGTGGGTATTAGTAATGGTTGATTGATGATTCATAGGTGGGTATTAGTGATGATTGATTGATGATTCATAGGTGGGTATTAGACTGTTAGTAATGGTTGATTGACGATTCCTAGGTGGGTATTAGTGATGATTGATTGCTGATTCATAGGTGGGTATTGGTAATGATTGATTGTTGATTTATAGATGAAGTAGATGTTTGTTGTAAAGGATTGGTCCAGTGAGTTAACATTTAAGTACCCGTTTGATCAGCTGAGGGCTAGAAATTGTAAATATTACATATTAATAATTTATTAATATATATTATTAACTTGAACATTTATTCATACTGGTACGGCGATGAAGTGCACAAATCTAGTCTCATTATTTGCGCATCATTGATACAAAAATTTCTGCATTTTATATAATAAATTTCAGATAACCATGTTTTTACCAAGGACCATTGTTAGGACGATTAATTATAACCGTATAACTGCTCTCCAGGCCCATGAATTGCAAGATATGTTAGGATAAACCAAGTTATTAACAAGCTCTACGTACAAAACTTCACTCAGTTGTCACTATTTTTCTGACACTTGCACATTAATATTGCGCATTACCACTCATGAATTGTAAATATTTTCCAAAATTCATAAACGGAAGTGAAGTGACGGCTTATATGCAACCAAGTTGTGGACACAATTTCTATCATTTCCGTCCGCAGGTATCATGGCTGGAGCTGGCATCAAGTCTACCAACGTAGCATCATTTCCTCCCGTCCTCAGGTATCATGGCTGGAGCTGGCATCAAGTCTACTAACGTAGCAGAGATCGTAGCCTCCACCGGCGTGCAGTCGGTTCACGCGTCAGCCCGCGTTTGCAGGTGAATATTTTACATTCTTAGCTAAAATTTATTCTTTAAACCTCATCCAATAATTTAATCGATTAAACAATCCCATCTAGCCAAACGATATGCAATAATCGAATCGATTAAATGATCGCATCTAGTAAGGTATGCGATAATCGAATCGATTAAATTATCGCTTCTATTACGGTATTCAATAATCGAATCGATTAAATTATCGTTTCTATTACGGTATGCGATAATCGAATCGATTAAATTATTGCATCTAGCCAAACGGTATGCAATAATCGAATCGATTATATTGTCGCATCTAGCCAAACGTATGTTCCACTTAAAGAATTGTGAGATCCAGAGCCATTTTACTAGGTGTTGTGAAAGAGCTAATTCGGCCAACAATCTTCTGCCCTCAATCACTCTGCTGATGACTGAAATACTGCATCTCCAAGCACTTTTTTGGAGCTCTGTATAATATTTTATGAAGACCATAAAATGCATCGAGAGACCTTAATTGGAGCAAAAAAATTTGTGCAAAATTTCTAAACTCAGACAAATTTGAATCCTTTGTCACAGTAATCCTCTCTCATAAAGAGATCTGGCTGGTCTGAACCTGGCTAGAAGTTGGCAAACAAGGCCTGTATCCTACTATCAATAATAGTTACTAGTTCTTAACTCTGCAAGCCAAAAATTAATGGATTTCTAAGCTATACCCACTAATCACAGGCGTGCAATCGGCCTCATGTTACCGAAGCAGGTTTTGATAGTACTGCACGTGTAGCTTGGAATTGGTATCTTGCATTTCAATTATAAGAACACAATTTAATTTAAATACAAGATTCCGGCCAGCAGCAATGAAAAAAATCAGCAATATCAGGGCAGCGCAGTGTTTGCAAAACGACTGTCTCAGCTGCCATTGATTTTCATACTTTCGTATTGAAATCACACTTCTCATACATTCATACCATTGATTTTTCGACACTTTCGAACACATACGAGCATAATACAATCTATTTGCTCAGTTATTTATGTATAAATTACAAATTACAGTTGGCTTGTGATCTATACTATAGCTAAAATAATGAATCATGCTCATCAATCTATTAAAGTACTTATATAAGTTCAATATCGTTCCACAGTATGTATGAAATATGTCAATAAACACTCATACCGTATTACTCCCAGGACATGGTTAGAATTTTGTTATTAATTATACTTTGATCATTTTATTTATATATATTAGCTTACTACATATATTATATTAGCTTACTACATATATTAATATGTAGTAAGCTGTCGATTTTTAAACACTCGTATTCCACATATACTCGTACATCAAAGGCGCAGTTCAACCTCCGTGACGGTCAACATGGGGTCGACCGACGATACCACGCGATGGGTGTGCGACGCAACTGAAGTGAAGAAAATCGTTTCTATAATGAATAATATTCAATAAATTATACTTTAAATCGAAAATGACAATCATACTCAAATGAAAGACCCATATGCTCATAAATGACACTCATGCATAAAATTAATGCCCCTTAATGCTCAAAAATCCCACTTCTGAAGTTATCGAATAATTATGGAACTAATTATGGAAAACTACTGTTGTGGACTATTGAGCTGTAGTATTCTAATCCAGCATTTTTCATATTATGATGCAGTCGCAGTAATCTATCGAATCATGTCGACGTGGAAAGTTGAAACTTTATAAATTCCTCAGTTGTATGAACTTGTAATTTTTATTTTCCTGTATAATTGCCATTGGGAATTTAAAGGTAAGAAAACGTGTTGCTCGTAGAGAAACGTACAATATTGTTTATTGTTCGTCAGTAGAGCCTGTGTGGTATCAATACAGATGTCGTTATCACAGACTGATTATTTTCCTATCGTGCATTGAGTAATCTGCTTCGAGGGTCCTTCTCTATATTAAATATCACTTTTTTTCCTGTCTAGTTCTTGAATGTTACCAGAGATATATTCTAGTGTGATCAACATGCAGGCATACTTATGGCAACTTGTTCGTAAGAATTGAAGTTTTTATTTTTGCAAGATTCCTAATTCATTCATTTTTATATATCACGTATGGTAACGTTATTAATAGGCTAAACGGAAAAAATCATTTTACCCGGCATCGCTACTCTGCGAATAAAAAAATCTCGCGAGTCTTCGAAAATGCCGCTGTATGTGTGGATATTGTTTATATTATATGGGCCGCATCCATATACTATCGTTCATATACCATCGTTTATATACTATCGTGCATTTGCATATACCATCGTCCAAAGACTCTTGGCGAGATGCACTTAGACGAGGCCAATAACGTGTACCGATCTTACGTATCCTTTCAATTGTATAACGAAGATAAAAATATGTGCACTCTCCGTACCCAAGCCCTGAGGAAAGGTGCCAGAATTTTTTCTGTGGTGGGCGCTGCTTTCCCTCGAGATTAAATACACGTCTTTCACTGTGGAGTTGAAAAACTTAAAACAATGCATCAAGACGTAGCCTATGAAGATGATTATCAGCGAACAAAGTAACAAATGAAAAGCAAAAAGAACCAACTACTCAGAAACAGCGATATAAAATTCAAAGAACTGGTGCCGCGGTTCTCCCTATTCCACCAATAGAAGAAAGTAGGAGTAAATTTCAATTTATATTACGATATTATGCTGATGTATTTGTTCATAAATGAATTGCCTTCTACCTTATGGACCTGTAAAAGTATGGTAGCTATTTAGGTAAAAGGTCAGTTTTGAAGAGATCAGCTGGACAAAAGTCCATTCAAGATACCAGGTTATTGATGTTACTTAGGCAAATCAGCGGGAATGTTCTGTTAAAGCAAAAGATTCTAAGTGAACTTGCATTCTACTGTTCATCACCGTTTACCATTATTTGATTGAATGGTAATACGTAATACCCTATTGACGCTATTGTCATAGGAATAAAATTGTTGATTTAGATGTATTGGCAGTACCTATTGCTGCTAAACAACTTTGATAAAACGAATGTGATTCCCAATAAAATTTGCCGAATTTCAAGATTTAAACTAGAATTCATGTTTAAATATATATTATGTTTTGGGATTAGTTAGAAATACAGTATTGTACTCATGATTGTACTCGTCTAACAGAGTAATATGTCAGATTCATACGTCTGGTAGCTACATTGGAAGCAGTGTCAAACCGGGCATGGGTCACCTGCTCTCTACAGTCATGTAAGTTGAGTTGATAGTGTTGGTTGTGCAGATAGCGCTCGTGTAATGTGACACTGGATGGACAACTTGGAGTCGAACTTGCTGAAATGAGTGAGAATTTTGATATTTAAAAAATACCAATTTTACAGTATATAAAATGGTTTGGGAGTAATGATTACAAAACTTTCTACTCATTTAGTACGAGAAATGAAGAATTTATAATGGCTCTCTGAATTCCTATTGGGTCAGGGGCTACTGAGTATACTGACGGTAAACTGACCTAATGATCCATCTACAATTTCTATCAAATTAGCAGTAATATCATTTTTGGTTGTTGTCATGTTAAAGTTGTATGTATCTAATGTATGTACGACTACGGGTCATATTAATTATCAAACCTTTCTCAGTTTTACCTTGAAAGTTTGCCACTGTGTCTCAGACTCCCAGACCCCATCAGCCATCACGGCATCACCCATGTTGCCAGTTCCTGATTTTTCTGTGATTTCTTCATTCTTGTGTAGACCGTCACTGTGCAAAAGTGTGCATTGTGGTATTGACAGATATGTGATTATGTCACCGTGTGATTACTTAATTTCTAACCAGTGCAACTGCAATGCCTGATTGCCTGTCATCATGAGTCAGGCCTTAGCTAGCCCTGCTAGCCTAGCCCTAAGCCAGTCGCTGCAGTCAGCCTCACTTCCCTCAAGCTACCTGCTCTCTATCATGGCTCTTGCTTGTCAATTGTCATGACTCAGAAACATGAGACCATAAATGAATTATAAAATTGAATATTTTGAAAATATATGAAAAAAATATAATTAATGGCATCACTTTCACTAGATCAGTTGAGTTCAGTCATAAGAACTTTAATTGGTATTGGCCCTATTTTATCTTGTATCTGCTTATCAGCAATTTATTGTTGATATTTCATTCTAAATTTATTTCAAAATATAGTGACTAAATGAGTGAGCCGTAGGGCATAGGCATAGAGGAATAATCCAGTGCCAAAAAGTGCATATCTAATTTTTTGGACTGTGTTTTCTGACCCAAAAGGAAAAGCCAGAAGCCAGAACCCAGAAGCCATTTGTGAATGAGATAGGAATGCCTGTGTCATGTGTGCTAAAAATTTCACCCATTCCTATGGCAGTATGGCACTTTCCCAATTTCTTTTGTTCATTTAATCTTTAAAGAACATAGCAGTTTGCCCATGAGTGATATTCTTAAATCACCTGTGAAATGATCTTTTTTGCCTGTGATTTCTGGGGAAATCTGTCCAATATTTCCATTTGGTATTTCTGAGTAAATTCTGACTAAAGAAAAAGTTGAGTGGGTTTGATAAATTGCTCTTTGTTAATATACTATACTTTCTTCAAATGAAATTTTTAATTAAAGTAAAACCTTTAAAATCTGTGTTTTAAGATGTAATTCACATGACCTTACCAGTTACCCTTACCACTTTATTAATAAACAGAAAGCACAGTTATAATCAGAAAAAATTGAATGACCTTGAAAAGGCTTGATGTATTTTTAAATTTTCAAATTTCTTCAATTCTTTCTTAATTTTCACTGTACCTCATTCTTGCTAGTATTGCTACATCTCCAAAGACTTGGGCCAGACCTACATTTTTCTTCTAAGGTAAGATTTAATTCCTTATGCAATCTTTTTAATCAATTTTATGTACCGTCAACCGGGGCTACTCAGGACTGGCGGGGTAACTCGGGACAGTCCTCCGACACGGCATAAAACTGTTATTGTATCAAAACTAATTGGAATATTGCAAAACTAAATATAGTGGCGTAAACGTCAACATTTTTCCTATCTATGTAGTATAAAGGAAGTCGAAAAATACTACATTTACTAGCTTTGAATAATTACTGAAAAAATGGTGAAAAATGCTATTTTGAAAAGTTACTTCAGCTAAGGTCTGTAGTAAAAAAAATATTTGCCATATTAAAAAATTTTACTTACATAAAAGTTGCACCCAGGTGTTGGCTTGAAAACGGTATTTGCAGAATTTACATACCTCAATCCAAAAAAAAAAATGGCAGCCATTTCCGCATGGCGGGGCTACTCAGGACACCCCCAAAAACACATTTACAGTAGAATCTCAGTAAGCAAAGGCTCCAGTTAAGAAAAAAATTGATTAAAAACAAAGAATATTGAATACATTTACCTCGCTTGGCGAAAAACATTTCACTTATCAAAAAATTAGTGCATCATCGGTCATCACAAAATTGTGCATAGAATGTCATATACTATTGAATTGTGCACCAGGCATCATAGAATGAAAAGTAATAGACCTAAACTATGATTTATTTCTGCCAAACATATGATGATTGTCACTAAAACAATCCTTTCTGTTTCAGGTATGTTTTTCACGATTTTTTTATAGGTAGTAAATTCACTTAACCTAATTAAAATAGTGTGAAATTACAAGCTATCCTGTAAGCTTACAGATACAGAAAAAATGCTATAAGGCTGCTGATATGAAGCTTGCAGTGGACAAGGTTGTTGTAAATGCTCAATGGCATGTTCATGGATACGGTAATATCACATCAATAATACGATAATTGCATATCAATAATACGGTAATCAATGTATATGGTAATATCATATCAATAAAGAAAAAATGAGCAAAAATCACTGAAAATGTCATTTATTCTACCTCTGCATCATCTACAATGAAAGAGGAGGACTTCAGAGTACTGTTAGTAATGGATGAGTACAGTCTGCATGCTTCAAACGTTTTGAAATGAAGTTTTATTGCAGGTGTTTCACACTCTTTTTTTGCTTCTGGCACCTTACGAATAGCATATGGAATTTTTTTGAAGATGCCATTCGATAGCCCTCGCAAAGAGTTATAAAATGAGCCTAAACTTGTGTATGAAATGTTTCATGGTAAGAAGTTATTAACAAAAAACCCTCAAAACCGTCCTGAGTTGATGGTACTGTAAAATGGGGTAACTTGGACTACTTTTTTTTAAATGATGCCATTTTTTTACCAGCTAAAGTAAACTTAAATTGAAACGTGCAAAATACAGGTCTATACTCTAGGTTTACTTACCATAAATTGCTGGCTCCTGCCTCACATAGTCTTTATGTAATTCCAAAAAAAGTGATGGTCTTTGTTACCCCAGCTGTTGGGGTATCTTAGACTGGGTGGTAAAATCAATTATATTTTTTGGTAAAATATCTCCAAATGAATCCAGCTTTTGGTGCATTGTAATTTGTAGTAGAACTCTTCTAGTTACACATGCAAATGACAAATTTGAGGAAAGTGTCCTAGTTTGCAAATGGGGGGTGCTGCCCCCAAATGGGGGAACTTAGATCACCTAATGTCAGCTGTGAAGGAGTAATATTGACCGGCTCAGAAATTAAGTTAAAATTGCCATATATAAGACTCTGTAGAGTCTGAAACATAAAGAAAAACATTAACCCATTAATGACGAGAATTATTTACTGAATTTTTTTTTTTTTTTGTTTCTTGTGAGAATATTATCATTTGTGATGGTAATAAACAAAAAATATGTTCATATATTTATTTTTCGTTGTATGTGAAAAATTATAGCTTGATTCCATATGGAACCGCTCGGCATTAACGTAACGTTTCTTCAAACAACACTTTTTCCGATAGTAAATCAAGCAAGGTTATGCATAATGGATAATACGTATTCATAATGGACAATATATATACCGGTACTGATGATAAATCAATCATGGCAGAATACAATTTAATTTTTAGCATAGAATGCTTCCATTCATTCAAAATGAATAGGAAGGTTTCCCATTTTACGAATGTTTGTGGGTGCGTTCTCAACATTGTTTACGAAGCACTGCATTTGCAGTGCTTCTGATGTCTCTTTGCTGGCCAATGTTGTTGATTGTTGTATTGCACTTCATCAAGGATCAAAGTTGAAGGGTGCACTATAGACCCTGATTGTTTTATTTAGGGTCTCCTGCATTATTACATTTCCTAACCGATCTTTTTGAAAATTTATTGCACTAGCCATTCTTTTTTTCAAATGTTTTTTGAGAAGCCAAATGAGACCAGAATAGATATCATATATAATATGTTGGCTTGGGACCAATTGTATCATGTTTATGGGACCAATCCATGTTCCAGCCCATGAATAAGTTTCTTTTTGTATTAGATCCTCCGATTGGCTTCAATTGCAGAAAAATATCCTCTGATTTATCTGCTGCCCAAAGTTTATAACTAAATCTTGCGGGCTAGCCTCGTATATGTCGTAGTATATGACCACAGTTGACTTTCTTCTCTATCGAAAGTAATTGTTTTCACATTTGGTGATTACTGTTGCTGCAATGACTATTCTCGATAGGCGAGCAGAATTGCCAGTGGCTGCGTCATCTTAGTTATCTGAATTGCAGTATGTTTCGCTTGTTGCTGCTTCTGTGAACGGTTCAGTAGCAAATATTTGATCTTCGTGTTATTCTTCTCTCGAAATCTCAATTATTTCATGTGATGATCTGCCAAAATACAATTAGAAAAAAAGTGACTCGGGATGAACAATCGTATAGTGTTCAACGTACCTACTTTTCCAAATATTTCAACTTTCGGGATATATATTCCTAACAGCTCTAAAGATAATAGTTCACTAACAAATAACAGAAAGACTGTTGATCTAAGATCTAAATAAATAATTTTTAAGTACAAACAAGTTTTTGAAATACAATGCGTAACTATATCACAAAAAAAAATCTACTGGGAAAGTGAGATGACCGGAATGCTTACACTACTGCCGAGCGGTTCCATTTGGAACCAGACAAAATATTTCATGATCTAAAAGACTTTTAGAAACATTATATCACGTAATACCATATACAGAATTAAAAGTACTCTCTTTATCGATAAAATTATGCATCTAACTTATAAATAATATATTTTTAGAACGAACTACTTACGTTTCTCTGCAAAGATGTCAAGCCCTCCTGTCTGACACCCGGTACTTACAATCTTTTAATGTTAACTGAGCAGGGAGTACCGTAGTCGGTGCAGCAGAACCAAACGTTGCCAGAACACGTCCAAGATGTGTATCAAACCTACGCATCCACTAGTATATTGATTTGACCATACAATTTTATTATGAATCCATTTTTTTCCGCTGGTTCCAAATGGAACCGCTCGGCATTAATGGGTTAATAGGTGTATCAAACATGAAATATGTTATATACGTATGGTAATTTTAAATTTATTTCCAAGCCGGTCTATGTTACCCCATCAGGGCTGACATTAGGTGATCTAAGTTCTCCCATTCGGGGGTGGTGCCCCCCATTCTCAAACTATGACACTTTCCTCAAATTTGTCATTTGCATATGTAACCAGAAGAGTTCTACTACATTGCACCAAAACCTGGAGTTATTTCACCAGAAAAATAAAAAACTTGGAAGGGGTTCTATGACAGGCTTTAAATAATAGCTCTTTGTTGTGGGTCACATTTTTCATTTTTTAACCTACCTTATTAGATATGCATAATTTTTTATCTTTCTATTGTATTACGCAGCCTCAGTATTAGGCCTTTAATGCCCATTGACAAAATTTTTCTATGTCAAATAGTTTTTGAGTTCTGGGGGTTTTTGTTAAAAAAACTAAAAGTGGTCTAAGTTACCCCGGGAGTCTAAAGTTTATCAGTAGCAAATTATACAATTAATTCATAAACTATACCTAGATTCTTTAATCTTACCATTGAGCTTGATGTCAATGATGCCTGTTTTTCTTGTCAGCCAGATTTGAAAAACCCTATTTTACACCAAATATCATATCTTGAAAGTAAAACGTCATGTATTTTGACTAGGTACTTTGTGAGATCTCTCAACAAATTTTATTAGGAGAAAATATCTGTATCGGAGATCTCTATGAATCTTTTTTTTTTTTTTTTTTTGCCTCGATCAACCTTGTTTCAACCACTACCAATTTTATGACTCCCTTTCAACCCCTACCAATTTATCAACATGTTGAGTTCTGTTTTTGACCCGCATGACTTGATATCAACCAGGTTGCCAAACCTTACATATATTTTACTAGAGTGCTTTAAAACAACTACTAAATAACTACTACTAAAATAAGCTTCTGGAAGCTTTAATTTAATATACATAGGTTCTTTATCTATAAACTTGTTAACCATGTTCCATTTGCTTATTGAGAATTCATGTTTGCTGTTATATCAAAAGTTTGTATAAACAACTTTCATGCAAAGTTTATGAGCAAGTACAGTTACAAGGAATTCATCTCAATTTACTGATTTCCTTGATGTTTCCAGATGGATTCCCTTATATCTTGGACACTCTTTATTGGCTTGGCCATCATAGCCTTTGTTGGCTATTTTGGACCCATGGCCCTGTACAAAACTTTCTTCAGAGATGTAAGGTAAGAAATTAGAACCGATTATGTTCATAAGAAGTTAAGTACCGTAGTTTATATATTATATAGGCATATATAGTATGCATGTTCTCAAAAATATCATGATTTTTTGTGGAAAAAACATGTGTGCGTATATCTGTGTATTTATTCAAACTTTCAGAATCATTTTTCCACACTTTTAAAAAATGAAAGGCAAGTGCCTTCCTATACCCCTAATTCATATAATATTTAAAATAAAAGGTTACTGCTAGAAGGTAACTAAGAGCTTGCTATGTAGTCTACCATATAGTTTCTTACCAATCAATTACATGTCACTTGATGTTTATGCTGATTAAGAGCCATTGTTCTGAAAAAATATACCGTGGAGATAGGAAGATTTGTGGTGAGAGCCTCCTGATAATTATGTGATGCTGCGCACCACTGCTATGTTTGTTGTTACTGAGAGCCTATTATTTGAGACTTCATGGTGAACTGTTTAGGTAAAGCAACTTTAAAGATTATGAATCTTATATTGACAGAAATGTTAGGGTCTATGGTAATTGGTCAAGTCTTTTATATATAATGGTCATTTCAATGCCATGGAGGTGAGACATGAAAAACAGATGCTGTCATGCTACCTCAGTGGGAGAGCTTCTTTCTTATCACTGCCTGCCATTGTTTCTCAAGTGCATAGATACACATAGGTACATACATTCTTAAGTCCTTAATATCTGGCTTGCTATCTTCATCTTCAATTGCTCAATAATAAGTTGTTCTTTGTGTTGATGATTTACTGGAATAATGAAAATTATTTGTCTCTAGAAAAAGTGATTAGTATTGGTATTATTATTTGTCAAGAAAATTATTTATCAAGTTTATTATTTGAAAATTATTTGTCTAGAAAATTGTAAAGTCTCTTGAAGTTTGATGATGAAATAATACCTACGGTATTACCGTATGTTATTCTTTATGTTGAGGGTTCACTGGAATTTTTTAACTTTGAGCAGAAACTTGGATGTAGGACTTTCAGGAATAGGATTGTTGAGCTAGTTTAGTGGACACAAGTTAGAGATGAAGATGCTGTTACTAGGTACTAGTTGCTGCTGCTACTAGATGCTGTTACTAGGTCCCCTATCACCCCACTATGTGGAATGATAGATATTGCTCATCATTGGTTCTGTGATAACTCCTTGTGTTTAGGTTATCATTAAATACTAGTACTCATCATTTGACTTTTAATTATATTATTATATCATACTCATCATTTGACATAAATACTAGTACCTACTCATTTGACTTTTCATTAACTTGAACGGTGTGTACCAGTGTTTTTAGGTACATATAATGTCTATTCAAAACTCCAGCATGGATGTCACATTTTATTCATTTATTTGTTTAATCTCATTTCTATCATCTTCACTATTGATGAATAGTTCTGGTTCAAATGAATAAATAATATATATAGGCCTTAACTATGGCTAATGTTCCATACGCAAATACAAGATGTGCCTTTAAAGAGTCCCATAGTCTCAGTACAGGCCTTTGAATCGACGTGAATTCTTCTGGCCGCAATTTTTTAAATTTTGGTACTGGGTTATTGAAGCTGCATTGCCATTTGTCTGCTGTAAATATATTGTTAATGGTTTTCCAGTCTCAAATTAATATGTTTACTAGTTTTTAATGCAGGCAGATTAAAGTGTTTATGATAGGATTAGTCTTTAATTGTCCATTTACTCTAAAATTTAGTTTTGCAAATATTTCATAATTTTAACATTCTATTGATTATAATTGTATTCTTGAAATTTTTGAGCTAATGGAGCTCTGGTCTTTAGAATTATTATTAGTAGAAAATTGGTGAATTAACATTTAATTTTCTTTGCATTTTCAATCTTGTTTAATTTGAGATGTGAACAAACTGGTAATTTCAAACTTTTATTTCACACTGCTCCTGGTTTTTGGTAACATATATCAGGATGTACAATGTTCTTGAGGTTACTGTTCTCATGATAATATATTGGTACGTAAAATGTTCTAGACTAATAGCCCATTAAAAACTATCCAAATTAACAAGATTTGGCAAGTTCGCCTTACTGACTGACCGAGACCTCAATGGAGTTGTGATATTGTCACTTGGCATTTATATACATAGATGCGCGAATGTAATCCTAAATATAACTTTTTTCGTCCACTGGTTCCCTCAAATGTCTATTGTATTTTGGACAGTTTTTTTTATTTGTTCTTACACCTGACATGTTAATTTGTGTAGGTAATAGATATTGATCGCATAATTTTTATATTCGTGAAATTTAATCTTCAAATGCTCTGATAATGTTTTTCATAAGCGTTTTCATGAGCTTTAAACTACCCTAAATCCGGTAATTTTTCTGTAAATTGGAAAAATTGCTGTTAAGTTTATCGTTGTGTCAGTGGAAATTTTCTGTGATTGAAATGAAATAACCGAGAATGCGAGACGAATATTTCTTAATCTAGATTGACCACGGCGGTTCAAGTGCGATCTCGTAAAGCTAACCTCCCCGCAGTTTTCGGGTAAACTGTATCAAAATGGACTGACATCGTCGAAGTCAGTCACAGTCTCACAGACAGATAGTATGTATTCCCCGCAGTTTTCGGGTAAAGTGTATCAAAATAGACACTGACATCGTCGAAGTCAGTCACAGACAGATAGTATGAACTTGGATGACAATCGATCGAGTCTATCCTGCGAACATGAAGTTTCCGTGCACCGTCGCCCCTAAGCCTTCAACTACCTGCATCCGGCCACGCGCCCACCATTCATCCTACTCGGAACATACATCCTATACATGTATAAATGTATATATGTATAAATGCTACTCTGACTGACAAGCTGTAACGTCAATGTCGCTCATGTCGCTGGCCTTCAATAGAAACGATATATTTCATAAACAAATCCGAACCTCCATTTTCTAGCGAGATCGAAACAGCATCGTAGTTTTTATATAATAATCAAACCATGAAGTCGTACTTCAAACCAGTATAATACGTTTTCTGTTGACGAGTGACGAGTTAGTGTATTATCTGTTGATTCACGACTCGTGTTTCAAGACGGTAAAGCATATGTTGTTTTTATACTGGCATGAGGGAGTGGAGCATCCTTGTATTTTTGCTCCATTTGAATGCATTGAGTGAATTCAATCACACCTCACGGATTTGAAGAAGGAAGTTAGTTCGCTTTGTTCATAATGATAATGAGCACTCACGAGAAACTATACGCAGAAGAAACGAACAAAACCAAAGAATGGTGCGCACTAATTGATTGTGAGTAATAACTGGAGTGATGGGTGAGGTTCAGTAATAACTGGAGTGATGGGTGAGGTTCAGTAATAACTGGAGTGATGGGTGAGGTTCAGTAATAACTGGAGTGATGGGTGAGGTTCAGCAATAACTGGAGTGATGGGTGAGGTTCAGTAATAACTGGAGTGATGGGTGAGGTTCAGCAATAACTGGGAGTGATAGGTGAGGTTCAGTAATAACTGGAGTGATGGGTGAGGTTTAGTAAAATTTAATAAAAAGACCAGTAAAATTTGATTGAAACTCATCTGCTCGGTTAAACTTTTAACGCCCATCTGTACATATGTCTCCTTTAAGGTAGCGCTTTTTGTTCACGTCTGAAGCTCTTCCGTTTAATTGGACAAACATATATCTTAATTTCAGGCTGCGCAATGACCAAGTGTACATACATATGTAACCTGACCAATTTATTTCAATTAGCGAATTTCATCAATGTGGTAAGGTTGTAATATTGTGTTGAACTCTCGCAAGAAAATTGGTCGCTATAAGGTCAAATTAGCGAGTTGTACATAGTCTGGGTGGCATGAAAATTAAGGGAACGAGCTGACCAATCACCATTTTACCTACTGCATGACATGTTGCATGATATAACAGTCTTCTTCTGTTTTGCGTGTATACTGCATTCTCGTTTTACCGACGTTTCAACGTAACCAACGGTTACCAACCATTTCAACTATAGTGCATTTGTCAACGTCCGCGTAAGAAGAGGGAAGTTGTATTTTAAAGCTGAAATGTCATTTTATTTTCGAATTGTAAATTTGATTAAAGAATAAAATGTCGGTTTCATTAAAATATGAAAACAGCACTTGAACGGGTGTTACATGATGAATTTGAATTCGATCTGGTCTCTTTTTGATTACGCTGCTATCAAAATTATTCACTTGTTTCGGAATGACTAGATTATTCACTTGTTTCGGAATGACTAGATTATTCACTTGTTTCGGAATGACTAGATTATTCACTTGTTTCGGAATGATTAGATTATTCACTTGTTTCGGAATGATGTTATCGGGATGACTAGATTTGGAATAACGGTATTCTAAGATAGCAATAATTATCGATCCCAGGCAACGCATGCCTAACCTGCTAGTTATATATTTAATGGTTCATTTTGTAAGCAAATTTATTTCCTCTTGAAGTCTTTCATTTTACACCTAGCATGGTAGAAATGAGCGTATGGTAGACGATTTATCCCATATTAATCTGAATTCCTAAACTATCCACTAATAGCTGCATTCTAAAGGGAAACTTGCGTGATTCAGGTACGTCGATGTAGCTTCATAATAAATAAGCACAATTCGCGTTGAATGACAAATGCAATTGTGATCTTCTATATATAGAAGGAGACGGTGCATTACCCAGACGGTAAGGATTGAATATTGTCTAGTTATTATTCTTTTTAATTCAGTATATTCGATTTACTTGCTTTAAATTAACGAGTAGTATTACGATTGTGATACTAGCACCTCACGTGGCCACGATTGGTATCGTCTGTGTTGGGTCGTTGCTACGATACAGACGACCTTCGCACTCTCTGTCATACTCGATGCCAGTGAAGACTCGGTGACATCGTCGTTATACACACGTCTACGTATCTGCGGGTTTACATACGAAATTAAACTAACATCTGTTTCACTTCTACATAGATTGGCGCTTAATATTAAGTAGATTCTATATAGGTACATTTGTGCCTTATAATGTGTAGATTATATATAGGTTCGCGCTTTATATTATGAAGATCCTAGGTACATTTGTGCGTTATATTATATAGAGTATATGTTGATTTGCGTTTTATATTACATTATAGATTCTATGTACACGCGTGCTTTATATTGTGTAGATTACATGTAGATTCGCATTTTATATTGTGTAGATTCTATGTAGATTGGTGCTTTGAGCCTTGCTGTGTTGATGCATACAGTCTTGTTTGCAGGAATATTTTGTGTTGTTCGGAAACGGCGTTAATAAAATATGGGGCGATTGTAGCTATCAGGATTTCGGAAACCTGTTTCGTTCTGTTTTTTATAGAGACGTTGACTAATTTTAACGTTTGACTTTGACTAATTATTGAGCGTGACAATTTTATGCTCAGTGAGCAAGAAGGTGTTGGTAGCAGCAGCCAAGAGTTCTGCAACATCGCTGCATGGATATGAAAATGTTCCTCTATTTATTCTTCCATTTTGTGCGTCGTACTCACTGTTTGATTTCTCCCGAAATGTTTGAATTCGTTCTAGTGCTATTTATATAAATAGTTGTTCGTGCTCATTCCAATCTTTCTAATGGTTTACTTTGCATGAGAAGTTGATCTTCCGCTGCACGTATTCATTTGTAGTTTGATTTGACGCAACTAATAGAGCTTGATGATTTAAGTCTGATTTATTATCTTTCATCTTTCGAGCTTGCGGATTCAATTGCAGCCTCGCCAAATGAAATGTGCATATATATAATATATAGGTAATACCAATACGTTCTTGGTGGCTGTACACAATATTATGAGCACATTATTGGTGGTTGTATACAATATTATGAGCACATTATTGGTGGCTGTACACAATATTATGAGCACATTATTGGTGGCTGTACACCATATTATGAGCTCATTATAGTTTATTGGTGGCTGTGCACAATATTATGAGCTCATTATTGGTGGCTGTACACAATATTATGAGCACATTATTGGTGGCTGTATACAATATTATGAGCTCATTATTGGTGGCTGCACTCAATATTATGAGCTCATTATTGGTGGCCGTGCACTAGCCTACCACCGGCTACTCTTGGTCCTCACATTTTAATTCTATTGTTGGTCTGGCAAGATGCCCACCTCTTATTTTACCGTCTACAGGCGTGCATTGCATTGCTGAGACATACGCGTCTGGCACGTGTAGCGCGCTCTATATACTTGCATAATTTTTACTGATAATGGCGATACTTATTTACAGTGATAGTATTGGTATTACTGATGAAGTTGTGATGGTATTTGCGTGACCGATGTATAGTTGTGATGTTATTTGCGTTACCGATGTATAGTTGTGATAGTATTTGCATTACTGATGAAGTTGCGCTTGTATTTTTTCCGTAAGTGTTACTCGCTTAACTGAACAAAAACTATTATAAAGATCGTAGCCCACATCAGTAGTGTAGCTGTACTACAAAATGATATCCTCAATACAGCTTCACTATTGCTATTCGAACGAAATTTTAACCACACGTACCAAGAAAAATTTTTGAGAACCAGTTCCGTGTGTTTAAAAACTTGAAGTGTTTAGTATTGTCGATAAAAAATTGATTGAAGAAACCCGATGTCCTTCTTCAAAATTAAATTGTGAACTGCATAGCGTCGACCGCATGGTTATTTTGTCCAGGATTATTGTTGACTAAAATGAAAGCTTTTTACATTTAAAATCAATGCGTTGGACTAGATCTATCCCGAAGCACATGTCTGTGGTATTATCAAGCAATTTTTTTAATTGCTCGAGACTATACCATTAGCAGACAGTGGCAAGAAAATTCCCCATTTTTTTAGACGTTTTCAGTAAATGTGTTGTAATTTTTTTGCATTTTTAGCGCACTTTCTCATTTATGGAAAAAAAGGCGCTATTGTGCTCGTCATGTCCATCCGTCCGTCTGTCCGTCCGTCTGTCCGTGACTTCACGTTTTCGTCGACGAGAAAATGCGTTCTCTGTCACTCACTGCAGTGAGTACTGAGTTATATTTTTTATATAACGGTAGATTTACGGTTTAATTAAGCAATCGAATGATATCATACTTTTTGACACATTGAATACATAGCCAGTTAAGGGATTTTTTAATTACCTCATAGGACCCAATTACAGGATTACTCCTGTTTGCTGGACTGGAGATTGAGACACTCCTGCGGTCACGGCCAAGGTTTTACCTGTACCCATATTTTTCAAAATCAAGATATGTTTGTAAAATAGGCCTAAGCCCAATAGCTCGCTCAAACTTCGTCCTCGCCTCGAATCTCGTTTAGGCTCACTGAAAAACAACCAAAATTGAGAGTTCACGTTAACAACCAAACTCAAGCTTGCTTTGATCCATTCTGTATTAAAATTTATAAGTTGCATCTTAATTGATATCTTTTTCCATTAGTGTGTTGCGAATAATTCTTGATAATTATGATTATTAATTGTGTTCTAATTAAGGAGAATAAATTTTTACGATGTCATGTGTAACCGACTGTCGATGTTCTGATTTATAAATCCGCTATCTTGTGGAATTATCAGTGATACATGTGATAACTAACGTTCTCAAACGATTAATTATAATGCTTAATCCTTCTTCTAAGCTTTCTTGTCCAGTAACAAACGTAATCGCAGTATATTGAGTCATGCGTAAACTGAACATCTGAAATGGGTACACGTAAAATTAAATCAAACGTTTTCGTGCCATTTCAAACCAAAGGTTGCAGGCGAATTTGAATCAAGTGGTTGCAGACAAATCAAGTCGAATGGTTGAAGTCCAATTCAAGTCAAATGGTTGCCAGTAAAATTAAATCAAATGTTTTCATGCCAATTTAAATCAAATGCTTGCAGGCAAAATTACGCAAAATTAATCAAATGGTTGCAGACAAAATGCAATCTTGCCTTGAACTGATGCAACAGAAAATTGACGAACTGCAGAGCAATCAAACATCCCGAGGCTGTTAAAAGTTAACGTGTTTGTCACTGTGTAAATTCTACACTTGCATATGGCCTTCAGGAGGCTTTGTATTGCGGAAACATTATATGCAAGTCACTACGCCTTCAATTGCTGTGTATAAAACTGGTCATTAACGAGCTCATCACATGTGTGGTCATACTACAGCTTACATATATAAGCGTATATGCGCGTCCAATTGACGGAAAATACGTAGAATTGCGATTTTTTATATAAAATAGTTGTTGAAATCAGATAAAATGTTCTCTCGTTCATAATAATGTTGGTTAATTCATGATAATGAAAATTCCGTGCATTAACAAACGAAAATAATTTTTCTGAGCTGAAAACTATTTTCAACATTATTTCACGAGTCAGAAGTCTTCTGAGCTGCGTCTAAAGCTGAAATTATACAGTCAAGGTTATATTGCAAATTCGAAAAAGTTTATTACATGAACTGAGTAAAGGTATCACTGATACGACGGTTAGGCTTCACAAAAAGGCAAGGCTATAGCACATGTTTACTGACACATACTGGTGCAGCTGGTGCGAAAAAGAAGTGTTTGCTGTGCAAAATATCTTTTAATTACGTGAATAATTATTCTTTCTGCATCAGTTGGTTATTCTACATTCTTTACCATTATCCAGCCTTCGCCAGCTTTGAATCAGCAATAGCTGCAAGCGATTTTTTTACCGCTGTCTGCATGTTGCTCAATATGCGTGCGGATCTCATTAAACTATTTATATTTTATAATTATGATCTCCATATTCATTCAAATCGGCAATCATGACCTGAAACTTTTCTAATTGTCAGCAGAAATTGAAGAGTAAGAGACTAGTAGTTTCCTTGTAGTCTCTGAATCACTAAGTTGGAGTAGTTATGCTTGGATCTTGTCCTGCTCTATCTAGTGATCCAAAAGTTCATATTTTGATTGTGTTTCATCTCGAATGTGGACTGCAATTTATTTGAAAATTATAAAAGCAAATAAATAACTCTGTTGTTATTATGAATAATGGAGCATCCAATCGAAAAGTGTTTTTGATGGATCCATGTTGTCTCATGAGCGTAACTGGAATAAAAAATTCTATGTGCAGCTAAAGTAGTCATTTATATTTTTTAATTAGGTGTCAGTGGCTAGTAACTTTCATATTACTGGCCATTGAACATCCAGGACCATAAAGGTGCGTGGTTTTAGGCACCACCCTGCACTATGGTATCACTGAAAGAAATTAGAGCCATGTTGTCCAAATATTGACACGCTTTCTATACGTAGTGCTGACACACTTTTTACCGGGCCAAAAAGGCTCAGGCTCGTACAAAAGCATAACTACAATAATATTTGGACAATGTTTCATTAATTCATTTCTTTAAGTACATCATGACCTGATGGTTGCTGGTGCTGACTGCTTTTGCCACGAACTGCTTCCGTGATCCGTATAACAATGTCCCTATAGGAGTTATATTTGAATGCACGAGGCAGCATCAAGTTTCTATGAATTTTGTAATAGCTGATAGCTCAATGCTTGGCAATTTATTCATAGTATGGCATGAATATCCAAGAAAATCTCGTAAATAGAAATTAATTTGTTGAATTATTTTTTATAACTCGATAACGATTGGGTAAATTGAGTTGTGCGTACATATGCCGATATATTGTCGCGTGCCTCACCTGAATGTTTTGATTTAATACTAAGCACGAGACCTTGATGCCTGAAGAGATTAATTTTTCTTTATCATAAAATTTCTCTTTCGTATCACAATTCAGAAATATTCTTGCTCATTTGCATCTTTAATGAACTGCAAATTCATGCACGATGAAAGTTCATCTGAAGGCAACGTGAGAGACGAGGAGATTTAAAGTTCTTTCATTAAACTTATGTTCATCTTACAACTATCAACGTTCAGAGCATGCACGCTCTTATCTAAGACTATAGTATATTACATGCATTAAATTCGTTAGTTAATTACTAACTAAATTTTTCTTACAAATTATGGTGATGTTGTTAGTTTTGTTGAAATTCTTTGTATATATTAATCGGAGGCTTTCTTGCATTAGCGCCAGGTAATGATAACGATAATGAATTGATATGAATTCATTACAGAAACATAATTCAATAGAATTAATCAACTGGGATTGATAGTTCGTTTGCTCAACAAATTTGGGATTTTTTATGTCCGTTCAGTGTTAATTGCATTTATGGTGGTCTATAAGTTAACCTCATATTCATTAGGTTAATTTTACGTCAGTGTTACCGTGTACAATTTCTATCTATTCGGTGCTACTTATGAAATGAGTTGTCAGCTCCGGAATAGATAGATGAGCCATTAAGTACCGCTTATCAGCTGCTATACTAACAACGCTGGGTAGTCAGCACTCGAGATTATTCACCGATGAGTTTGTATTGGTGAAATAATCCAAAGGTCAAGAGAACATATAGTTCTGAGTATATTATATGCATAATCTATAAAAATTTCAATTTCAAACGTAGTTATGCACCGTATTTTATATCACTATTTGTCTCAGTAGCTCGCCGTCATCTGTTCAATTAGTTAATAATTTAATAACAATAATGTAATAATGTTTTTTGGGGGTCTTCTACATTTGTCAATGCTACTCTTATTTAAACGTCAACACTATTTTAATCTAAACGTCAACGCGATACAAATCTATGTAATGCTTACGTGAGTTATCGCTTGTACACAAATTATTTTATTTTAAGACAAGTTGACCAAGTGTGATCGCACTGCAGAAAACTAAAGACAGGTTAATTACCAAGTTCTGGGTTTTAGATCGCAAAGCAATTTAATTTGAATCATAAGTATTTATCTGTTTAGGTTATCACGTGCGCGATTCTGGGTGATGAATTACCTACCGAATAGTTGTTTAATAATGTTTAAAAATAATTTAAATAGTTTAATTGTCAATTGTTAATAGTTTAATTGTCACAGCAGCCTTGCATCTTCCCATGCACCAGCGCGATGTCGCGGTATAGTGCATGGAAACAGTGCAAACATTCGCATCACCGCGAATATTTTGATCCTCTGAATTGAGAGTCACAAGTTGAATCTTCTTATCATTGTTATACCTACACTGCTATTGTATGACAATAGCTCGCTTCACTCATTGTTTGGTTCCAGACATCACGTGTACCGTGTATTGCGAAGGATATCACACTATACATGCTGCATGACTTGACTAGACTATTACTATTCTCGGCTGCTTGGTGTGAGGTTGGAAGTAGCGTGACGCCTGGCGTTTGATGTCGCTTATTATCTATTGCTTGCATTTCTGCTGCATATGTGTTTCATCTAGTTAATATGCTGCATTGAATGAAATAGTGATGTATGAAGGGTATTTATACGAATGACACGTTTGTGTAGAGTGTGTAAGTGCTGACGTTGAACATTCAACTCGATATTGAATTTACGTGTTCTGTAAAGTGTTGTGTTTCAGCTTTGTAATATTGTATTTCTTGTATATGTATTTATATTGTATGGTATCTCTTCAATCGCACTGTATTGCTCCGTGGAATTTTTATTGTTCGTTGCTGTACATATCATCCATAAGGGCCAAGCGATGTAAATAATTAAGGTAAATAATAATAAATCAATAGAATTTCACGTGCATGATTCGAAATGAGATTATTTTACTACGAAACTCGCGTGTCTGGTATGAACGATTCTTTTAAAGCTAATAATTACTTAAATGTTAATTAGCATAAAGAATTCACTGCTTGATGAACGTAGAGGTCAAAGCATTATTTGGTGTCCGGGTGAAAGGACGTTCACTGGTGAAGTTTGATGTGACGCGTTTCCTGTGGACGAATTTGCTCATCGAGTGGAATTTTGGAGGGGAATGTAGGAACAAGTGCACTAATCATATTAGATCTAGAAATTTTTTACTAGATATGTATTTATTTCTAGCTTATATTTTTTAACATTTCAGGTCACCAGACTGGTTCAATGTAAGATCTAGAAATTTTTTACAATAATTTTATTTTATTTCTAGCTTATATTTGGAACTGTCCAGGTTACCAGACTGGATCAATCTTGAATATATGAACCACGTTACCTTGAATGCCGCCCTGCATAATCCAGCTGTCATCATGTCCATCTTGATGAAGACTCGGCATTCATGGCCAGGATTTCCTGTTGCTTTCTCGTCCACGTCTGTCGAGGCATCAGCCAACAACCCATTGCAATAGCATCAAACATCTGTCAATCATCTCCATTTTTGATCATATCTATTTTTGATCCATTTATGATCATAAACATTTATGATCATATCTATTTTTGATCACATCTATTTATGATCACATCCATTTTTTATCATATCTATTTATGATCCTTTTATGATCATAAACATTTATGATCATATCCATTTTTGATCACATCTATTTATGATCCTTTTATGATCATAAACATTTATGATAATATCTATTTTTGATCACATCTATTTATGATCATATCCATTTTTGATCATATCTATTTATGATCATATCCATTTTTTATCACATCCATGTTTGATCATATCCATTTTTGATTATATCTTTGTTCTGAATAAGCTATTGCCGACTTTTGATTTTTTTTTAAATCGTATTTATTATTTTTTATTACACTTTCATTTTAGCTTTTTAAAGCTTTAAGATAAACAAAATCATTTGTTATGTTCATTTAAAAGTTACATTATGTCTACAAATTAACTGAAAATGTTTTCAGTATGGCAGGAAATTCTCCTGTTTCGACTTGAGAAAGTTATTATTATTATTTATTTTAAGAAGATATTATTGGTTTCCCCTTGATACTTTCATTACGTGTGTTATAAAGCTATTTTTCGCATTAAGACTCAATCTCAATTACTTGCCACTACTAATTTTTACGAAAAATTGGGTTTTCGATTGTAGAAATCCGCAACTTTCTTTCTGCAGTTTGTAGAAATCCGCAACTTTCTACCTCTGTTTGTGACACGAAGCCTCTAACGAAAGATTGAATATTAATAATGATGATTTTGTAATTCGCAGTGTTGAATATGACCGTGCAGGGGTAGATGAAGATCAATAACTATGATTGGCTTAATTATGATGAAATGCATAAAGATATTCGTTTTTGTGCATGTCGAATGATTTTTTAGTTACTCCCAGTCATTACGTTTTCTTCGAAGCTTTGGGATGAATGATAGAAAACGTAATTTTCATGGGTTACTCAAGCATAACACCAATGGTAGCAAGTGATCTTCGAATTCTGTCGTCCAACGGATAAATAGTTATTTTTACCCTTTCAATATTCAATATTACTTGTTATATTTCAAATAAACTGATTGTTCCGAAACATTTATTTTAATACTGGAAAATCGATATATATTTTTATGTACTCGCACGCTTTAACTTGAAACTCTAAATTTCATTCTCATCCGCAATAGCAAAAACATTTTTCTGCAATACAGTACGTGTTCTCGTTTAAGTAAGCACGTCTGACGCAGTAGCCGCTGGTTGCATAATATTATTTTTTGCAGCTAGCAATTGAAGCGTCAACCGCTCAGCCGCCCTTGACCGGCGCTGTGCGATTGTTGTTGTTGTTCGTTCACAGATGCTGCTCAAACTCTAAGAAATAAGTGAGACTTTGTTCAAATATACAAATAATCATCCACTTTTTAGTCTTGCGAGTGTCACTCTGACCCATTTTGGCCAGGCTAAATGGTGTATCAGTGTTACGTAGAAACAGTTCATCAATTGGCGTTATTTGGGCAATATAATCCATTTGTTTTTCTGATAGACGTATTGCTGCAGTTATTGCGCGACGTTTTTCTGTGGTCAGTTTCACTCTCCGGTATTTCGGCAACGTCTGTTTTAGTGTACGATATGACTACATGTTCATCACTGCATGGCGGAACTGTACGTTTATTATCAAAATCAGGTTATTATTCAATACTTGTTCAGTATTTCTTCGCTGTTTCAGTATAACAAACTGCTTATATTGTCCTACGGTGTTTCAAGAAAACATATCCATACAACACGTGCAAATGAATATTGAATTTTGAAGAGTTTCCTGTAGCGGTTCAAATATTTATTTCATTAAATTAAAAGATACAGGCTCATCAGCCAAAGTTTCTATGCGTTTTTTAACAAGCTGGTATTTTTCAAGTTCGTTTCAGACGACATTTTTCCAATTTCATATGCGAATTTTTTTCATGTGGCTTTTGTTAATGAGAAATTTTCGGATATATATATATATATATTCTACTTTAAATTATCCGGTCTACTATCCTGCTTTCGTTTTTATCCATTTTGTTTTGCGTGGCTTGCGCTAATCTGAACGAAGCTGTTATTATGTGAATCTACACCGCTTCTATTTGTGAGACTCTTCGCTACATTAAAAGAGGCTCTTGTCGCAGTTTTTATCATTATTAGGTTTAACATTTTTCTTATATTGGGAAGCCCGAAACCAGGTTTTTTTCAGTTTTCTTCTATACAAACGGCCCCACCTTCACCCCCGAATTCTTTACCCAGGCTCACCAAAGTAGAGGTCGAGGCACTGTCTCCACTTCTGGGCTCTAGCTTCCAGAACACTGTTCCAGACTCAGTGTCATTTCGGTCGCGGAAGACTGAGGTTGTGTTGGTCGTGTGTCTTATCCCTCAGTGGCGAGGGTCTTTCCGCAGATCTGGTTATGTTGATAGGTTGCGTCGTTTTTCGCAATATTTCCTGAAATCCCGGACGCTACAGACTTTCTTCACTGCAATCAAATGCAATTCGTCATTATTTCTATTGTGCTAACAATCAAGGCTATATCTGTGACGACACCGCGTGTGGGATTTTGTCAAATGAATACGCCTGATAATTCTAAATTTTCCATGGTTTTCATTAGCTTTGAGGTCAGCCTGCTTTTACGCTTATAATTATAGTTAAATTAGCAATGACCTTGTCTCTGTGGGTCGGAAACGTGATTGGATTTGCGCTAGTTTTTCTTTTCTTTTTTTTTTTGCTAGTAACAAACTAGTATTTTGTGGTGTTACAGACAGCCTGCAAATTCTTCAATTGACAGATAAAATTCCCCCGAATTCAATGGGACATTATTTTATTTTTATCTCTGAATAGTATGTCAGACTTCCATTAATCATTGAAAGTTGATGTCAAGAAAAAGGATATGATCTGGAAGTATTAATGCCAAGGGAACGAATGTAATTCTCTTGAGTCATTTGTACTGCGCCACAGCAATGACTTGACCACTTGCTAGAAATTTGATGACTCATGCGCAAAACATTTTTTTAAGACATCGCATTAGAATGATAAATGAAGGTCTCACGAAGGACATGCAGTGAAGGTCATCTTTGATATCAGATGTTGGCTTGGCTGCCCAATAATGCGGGGTCGGCATTTCCTACGAACTATTCAGCCAATAGGTACTGATTATTATTCATTCCGCTCACTGTGCGTTCGGCACTTCTTCACTGTATTGCTTTGATTTGATACAGGAAATTTCTGATGAATTCCTACGTGTTATTATTACTTTAAAGGGCCGCTTGCACGTTAAGATAATTCCAAATAATAGGCATCCTGCCAGGAACGGAGGCTGGGATGACAGCTTGTACGTTAAGATAATTCCAATTAATAGGCATCCTGCCAGGAACGGAGGCTGCGATGACGGCTTGTTCGTTAAAATAATTCTCACTGATGGCCGCCATCCTAGCTACCCGGGACGCGGGATAGGATTACGCGACTCCTCGTTAGGACTAATACAACTCTCCTAGAACAGCTTATCTGCACAAGCAAACTGGGACTTCTTTGACACAGGAAGATATTAGGATATTCCTTAGAATATTTTACTTTGCTTCCACAGTTTTTTTCAGGTTCCTGGGCATCTCGACATTCGAGACATTTCATCATTGGGACATTTTCATCGTTTTATCCTTTACCAATTTAATCTAATCTAACTTACATGTACTTATGTTTGCATGGTGCACTTAATGCAATGATGAAATTATATAATGAATTGCAATAATGATGAAATGTCCCAATTATGAATTGCTTTAGTGATGAAATTTCTAATATGATGAGGTGTCTGGTCTCCGATTCTTCCTTCACTGGTGCAGCTTAGGGTTCGACTCCGATAGCTCGATCGTTACTCCTTCTATTAACCGAATTTGATTGAAAAAAAAATTTTTTACTGGTGGGCTTGAGATGTTATTTGTACTTGTTTCTATCAATTTCATACTGGTCAGAAAGCCTATTGAATGAGACGGCAGTGAAAGTTTTTAAAAATGTATATATATTCTTCTTGACGTCACTTTTGTAATTTGAACGTTCATGTAACTACTGCGCCTGCAGTTATATGCTTATTATCAATGCAGCTCCATCCTTCGTTCAACTCTGACAAGGGACTGTGATGACTAAAAAGAAGCATGCGGTTTACTAGTGTGTTTATTAACTATTTGATATTCAGCGTTGTTTGTACAATGTCTTCCTGAGATTTTAACGCACATTATTTTATGGTTTCAGGGCATCTGGACTTTTTGTTTGACCAATTAAGCGCATGGTTTGAATTTTTATTTAGTAAATAATAGACTAAGCTATAACTCCACGACCTGAGCTTATTAATAGAAAAATACAGGGCACTTTAATGCTATGACTTCAAATCCCGTCTCACTTGAGTTCTCGGTTCTGCATACATATACGGATTAATATTGTCTACAGGACTATATTGGTCATAAGCCGAATGCTCAAGCAAGGTTTTTTTGTGTATTCGGGATATCCTCTTTTATTTTCTTTTATGTTGCGTAAACTTATTTTTCATCAATCTTGGAGAAGATTAGGCTTCTTTAGGCCTTGTCGAAAACCTGAAATGGGCTGGACTCCGTATGACCAACGTTCAGCGAACAGTTTAGCTGCGGTGATAACATCAGATGGGTTGGTGAAATAAGTTTTTTTCATATATTTCATTCCTGAAAATGTAGGAGCCAAAATTAGGAGCCTGGTGGTCGAATTCGGTGTTAATTTACATTGTATAGACGTCTAAGGATATCCATCGCATAAGTCCGTAACTCCAGCATTCGATACGTTCCATTGTCACTGAGTTCGCGGTATATCATCATGTATATGATTATGCCTGGTAGCTAATGCAAGTCTTCACAGCATATGTCTTTTTAGTATACGTCTTGGTAGTATGAATCTTTGTAATAAAAGTCTTCGGCCGACCTAGAGCGGCCGTGTGATGCAACATGGATCACTACTTGCGCGTGCGCGGCGTTCACGTCTCCCGTTGTTGGCGTGCGCTGTTCGAGGTTACGGTCTCAGAATCATGAGAACATTATTACATAGCCGGAATTCAAGGAAATCGTTACTTCATTATGCTTCCGATCTCTTCTTCTAGGTGTAGTCTCTTTCCTGTTTTTTTTTTTTCAATAGATTCGTTTCCTTTTTCAAACATTTTTTTTTATCTTTCACTTTATTAACTTAACAATTCCCCTGGCTTAAATGTGATAAATTTTCCGTTAACACAAACAAATTTCATTGGAGTTCTTCACTAACTCTTAATTCTTCACTCTTAAACATTGTATTCTAATAACCTGAGTCGTACTCTGGGAAGACTTTGACCTCGCCAGACGCCGCGGCTCTCTCTTTCTGCTAGCGCGTGTCATCTCGGTTTCAAGGTTGACATTTAAGCGCCTACGTGCGAACCGCTGCTGTTGTTCCCTCTCTTTGTGATGCGTATAATAAGTTAATAACAGGTTATTATAATAGTTTAGTGCTTACTAGGACAATCTCTTCGATTTTCATTAGTTTTGAGCTCTGTACCTGCGAAGCGCTGCTGTTATTCCCTCTCTTTGTGATGCGTATAATAACAGGTTATTATAATAGCTTCGTGGTTACTAGGATAATTTCTTCAGCTTTCTTTATTTATATGCGTTTTACCAGCGAATCGCTGTTAACTGTTGTTTTTCACGTTGTGATGCGTGTAATTACGTGTAATAGCTGGTTATTGAAATAGTAACTTGGTCTCAAGGATTATTTTACGGTGTTCAATTTTCATTATTTTTATGTGATTCAAGTGGGTATATTAATTTACGATATACTTTTTGATTCTTCATTGACTTGTAATGCGCACATCGCTCATGCCAGGGCAGTTTGGGGTTCTTGGTTTCATTTTAATTAATGGGGGTTTAAATAATTGCTCAACGTTATACATGCACTTACAAGCTCATAATTTAATTAAGATGTGTTCCTCAGTAAAATATGTTTATAAACTGTCGTCATAAACATCATAATATGTTCTTTCAGTCGTGCTCCAATTAACTACTTCATATTCAGGAGCAAAATTTAAACAAAATTTCTTATTTCACTTCTGCACTTCTAGGAAATGGAGTCATTGAGTGGAGAAAAAAATTTGCATGTTTTTTCCTTTCCCAATTGAAGAAATTTGTGTACTTTTAGGTTATTTCCTATATTTTGTAATGATCCATCACTGTGGACATTGTTGCTCAGGGTTCAAGTATATGAATGGCGATCGTTCCATGATTGTACATACCGGTAATCATGTACAATAACATAATCATCAACATAATCCTCTTGTACATTGCCTGACATAATTGCACACATTATACTTTCATGGGTGCTTCTTTCTCAGCCGAGATTGTGCTTATCATTGACTCTGAATTCGTACACCAACGTTTGGATCGGCAACACAGTTTTTTTCTTGCATCACAAAAGCTCTAATTCTAATTTTACAGTAACTTCTCATAAGGCGAGTTGAAAAACCCGGTGGAAATTTTGATATTCTTGACTTCGTAAATGTTCGCTTGAAATGAGCTTGAGTTTATACCCAAATGAAAATGATTAACTCACTATAGGGCTATGTAGGTCGCTACAACCGGTCACCATGAGGTTTGTGAAACCGGTTCCACAGTTCGTACCGTTATCCCGCCTAGTACCCTGCATCGGCGCTTGTGCATACCAGAATACGTACCCAATTTTATGCACTAACCAAATCGTTTTCTTGACCTATTATGACCACTTCATCACATTAATCATTAGTTTCTGTACTCACAATGATTTCGACTCATCAAAACATCTCTCATCGTCACTTTAATCATTGCATGGATTCCGAACACTACGAAGTCCAGCTACGTCTCCCGATCAACTTTTTCTCCTAGGAAGAAAATTCATTTTCCTGTATCCGCTATTGGCACCGAAGCATCATATATTTCCTGCATGTATATGTATATATATATGTGTGGCAACATTTCAGCCATAGATAATACCCATATTAAAGAATAGATTGATTTCGGAGCCCACCGGGGGGAAATCACTGAGCTCGACTGTTTTTTTTTCAACGAGTCATGAACCGAATAAATCTTGTTTCAGATTTGGGTCGAGTTCCTGCTTCTTAGTTGTCTGAATGACGATTTGGTTCAGGTTATGTCTCCATAACTGTGCGGCATGTATATTTCAACCCATTGTTTTTGGGCGGGCGAGCAATTTCGTGTATTTGGGTCGAACGAATCTCGGTCGACGTTTGGTATTCGTAAGCGAACCAATAGAAGTGTGTGCGCTACGTTAAGTAGTAAGTGTGATCATGTTGTGCAGCAATTACTGAAAAGCATCACATTCTAAATATTTTGTTTGCCTTCGTGTTATTAAGCTCTAACAAGCCATGCGTTCTTAGAATGTTGTCGTCTCTTGCGGAATTTCATTTTGAAGCTCAATTTTCATGCATTAAAACGAATGTTACTATCCTTATAACCGAGTTGAGGTATTCGAAAAAAATATATCAGTTTTATTTCCTGCAAAAACTAAATGAATTTGATAATTTTCAGTTATAGCAACCATTAAATAGAATCATCTTTATACTGCGTGGTACCTCGACCAGACTCGCCTAGGACGTTACTCGCAATAGAATTTTTGATCACAATATAATAGAATTTTTTGATAGAATTTGCTCCCTGGTTTTTTGTACTTTGTTTGACTTCTGCTTGGGATACTTTTCTCCATCTTGCAAGCAGCTTGAACTGTGTTCTGCATGGGTCTCTTCAACAGGCTTCTGCATGACTAATTTATCTATCTACTGCTTATTTGAAACCCGTTTTTGCAGTACTCACTCAATGCATTACCTGGCTTACTTATTTGGATAGGTTTCTCTGTATGAATCTGTTCAACGTATGAAGACCCTATTTTTTTAGTTTATGTTGTACAATCGATTTTTTAATTGTTAAATAAATTTAATTTCGTTCGCGTTCAAATTGCAAGTATTTGAGTCTTAAAATGACGACTTGACGCATTGGAGTTTCGACAATTGATTATAATTATTTGATTTCCAGTTGATTGAAATTTCAACTAAATTATATTTACTTTTGCTCTTTGGCTTATTGTTAACTAATTAGTAATGCATGTAGCTGCTGTAGATTGCCTGGAATGACTTGGAAAAGTCGTGTTTTTGAGAATCGCATTCTACTGTAGAGTCGTATCTGCAATCGCCACCATATGTTATAGGTCGCTTCTTGAGTCGTAACTACTGATTACTCTGGAAGATGAAGTGAAGCTACTTTTAGGATTGAATTCAAGTCCTTGGTCCATTTTCCTTGACCGCTTTATTTCGTTCTAGCTTAGTGTATGCCAGTTACCCTAATGCTTTTGACAGCCTTTATTTATCTTTATTACCACGTTTTTCTTAGCTCGCTTTCGTGTCTGTCTGTGATGATCAAATCCTGCAATCGATATTTCACCAACTTTCCCGCTAGCTAGCGCTCTGAAACTTTTAGGGAAGCTCAACCACCGATAACAATACAATAATCAATGATTTGTTGCACGTTTCCAGGCGTATATATTACCGAACCTTTCTTTATTACAGCCACGCACCTAGATAAATACGGGAACAACAATGTATCCCCTCGAATACAATTTTCTACAGAACTTTGAAAAGAATTTTCTTTTGTGCATTTGCGTGGTCAACTGAAATGAAATGAATATTATGTAGGATGGTTGACCTTTTTGCAGTAGTTATAAACTCTAAAGGAACTCACAAGCAGGGGTTGGGAACCTTTTTATCGATGATACGCTTCGTATCATCGATACGTACGTCGAGTCAAGTAAATTGGCTCGCAACAACGTTTTTCATGTGTAGCAACGGACTAAAAAGGAGAAAATTAAATACTTAAAAACTAAAAAGTAGAAAATAAAATGTATAAAAAAAATTTTAAAGACCACGTTTTTCATGTGGACTCAAAAGTAGAAAATAATTTTTCGGCAGCTACTGATCTCTGTTTGCTTTCATTCTCTTGATCTTTTGTATTTCAGTTAAAATATTTTACAACATCTAAAACAAAAAACGTGGGGCGCATCTTCATTTAGGCATGCCTTAATTTCAATTTTGAATTCAACAACTATTTCGAATTATATCAGCAATACACTTATCAAATTTCAATGAACCATCATATTCATCATACCAAGTAATCACCAAACAATTAAATACATATGCGCCCCTACGTTTTTCGTTTTAGATGTTGTAAAAAATTTTAACTGAAATACAAAAGACCAAGAGAATGAAAGCAAACAGAGATCAGTAGCTGCCGAAAAATTATTTTCTACTTTTGAGTCCACATGAAAAACGTGGTCTTTAAAATTTTTTTTATACATTTTATTACAGAATGCCCTTTGTTGCATGAACAGCTGCCGTTATTAAGACCTATATATTGTTTGCCCGCACTTCCCGCGCATGAACCTGAAATAGTGTGTTTTATCCACGTATTTTACGCTTAATATTTGACTTGAAGACCTATACTCAACTGCACCAGACTAATAACTGTGTGACTCTGACAGATCTTTTGTTTGTCGCATGATTGATTATACGAATTTTTTTAAGTAACTCGAGATGAAATCGTTATTTTTTGGTCTTTGTAGGAGTGTTCCTCACAGAAAAGTCAAGCTCTTAAACAAAACTGTTCACCCTCATGCAAATATATTGTGTTCTAACTCTGCAAGTGCCAAGTTGTTGAGGTATTCATTTTCTGGTATCAAGTGCTACAGAAACTTGAAGTATTTGCCTAGCTCTGTTAGAGTACAGGATCACATAGATATTATTGCCCGTCATTGGAATCGTCACATCGACTCATTTTTAGAAAATTTGAACGAGTCGTACCCTGGTAACCTGACAATGGGCGTTCACGCGGTTCTTGTAAATTCCGAAAACTCGGATGACCGACCAAGTTTTGCTGCCGTAAATCTTGCGCTGGAGTTGGACCAAGGAGACATCCGTGAACACGAAGGAAAAAGCGCTGATGCCAAGGATCTCTTCCCTCTTACGACGGTCCTCCACTCGAGTCTTCCTTCGCAGATCGAAAAAAATGAATTTAATTCGTCTTCCGTCACTTCTTCCAAGACTCCGTCCACGTCTGCGGACACACATTCTACCAGTTCCCGCACTGAATCGCCTATTGACTCCGACACAATCCACTCCAATATTAATTCTCAGTCTACGGAATCACTTAATTCTGTCTCTGATTTAGCCACGTCAAAGAGAATGGCTGCATCGGAAGAATGCAATACAACGCGCTTGTCGAATGCATCCGAATCCAAAATAGCAACGACAAGTGTGTCAGAAACTCGTCCTTCATTGTCATCGAAAGTTAGAGTCCATCCTATTGGTGAGGCAAGTCACAAACGAAAGTCGACAGTGTGCGCAGATGCAAGTGATGTGCTTGCCATGATCTCGCTGTCGCAGTCCCGGGACGATCAGAAAGGCGTTCGTCATGCCTTTGCCAGAGGGTGGAATATTCTCAAACGCGTGCAAACGGTCCCGCGAGATTTGAGGTAATAAATTTGTATTCGCCCTTTACTTTTTTGTCATGGATAAAATTTGTCTACCGATTTTTTAAAGTTTTCAAACCATTTTCATAGATATTTTTAATCTTTATTTATTTTCTTTGTCAGGTTTAAAATTAGTCTCTTGATTTTCGCAGGTTTAAAAGCGTAGTATTTCTTAGATTTGTTTCCTTGTCTTTAATAGAATGTCAGACCAGACTAGTAAATTTTTAATAATGATTTCCCTGATCACGAGTTTGTTATATGACTGCTGAGTCATCTCATTTTTTAATTCTTATCTGAGTGCGTAATGGTTTAGGCCTATGTCATATTTGACGATTCCTGTAGAATTTTCGGGCATCTTGTAATTTTTTTTAGTGTAAAATGTAACTTTTCTGCTATTTTTTGTCTTTTAAGCTTTTTAATCTTACCACAATCAAGATTTATACCTAAAAATATTATCAAATGTTTTATTGTGTCTGAATTGTGTACTTATGTAATTATGTTACTGGACATCAATACATATGGCATTTAGGCACGGTTATTTTACACTCGCATTTTAGTAAGTGCTTTCATTAATTTCGAGAATTTATGTATCAAATGCCATGTATTAAATTGAACTAGAACAGGAAGTAACTGCTGCCAAATGTACTCTTACCTAGAAGCACATGTAAAGGTAGCGCCTTGTGGTCAAGGCTGACCTCGCTAATATATACAAGTATTAACACTTCCGTGAAGTGTCAACTTCGCTGTGTGGTTCTGTGTACCTGTTCAATGAACAGCACACAAGCGATCCCATGTCAATAAATGAACGTGCAATCAGAGAAATGAGTGAGACTTCGGCCAAATAGCGATGCGCTTTTTGCCGTTGTGTGTGTCATCCTGACACAGTTTGGCTCTGCAAAAGGTATATCAGTGCAACATGCACGAAGTGGGTCACTATTTTGACAATGCGACCCCATTAATTTTCTTAGTGTGGGAGATTCCTGTGCTACAGAATTATGTTATTTAATTAATATTATTTATTAATTATTTATTATAATTTATTTTTCTAATTATGTTATTTATTAATTATGTTACAAATTAAAATATTATAAAGACACTTGACATGTTCCAGCATGTCGGATGGAAGTATTTTAGCTGAAATAATTAGTTAATTTTTGTTATCAAGTTTAAAGCAGAGAATCATCAATGTCTCATGTTAGTTTCCTAATTTCAGACTCGTGCGGGCTTGAAGGGTTTTGCGTCCACCAAAACTAAATTTTCTGCTTTAATTAAAAATTAAAAACAAAAAAAAAATCTCAATAATTTGCCATATCTTATTTCAAATATTGAGTTGCGTTGCTATATGCGCCTTTTCCTTAGAAGCATGCCAGGTATCGGCGAACCTTTTATACGTAAGCCATAACAAAAGCGCTCGCATGGACGCGACAATGAAGCTCGGAATTATTTTTTAAATAAATTTCCTAGCTTGTAAGTTTTTGAACGAGTTTTTACACATGCGAAAGAACTTGTTGAACCACCCATTAGTCTCGCCACATTCTTGTAACGATGACTCGCGTCAGATGTACATTTAATTCTCTGCACATTGCCTCAGTTTAACCCTCTTTCATGGAATTGTTCACAGTTTATGCGTGACCATTACTTGTACGTCTATTTCTCGACATGTCCACGAGTTAACCCTTACTCATAAACGCTTCCCAGCTTAATTAAATCGTTCAGTGATGCTATATATGGCGTATTTCAGGGCGTATTTTACACCTGAACGGGCATATTCCATACCTACACTCAATGTGTTAATCTCTGTCGTGGAGGGATGTCCACGATAATGTTGTCGGCATTTGGCTGTTGCAGGGCTTGCCGTTGGCAGCGTTTGACCGCGACCAGTTTTGTCTGCGTCTTACCTTGTATTTATCCTTAAAACTTGCATTCGGGGTTTTTAGAGTTAATGAATTCATGATTTAAAGATATTGAATTCATGAAAATGAAGTAAGTAACCCTACGCGTCACAGAACGCACATGGTGCTGAATCTATAATTTTCTAGCCGTTGCAGAGAAATGAAACTTTATTGTGAAATTTAAATGAGAAATTTCTAATGAAATTAGCTCCACGTAAAAACGGTTGAAACTATACGCACCGTATTTCTCCGTTATTATATTTCTCCGTCACTGTATTTCTCCGTCACTGTATTTCTCCGTCACTGTATTTTTCCGTCACTGTATTTCTCCGTCACTGTATTTCTCCGTCACTGTATTTCTTTTCGTGATGACAAACGATCAATTTTAAATGTGTAGGTTAATAGATCATTATGTCGAGGCATGAGGTGCGATCAAATCTACTCATTCAATGAAGATTCCCGATGATTTCTTATAGTTTTGTATCGATGTAATATACTAATTTAATAATTTATCTCCCGAATAATATTCCTCCCAAAACTGATTAAATCTACATTTTTACATTTATTTCCTCAGTTATTATCGAGGTTTTTTTCTCTGTTATTCTCAGTGTTGCGTTTTTTTTCTTTTTCAAACCATTAAATCGACTTGATTTGCTGCTCGGGGGCACACTTGACTGTTATGCAAAAACCTGACCTTGCCGGAATTTTTGGGCCAGTTTTTATGCCTGCGGATGAACTTGAACTGCCCTTCAGACTCGGCCGCCTATTGTCGCTCTGACTTGATTTACCCTTCAGACTCGGCCGCCTGTTGTCGCTCTGACTTGAATTACCCTTCAGACTCGGCCGCCTGTTGTCGCTCTGACTTGAATTACCCTTCAGACTCTGCCGCCTCTTGTCGCTCTGAGACTCGTCAACATCACTTTTATACGTTTAGCTCACGGCACATTGAATAACTTTTGCTCTTATTCGTGAAATTTTTCACATTAATTCATGAAATTACGTCTCCATTAAGTGTTCCTTTAGTTACCGACACGTTTCCTCCCGCATTCATGATATTACTCACATTTCGGGAGTCACCATTACAAGAACGTCTATTTCTTTTCACGATTTTTCCCTTATTCATGATATATTATTCACATTTTCGTCGTCTTCATTACTTTGACGTTGATTTTTCTGCGCATTGCCTCAATAAATGAAATGGCTCACATTTTGGAGTCACCATTACTTGTACGTCGAGTTTTCTATTCATCGCCCAAGTTAACATTTGCTCATTAAATTACTCACAGTGTGGCGAAAAAATACGATCGTATTTTTTTGTTCACAAATTCTTTTCTTGCCCCCATGATTCCCAGAAATTCTGCATGCCCTTGTAAATTTTAAGATGGCCTCAGTTCTAGTTTTTCTTTCGAGCATCGCGGAACTGGATTTTTTTCATCATTTATCCGACCTCTAGCTGCAAGTGCGCTAAGAGAACAAGTTTAGAATCATCTGTTATCAATTAATATAACGATCGACTTTTGGGTGCGGAGCGATAAATCTTATATATGATCGTTTAGCTCGTTATTTGTTTTTCACTAGTCTTTTTTGAGCAGACACACACTACAGAATTTTTTATTCAATATCATTCAATAATTTATTTTTAGGAACATCGCACTCTTTACTTACAAAAATTTCGTCAAATCTTGCGAAAAAATTTTCGTACGACTTCAAATGTTGCTTCAAATATGATATGCAGTCAATTATTAGTTTCCTTGATTATTTTAATAATTTAAAAATACGGTAGGCGTTTTTTGATGCCAATACTTGACTCGCTGCTCACCGGAATTTGTCCAAAAATCTTCTAATACGCTAGAAAATTGTGATTAACAGTGCAGCCGTAGATTTGCACTTCAAAATTAACTATCATTACGTGCTTTCCCTAATTTGTAAATTTAACTAATAATTATAAATAATTAACAATTCAAATGAATAATTAACTATTAAACAATTGATTTATCTCAAATAATGTCTTTGACAGAGGGTTGTCTCGCTACGTACGCATCCTGTACCGTATGCGCTCAGCCAAGAACCGCAACCTGAACGTGCCCACTGCCTTTGATGAGACCTGCGCCAAACATCCTCATAAGATCGCCTTCCTCTTCGAGGATGAGAAGTGGGACTTTGCCAGGGTAAGATGGTGCTTAATTTCTGTGATTATTGTGTTAACTCTCTAAATACACTCTTTTTCAAACATATTAACATCAGAGTATGTTTTTGAAAGTTGGAAACATTCCTCAAAATCGTCGTAATGTTCGAGAGTGAGAAGTGGGACTTTGCCAGGATAAGATGATGCTCAATTTCTGTTATTATTGTGTTAGCTCTTGCACACTTTTTCAAACATATACTAACAACTGCAAATTGTATTTCAACGGTGAAAACATTCATCAAGATCGTCGTAATGTTCGAGAGTGAGAAGTGGGACTTAACTGATAAGATGATGCTCAATTTCTGTGATTAATGTGTTAACTCTTTAGAAGCACACATTTTCAAACATATTAACAGCAGCGAATTGTATTTAAAAGGTGGAAACATTCTTTAAGATCGGCTTAATATTCGAGAGGAGACTGTAACTTGGCTGGTGTAATTTGGTGCTAGTTTTAAGTGATAGTGGTTTGGATTGGCCCTTTAGAGTTTAGATGTAACTTTTGGAAAATATCTCAAAAGCATAGAATTGTATTTCAAAGGTGAAAACATAGCTGAAGATCATCATATGTTCGAGAGGAAAAGTGGGACTTTGCCGGAGTAATTTGCCGCGAAAATGGCGTTAACAATTTTAATATCGATGTCAAATATCTCAAAAGCATCAAGTTACATTCCAAACGTGGAAAGCTACATTAGCTGATATTTTTTATTCATAACGTTTCAGTTGCAGTTCTTCGTTGATACAAGCAGAACGTTTTTCGTCCAGTGCCGATTTAAAATTTTTACTATAATCTACAAGCATAGAACATAGAGACGCTTTTAAATAATTAATCGTTTGTTAAAATCTTCAATCTCTATTTCATGTATTGATTACTTTTAAATAATATGCATTCAAACAATCATACTATACGCATTGAATCATGCGAGGATTTTTAAAACTATTTAAACGATCTTGGAATTGAAAGGCAAATCTTAATGTCGAACTCCTCATGATTTACTTGCGTTTGCTTCACAGTGACAAGCGTCGCTTTACGGTGCTCGAAAAGATATACAGTAGGATAGCCTCTAAAGCAAATCATGGATCTCACACAATGAACTGTAAAATGATCACCCCTCATTGCAATTCAGAACGTGATTGAAAATTCTTGAAAGGTTGTGGCAAAAATTTCTAAGAAGGGTATTTGGTATTCAGCCTAGTGGAGAAAAAGTTACGCTTAATTTTATGTTCCTTTTTCGTAGATAATTGTACGTTTAATAGTTCAATACCCATATAAATTGCGTAAACCATTATAAATGAGTACTATATTGTGCTGCAGCTCGCATCGCATGCATGCTGGCCGCGAGTCGAGCTGACATGGGCCGATCAATTCTGTTATCGTGCGATATGCTTTGTAATCAATAATTTATACACACATTCACTTATACATTATACAATAACTTGTACATTAACGAAACTTAAGATTTTAATTCTCGTGTGTTATTCTTTCTCCATTCCTCTATGGTTCATACCTGCGATGAAGTTATACTTTTATTTTCAATGACGCTGACGATGTACTTTTATTGATGACTATAAGGTTCTCATTAAAATGTACCTAAAATATTTTAAAGCGCGTCTAAAAAAAGAAATAACATTCGATCAATAAATGATAATTGTGTCAGAAGAATTCAATACCTGGAGAAAATGATGTTTGCTGTTGTCATTAACATTAATGTCAGATACGTTTTGGACAAAAATAAATATTCTTCACGATTCCATCTTGGTATATTCAGCAAATAATTCTCTAACTCAAGGTTTGAGCTTTGATATTAATTCTCTCGTGTATCAGACAAAAATTAATATTCTCCATCTTTCCGTCTCGATATATTCAGCAAATAAATCTCTATCTCAAGATTTGAGCTTTGATATTAATTCCCTGTGTACCTCTCAGGTACAATCCCTGAGCCTGAGGGTAGCACAGGCCTTCAGAGGGAAGGTGGCTAAGGGTGAAGCTGTGGCGCTGCTCATGGAGAACAGAGTCGAGTACATCGCCATATGGCTTGGGCTCGCCAGGGTCTGTACAATTATTATTACTAATATATTATTACTTAACTAATAATATATTATTATTATAATATAATTATCTGTATAATTATATTATCAGGGTCTGTATAATATTATCAATATTACAATTAATTATTCATATTGATATCTTGTGATCAAGTTTAATTTGATTACTCATTTTCAATGCTTGAAAATATTACTAAGTGTTTAACAGCTTGATGCATTTACATAGTACATCTTTATTCAACCTTGTCTCTGTTAGCTCCCATATTCTCTGTTATCTGTTGCGTCGTGTGTTCACGTATATCGTTGATACATCTCAACTCAACTGATAAAGAAGGCTGTTGGTAAAATGCTCCACTATGAAAAAAAATTATTACCGGTTGCTTGTATGATTGTTCTGTAAACCTAGTACATTGACGTGAACGGCTGTTAAGAACATTAGACGCTAAGAAGGCGTTCAAATGATAATTCAATGCTGGATGAGATCTAAACAAGTTAAAATGCATCAATGATTGTTCATTAGTTAAGCAAATAAAGTAAATAGTATTGTAATAAATAAATAGATAGTATTGTTATTAATCGCAGTTAGGTGCAGTGCCAGCACTGCTGAACAGCAACCTGCGCCACAAGAGTCTCGCGCACTGCATCACCACTGCAGACTGCAAGCTCATCATATGTAGCCACGAACTGCAGGACGGTCAGTTGTATAACCTATTGTCTACGTATACATCTAACCTGCTATTAAATTTAATTGAATCACCTATCCCTTAATACTTAAATCGTATTTGCAGATCCTGTAATAGGGTATATATAAAAGTCCCTCAGTTATATAACCAAATGTTTATTTGGCCTGCTATTAAATTGAATTGAATTACCTATCCCTTAATACTTATCAGATCCTGTAATAAGGGATATTAAAAGTCCCTGCACAATTATAATAATAATTATAATAATCGTAAACAGAGGAGGAATTATTCTTGCCTAAAACGATATGCTATAATCTGAGGAAATACCGTTAGTCGGTTTGGTCGATTCCCATACAAACTGCCTTGAAATTCGAATTATCTCTTTTAATTATTCATAAATTTGAAGACACCCAAATTAAACCCTTACATTAAACAAAAAGTAATTACAACCTTCAATTTTTTAACGTTGCAGCCTGTTATTAATATTTAATTATAAATATATGTATTTTATTTATTATTTATTAGTAATAATAATAATAGTAATAATTAATTATCAATAACAATATGTATAATGATATATTATGAAATAAGATTCAATAATTCAACATAATAATTAAACTGAACGTTATGAAATTCGACCGCAGCCATCGAAGAAGTTCGCAGCGACGTGTCGGCGCTGCCGGTGTACGTGTTCGGGACAAGTCAGGACAGCTCCAAGACACCGTTGCCAGGTACCGCCGTACTATCATTTATAATAGATATTTTTATGAATAGCATAACTATAATAGTTAACATAATACTGTGACTAATGCAAGGCACCCTCTTCTCAAACACTAAACTATCGCAATCATGATAGTTAGAATAATACCGATTGAAATGTGCGTCATCCTGAGCGTACATATACTAAACTATCATAATCATGATAGTTAGCATCATGATACTGTGATAAATGTGGGACATTCTTCTTATTCTTACACTAAACTATCATAATCATGATAGTTAGCATCATAATACTGTGGTAAATGCGGGACAAGCCTTCTTATTCTTACATTAAACTATCATAATCGTTATAGTTAGCATCCTAATGCCGTGGAAAATGCTAGGCATACTGATCGCGCACTTGACCAATATGATCGCCTAAGATTCATAAGAACGACGAATAACATAAATATGTTACGTTGTGACGAATTTTTTTTCGATTTCTGAGCTGCTGTTGTCAGTAAATTTCAAAACTATTCACCATTCATATTAAAAAAAGATGAATTTTAATGCCGTGGGACTGAAATGATTTCAATTCGCAACGCATAAATTTTGCACCAAGAAACGTGCATAAATTTTGCAACCTTTGACAAAATTCAAACTTTATAAAAAACCTTACTTAACATAAACTAAAACAACTTATACATCTTAAATTTAACAAAATTAAAGGAGCTTAAAGTATAAAATATTTTCGGACTGCAGGAAGCAAGGACCTGGACAGTCTCCTGAAGGATGCGCCGGAGGAGGTTCCTCCTGAGCAGTCGAGCGTCAACTTCACGGACAAGATCGTCTACATCTACACGTCCGGCACCACCGGCCTGCCCAAGGCGGCCGTCATCACGCATTCCAGGTACGGCCGCGTGTGAATATTTACATTTAGGCGCGTATGAATATTTTAGAGGCGCGTAGGAATATCGTAGAGGCGCGTAAGATTATCGTAGAGGCGCGTAGGAATATCGTGGAGGTGCGTAGGAATATCGTGGAGGAGCGTATAGAATATCGTGGTGGCGCGTAGGAATATCGTCGAGTTTGGTCCCAAGTGAGTAAAGTCATTCAGTAGGCGAAAAGTTCGATGTCATATCTGAAAGAATATACGATTTAAAAATACTCCAGCATTTCAGGATTGCACAGAACGATCTTCTAATGAATCTGTAAATTCATTAAATCACTAACTTATTAGGAAGTAAAATCAAAGTAGTGGAGGGTTCGCTGGACTTTATATGCTCAATGCATCGCGGGACGCGCAAAATAAGTTGGCAATGGAGTTCATTTGCCGCTGTGTTGGTGAGAAGAATTGCCAGGGAAGTAAATTGCTTTTTAAAAGCCGTTATCCTGCATCATCATTCATTTAGTGTGCGGGTATTGAATCATGATTCGTTACTGGTCTCGCTTCCCGATTTTGATTGAATAATCCATGTTAATCTCTGTTCTATGTTCTGGTCTGATGCTCCGGAATAGACACAGTAAGGGAAATAAGTATTTAGTCAATCACCAATTGTGCAAGTTCTCCCACTTAAAGTGATGAGAGAGGCCTGTTATGATATCATAGGTAGACCTCAACTATGAGAGACAAAATGTGACAAAAAAATTTTAGAAAATCATTTGTCGGACTTTCAAAGATGTTATTTGAAAATGATTGTGGAAAATAAATATTTGGTCACCTACAAACAATCAAGATTTCTAGCTGTCACAGGCCTGTAACTAATTTTTTCAAGAGGCTTCACTTTACCCCATTCATTACCTGTATTAATGGAACCTGTTTGAAGTCGTTAACTGTATAAAAGACACCTGCCCACAACCTCAAACAGTCGCACTCGAAACTTCACAATGTTGAAGACGAAAGAGCTGCCGGAGGACACCAGAAACCGAATTGTAGCCCTGCACACGGCTGGGAAGACTGAATCCGCAAGAGGCAAGAAATCTACCGTGAGAGGAATAATCAGAAAATGGAAGACATACAAGACCACTACTAATCTCCCTCGATTTGGGGCTCCAGTCAAGATCTCAGCGCGTGGGGTCAATACGATCACAAGAACGGTGAGGAAAAATCTCAGAACCACAAGGAGGGATCTGGTGAATGACCTATAGTAAGCTGGGACCAACGTTACAAAGGCTGCCATCAGCAACACGCTACGATGCCAGGGGCTAAGATCTTGCAGTGTTAGACGTGTCCCCATGCTTAAGCTAGTCCATATCGAGGCACGTCTCAAGTTTGCTAGAGAGCATTTGAATGTTCCAGAAGAGTATTGGGAGAATGTCACATGGTCAGACAGAACCAAAGTAGGACTATTTGGTAAAAACACAACTCGTCGTGTTTGGAGGGAAGTGAGTGCAGAGTTTCACCCCAAGAACACCATACCATCTGTGAAGCATGGTGGGTGGCAACATTTAGCTTTGGGGCTGTTTTTATGCAAAGGGACCAGGACGGCTGGTCCGTGTACATGAAGGAATAAATAGGGCCATGTATCGTGAGATTTTGGGTGCAAACCTCCTTCCATCCGCAAGGGCAATGGAGATGAAACGTGGCTGGGTCTTTCAGCATGACAATGATCCCAAGCATGAGATGAACTTTTGTTATTGACCAATTACTTATTTTCCACCATTATTTGCAAATAACATCTTTAAAAGTCCGACAAAATGATTTCTCAACTTTTTTCGCATTTTATCTCTCATAAATGAAGTCTACCTAAGATGTCAATTACAGGCCTCTCTCATCACTTTAAGTGGGAGAACTTGCACAATTGGTGACTGACTAAATACTTATTTTCACCACTGTACATGATCTTTCTCCTGCAACAGAGCTCTATTGATGGCCCCAGCTTCGTATTTAACTTTAATCTTTCTCCTGCAACAGAGCTCTATTGATGGCCCCAGCTTCGTATTTAGCTATGGACTTCCTGGAGACTGACGTGATTTATTCGCCGCTGCCGCTATACCACATGTCAGCTGGTGTGCTCGTGGTCGGCCTTGCTTTGTTCAATGGATGCACGGCGGCGTTAGCGCGGAAATTCTCTGCTTCGAAATACTGGACTGACTGCATCAAATATGATGCCACGGTGCGCTCATCTGACACTCGTCCTTCATTTCACGGCCTGTTGCAGTGGGCATGGAATGATTTCGTTCAGTGCAAGTGATTGTGGCGATCATTGTTGTCGGTGGAAATGTGGTGTTATCCGTATCGTAAATATGACTCGTATGTTTAGGTCATTTGGCACACGCGTGTAAGAATTCAGAAGCATCGCTGCTGCAAGTGCACTGTGGTATCTTGGATTACACCGTCGATTTCATACGCTGCTTTGTGTGTGTGTGTGTGTGTGTGTGTGTGTGAGGTTGCTGTTGTTATTTGTTTTGTGTGTGATGCTACAAATTTCATTTTATTTTGCGGCTTCAGTTGCTGAAAGTTTTTGATGTGTGATATACATTTTCCTTTTTTTTCCTTGCGTGATTTCAATTTTTTTACGTTTATCTTTTTCGTGTTCAAGCGTCACTCAGCGTCTTTTGATTTGTTGTCTCTTTTCCTAAATTCTTCTCACATCTTATTGATTTTGCAGTAAACAAAATTTCCATCTTTGACCGACAGTTCTGTGTGCCACCCGCTGATTCCACGCCATGCATGCAGCCCTTTTTTAAATATTTTGTTATGGTTGACCACATATATTTTCTTGAGTTATCCATGTATTTGAAGCAGCTTTACCATTATCCTTTGCGTGTACATATTAGCTTGCTGTCTCTTTGTAATAATTTATTGTATGCATTTTCGTTATCAACTTGATGTTTTTCGCAATGCTTGATCTGTGTTTTTGGCATTGTATTTTTTTATTTGAATTCACGCATGACACAGCTCTGTGTGATTTCTTTCCTCACCATTGATTTTCCACCTCATTCCGCATATCTATTTAATTTATTATCAGTTCTCTTGAATTTAGTTGATTGAATCCGCTTCCATTAGGCCTCGACGGTCTAATCTTCGTCATCGTAGCTACATTGCAAGGCTTCGGTTATCTCGGCTCTTGAAGAAGCCGATGACACGTTGACTTGTGTGTTCAAGACGAAACCCCTTCTGAATTCTGAATAGGGGATTAAAAGCAGCTGGTAATCAGCTTTAAATTTCGCTAATCGGCTTTCAATTTCGTTAATCGACTCTCAATATCGCTAATCATCCACTGTTTGATCTTGGTGCATTAATGCTCTACGATAATAATGCGCGCAAAAGAAAATTTGTTTCACATCGAGTAGTCGCGGGAATAGAACAGTGACGATCACCGCATGACGGTGACTAATAACCTAAAGTCTGTCAATTGATACTTTTTATGTCGATGATTCTGCGGCTATAGTGAGAAACACGTGCAGCTGTGAGTTCGTTCCCGTTATGTTATGTTATTGTTCTCTCTCCTCCTTACAATCACCGGAAGATTGTAATCACGGCTCCCACGTTCGGTTCTGTATCAGAAAGCGGCGAAGTCTTGGTGAATCAAAGAGATCATGCGAATGTTTCCGCTCAATCTTTAGGTCATCGGTGCGTCGCCTTAATAAATTTGCTTCCTTTTGTGCTGCGAGCCTAAAGACGGGAGACTTACAGGTACCAATACCTAGTACATATGGGAGACTTACAGGTACATAAAGGCAGGAGACTTGCAGGTACCTACATATAAGATACTTACAGGTGCCTAAAAACAAGACGTACAGGTACTGTAATGTACATGTACCTGAAGACAGGAGACGTACATGTACTGCAATTTTCCTGAAGAAAGAAGACGTACAGGTACTGTAAATATACATATACCTAAAGAAAGAAGACGTACAGGTACTTGTTCGCTGCCGTTGGCATGCTGTGCATGGTGGGGATCACGCCTGACGACACGCTGTACGAGCCGCTGCCCCTGTACCACACGGCGGGCGGCAACATCGGCGTGGGCATGACCATCTCGGACGGCGTCACCGTCGCTATTAAGAAGAAGTTCTCAGTGCGCACCTACTTCCCTGACTGCGAACGTTACGGCTGTACGGTCAGTGATGCTCTCTCTAAACAATATCTTGCTGAGGCCGTACTATCGGAAATGGGTTAAAGTTTGTTATTCCGTAAGCAAATCAGTGGCGGATTTTCAAGCTAAACCCAGCATTCACTGACCAGATATTTGTAGCTACGTGAACTTAGGTCTCTATTTGTACCGATGCCGCTATGTATATTTAGGCCTTTATTTGTACTGATGCCACTACGTGTGCGTATGCATCTATTTGTACTAATGTAGCTACGTGTACTTAGGCCTTTTTTGCACTGATGCCACTACGTGTACTTAGGCCTTCATTTGTACTGATGCCGCTAAGTGTACTTGAGTGAGTTTTGATAGTACGGCCTCTTTGCTAAACTTTCCTTTGGTAAAACTGGTGATTCCCATTTTCATTTATAGAGGGCAGTTCTAATTTCACTCTAAGATCTCGGTGAAAAATAATGATTTTCTAATACGTTGCATACTAACTACATCCTAAAGGAACTTGGTCTATTTTTGGACACACTTTATGTGTGGCAGCGACTGAGTATCTTGGTGACGCATTTACCATTGAACAATTAAATTAAAATAATCCATTTATCATCGACAATATTGCCTACATGATACAAGTAATGTTTACCTACAAGACTGATATTTATACATTCGTTCAATCCCTATACAAATGCTACATATGCTAGTTGCTTGCTTCTGCACCAAAAAAAAGTTATAATCATTGTTCCCTGTATTTTTAGATGTAGGAAATCGACTGAAGGGAAATTCAAAGAATTTTTATTTGCTTTCTCAAATATATTATTCGCTAACACTATATCCGCTTGAGAGCCAAATTCAGCCTCTGAAATTGTTGTTGTATATTCAGCCTCTGATTATATTATTATTATTATATAAAAATTCAGCCTCTGATGTTTGATTATTTTTAAGCTAAGAGGCAGTTTAAAGAATGCTATGAGTTGACTGTCGGGATGGTGCATTTCGTGCTCATGCTGACATTCAGTTGTGTTGACTTTCATTCTGCATATAGTGTTGATTTGCAGTCAATATATAAACGTTGATTTTTCATATCGCTGTTATATTGATTTTCTTGGATGTCTGCAAACTAGGCTGGCTTCGGCCTTGCAAGGGTGCCAGTCGTAGATGGGAATAGTGAATCCTACTCTGATAATTTATTAAATATCTGCCTGAGAATATGAAAGCAGTTATTTTCTTTGAAAATTTAGAAAATACTGCTTTTAAATTCATTTGGTAATTTAGAAAATAACAGCAATCAACTTTCAACGTTATTAACTTTGGACGCTATTAACATTTTCAAATAAAATTCATCGCAGCTTCTTATTTTTTGAAATTTTATTCATTATATAGACTGTTTTACTTTTTTCCATGCTTCCTTCACATGTTCATTGTTTCCTATTGTACCTGCGTTTGAATATATGTAGATGTATGTATGCCTGTGATCTGTTCCCACAATATTCTATTTGTTGGCTGTATTGCAGCTTTGCATATTTCACAGCATTGCTTTCACTAGCCTAATGCAAAGTATATTGGTGGCTATCGTGTTTTTTATGCATCATTTACGTTCGTAAGTGATTGTTTTTTATGTGGAGGTTTTGATTTTGCTTACAAACTAACTTTCCTAATGGCTTGTCGCTGCTCAATTCTGTTAACTAAAATGCTGTTAACTTCGTGCATGAAAAAGCTGGGGGCAAAGAGAATTCCAGTTAAAAATCGAGTATGAAGAAATATTCTTTTCAAATGCATTGATTTATTGAAATTCGCTCTTGCAGTCCAGATAAAGTTCACGAAGGCAAAGTTTGTGGTACGAAGCTCTGGTCAAAATATCACTAATAAATTAACTGAAGCTCGCATAACACAGCAAATCTTTCAACCCTTTTGCCATTTGGCGTCGTACTTGGTAAAATATTGATATAGGAGTCCTTGGAAAAACAGTTGGCCCCTAATTTTTCATGTTCTGTAATCGATCTTGTGCGTCATTTCAGTGGCTCAGTACGCCCAAATGTTTCGTATCTACTGAAGTAGGTATCTATATACACTTGAATACACTTCCGAGTTGATTCAGTACGCCATAATGTTAGTATCAACTGAAGTATCTACACTTGAATACACTTCTGAGTTGACTAAATGAACGAAACACTGCCACCTACTTGCTGTATCTCTCTATGAAGTACCGTATAACCTCTTACATTTACAACACATTAGTAACGTAACGTCACTTCTTCTATTTATAACACGTTAGTAACGTAACGTCACTTCTTATATTTACAACATATTAGTAACGTAACGTCACTTCTGTTACAACGACAATTGTTGGTCGCGGTCATCTGAGTGCCTGGATTGTGTGGAAATGTGCTGGCTGTATGTTATTTATTCTTATTTATTATATATTATTATATTTTTGATTTAACATTAACGATTCGTTGGGCGAGTTGAAGATAGTGCTAGCAATTTTTCTTAGATATCATTAATTTCTTTAGTGGGTGTTATACTATTTTCATGTTAGTAATAATGTCACTTGTTTGCTTTAATCGCAAATTCACTAAAAACTTAAAAGCAAATAAAACTCCACAAAAATTCATAGTATCTTTAAAGAAAACGTTTCGGAGTGCAGCTCCATCGTCAGTTCGAAAATTCTAGAACACAGATAAATCAGTAATTAGTACAGTCATGATTGCAACAAAAAACCTAAGCTGTAAAACCTATCTATTTACAATTTCAAGCGGGTAAGAGCTAAAAGCTAAATTCAAACTAGGCCTCTGTTTAAAAATATACAATGATTCTAAAATGGCAAATCAGAAACACCGGAACTGGAAGCTAAAACTTTGAAGTCATTGTCAGAAACTGGAACATCGCAGTGCTCGGCGTGAACCCGCACAGCTGAATGAGGGGGGCGCGACAGTAAGTTACCAGTTCTACAACTCCTGCCCTTATGTTCTGCGACCCTAGAATAAAGATTGCGAGACGTCATCCCGACGTACGCAGATGCACATCGTGCACAACTATATTCATAAACTAGGGACGCTCGCATATGCATAGGGAGAGTATCTTTGTACATAAAAAAAAGAACCGATTTTAAAATGGTTGACCAATATAACACGTAGGTTAACATTTGCGAAATACTTAGAAAACAGAAGTTTTAGCTCCCTTGACATAGTTTGGGATGCAGGGCCGAAATATGGAAGAGAGAAATAAACAACATCCCTACTGTCGCGCTCGGGGGCAACCTCATTGTACCGCTTGGACATGAATTTCTTTATTTGGGTAATCACCAGATTAGTCGGAAATCCATTAAGCGAAAAAATATTGCGTAAAAATTCGAATTCAGCGTTCAGAATATTGTGAGTAGAACAAATTCGAAAGCCCCGATGTAAAAGTGTTTGAATCCCATTAATCTTAAATCGAAAGGAGCAAAAGCTAAAAAAGCTGGTACTGAGACCTGTGAAAGTCAATTTTCGGAATACAGAAGTTTGAAAACGGCCATTAGATTTAGTAATATTGCAATCGAGGAAGGATAGGCTATTGTTAGATTCCAGTTCCATGGTAAATTTGATGGATTTTTGCTGCGAATTTAGGTAATCGAAAAAGAGTTTAACATGAGAAGGATGCTTAAAAAGTAAAAAAGTGTCATCAACGTATCTGTTGTAGAATATTGGCTTAAAATCAAGAGGGCAATTGGACAGCCAGGACACCTCGTGAAAACACATAAAAATATTCGCAAAGGTTGGGCCGAGTGGAAGACCCATACCCAAATCGTCAATCTGTCGGTAAAGCTTGTTAGCAAATATGAAAAAATAGTTTAAAACAGATAATTCCAAAAGAGATTTAAACAAATTACGTTTCAAACCAATAACGAGATCATTTACATCCTTAAACAAAGAATTCAGGCATATATCTATGGTTTCATGAAGAGGCACATTAGTAAATAACAAAGATACTATGAATTTTTGTGGAGTTTTCTTTGCTTTTAAGTTTTTAGTATTTTCATGTTATCCAAAATCTTACTAATATTGATTGTTTTATCGAGAAATTTTTCGCATTTTTCTATTTTTACAAATATAATTTTTGTTTCCGAGTATATAGATGATTGAAACATTTCTAGTCTCACTATTGAACGCATGATCGAATCCTAGTCATGCATGAAGACGTTATACGAATATAAATATATTGAGGTAACCATGAATATTTGGTATGAATAATATTGTGAGGTGTGGCGGCATGGGCAGGTTGCCCAATACATCGGAGAAATCTGCCGGTATCTTCTGAACAGCCCGCCTTCCCCTGCTGACAAGCAGCACAAGGTGAGTTGTGACTCTTTCTTTATGTAAAGAACATTTTGTTTTGTGCTTATTCCGTTTACTTTATTGTTTACTATCAGATTTGGTCTTAGAAATTCATCATTTATTTCATGATGATATATTTCATAATCATACAGCTTTTCTCTTATTGTGGTTCGTTTACTGTGCACTATCAGATTTGGTCTTAGAAATTCAGCATTTGTTTTATAATCATCCATCTTTTCTCTGGTTCGTTTTCTGTGCATTATAAGATTTTTTCATAAAATTTCTGCATTCTGATAAGAGTTATATTGAAAATATAAATAAGAAAATTATCAACAGAAAATAAAATTTTCTCTTGAAAATAGAACTTCCCCAATCTTTAACTCGCTATCTGTGCACAATTACTACCAACTTGTAATAGTAGCGCTACGGAAAACTCGGAGCTTTGAAATATTGTATAATGTACCGTAGTCAGTAGTCGAGAATTATAATTCATACCTACTTTATTAACCTTATTTTCAGAGGTTGAATGTGATTAACAAACCTTACAAATAACATTGACGACAGTTAATGTAGCCGTAGAAAATGATTGATGTCGGTTAATATGTCGAAAAGCGATGGTTAAGATTGCTTAATCTATCCATTAAAATAAAATTGACAAACATGGCGACACCAAAGTTAGCTGTAAACGGTCAATCATTTTGATCCGAAGCTTGAGCCAAACGATTGTCTAATTTGTGATTGACCGCATTGGAACCTGTTTGACGCTTGAAGCGATGCTTGCTTGTGATTGATAAAAAATTTTATTGATAGAAATATCACATTTTTTTAGGAAATGCCAGGCCAAGTCCGTATTTGAAACCATTATGTGCGTGATGATGTTGATGATGATGCTGACGAGTGTGCGTGTTGCGTACAGTTGCGCGTGGTGTTCGGCAACGGACTGCGGCCACAGATCTGGCAGCAGTTCCAGGACCGCTTCGCCATCCCGCGCGTGGCTGAGTTCTACGGCTCTACTGAAGGCAATGCCAACATAGGTGAGCCATGCGCCTGTTGCCTCCTACGGCTCTACTGAAGGCAATATGCCAACATAGGTGAGCCATGCGCCTGTTGCCTCCTACGGCTCTACTGAAGGCAATATGCCAACATAGGCCAACTGAAGGCATAGGCCGCGCTCATGCCATTTTTTCATTGTCTCGCTGATGTTAAATGTATGCTGACTTATTGGTACGACGTCTCACAAGCTTGTTCAAGAGAGATGTGCCAAGCTTTAAGCTGGAGAATATAACCTTCAGCTTCTTAAGGGTTATAGTCTCAGTGGTGAAGATTAATTATCAGTTCAATTATAGTTGAAATGCATTAAGGTGAGTAAGAATATATTGGTGAGTATAAGAATATATACTCCCTTGTTCGTAGCCATGTTGGAGCTTCCTTTGAATGAAATTATTTTTTACGGTACGGCTACATGCGCATGCTTCATGCACTAGCTTTCCATTGATCTCAGGGCATTATTCCACATCCATGAATATTATAGCCTATAATTTCTTGTGGCTAATTGTTAACTTAGATACTCGGTATATAAAAAATTCGCTAAGTATTATATAATAAAAAAGCTAAGTATTAGTTAAATATTACGCGATTCTGGCCGCGCAGAAAATCGTTTTAATTTTATGTATTTTCATGTTTCCCCAATCTAAATAATTTATTTACCGACGAAACCCAAATTTCAACTTTTTTCAATTCTTTGCAGTATGTGTGAAAAAGAGCGCTAATGCTTTCATTTCTTTCATCATCTGACCTATAAAGAACGATGACAAAAGTAACATGTGATGTCGTGTGTGGCAGTTAATATGGACGGGCGTGTGGGGGCCGTGGGCTTCCTGTCAGTGCTGCTGCCCTCGGTGTACCCGTGCGCCCTCATCAAGGTGGACCCTGAGACCGGCGCCCCTCTCAGGGACAGACACGGCGTCTGCCTCAGGTGTAAGCCAGGTCAGAGAGACTTGTCTGCGCTCATTATACAGATACTAATTTATAACCCCTAGAAAATTCAAAATATCGATATCGATTCAATATCGAGATTGTGAATTTTCTTGGCGTTTTCTTTGCTTTTAAATTCCTTGTGAACTTGCGTTATAAGCAGAGTAATAATATAAGTACTGATTTATGTAATATTAATTAGAGATAGTAATTTCTGTAATAATTAATAGAAATATTAATTGCTGTAATAATTAATAGAGATACTAATTGCTGTAATAATTATTAGAGATACCAATTTCTCTAGTATTAAATAGAAAAACTAATTTCTCTAATATTAAATAGAAAAACTAATTTCTGTAATATCAAATAGAAATAATACTTTCTGTAATATTAAATTGAAAAACTAATTTCTGTTATATTATCAACTTTGGTGCTCATCTTTGGTAATAGAAAGAAATTTTTGAGTGAAAAGAGACAGAACACAAGACCTGTGTGCACGGCGCGTTCATTTAACTAGCGGTTTCTTCTTAAAAGTAATGAGCACTGCTTACCGAAAACCTGTTAATTAAATCTGTAACAGTTTCATAATTAATATTAATAGTTTGATTGTTATTCGTAATTCTATTCAATGGCAGGTTAAAATTTCAGGCACGTAAACACGGCCTGAAACTTACCAGACGAGACAGGTTACATTTGTTCGTCTTCATAAGAATTTTAATATGGAATTCTAACGCAAATTCGCGAAAAGCCCGATTTAATCAAGAATAAGAGATGTGGTGGTCGGTGATTAATGTGGTGGTTCTTGATCAAAATATTCCAATGGAGTTTCTGAATATGATTTCTTATATCAGGAGAGCCAGGGGAGTTCGTTGGCTAGATCATCAATACATTTTCTGATTAAAATACTTCAATTGAGCTTCTAAATACATTTTTTATATCAGGAGAGCCAGGGGTGTTCGTTGGCAAGATTTAATGCCTTATACCAGTAGCATTCTATTGGGCATTAAGTAGAATTCTACTGGGCAAGAAATTCTACTGGGCATTGCCTTCAGTAGAGCCGTAGGAAACGAAACTTTAATAATTGAGTTAGTAGTGCACGCGTGGTATAATTCACTCGAATTGTGACAAGTAAAAGGTAGCTATACTGATAATTAACTGAAAAATAAAGTTCGGCTATTTTTTTCACCACTATATCGTCTTGAATCCAATTTGGGAACGCATGAATGATTTATACCCCTTTACCCATTGCATTCACTCTATGATACTGATAATTTTCTATTTTGAAATAATTTTTTTTTCTTAAACGCTCTGTAGCTTTTGTTTGGTTTCGATGGATAATATATAACGCTATTCGTCTCAGTCAAACAATATTTCGCGTGCGCAACATGTACTTAATGAAACTATAACGTAAATAATTCCGTGTATGGCTTAATGTCTGCTCTTGTTGTTGTAAAAACAAATTGCATGACTGGCTTTTCTAATGAATTTTTAAATGGTTTGATTTCCTTTGACTGTACAGGAGATCTACCGGCCATGTTAAAAAAATCTCGTGACTGATATTTCTGTCGAATATTTAAATGGGGGGTGTAATTTATTTTAACTGCACAGGAGACCTGCCGGTGATATTAACTAGTCTCATGACTGTTTTTTTATCGCATGTCTACTATAAATGAAGGTTTAATTTCAATATAATTTATGTGCGCAGGAGACCTGCTGGTGATGGACGACGAAGGGTACCTGTACTTCAAGGACCGCACGGGCGACACCTTCAGGTGGAAGGGCGAGAACGTGAGCACCGCTGAGGTGGAGAACCACCTCTCTGCCCTCGTCAGGAGCAGCGACCTCTGCGTCTACGGCGTCCAAGTACGCACTGCTGTCTGCATTTGTTTCTTGACCGCAGGATTTGAGTGTGGATGACATTTTTTTTATGAGGAAAATGTGTTTATTCCCTTAAAAGTGTAAAAATTCTTACGTTACTGTTAAAATAAATATACTCCTGACTAGTATAGCTCCCTGACTCTACCTACCCTGACTTTCTATTTCTTGACTCTGACCTTCCTCCTGCCTCCTCTAACCCCCCATTCCCTGACCTATGCCCATTCCTGATCTCCCCAGCCTCCCCTAACCCCCTGTCGCCCCCCACAGATCCCCCAGACGGAGGGCAGGGCGGGCATGGCGGCGGTGGTGGACGTGGACGGGTCGCTGGACGTGCAGGAGGTGGCCAGGGGCGTGACGGCTCTGCTGCCTGCCTACGCGCGCCCGCTGCTACTTAGGACCGTCAAGCATATGGAGATGACCGGTATAATATGTCTTATATATAAAACTATAATATATCTTGTATATAACACCTATAATAGGTATATCTTATATACATGTACGATAATATCAGTATAATATATCTAATATGCATATACGATAAAATCAGTGTAATATATCTAATATGCATAGACGATAATATCAGTATAATATATCTAATGTACATGTACGATTATATCAGTATAATATATCTAATGTGCATATACGATTATATCAGTATAATATATCTAATGTGCATATACGAGGATATCAGTATAATATATCTAATATGCATATGCGATAATACCAGAATAATATATTTAATGATGTAAAGAAATAAGACTACTTGTAAGTCCTCAAAAACGTAGTGTTAAGTCTATCTAATAATATAGATAAATAAACCCAGGTCCACTTACTAATATTTGTAAATAAAGGTCATTAACTTCTGCACATATAGAGAACGTTAGGTCTATCAAAAAATATACGTAAAAAAAATCTAGTATAAATGTTTCCAAACTTCGCGCGTATTTGAATTTTGCCTCCATAAATATCCAATACATTCTTCACTAATGTTTAGTGGTGGATTGAAGGACTCAATGCCTTCAATATTTCTTCCGTAAGACAAATTATTATTATCATTATAATTACATTATTAGTCACATTATTTGCTTCAAAGGTTCTTGTTCCAAATTTAAATTGTAGTGAACTCACATAAACGATGATTACACTAATACGTTTTGTGCAGGTACATACAAATTACGGAAGACCGAGCTGCAAAAAGAAGGCTTCGACATCACCGTCATCAAGGACCCGGTCTACATCCTCGACCCCAAATCCGTCACATACAAGCGTCTGGATGAGCGGCTCTATGAACAGCTCATGTCGGGCGCTCTCAAGGTCTAGTTATTGGGTTAGAAGTCTCAAGGTCTGGCGTCAAGGCATCAAGGTCTGGCGTCAAGGTCTATGTGAGCATCGAGGTCTTGGCGTCAAGTTCTATGTAGGCATCGAGGTCTCGGCGTCAACGTCTATGTAGGCATCGAGGTCTTGGCGTCAAGTTCTATGTAGGCATCGAGGTCTCGGCGTCAACGTCTATGTAGGCATCGAGGTCTTGGCGTCAAGGTCTATGTAGGCATCGAGGTCTCGGCGTCAAGGTCTATGTAGGCATCGAGGTCTCGGCGTTAAGGTCTATGTAGGCATCGAGGTCTCAGTGTCAAGGTCTATGTAGGCATCGAGGTCTCGGCGTCAAGGTCTATGTAGGCATCGAGGTCTCGGCGTTAAGGTCTATGTAGGCATCGAGGTCTCGGTGTCAAGGTCTATGTAGGCATCGATGTCTAAGTGTCAAGGTCCAAAAGCCATGGTCGTTGTGTCAATGTTGTAAGTCTCAAGGTCTATAAGGAAAGAGATCTAGATAGGTATCAAGGTCCTTGTGTATGGTCTTGGCGTCAAGATTTAGGTGTCGAGGTGTTGGTCGGAACAGCTTTGAGAGCGAATAGATGTCTAGCTCGACCTTCATTATTTTAAGCATTGTGGCATATGGCGATTAATTTTTAAAGCATTCAGCCAGTTACTTTTGAAGATAATTATAAATATGATAGTACGATGTCATCGACAGATGTGCGTGTATCTTCACGAAATGAGCATTTCTTGAAATAAAAAGTAAATAAATGGAAAATTTTAACCATCTCTGAAAAAAAGGTCTTAACTGCCCCGTTTTTATAGGAATAAATGTCAGTTGCGACTCCAACTTCTGCCATTTTTAACTGCGCTTATGTTTCAATGCGCGGCTGTGATGATTGTCATTTCAAATATGTATTGTTCTGTTGAATTATCTGTACTACTTACTTCAATAATGTTCTGATTGAGGATTGTTCTTTGCTCCCACTTGTTGGGGTGGTGCAATGAAACCAATCAAATGGTCACATATTTGAGCGATTTCTAATTGTTAAAATAAATTTATTTCCTTCGATTTAGGAATTTTAGCTATGGATTTTATATTCCGAGATTTTAATTTACAAAAAAGTTTGAAGAATTGTTGATAAGTTCAATTCGTGATGGCGCGTAACCAGAATTTAGTTGAGTTGTGTAAGATTTTGCTCCTTCTGTCAAGATCCTCTGATTAAAGCTGTACTCTTGTATGGATTGCTATAAATTCCTAGGTTGAGTCCTCGTGTATGATTTTTTGGCCAGATCATAATCCTTGCATAATTATTTATTGCATATACTCATTTGTATAGAGAATACATACTTTATTTTTTGAACTTTATACTTTTTTTCTATTATTATTACATCAGTAGGCGTTGCTGGACCCGCCAGCGGTCTGGAGTCCGATAAACTCTGCGGGCTGGAGTCCGATAAACTCAGTGGGCTGAAGTCCGATAAACTCAGCGGGCTGAAGTCCGATAAACTCAGCGGGCTGGTGTCCGATAGACGCAGCGGGCTGGTGTCCGATAGACGCAGCGGGCTGGTGTCGCAAGCATTGTTGTGTTGGTAGACGACGCGTGTTGTAGTCTTAAGACATAGTGTGTAGACTCAGCGTGCGTCCAAAGCTGTAGTTATTCCTATAGTTTATCTCCTTCTAGTAATTAATTGTGGGGTCCTAAGTTGCTCATTCCTGCCATCTTGCAATGCGCCATAAAATATTTACTGTAGCTATGAGAAGAATCTGCTCTCAGTCTTCAGATAATATCTACTAAGAATTACATTCTTTATTTTCTCTCGCTGCTTTAGTGTTGAACGAACTGTGATGATTAAAAATTAATTCATGGGATAAATTAGAAATTATGCTGCGATTTTCCAGATTCACTACAATTTCTCAAATGAAAGTTTTTCTTGAAAGCTCAATTCGAATGCTGTGAGAATATAACATTTACCTCAAGTCAACCTGTAGGTGATTGAAGATACATAATTTTTGCCCTTGTATATGTCGGAGTTGTTATAGAATAATAAGGTTATATATGGGATATCCCTGATGAGTTTGACCGTAGCTGAGAGGAATTTTCTTGGCTTCTGCTGTAAGGGAGATGAGTTAAGCTTGAAGTGAACTTCGATAAAAGGGATGAAGGTTTTTTCTGTTTTGTCGGCTTGACATATAACGGATCATAGAATTCATGTCCCTCCACCAGTTGTCGATGTTGAGCGATTACTCGATTTGCTAGTTAAGGTCTTGGACATTTTTCATGTTTTCGACGAGTTGAAACTTCGTGCGTCGTGCAGGACTGAGGCTGGTTTCTGCTTGTTGTATTGGCTCCTCCTCAGTGTCGGCCTCGAAATTTTTTAACTTTCTTCGTTATATGGGAATTCTCTAATTTATGACACCATAATTGCTAATAAAAACGATGATTTGTACTAATTTTTAATTTAAATTTATTTTCATTTGAATAGAAATATACTGGCTCTTTAATTTTATTGTAGCGTAAATTTGAGTAAAGTCATCACCCTCTAATCCATCGACTGCATTTATATTTTTTTAATGCGAATAATAAATTTAAATAAAGATATCAACCTTTTGGATTTTAGGTCATTCAATTGGTAAAGTCGAACTAGGCTTGTCTTCTCGCTTTCGTGTGAGGGTTTCGTCTAGTGGGTGTTGCTCAGACACATAGTCCGGTCGTAGTTTATTTTTTCCGTCTTATGCGTAGCCTTGAAATAAATATTTCGTTATGTTTAAATAAGCTTGCGCACGTAGTATCCCTTTATGTTCATATGTGCCTTCGTTGCCTAGTCAGACGCTGCACTGGAATCATTCATTTGTCCTACAATTCTTTAATTTGTTCAATGCCTGTAAAGTTATGCTTCACTTCTTCTAAAGCTAGCAGTTTTCACAGTCTTTTTTAAAGCATTTTGTCTATTGACTATATGCATCTTTCCAGCATTACTCGCCTCTCGCATTGGTTAAGAAGAATCTAATGGAAGAGTAAAATTCCCGTCATCGGCATGTACCAGAAACAGTGAGCAAAATTTGATGTGAAATTAAGCCACCGACTCGGCTGTCTTGATCCTTTGTCTGTTTGTGTGTGTGTGTGTGTGTGTGTGTGTGTGTGTGTGTGTGTGTGTGTGTATTTTTTTAGTGTTTGTGTTAATTTTTAGGTTATCGTAGAGTACTTATGTCCTTTGAGTACAAGGCAATTAGTGACCACCTCGTAATACGTAGGCTTTTTCCAACACTGAGGTATGGACTTAACGTTGAATGTATCTATAGGATCTAAGAAAATTACTTTGCATGCCTGAATAATAAGACAAACTTGGTACATTTATGGTGAGTGCTAAGCATTGTTCGGCATTCCTTAATTTCTCTTGAATTGATGAAATGATTTAAAATATACTTGACTTGAGGATGTGTGACTGAAAAGTAACGCTACTGCATAATTAATAGATTAAGTTGCTTTTCGGCTATTTTAGTAACTTGAAATAAATGTAAAATAACTTGGATAAATGTCAGCCACCTGTATAACTATAGCTTCCTATGTGGAAACTTGAGCCCGAGATATGTTATGTTTCCCTAGCTTCTATATTATGTGACATAGATATTTTTGTTGTACAAACTTCAGTTGCAAATGTGATAGTTAAATTGTTTTTAATAAAACTAGAGGCAACGCTTTTTTTATTCTGCTTTATCGTGTTTCAGTATACTGTGGCTTTTTTAATGAAATTCCGAGGAATAATTTTATGAAAGGTTATTACGTTGTATTTCACTATTTTACATTGTCTTTTAAAAATGTATATAAACCCTTAACAGCAATTTTTTATAACTGCTCATTGTCGCCATGTTCTCGTGTATCAATGAAAAATGAGCTTGAAGTCTAAATGGCGGACAATATTATTATTATTGTTACTCTACGAAGCAGTTATCCTGGTGTCTGGTTCAAACGAACCTCGAGGAGACGTTTCACAGAAATTTAATAATAGATAAATATTACCGGACGATACCAAATAAATTGCGATTTATAGGTTCAAGAAAAGAAAAGCTGAAATAGAACTAAACGTTATTGACACCTTATTTGTTGAAATGATTCTGGTAAGCCGTAAACTAGAGACATATCGATATGTATGTGTCAGTCGGCCTGACAGTTTTCATCCATTGCAGCCATTGCACCATAGCCGTTGAAAAATAAATCAGTTCAATTTACAACCAGGTGGCTGATAATTGAAATGATTCAAGTTGATCAAATATTTATTTGAGATCATTTTTTGCTTATTTCTTAGGCTGAGAATCAAGGCTATAGATACGTACTCTTATTAAAAAATTTTTGTCTTCATTTCGTGATCGCTAAAGGGTAAAGCGCTGAAAATTTAAAGCTGCTGGAAGCCCAAATCATGAAGTAAAATTTGTTCGTGTCGATTGATTGATAAGCTATCACAATGTATCGTCGATTTGAACGTGTGTGAAACGCAAATAATAATTGAACACGAATGTGCAGGGAGTTTTGAATTTATTTGATTGCTATCCATGGTTAAACTATGTAGTATATAGTTCAACCATGGGTATACCGGTGCATCTACGATTACATCTTCTGAAATATCGACATATCTTTTTCGTGTTTCTCACTATCAATTTTTAGTTAAGTAGATTGTTCTTTTTAAAATTTTCATGCATCGGCTTCTGAATTTATTTTCTCAATAATCAACAAGAGCATTCACAGATAAATTTTATTCAGCATGCTATTGTCGGTTGAATTGGACAAATGTCGTTTAGCTTCTTCTTGGTAAATCCCAATCAACTGTCTTTTGACTCTTTATACTCTGCGGACGCTTGCCGCGTAGTGTAATAAATGTGCAGCGTATTTTAGTAGGAGAGTATAAGGAGAAGGAGGGCAAGCGTGAGCATTGTTAGGTATAGTAAAATACTGAATTAATACGTAGCCTCTTATTTCAATAAAGTAACCGACAAAATGGGCACGCCCGGTAAGTTGTTTGATGTTACAGCTAAATATAAGGATTATTGTTAATGCATTTAAGAAATTGCCTTAAAAATAAGTTAAATTTACTGCTGCTTCAGCCGTTCACGTTCAGCGGTCAGGCTGAGTCAGCCTGCTTGTAACGTGCAAGATTCATCAGGCTTGTAATAGATCTCGTTCAGTAATTTCATCTAAATGCCTACATCGTAAAGTTGATTTTTTAACAGATTTAATTTAATAATAACTTTAGTATAATATCTTTGGAATAGATTGTAAATTGTAGAATTATAGCATTTATAGGTAGGACACATAGCTACAATTTCATAACTAGGAGGTAGGTAGAAATTTGCTGACTGGACTGTTCAAAAATCTTTCAGTATCTAAGGCTTCTTTAGTTTGTGTGAATTTTTGGAAAAAATGAAAGAGCACATGAAATTATTAGAAAACCGGCATTTTTTTTAAAGGCGATTTGAAAGTCCGATTTGGCGGTACCTAAAGGGTTAATTAAAAAGTTTTAAGTTTTTATTTAAGCTTTTTTTACACACAGCTTGGAATGAGCTGTGTGTCTAATTCCAAGCTGTGTCGGAATTAGTTTTTATGTGTCTAAAACCATCGCTCAACTTGATCATCTATTAATTTATTTACCTACCACTTGAAATCAGTAGGTAGGTAAAAAGTTTATGAATGTTTGTTATAAATTTGCTGACTGGACTGTTCAAAAATCTTTCAGTATCTAAGGCTTCTTCTGTTTGTGTGAATTTTTTGAAAAAATGAAAGAGCACATGAAATTATTAGAAAACCGGCGTTTTTTTTAAAGGTGACTTGAAAGTCCGATTTGGCGTTGATGGGTTAATTAAAAAGTTTTAGTTTTTATTTAAGCTTTTTTTACACACAGCTTGGAATGAGCTGTGTGTCTAATTCCAAGCTGTGTCAGAATTAGTTTTTATGTGTCTAAAACCATCGCTCAACTTGATCATCTATTAATTTATTTACCACTTGAAATCAGCAAATACAAGTATACTTAAAGGATTCCTAATATATTCACAGACTTATTTAAAATTCTCAAACCATAATATTCTTTCTACACAAACAGTTTATCACTATTTGGTAGAGCAAAATCAACTATCAACTTTGACACGCTTCTCGATGTTCTCACTGGGTGACGTGCACTGTCTCTCATTGGATCTTAACATTTTCCCGCCTGACGGCCCAGACCTAGTGTTTTGGCAATAGTATGACATCACTATTTCAACCATCAATGAATGCGTGGAACTAAGACAAAGCTTAATATGAAGGAAAAAGTTAAGAAGTGTTGGAATTTACCCACGATGTCGGAATATACCGCATTTACCCTATTAAGTCCTATAAGTTGACCAGTGAAGTATCCTGGATACCAGCATTATCGTACGCAAGAAATTGGTTGAAATTTTAGGTAAATTAGGAAATTAAAAATGAACTGATTCTAAAAAATCTCTGGGTTGTCACTCTGTAGGTGCAAGCAGCAATATAAATTCAACATATGGATTTATACCCCAAAGCGTCACCAGCCATTTTCAAGATTTGCCGCCGGGTAATTTTAATATGAAAATGCTGCTAACAGCTTTGATAGTATATCCCTTACTCTCCATGCCCTGCAACATGTATAGCTCAGCTGCTATCTAGCAGCCGGACATATGGCGTCATATATTGAGAGCGGCAAAGTATAGGGAGGCTTGACATGATTCTGCCGCCTGGACTGCCAAGAAATGGTGCTGTACTTGTAACAACAAAGTTATCGTGAACCCTACGTCCTAGTAACCATTGATTAGTTCTAGAATTATTATTGTTCTCGTTATTCACTGCATCTACCACTTGCGGTCTTTCAGATTTTCAACTATTTTCTAAATAGTCGGCCGAAGACTGGTGAATATCTAGAATGCAATAATTTCAATCCAAATGTGTCGGCCAGACTTCTGAAGGCGTGAATGCTGCTGATGACTGATGAGTTGCAAAAGATCTTGCGATATTCACCCACTTTCTGCACATTGGAATTAGTTTTTCTATACATTTGGAATATTATTTCCATTGAAATTATTAACTTTTGTCAATTTGATAGGAGTTGATTTATGTGAAAGGAATCCTGTGATTCCAAAAATAGTAGGACAGCTCTAGTTGTGGCTCAAAAAGTAGACATATTCCAGGCCATCTCTGCAAGCTTAGGAGAATAATTTTTGAGTTGAAACCGCATTTGCTATGTCATGACTGGAAGAATGGGCAGAAGCCACCTGTGAATTGGATAAAAACAGTGAATCTAGCCTATTTAAACTGTTTTCCTAATCTCTCTGACACAAAATGAGAATAATGGCTTATTTTAAATTATAATGTAACAAATCTTTAATTTCTGGCAGAATTCAACATCAATATTGATGATAATAACCAATGTTATCAATATCAAAAGTCCTATAAATTGTATGAAAACACTAGTATCACTTAAAACTATAATCACTTACCAAACATAATATTATTAAACAAACATGACTATTGAAACATAAATAAGATTTATTATGATAAATTCTCCATTATGGATTTCACCTTGTGCTGTACACTCAAAAATTTGAATTTAATTTCTGCAATAAATTATTTCATGTCAGTTTCTTAAGATAATTTCCTAAGCAAGAATTGTGTGTAACCAAATTAAAGATGATTTAAACTCTACAAAACTTTGATTTCTTGAATGGCAGTCTCTTCATCATTTAATTAAAATCATTGATTCCCATAGCCATACATGACAATTTTTTTTAAACCTCAACTACCAATTTAAGTCAATTGATAAGCCAATCAATTCATTATCTGGGGATATAATTTTTCACAACATTTTGAATCATTTTATGGGCAGTTATGGCTATTGCATTTGTTAGCATTTGCATCACTGGTGTGAGAATTTTTATTGTATTGCTGTTTTGAAATACATTATGTGGACATCATTATGTGAACATTTTTATAATGATGTTGCTTTGGAATACATTTATTTATACCTATGCCTGTGTCACTTGCAAATTTGAAACTTTCTTTAGAGTTCATTGAATTTTTATTAATCCCATTTATATTTTTCAGGATTTTCTCCAAGAGGTTTTGGTGGTGGAAGAGGCCGCGGTGGTGATCGTGGTGGTGGTGGTGGCTTCCGTGGTCGTGGCGGATTTGGGGACAGAGGTGGTCGCGGTGGGGGTCGTGGTGGTGACCGTGGTGGATTTGGTGGTGACCGTGGAGGCCGTGGTCGAGGTGGCGGCAGAGGAGGTGGATTTGGCGGCCGTGGCCGTGGACGCGGGGGCGGAGGACGTGGTAAGATCTGATTATTTCCATGTGTACAAATGAAAGCAGTTGCTGAGTATTGAAAGCCATCCCTACAGTGCATTAATTATTGTGATTTTTTGGCTTTTAAACAAAATTCAATCTGTTTTCATATATCAATGTAGATGGTACAAATGGTGTGATATATTGTATATAATTACCATATTGCTTTCATAAATATCTACAATCTAGTGGCTGGGGCAGGTTGTTTTTCATTTGGCTGTATCCAGATGTGTGTTATGCTTCTTATTTGTCTTGAAAATTTTCTAACATTTTTGTTTACTTTGGGATATATCCAAGACTTCTGTCAGCATTTTCTGTTAAGAAAGCCTATTAGAGGTATTCCATTGAACCTGATATTCCGCTGCATTATCCATTGTGCCACATTTTTTTTCATTCAGGATTTTGTCAAAAGTAAAAGTAATTTTTGCAGTTTTACTATAATATTTGTCTAATTATGTATAAAATATATCTTTGTTAAAGGAGGTGGCAAGGCAATGCTGGAGCCTCATCGTCACGAAGGAATTTACATTGCCAGAGGCAAGGAGGATGTCCTGGTCACCCGCAACATGGTGCCTGGCGAGAGCGTCTACGGAGAGAAAAGAATGGAGATTGAGGTAGAGGGATGATCTCTAACCGCATGATATTACTATAGAAACCTGCTAAATTGCCAATAATATAAAATCTTGGCCAATTTCTATCTAACAGATTCCAATAAATGTACATGCATTGTATAAATTTCAATCAAGCTCCACCAAATTGTGGTGATTTTTAGGTTATTTTTCAATTAGGAAACAATTTTCATTCAATTGCTACAATTTCTGGATAGAGCAATTGTTAGAATTATTTCTCTGTTCCTAACCAGTAATAAATGTGTACAGGAAAGCTATTTTACAGTTGAGAACAACTTTTTTTTACAGCAGATGGATTTTAACAACCTTCATCTACTTACCAGACCAATCACGAGGCAATCATTCGGAAAACTATTCAAAGTACATATTTTCTGAAGTGTAAAACTTTTCTTTATCCGCATATCTTTCACCCCGTAGGACAGAGAATCCGGCAACAAGGTGGAGTACAGAGTCTGGAATCCCTTCAGATCTAAGCTCGCCGCCAGCGTGGTGGGTGGCGTAGACAGCATACACATGCCCAAGGGCTCCAAAGTTCTTTATTTGGGTGCTGCCAATGGCACGACAGTTTCACATGTTTCTGACATCGTCGGAGAGGTAAGTCAATTAAGTTTACTTGTCTTGCATGCTAAATGTTAGGTATCTTTCATCTGCTTCTAGTGATTCTTATGTGAAATACTGCTTTTATTGGAAAAATCTCGTGTGAACCATAGCTAGACCAAACATATTTCCAATACTTGCACGAACACAAATTCAACTAAATGAAAGTTAAAACAAGCGCAATGGTATCATTCATTGTCTGTGTATTTGGTTACATAGGAATCTCCACTAGACATTTCCATTTATAAAGAGTCTTTTTTTCAGGAGGGAGCGGTGTATGCCGTAGAGTTCTCCGCGCGATCTGGTCGTGATCTTGTCAATATGGCTAAAAAGAGGCCCAACATCATACCCATTGTGGAAGATGCGCGTCATCCCCTAAAATACAGGTAACGTTTAAGAATTATAAATATCCTAGTAAAAGCAATGCTATAAGTTCTGCCAATGGCAATTTCTTCCTTACTGTTGAAAGGATGAACAAAAATAGAAAATTCAGTTGAGCCTGATGGTTTCGTATAAATATGTAAACTATTTTTAAAACTTTGAAAAAAATTCACCATCCATACGTATCCAGTGAGTAGATGTGGAGGCAGAAAGCCGCTTGTCTATCGTTTTTTACTTAAGAATTGCGAAGTTTAACATTAATTATTTTCATGAAGTGAGTTTTTTAATTTTTGACGGATACAAATAACGAATTGCCAACAAATTGAGGACAGACTAAGAAATTAATGACTGTAGTTTGATATGGCAACTAACACTTCATAAAATTATTCAATTTTTTTCGTTTTCGTTGACTAACACTGAGCTTTTCCTTCACCCAATTATTTTGCCTAATTCAATATTCGTTTAAAATTCAATTATTTTCAACGCGTACTGTTCAGGAACTAATTAAATGATAAGTAAGACTGATCGCCATCGTCTTCTAACATCTCCCGCCTTCAACAGGATGATGGTGCCAATGGTGGATACCATTTTTGCTGACGTTGCTCAGCCTGATCAGGCAAGAATCGTTGCCCTGAACGCCCAGTATTTCCTCAAACAAGGCAAGTACTGGCTGCGTGTGTATCATTCGTGCTACAAGCTATTTGATATTCTTCTATTGACGATTTCCGATCTAAATCTGACGTCGGTTGGTCCAAATTACTTTCGCGCGAAATTAGCTCATGAAAATTTGTCTTGAAAGTGGTGCTATAAACTTTTTTTTTGCGTGTAGTTAGCTCATAATAATTTTTCAAAAATTAATGTTGCACTTCTTGGATTTTGCCCGGAATTAGCCAGTAATAATTTGTGTAAAAATTAATGTTATATATATCTTGGATTGTGTGCGGAATCAGCCAATAATAATTTGTTTAAAAATTAATGCGATACTACGTAAATCGTGGGTTGCAGGTGGCCACTTTGTGATCAGCATTAAGGCAAACTGCATAGACTCTACAGCGCCTGCTGAGGCCGTCTTTGCCGGGGAAGTTGACAAGCTGAAGGCAGAGCGCCTCAAGCCCCTGGAGCAGCTTACGCTGGAGCCGTACGAGCGAGACCACGCAGTTGTTGTAGGAGTCTACCGGCCACCCGGCATGTAATTATTTTATCTAAATAAATAATCCTAAGTCGTCATGCGGATCATTACCATATCGATATGTTCAACTTTGGGTTCGATAATGCGGGGACGAGCATATAATTTCGTCGTTATATTAAAAGCTTTACTTTGAATTTGTTGTCATTAAAAGAAGTTAGTATCTCGCGTAACTGAAACATATTGAACGGACTATCGATGATCAAATAGTTCAATTGATAGCATAAGTTCATGCGAGTCGATATATGGATGAACGCCATTAAATTTCATTTATGAAATTGCATCATGTTTCGATTCGGAAAGAAAATTAAAGGCTTTTTGACAAAATATATTTACGATATTCAACAGAACCCTTAGCTTAATATTGCATCATTACGAATTATGGGTTTTCAGTTAAAACCCTGAACTACGAATATTATGACAGGGTTTACATATAAACAAAAATTCAATCTGACATTAAATCCTGTTTTCGTAACTTCTTGGCACTGACTTATTTTTAGTCCCTTTTCGTGACTTCTTGGCACTGACTCCTTTCCACCAAAAATGACGGTCGCCACAGCACCCTAGGTAAAACCTCGAATGGTGAAGATATTTTAATTACAGAATTGAATGAGGAATTATTATTGGAATTCAAGACGCACAGCCAGTGCTTAGTAATACTTAAACGAAAGAAAATTAATTCCTAGCCTATATCTTATCGCCATTGAATGACCCAAAGTCGAATACAGTACTAGTCATAGAGGATTCGTCTCATTAATAGTATATAAAACGAAAAATTTATCACTTTCAAGAGCCATAAGCGACTCCTATACAATAAAACTGCGCCAGAACTATGAAGCTCAAGATGTTGAGAACATAACACCTTCAGTTAAGAGTGAGGTGCTGCAAGAGGCCGGTGTCGCTGCTGGGCTCCAAAATAATCTTCTGCAGAGGCTTGAACTTAGGGTGATGCGATCCTCCAGCCAGGCCTAATACTACCGACTCGGTGGTGGTCAAGAAGGCGCCGCTGTCACGCATGCGGAGAAGTGAAACAAGTCTGCAAGAAATTTGCTCATCAAATTTCGGTATTCTTATCGACTAATTGTAATAAATCCTCACGTAAAGTACTTGACCTATTAGTTTGTAAATAAATCAGAAGTTATGGACGGAGCGTAGTTCGGAGGTACATTGGTAAATTACATGAATTTCGAGATGATTGAGAATGTGGGATCGAGTGAAGTTGTGGTTGAAGCGTTGGAAATATGCTGTATAATAATATAAGACAATCTTTACATAGCCTGGACTTCAGAAAATTATTTTGGTGAATTCAAGGAATAATGCACAGTGCGCTGTAGTCAGTAATTTCCATAATTGTTAAACAAAATTAATTAACAGACAATATCATCAAGTTCCCTATTCACAACAGCAGGTCCTGAGATAGAGACTAGGCAGGTTATTATGGTATTCCTTCACTGAGAATTGATAAAATTCATCCCAACTGCCTTCTTAAATAAGATAAAGTCCTGAATTTTCTTCGTGATTATTGAGTTATGCATCAACAACCAGTATGGCAAAAATATATATTCATCTTTTCATAATTTCTAATCTGCCCGCGTTCTCCAGACTATAATACTGTTTGGGTTAATCTGTTGAAAGATGGTCATGAAGTATTCAACATTTCATAAAATCAAACAGTTTGTTAGGATGCGAATGCCCTCAATGCACTCAGAAAAAGGAGCAAGACTTCATTCAAATAAACAATGCACTTTTTACTCTTGCCGGTTGCTGCGTGTCATCATGACTCAGTTTGGCCCAGCAAAGTGCGCATCAGTGCTACGTACAAAAAAAATGTGTCTCTAGTTGGATAATATGCCCCATTCATTTTTTTGACTGCATGTTTACCGGTCAGTCATTGAGCGAGATGACACGGCATCAGCAACAAGGTGCACGTTGATGCCATCCTGCAGCAGCTGCAGCGCTGTCTGCTGCACGCAAACATGACACTCTATTCCGCAGAGCACCACATTCTGCACCTGAGGAGGGCAATGAGGCTAATCAGAATGAAATAATAATAAACAAGTAAAGAATAAAATAGTGAAGAGATTATCATTAATAATTCCCAATATATATGAAGTTCAATCAAGAAAGTCCTTATGTGTGTTTATATATTTTATAACTGTAGAAGACATGTGCCTTCTACATGAGGTTGAATTGCACAAATAATTAAACAAGATAAAAAACTTGGGAAGAGAATAAAAATTAAATTATAGTCTATGGACTATTTAATGACTACTTTATGAACTAAAATTCTATTCATCATATTAATGTGATGGACAAAATTTATTGATAAATGGGACAAAACTCAACATAAAAGCACACATAGCTAAAACCAGGATGTACCTAGCAGGCAAATACACTAACCTCATGCTTTTTAATTGCTTCAACAACGTCAGGAACGCACATGGAGAACTGTGTCTTGTCAACAGGTTTGATGTCATATTTTTTCAACTCAAGCTCAGGAACAGTGTGGCCAAGCCCTTGGAAAAAATAGAAAAATTACTTGAGTATCTCCAAGTAGCACTAGCATCCTTCATAACTATCACCATCACTCCATCAGTAGGTATAAGACTTCATAAACCTAAAAGTAATCATTTCACTGAGAATAATTTACTCACCTTTGGGATATTGTTCAGTGCATATGACAGGCATGTCCATAATTTTGAAAGCTTCTATAAGTCTAGCAGAATTAGTGGAAATACCTTGAAAATATTGAATTTGATTTCTGAACTTTTCTTGCATGTCACATATAAAGAGCATGCTGTTGTTAACACTAAGCTTGCCAATGTTCCTCATTATTGTGCTAGACAGAGCCATTTTATGTTCTGTAGAAGGCCTACTGGAGTAATTTTCACAGCATCATAAAACACTCCAAAGCATTAATAACAAACATAAATGGTCTGCTTTCTTAACTATAAAATTTATATTTTTAGCTACATAAATTTAATAAAAGGTGTTCAATTTCAGCCCATTGCATCAATTTAAAAATAAATGTTGTTGGCAACATATAAAAAAACTATTTTGTAAACAAAACTGAGCAACAACTTTATAGTGTGATCTCAACAGGTTCATAATCATATGTATTCTGAGTTAACAATCAAACCATTCAAATTGTAGTTCTGAGTCTGATCAGTATTAGATATGATCATATATTTCATAGAAGAGGGCCATTGAGCCTTGAAGAGTAAGTCAAGTGCAAAGCAGTAGCTGCTGAGTGTCAACTTTGGTGTCATTGACTGTGAATCAGTGATTTAGTATCATTGACAGGTCGCCTGCTGAAGACCAGACCAGAGACCACCACTGCCCTGGAGCCTGGATGTAATGGACCATCATGATTTTTGCCTTCTGGAATGTAGCCTTCAACACTTCTGGACAATCATATCTAGGCAGTGGGTCGAACCAGCCCTCGGTCGAATGGCCACTTGTCAAAGGTCAATAAATTTTGGAACAGAACTATGCTATCTGAAACCTAACCTCAGATGCGGCGAATGTAAAATTATGTTTTAACGATGCCTGGAAGTCATATTTGATCTGTGGCCTGGTGGTGCACGGCAGGTTTTATGCAAGGTTGGAGGACGAAGCCAAGTGGTTCACAGGGGAATGCAGCCAGGCACCACCAATTTGTGCACCAATAAGCCCTGAATCGAATGCCTTGGATCTCTCCGTCTCTGGACATCCACCAATCAGCCGTGAACCACTCGGCTTTGCCCTCCTCTGGCCTTGTATGAAACCTACCGTGCACCACCAGGCCATGGATTGAATATGACTTCCAGGCATTGTTAAATTATGTAATTTTACGTTCGCTGCATCTAAGGTTAGGTTTCAGATAGCAGAGTTCTGTTCCAAAATTGATTCGTCCTTTGACAAGTGGCTGTTCAACCAAGGGCTGGTTCAACCCACAGCCTAGATTATGGCTAGATAGGATTGTACTTGTACAGAAGTGTTGAAGGCTACGCTCTGGAAGGCAGGAATCATGATGGTCCATTACATCCAGCCTCAGCATCCAGGGCAGTGGTGGTCATCAGCAGGTGACCCATTAAGGGCTGATTGGTGGATGTCCAGAGAGATCCAAGGCATTCAATTCAGGGCTTATAGGTGCACAAAATTGGTGGTGCATGGCTGCGCTCCCATATGCTGTACCAACTTGACGCTCAACTATATTGCAGAATATAGAATAGAGGTATAAAACTTATAGTATAGCCTAGTTATAAAAGTAATTAATAGAACAACATATTGATGGCAGCCCCTTCTATGCTCCTAATGCCACACTCAGGAAGATGTATATAAACGGGGAAATTTCCCGCGCATTTTTAGTTTTTTATATTTTCTTCGCGCACGCGTTCGTGCAAATCACGGTCATCGATTCCACGGCGCGCAGCACTCGGCGCGGGCCGCGGAGCCGTCCAACACAGTTCTGATTTAGACACAGTTTCCATCTGAATGGAATGGCAACATCGTCTGTAGATTACAAGTAATGCTTAACGATCTTCAACTTCGAGTGTGACGTGTCCCTCTGAAGCTATTCTCATTTTTATTAATGTTTGTTGTTTGCCTCTATAATTAACCTTCATCGTTACAATAAAAATGAAAATTTATAATTAAGATAGATTTCTTCCAGTGCCTGTGTTTTTTTAAGCAATTAGCACTTATTAGTGAATGAATGATATGCGGTGTGGTTCTTTAATCTTCACTTCTGCAGTTCGCGCAATCCCGGCCATCAATTCTATGCCGCACAAGAGCAGTTTGTGGAGGAACAGACGCAATACTCAGAACAGTATGCCTTTAATTATCCTTCAACAATATATGATTTTTCTTGATATGGAAATTTGGTGAATGAGAAATCTAGAACTTTATTTTGGAAGAAATTATCTCCAAAGTCATATGGCAACACTGAACACCATATTTTTACATTTCGTATGTTTAATAGCCGCAGTTTACGATTACCGTATGTTCCATATCCAGAAACTTCATGTTTATTATACTACAAGTAATGATCTTTATTTAATTATAGCCATATTGAAATGTTTTTTTTTTGTGAAGCCCGCTCCTAGATCATTAATGTTTTTATATACATCCTCATATTGTTAGGGATGCTCGCCGCTGCCATCAGATCTTAAAATGTAAAAGTTTATTAGATACAGATTTGTATGAATAATGCCATTCAATATTGTTAGCTACATTAAATTGAGGGTGGAACATGGGAATGGCAATGATTAATTTATCTGAAGCAACCTTTACAAAATTAGTGTCAAACAAGCAAACGGATGTCATGTCAACCGGAACTCGAACACCACAGAGTATTTTATGCAGCTAATTAATTTTGCAAACTTTGCTGGAAGAGAGATTATTGAATTTTAGAAAAAAGGTGGGATAATTCAATGAAGGGTGGTGGCAGAACTGCAATCTTGATACTCTATTGCGATTGTGGTACCTATGTAACAATTTTCACATGATAGTTATAATTTTTGCACATTCAAAGTACGCATGACATAACATAACGCACCCAGATTTGGAAACCATAATTGCTCAAATGAAGCAAAAATAAACAACAGACCATTGACCTATCTTGCAAATATATATATTCATATTTTGTATCACGTAGCATAATTACGCTCTGTAATTATGCCATATTGACCTAATTTGTATAGTCCATTTACGCGCATTGTTATTAGGTACGTATTGATTGTGTCGATTTTGCCGGCCGGGAGGATGTCGGTAATGTAGTCCTAACATTGGCATGCAGGATCGTACTGTTGACGTACAGGTTCATACCCTACTTGTTTCAATTGTATCAAGTAATATTACCGTTACTTTGTATGAAAATTCTTTGTTTCTTTCAAATTTAAGTACAACCACAGGTATGTCTGTCACCGGTCAAAGCTCTTCACAAACTCCACTGGTAAAATGAATCCAAAACAAAACTCGCAAGAAATCCTACCTAAATAATTACTTAGTTTTAAACCCAAAGGTCGCATCTGAGTCCCGCGGTCGCCGGTCTACGGCCTCAGATGCGACGCCGGTGCACCAGTGACCACGAGCTCTGCGCAGTCTACCGGATGGCGGGTGGTGCGTTTAGGAAGAAGGATCCAAGAAACGCGAAATCAAATAGGACTTCTGATGGAATAATTTTTAATCATTACTTCATGCGGCTCCTACTTTTGCATACGATTAGTTTAACCATTGTATTTAACATTCGATAGCATGGGATAGGAGGCCACGCTAAAGTTCAATAAAATTTCAGAAAAACTCGTTTTGCCCGTCATGAAAAGGGCAAGACAGCGGTAAGTCACTGTCAAAACTACAAAAGTCCTATGTTACATCAAACGACCGCTTGAGAAGTCACACTGTCACAAAGAGAATACTGCGCAAAGCTGCCCTCTCCACGGCACAATATCTTCCCGTTCACGCAATGCTTGAAATGGAATGCAACCACGCAATGTCTGTTTTGAATTTTTAATAGTTTGAAAATCAATATTTTGCACAGCCAGTGCGTATATAGGGCTCCTAGACATATAATAGTAATACGCAACCCACAATATTGCTCAATAATATTTAGCATTTAGGAGCTCCCCTCTGTTTCGTGCGAGGTACGTAGCAAAACAGTGTCCATAATATAGTTGTGGGTGCTGTACCGCCTGTACGTACTACGCAGTACGCACACCTAATATCAAACCATGATTATTTCTGTTTATGTGCACGTGGCGAATAAGTGATCACTTGCAAGTGGCGAATAATTGATTGTATTTGTATAGCGAACAATTAATCGTGTGCATGTGGCGAATAGGTGATCACTCACACGATGCGAGCGAATAAGTGATCGCTTGTCCGTGGCGAATATTTAATCGCATGTGTATGGCGAACAATTAATCGTGTGTATGTGGCGAATAAATGATCGGTTGCATCTGGCGAACAAATGATCGATCGCATGTGGCGAATAAGTGATCGTTTTTCTTGTGACGAAAAAATGACCTGTAAGATTGATATGGCCTGCACGTGACTGATCGTTTGCATCTGGTGAAAGGTGAATGTGAAAATTAAGATTCGAAGTCACCATCAAAATGAGGGCATCATCACATGAGGGTAAAAAGTGTTTTTTTTTCTTTACATGAATTTAGAACACATTTTAAAACTCAGTATAGCACCTCCAATGAGAGTTATAGGCTACGTGTACGTTTGTATGTGGCGAAAAGTTGATTGATTGGCGAATAGCTGACGAATAATTGATCGATAGCGGCGAATAATTGATCATTTGCAGTAGGCGAATGGTCGATCGCCATATATATATGGCGAATAACTAATTATGTGCGCGTATATATTATATGGCGAATAACTAATTATGTGTACGTGGCGAATAAATGATCGCTCGCACGTGGCCTAAAATTGATCGCATTTGTATGGCGAATAGGTGTGCATGTGGCGCGAAATTGCGTGCATGTGGCGAATTGGTGATCGCGCACACGTGGAGAATAAGTGATCGCTTGCCAGTGGCGAAAATTAATCGTATGTGATGGCGAATAATTAATCGTGTGCATGTGGTGAATAAATGATCGGTTGCATGTTGCGAACAAGTGATCGGTCGCATGTGGCGAATAAGTGATCGTTTTCTTGTGACGAAAAAATTACCTGTAATTACCTTTATAGCCACATGTCACCCAATCTACATGCGGTGGACGACGTCTGAGTTGCCCATCATTTGGTGCGGAATTAAGATTCGAAGTCACCATCAAAATGAGGGCACCATCACATGAGGGCAAAAAGTGCTCATTTCTTTACATGAATTTCGAACACATTTTAAAAATCAGTCAGATACATCCAATCATTTTAATCGACGTGGAAACTATTTAGCCCTCTTTTCAATCAATATTTAGGTAATGCATTTAGATGAAAATTTATTCTATGTTTTATCTATCCGAAAATCCGTCTACGGCCTTCTAAAAAAATCCGAACTGAGAATTAGACATTCCTCAGTCGGAATCACAGCGCATTAATTATTGTTAGAAGAAATACAGTAATGAAGGTCAATGCATTTATACTCGTTCGATGTTTTATGAAAATTTGTGATAAATTCTGCATAAATTCCAAAATTACAAATTGTCATAGTTAGATAAAGTGCGGGTTGTTTTTAAATTTATGTGCAAAGTCAATTTTACTTTAAATTAGGAAATGACAGATTCGTTGCAACTTGTCATATGAACTAATCATTTAAATACAAAAACTCAAAAAAAACTTGTTTGCAGTGAAAACTTATCGGAGTCCAGCTCCATCATCAGAAGAAAAACTTCATTAATACGATTTTGACCAAAATAGGACCTACGAATTGTCTAAGGAATGCAAAACCTATTGCATACGTTAGCAGCCACTTAAATTGCTACTTTCGAGATGCTACTTCAAGATCCCGAATAAATTTATTGAACTGAAACTTTAAACGCGTGCTGCGTCTAACCTTTACCAGGATATCTAGGTAGAAGCCGAGCCAACTGCCACAACCAAACATGATTGAGGCTGCATCTTTCCATCATAGAAGACCCGGTGCGGTACTCAATAGTAGCTCCATCGTCCCCTTAGATAATATAATTATAAGAAATCATGTATGAACGTGCGTTGATGTATACAATAGCAAGTGCGGATCCTAGGCCATCAAAGTACGTTTATGCATCATTGCAAAACAAACAGTTTTTGTATTCTTCAAAGTTCATCTTATTAACATATAATCTATATACTCGATGAATCGATACTAAACTTTTTTCACCGCGACATTGACAAATATACACGGCAAACTGTATAAACGTTGCTAAGGCGTCAGCAAACTTCATTTCTTTTATAAATGTTGCGAATTTGTTCAGTCGGAACTAATTGATGACAGATGTGTTTTGGTGAGAGCTTTCAAAATAATTGGCTCCTGGGCCTCCAGTCCTGGCCGTGGAAAATTTAACCGATTCGCTGTAACTATACGAAACACATAACGGTATATGTTTGTGTCAGAAACTGGCGATCATTTTCTAGATTAATAACAACAGGTTTGCCTCAAATGTCAATTTTTTCAATTGAAAAGATGTGATTAAGTCGACGTAAAAACATTAAAAAAATTCAATTTTCACCAGAAAATACGTCAATTAAGCTTATGTTGATTGATTCAAGTCTCCAAATGGACACGATCGCGTTCAATACCAATACTTCTCTTTAACTTCACTTCTTATGAAGTTAAAGAGAAGTGAAGTTAGAGAAGTCTTCACTTCACTGTCTGCCACAAATCTTATAATCGAAATTTAACACACTTCAACTTATCTTATCGATCTGAAATTTTGCACACTTGCCTTGCTGGAGACAATGCAAGAATCGAATTACAAAATAAACGATTTAATTTTTTTCCAATGTTAAAAAAACTGAAAAAATAATTTTGTCAGCTACAAATCTTATAACTGGTAATTGACACACTTTTAATTGTCCAATTTATCTGAAATTTTACACAATTGTGTGAATTGGAGGCAATGCATAAATCAATTGACAGAATAAATAATTTTGAAAAAATTATAGATTAAAAAAAAAATGAAAATTCAATTTTTTAATATTCGAAAATTAAATTAGAAATTCATTGTTTATCTTTAACATTGGAGACACTGGATTCTTTAGAAGTGTTGTCTTTAAAAAGTAATTCTCAAACGTAAATTATCATGGTTGAATTAATAAATTCAACCATGGTATATTATTTAGTGATGTGGTTACCATGATGTCTCATTTAGAGTTGAAGGTCCGTGATTCAAGAAGTGGACAAAAGAGATGACGTGGTCCGAGATTCTGCAGATGCTTTCGTGATAAAGGACTTTTTTTTAAAACTTTGTCACTTGTTAGTAGACGTCGTCACGTCGGTGCTCTCAACGACTTTATTTATACTCGTTCACGTACTATAATAATTGAGATTGTTGCAAATTCATTTCTGTTTGCCTTTTTTGCTAATAGGATTTTAGACCGGCATACAGGCCTATCCAGGCCTATTTATTTAATGCCGAAGATACTATACTATACTATAGGAAACCGGTACTGACTGACTATTGCCATCGGCATCGGAGCATCCTAGGAAACCGAACCGAGAATACCTAAGGCTAATGTAACACGCACTGAAGCACACGCATAGTGACAAAGCAGAGAGTTTTTTAGACTCTCCCTCAAGTTCATTTTTGAGTCCAATAAGTAGATCAGTAAAGTATCCTGGATACCAGCATTATCATACTTAAGAAATTGGTGTAAATCTTGAGTAAATGAGGAAATTAAAAATGAACTGATTCTAAAGAAGCTCTGGTTTGCCACTATGAGCACACGGCTCACGCCAAACGGCCGTACCCCTACTGGCCCTACAGCCCTACCATGGTCAGGAAGATGTGCCAGGTGCGCGGGAATTTATTTTGTCATTTTAACAACCTGCGCGGTGCGCCGTACTATGCCGGTAAAAAAATGCGCCATGCGCCGTACTTTTAGAAAGCTAAAATAGATTAAATATGGACGCGCGATGCAATCACACTGACCGTACACTGTACACACAAACGTGTATCCGCATTGTGTTGTGGTTGGATATGAGTTAAGTAGATTGCTAACGCGTCAACTCAGTTTCTAAGTGTCAGCACAGTTATGAATATTCATTCATAGATCACAATTCAATCAGACATGAATTACAAAACTAAAGAAGGCAACATGGCTTTAGATGTGCCATTGGTGCCTTCTAAGTTCTAATGAATGACTGGAGTCTGGACTGGTTGCGGCAAGTAAGGTATGAACCTGTATGTCAACAGTACGAACCTACATTCCCGAGTCCCGACATCCTCCCGGCCGGCCAAACTGACACGATCAATACCTAATAACAATGCGCGTAAATGGACTATACAAATTAGGTCAATACGGCATAATTACAGAGCGTAATTAAACTTTGTGATACAAAATATGAATATATATATTTGCAAGATAAGTCAATGGTCTGTTGTTTATTTTTGCTTCATTTGAGCAATAATGGTTTCCAAATCTGGGTGCGTTATGTTATGTGTACTTTGAATGTGCAAAAATTTCCGTGATTTGCACGAACGCCTGCACGAAAAAAATATAATTAGATTGATTTACGCGAGAAATTTCCCCGTTTATATACATCTTCCTGAGTGTGGCAGCCCTAACCCCTTCACCTTCAGAAAATCAGAAATATAATAAAATTTCAATTTTAAAGAAAAATAGAGATAATTTACAACTTATTCTTAATTCTTCTAGGAGATGTTGTCATTATAATTTACAACAAATTTAATGCTAGAAAATATTTAAAAAATAGCTTTCAACAGTGATTACTTTGAATTTTATGAGTAACTAACTGTTCATAATTATTTGTACCCTTTATTCCAGATCATTTATCAAAATAGGGTAAACGCGGTATATTCCGACACATTAAGGACACATCGAGAAATGAAAAACTATAAAAAAAAACGTATGAGTTACGTAAGTTCTGTTGCCTTCACATGACTCTCAAAACACTTCACTACGCGTCAGCAACGATGAAACGTCACAAAATGTCAAAATGTTGCCATATTTATTAAAAAGCCTTTAGAATGGAAACCTACCAAATCCCTATATTCCGTCACTTTGTGTAGCAATACTCGCCACGTGGTGAGTCGTATTGCGTCAGCGCTTCAGATTTAACTGATACGTATTTCAATGAACGCATGGAACTAAAACAAAGCTTAATATAAAGGAAAAGCTGGAGAGGTGACGGAATTACCTACGATGTCGGAATATACCGCGTTTACCCTAGTTAAAAAGAACTATTAATGAAAATAGTAGTAGATGCTAAATAATTGTATTTCAAAATTTAATGCTATTGAGCATTGTAATATTTTTCTCCACAAAGTTTGATGATATTTTTTCTACAATTTAGGGAAAAGCTAAAATATTGCTAAAAGTTTGAAGATGGAAAAGAATAAAAAGAGCTTAGTAATGATCTCAGAAACAAAATTGTGAATGTCCAGAAAGAGGTAAAAGAGGGGCTTGGATATAAACTAAAGCAATATCTAAGAAGTTTGAGGTTCCTACGTACGTCTACAATACAAAGCATTATAAAAAAATTTAAATAATTCAACACGGTGGATAACCTGGTTGTTTGAGGAAGGAAGGGGAAAAATCTCTCCTAGATGTGTTAGTAACATAATACAATCCCTTTGCAATAATCCTAGGATCATTAGCAAGGAAATTCTGTCAAATTTGGATGTTTAGATCGTATTTAAGTACTTATATCATTAGTCTGCTTATATCGCAAGTTCACAAGGAATTTAAAAGCAAAGAAAAGGCCAAGAAAATTCACCATATCGATATTGAAAACGTTTCGGAGTCCAGCTCCATCATCAGTTCGACTAAACTAAAAATGAATGAAATCACTTTGAAAGTCAAAATTCAAAGACAGACATAAAACCTAAACAAGACCTAACATTATATCGAAATAAACAGGACTAGTTATGAACAACTTAGTCCTAGGGGTACGACAAGAATATAAAATCCTAGCAATTTACTATTTCCAGATTATATGAGCTAAACGCATTATTGAGACATGGTTTTCGTTTGAAGATATGTAGAGACTCCAAAATTCTCAAATCGGAGCAGCCAGAAGTGGAACCGAGTATCCGGAAATCACTCTCAGATACAGCCACGTCGCACTGTTCAGCATGGAGGCGCACGGAAGAATGAGGAGGCTTGGCGAGAGGCAAGTTAGAATGATAGCTCCTGCCACGGTGTTCAGAAACCCGGATGTAGAAGTTACGCGACGTCATTCCAACGTACGTAGATGCACTATGTCCAAAGAATTAAAAATGCTGTGTTTGAAATATTTCCCAAATATAAATGTGCTTGTTTTACTGGTAAATAATTTCAAAATTGGTTCTTCCTTCAGGTATAAGGACGTTATTCCTGCTCGGATGCGATCAAACCTGGTCTATGAGTTCTGTTGTGCATGCTGTGCATCTACGTACGTTGGAATGATGTCCCGTAACTTCTACATCCGGGTTTCTGAACACCATGGCAGGAGCTATCGTTCTAACTTGCCTCTCGCCAAGCCTCCTCATTCTTCTGTGCGCCTCCATGCTGAACAGTGCGACGTGGATGTATCTGAGAGTGATTTCAGGATACTTTGTTCCACTTCTGGCTGCTTGGATTTGAGAATTTTGGAGTCTCTACATATCTTCAAACGAAAACCATGTCTCAATAATGCGTTTAGCTCATATAATCTGTAAATAGTAAATCACTAGGATTTTATATTCTTGTCGTATCCCTAGGACTAAGTTGTTCATAACTAGTCCTGTTTATTTCAATATAATGTTAGGTCTTGTTTAGGTTTTATGTCTGTCTTTGAATTTTGACTTTTAAAGTGATTTTATTCATTTTTAGTTTAGTCGAACTGATGATGGAGCTGGACTCCGAAACGTTTTCAATATCGATATGATGAATTTTCTTGGCCTTTTCTTTGCTTTTAAATTCCTTGGATGTTTCTGGTATGAAGGTACCTATCAAGACAAACACTGCAAAGAACAATGCATTGTAATGGACTGAAGGGTTGTCGACCCAGGAAAACCCTTTTGCTAACAGAAAAGCATGTGAAAGCACGTCTAAAAATTGCTTAAACTTGTGTTGATTCCCCAACCTCATTTTTCTAGAAAATTTTGTGGAGAGATGAGACTAAAATAGAATTATTTGGGCCTATGGATGATTGGATGTAGCTTACGTTTGGTGAAAAAAGGTGAGGCAGCTGAGGCTCATAATCCAAAGAATACAATCCCAAGTTCCCAACATTTAAACATGTGGCTGGGAATCTTATGTTTTTTTAGGTTAATTTTCTGTTAGGGGGCCTGGCAGTCTGATTAAAGTAAACATTATCATGAAAAGTTAATAATATCCTGATGTTATAAAAAATAACCACTGTGCAGAGAGTGGATGAATATTGCAAGATCTATGGCAACGCTTCAGTAGCAAAATTTACGCCTTCAGAAGATCTTGCCAACACATTTAGATTGAAATTCTTGCATTTAATATATTTGTCAAAGATCTTGCCAACACATTTAGATTGAAATTCTTGCATTTAATATATTTGTCAGTCTTTGGCCAACTATTAAGAAAAAAAGTAAGGTTTCCGGTATGTTGGACAGTTGGATGGATCAGGATGCAGTGAAGCTTGTCCGGAAATCAGTTGCGATGAGTTCCCACCAAAAAAATGTAAACATCAAGTTTATGATTATGTAGTTGCCGTCATATTAGAGTGGTCAGACTGCATTATCACATGTTCAGACTACAGTTCAGTTGACACTTGCTGTACAATCGGACTGTTTTTAGGGTAAAATTAGTTATTTGGGGTAACACATGCATGCAACCTTGTAAATAAGTTCGTGGCTTGCCGCTTGTAAATAGTTTTTCATTACTCAGCATAAATGGCTTTTTATTAAAAATTACCCGGCGACGCATCTTGAAAATGGTTGGCGACACTTTGGGCTTAAAAACCCATATATTGGCAACGCTGCATCCACCCTCTGCACTCTGGAAAAATAACATCAAGCAGGATGCAGAAAAACTTTTTCTTGGTCCTTATTGGATTCTTCAGCAGAATAATGATCCAAAACACACTGTTGCCGGTGCTATGGAATGCTTGTATCGGGTTATTTAGTCTCTGGCAACAATTTAGGTGAATGAAAGTTTTCTTCTGGATATGGATGTATTTTTAAAGTACGGGCAGTGATTACAGATGCAGTTGCAAATGGAATGAATGTAACCAGACATTGGGAGCATGAGTGAGGTATTTGAGCTGTAAAAAATAAAACGTATAATCAATAAAAGGAAAATCAAATAAAAGAACCTCACTCACAGCAGTTAATCAAAACCAAAAACCCTTAGCATTGACATAACAATCAAATCAAGCAGCAAGCAGTAGTTTCAGCTCAGAATATAACTGATAAGATCAACACACAAGAGTAATTCAAGAGAGTAAATAAACCAAGGTAAATGGACATATTGCAACTGTGGTAATAACTGCAACTTATTGGGTGAAAAAATGCATAAATGGACAACAGTTTGGTATTCACTAATAAAATAGCAAGCATTGAAATTGAAGAATTTAAACAGTAAAGTCATTGAAGTGAAATCATATAAACAACTTGCTATTGTGCAATTTATGTTCTTGAGATTAAAAGCAAGCATTGCATGAAGTGGATAAATGTATGTGCAAAGTATAAACATAAGCAAGAATGAAGTAAATAAATTATTAAGCTGAATGAACAATAACATACCTGGTTTTAAAAGCTTTACAATATTTGGTTTGCGATGAAAAATACTGAAATAACCACCCGGCTACAACACCTCAAAATAATCAAGAAGTAGTTCAAGGATTTTCAAATCAATGTCATGGAATGGCCTAGTCAAAGTCCCTATCTGAATCCAATTATGAATTTCTGGCGTGTAGTGAAAATAAAGATGAAAAAAGAGACAACCTAAAAATTGGAAAGAATTTGAACAGTATGCCTAGTAAGAATGGACAAAACTTAGCTTAGTTACATGCTGTAACCTTGTTGACCATTACCCTAACCTAAATGTTTACAATAAGTTATCATGAGTGAAGGCCATGTTATCAACTATTGATTCAGGGTATGAATAAATTTGGTCATGAGTCAGTTTTTTGTTTCTTTCATATCTTTACAAAACTGAAAAAATATTTTTTTGGTTTCTAAATACATTTTATATTGTTCATAAATGGTTAACATATGCTTTAAGGTTTCAAATAATTATTATTTGGTCTATTTGTTGAAATGACGTTAGGGTATGAATAATTTCGGGCACAAGTGTATATACATATAGGCCAAGTTTATTTTAATGACCAACTGACACTCTGACAACTGACAGCACAGTTACCTCACAGTCACTTATATACCTGAGATACAACTGAGCCCAGAGACCATGAGAGATGCAGTGCTTGGAGTCTGTTATAGAGGTGTAGCAAATTTATTCTCTTTTTATAATCCTAAAAAAGTGATACTTACATTTTTACCTTCAGTTTTTATTATTACAACACTTCTCTTTAACTTCACTTTTTCAGTTCTTGTTTGTTTCTTTCAAATTCTTTGTTTGTCTGCTACTGTGCTACAAATCTTATAATCAACATTTAACACACTTCAACAGTACCTGTTGAAGCAGTCAAATTGATCTGAAATTTTGCGCACTTGCATAAGTTAGAGACAATACTTGAATTAATTGACAGCATGAATAATTTAAAAATTAAAAAAAATTACATATTAAGACAAATTTGAAAAAATGTTTTTTTAATATTTAAAAATAAAGCAAAAAATCTATTGTACATGTAACATCACTGGCCCCTTTAGAGTGTAGTCTTTTCATGTTTGTTGTTTTCAAAAAGGAATTTTAAATGCACATTAATTAAAACAGGTTTCATTGAAGACCAGAGAATTCATTTTATTGACAATTTTTAGTTTTTTTAATAGATCAAACAAGAGTTTTTGTTTGCACAGGTAAATCAAAAATCAGATTACCAAAGTACATTTTTATTTCTTTAATGACGTTTCGAATGTTTCTATCATTATCAAGTTAAAAGGAACATTGAGTGATGGAATTTGGGTCAACATAAGTACAAAATCAAGTAAATAGAATACTGCTCATTAATCAAAATTGTTAGGAATAATTAAAAAATCACAAGAATAATTAAGAATTAAAGCACCAAAAATTACTCCCAAAAACAGTCTCAAGGTTCTGACAAATCCAATTATTTGAAGGTTGAAGGCTGGGCTCCTATCCTTAATGATGAGGTCCTCAGCTATTGCCAGTCAATTGGCGTCGGGGCATTGCATGACGACGCTGGTGCATTCTTCCAGCACTGTACGAGTGATGGTCTCATTGTGGGCTTCCATCAGGTGGTTCCTTGGTCCACCAGAGTGACCGGACTGAAGGTGGCATGTGAGATGTTGGCTTAATGTTGTAGTTGTGAGCCCAATGTAGTCCATATTGGGGAGAAGTCTACAACCTTCTCTATTGCAAGAAAATGTATAGACTACATTGGTCTCTTGGAAAACTTATTTTTTTGCAGAGGTTATTGTTCATTATAAGATTCTTTATTTTCTGGTTTTTGTAATAAATCAGTAGTTTAATTTTATTATTAGTTACGTTCATGATGTGAACGATAGAATGAAGGATCCATTCATCTGCTTTATAACCGCTGATCATTTGGTTCTCATAGTAGATGGTTGTGACATTTCCGTCAGTATCTGGTTCATGGTTGAGTCTGTTTTGGTACATTCAAAGTTTCGAACTTTCTGTGTTGATGGTTCTATTGGTAAATCCGTTATTGACCACGATTATTTTGCAATTTCTCAGCTCTGTATTCAAGTAATTTTCAGACCAGCAGGTTTTGAAGGCTTGTTGGATGAGAGCAAGTATTGTGCTTCTTTTATAGCTCTCTACGCATTCGCTATTGGCATTCAGGACTATCCCGACATCTGTTGGTTTTCGGTATACTTCGTGACGAACGAATTATTTTTAGCTTGGAAAAGTATATCTAAAAAAGGTAAGGTGCAATTTTGTCCAAGTTTGTAAGTAATCTTCAAGTCAGAATTCGTTTCAAAGGCCATTTGTAGATTCATCAGTTGTTCTTCATCTTGAACGACAATGAATATATCATCGACATACCTGCAGTACAATTCGGGCTTATTCAGTTCATCTGAAAGTACTCAATTTTCAATTTTGCACATTTCAGCAAAAGTAGGACCAAGGAGACTGCCCATGGCTATGTTGTTGGTTTGTTGGTAAATTTTATGGTCCAGGGTCCAGAAAGTTGATTCGGAAGTGCAAAGTCAAAGGAGGTCAAGCAGAATTTTCTTAGGTATTGGTGAAGCCGGTAACATTGGATGAGAATATACATGCTTCCCAATGATTTCTTATGTTTCTTCAGTAGGTACGTTGGTGAAGAGGCTGGTGCCATCAAGTGATGCGAGAAGGCCAGATGGGCATGCAGGATGGAGGATCTCCAACAAATTGTCTCTAGATTTCACAGAAAATTGCTTCGGAGTGTACAGTTTTATTATGGTATCCAGTTCTTTGGCCGTTTTGAAGATAGGAGACGTGACTTGAGAAATAATGGGCCTGAGCGGATTGCCTTCCTTGTGGTTTTTAATGTTTCCATAGAGATAACCGGGAGAGTAGCTCCCGACGATAGGTGTGAGCTTTTGAGATCCTACAACAAAGTTGGCAGTACCAAGAATATAAAAGCAAAGAAAACAGCCAGAATATTAACCATTTTTAAGAATGAAAACGTTTTGGAGTCCAGCTCCATCATCACTTCAAAAGTTCAAAACCTATAAGGAAATCAGAATTAATTAGAAAACTAAATTCACATCGAAGATAAAAACATAAATTGACAAAATATAAACAAATACACATAAGGAGACAGGCCTATCTAGATAGGCCTGTCTCCTTATGTGTGGTATATGTGTGTGGTATATATGTGTAGGTATTTGTTTATATTTTGTCAATTTATGCTATTTGTAAGGTGCCAGACGCAAAATAAAGATTGTCCCAAGTAGCCCCGTCAGTCAGGGCTACTCGGGACAATGGGAATAAAACTTCATTTCAAAACATTTAAAGCATGCAGAGCGTACTCATCCATTACTAACAGTACTCTGAAGTCCTCCTCTTTCATTGTAGATGATGTAGAGGTAGAATAAATGACATTTTCTGTGATTTTTACTTGTTTTTCCTTTATTGATATGATATTACCATATTCATTAATTACCGTATTATTAATGTGATATTAGTCATCATATTACTGTATCCATGGACATGCCATTGAGCATTGACAATGACCTTGTTCACTGCAAGCTTCATATCAGCAGCCATGCAGCATTTCTTCTGTATCTGTAAGCTTACAGTCCTGACAGTAATTTTGCACAATTTTAATCGAGTCAAGTGATTTCACAATAACAAAAAAGATTGTGAAAAACATACCTGAAACAGAAAATAATGTTTTAGTGACAACCATCATATGTTTTGGAGAAATAAATAGATCAATTACTTTTCATTCTATGATGCCCGGTGCACAATTCTATGGTATATCATTCTATGTACAATTTTGTGATGATCGATGGTGCACTAATTTTTTGATAAGTGAATTTTTTTCACTGAGCAAGGTAAATGTAATCAAAGTTCTTTGTTGTTAATCAATTTTTTTGTTAACTGGAGCCTTTGCTAACTGAGGTTCTACTGTATATGCATTTTTAAGGGTGTCCCTAATTACCCTGGGGGTGTCCCTTTTTACCCCGTCGCGCGGAAATGGCTGCCATTTTTTTTTAATGAGATAGGCAAATTCCGTCAATTACGTTTTCAAGCCGATACCTGGGTGCAACTTTTATGTAAGTAAAATTTTTTAATACAGCAAATATTTTTTTTTGTTCCAGACCTTAGCAGAGGTAGGTACTTTTCCAAAATTGCACTTTTCACACTTTTTTTCAGCGATTTTTTAAAGATAGTTAATGTACGATTTCCTGACTAGCTTTATACATAATAGATAGTAAAAATGTTGAAGTTTACGCCACTTATTTTAGTTTTGCAATATTTTGATAAGTTTAGCTGCTACAACATTTCTAGGAAATGTGGGACTCGCATCCCGATTTACCCCGCCCATCCCTTTTTACCCTGTTTGATGATACCTAGTGCTATATATTGATATAAAAACTAGATACTAGGTATATTCTATATATTTATTTTTATATACTTGTGCAAGTTTCTTTTTGTGCTGTTACGTATGTTTGTTTGAAACCTACCTGGCACTTGAAAGATTGGTTCTAGTACACATAAGCAATAATTTATTATCAAGTTATTACCTGGACCTTTGAAATTATTTTTAGTGGGAGTATTGTATATGTATTTTAGCATACATAAGTTTCATCATTACTCATGTGACTCATTATGATGAGATTCTAAAGTTGCTGCATTTAATAATCCCTGGTCAAGTTAGTCTTCGCTGCTGGTAGTGTTTATTTCTGGGTCCTCCAACTTGTTCTATATTCATTTCAGACATATCAAAATGTTGTGAAATAAAAAAGCTACCACTTACCAACATACATACGTATATCCTTTCATACCAAATTTTAAACTCACCATAAATTCATCACTCACTTCACAGTCACAGTCTTATAATTAAAAAGTGCAATCAGGTCCTTAAGCTATTATTTTTAAACAGATGTACAGTGGGGGGAAATAAATATTCGTACACTTGAAAAATCGTATTTTAATGTATGTAAGTACCAGTGGTGGGCACAGTTCCGCTAACCGCTAATTAGCGAAGCTAACTTTTTCCTTATCGGATTAGCTGTTCAGCTAACTTTGAAAACCTTTAGCGGACCAATTAGCTTCCGTTGTATCAAACATAAAATATGTTATATAGGTACCTATGGTAATTTTAACTTAATTTCCAAGCCGGTCAATGTTACCCCATCACGGCTGCCATTAGGTTGTCAAAGTTTCCCCATTGGGGGGCAGTGCCCCCCATTTGCAAACTATGACACTTTCCTAAAATTTGGCATTTGCATATGTAACTAGAAGAGTTCTACTACAATGCATCAAAACCTGGAGTTATTTCATCAAAAAATGAAAAAATTGGAGGGGGTACTCTGACAGGCTTTAAATAATAGCTCTTTTTTGTGGGTCACATTTTTAATTTTTTAACCTATTAGATATGCAAACTTTTTAAATCTTTCTATTGGGTTACGTAGCCTCAGTATTAGGCCTTTAATGGCCATTGACATAATTTTTCTATGTCAAATAGTTTTTGAGCTTTGGGGGTTTTTGTTAAAAAACAAAAAGTGGTCAAAGTTACCCCGGGAGTCAAAGTGACCCCATTTTATGGTATGATACTAAATTACTAATGCTGCTATCCATGATACCTCACTGCTCTACTTATTGGACTCAAAAATGAACTTGAAGCTAAGTTTTAAAATATTTCTGCTCCAATGCCAATCGCACCATGTATAATTTCAGAATCCTTATTGGCTTTGTTAGTTAGTAAGGTTCCAAACCAAGAATCATGGTGCCATAGTCAGCCATAGTGACAAATTATAAACTCTTCATAAATTAGAATCAGTTCAATATTAATTTCTTCATCTACTAAAGATTTAAATAAATTTTCTTATGTATGATAATGCTGATGTCCATCATACTTCACTGTTCTACTTATAGGACTCAAAAATGAACTTAGGAAGAGTCTAAAAAACTCTCTGCTCTGCCATCAGTATGAATGGTGGCAGACAAGGGATTCCTTTGTTGGCCTTCCCTTGTGCCTTTTGGCCAGTGGCAATTTGCCAGCCTCCAATCTCTTCCTTTTGGCCAGCCTCCATTCTCACCAACCTCCTTCTCTCCCTCATTCTCCATGCACTCTCAAAAAATTGCTCTCTACTCTCAGTCATAGCAGCAGTCACCCCTGTTGACGGTCCCACTATCATTGAAATCCATTTGTCTCCTATTTACTCATACATCACACAATTGTCCTCATCCCTCTCCTCCTGTATGACTCTCATCATTTCCAGTCTCTCCCTCTCATATGCATCACACTCCATATCAGATGCTCCTCAGCTTTCCTCTCCCCTCTGTCACACATAAAACAAATATCCTCTCTTCTTTCATTCCACCTATTTGCCCGTGCATTCACATTCAAAGCATTTGCTCTCACACAGAAAATTGGGGCCCCACCTCTACTTCCATCTTATATGTACTCATACTTTGGCATCACTTTCATCATGTACAATGTCAGGCTCTCCAATCTTTCCATTCCTTGCTTTCATACTCTTGAACAACATAATTTCACTCCTTTCTATTTATTTCTTCCATTCTTCGGCATCCCATTTGATCCCTGTTACACCCTATATATACTGTTATCATCCATTCCTCTCTTGTTCTATTATTCCCAGAGAAAGCCCATGTTTCATGAAACTCACACTTGCAAACTATTGCATGACACTTACCGGTACATTCCCATTTGCTCATTCTCAAGTTTCACAAGTACATCTTATGCACCCAACATACATCATCCATTCTTTCCAGTTATACTTTATATCTAAATGCTGCTGTCATTCTTCTCGCTCTAAACATACTCCATCCCATGTAATGTAATGTGGGGTTCTGTAGAAGTTAATTTAATCATGTTATTGTCATTGATGTTATTTATTTCTGAAATCTCGTGGTATCTACAAAATAGGAAAGAAGGAAATCCCTAGTGAGAAGACAGTTGCTTAAAAGGAATATATTTTCCTCATATCTTAGAAGATTTGTTATAAAAAATGTATAGTACTATTAGAGACAATTATCTATGTATGGTATGGACAAATACAATTGCAAGTTATCCTGATGATGCAAATTTGTTTTCTGGTGTACCTACTGCCTATGATTTTCCAATATTTGCTAATTTTCTGCATTCTATTTACATAAAAGATGTACCATCAAACGGGGTAAAAAGGGACAGTTTTGAGCGTTTTTTGTTAATAACTTCTTACCATGAAACATTTCAGAAACAAGTTTAGGCTCATTTTATAGCTCTTTGCAAGGGCTATCGAATGGCATCTTCAAAAAAATCCATATGCTATTCGTAAGGTGCCAGAGGCAGAATAAAACCGTCCCGATTTACTCCTGGGAACGAGGTAATCCGGGACACTTGCAATAAAAGTTCATTTTAAAACGTTTGAAACATGCAGAGTGTACTCATCCATTACTAACAGTACTCTGAAGTCCTCCTCTTTCATTGTAGATGATGTAGAGGTAGAATAAATGACATTTTCTGTGATTTTTACTTGTTTTTCCTTTATTGATATGATATTACCATATTCATTAATTACCGTATTATTAATGTGATATTAGTCATCATATTACTGTATCCATGGACATGCCATTGAGCATTGACAATGACCTTGTTCACTGCAAGCTTCATATCAGCAGCCATGCAGCATTTCTTCTGTATCTGTAAGCTTACAGTCCTGACAGTAATTTTGCACAATTTTAATCGAGTCAAGTGATTTCACAATAACAAAAAAGATTGTGAAAAACATACCTGAAACAGAAAATAATGTTTTAGTGACAACCATCATATGTTTTGGAGAAATAAATAGATCAATTACTTTTCATTCTATGATGCCCGGTGCACAATTCTATGGTATATCATTCTATGTACAATTTTGTGATGATCGATGGTGCACTAATTTTTTGATAAGTGAATTTTTTTCACTGAGCAAGGTAAATGTAATCAAAGTTCTTTGTTGTTAATCAATTTTTTTGTTAACTGGAGCCTTTGCTAACTGAGGTTCTACTGTATATGCATTTTTAAGGGTGTCCCTAATTACCCTGGGGGTGTCCCTTTTTACCCCGTCGCGCGGAAATGGCTGCCATTTTTTTTTAATGAGATAGGCAAATTCCGTCAATTACGTTTTCAAGCCGATACCTGGGTGCAACTTTTATGTAAGTAAAATTTTTTAATACAGCAAATATTTTTTTTTGTTCCAGACCTTAGCAGAGGTAGGTACTTTTCCAAAATTGCACTTTTCACACTTTTTTTCAGCGATTTTTTAAAGATAGTTAATGTACGATTTCCTGACTAGCTTTATACATAATAGATAGTAAAAATGTTGAAGTTTACGCCACTTATTTTAGTTTTGCAATATTTTGATAAGTTTAGCTGCTACAACATTTCTAGGAAATGTGGGACTCGCATCCCGATTTACCCCGCCCATCCCTTTTTACCCTGTTTGATGATACCTAGTGCTATATATTGATATAAAAACTAGATACTAGGTATATTCTATATATTTATTTTTATATACTTGTGCAAGTTTCTTTTTGTGCTGTTACGTATGTTTGTTTGAAACCTACCTGGCACTTGAAAGATTGGTTCTAGTACACATAAGCAATAATTTATTATCAAGTTATTACCTGGACCTTTGAAATTATTTTTAGTGGGAGTATTGTATATGTATTTTAGCATACATAAGTTTCATCATTACTCATGTGACTCATTATGATGAGATTCTAAAGTTGCTGCATTTAATAATCCCTGGTCAAGTTAGTCTTCGCTGCTGGTAGTGTTTATTTCTGGGTCCTCCAACTTGTTCTATATTCATTTCAGACATATCAAAATGTTGTGAAATAAAAAAGCTACCACTTACCAACATACATACGTATATCCTTTCATACCAAATTTTAAACTCACCATAAATTCATCACTCACTTCACAGTCACAGTCTTATAATTAAAAAGTGCAATCAGGTCCTTAAGCTATTATTTTTAAACAGATGTACAGTGGGGGGAAATAAATATTCGTACACTTGAAAAATCGTATTTTAATGTATGTAAGTACCAGTGGTGGGCACAGTTCCGCTAACCGCTAATTAGCGAAGCTAACTTTTTCCTTATCGGATTAGCTGTTCAGCTAACTTTGAAAACCTTTAGCGGACCAATTAGCTTCCGCTAAATTTAGTTCCGCTAACTGGCAGTCCGCTAAAAATGTTTTAAAATCTCTGATGTAATGCTAAGTATTGTAAGCCGTGTGCCACGCCCACACTGATGGCTGACTACGACATCAAATGTTCGTCAGCCAATCACGTCTTGTGTTACTGGCAGTAACACAACACGTCCTGTACTGCAGTCTGGCAATGCTGGCAGGCATCACGAAAAGGTTTTGGTCCCTCCTAGAAGACAAGGAGTGCCAGCTGGCAGCGGCCTTCCACCCTAAGTTTTGCCTGTTCTGGCTGGAAAAGCATAATCGCAGCCATCTCAGCAGGGTCTGTCTCTTATACACATCTAGATGTGTATAAGAGACAGGAGCTGTAGAGGGTGATCACAATACAACGTCAATGCTTGAAGTTAATTACCGCAAAAATACGAATAATTAATGCCGCAAAAAAATTCATTTATATTAAAAATTCATTCATTAACATACGTCTGGGCAGCATATACTTCACCAACAAAACATCAGCATTAAATTCAGTCATTTCATTTCATTTGCCTTGGCTCTAATAAATATGACGTTCAATTTCAATAGACTTACCACAAATCATCTGCATAATTAAGTTTAGTCAGGTAAAAATTAGTTTTATGTGAATTACAAGTATTAAACTCCGAGGACTATGTGACAGTTTCAAATTTATTTGAGAATGAAATTCTGCATCGTAGATTCCNATTGTTTTTTGTTGCATTGAGATTTAATTTCTTTTGATAGTATTTTTGAATACTATGCGTCTCTATACATAATTTAAATCACTTTTCCTGTTAAGTTTGTGTACTTACATACATTAAAATACGATTTTTCAAGTGTACGAATATTTATTTCCCCCACTGTATGTAATACCTATAATTGATGAATTTCTAATATTTTTCCCTCTTCAGGTCAGTATTTGCAAGGCATACTTGTGTGCATAATTGCTAATTATGGTGCAATTGATTCAAGATTGCCTCAGACTATTGTTAGTGTCATTTTTGCTGAGCTGTTCTCTTGGCTCTGAAGTCCTGAGACCAAGAGGGGTTTCTCTTATCAGTAAGTATATTTTCAGGTGATCTTCAGGTCATATTAGTCAGTTCTGGTGTCAAAATTTTATTTCATAAATTTATACCTTTCAATGTGGATGTCTCATGAGAATAATTTCATGCTTTTTTGATCTGTTTATACCAAATTCAGTTTTGTAGATTAATTGTGCATACCAGTTATAAAAAATGTATCCATTAATTAAAAGAAATTAATTTAGAAGCCTTATCATTCTTATGGCTGAGAAATATTTCAATTAGTCAAAAGTATCTCTGTGTTTACATTGCTTTATCTCTGACAGAGGCATCTCTGTATGATCCAGCCAGAGACTTCAGTTGCCTGGATGGCTCCGGCACTATTCCCTTCCGTAATGTGAATGATGATTACTGCGACTGCAGAGATGGCAGTGATGAACCAGGCACCTCTGCCTGCCCCAACGGTGAGAATTGTCTGGCCAGTTTCTAAAATGTTATCATTCTAGCCAATATCTTTGTGGAGAAGTGTTTCTCCTACATTCTCTTGATTGATCTGAATTTTTAAGAAAGTTACGTAGTATTTCAGAGAGTGTTCAATGATTTAAAAAAAGTTCAAATTTGTCTCTGTTCATTTCCATTTATAAATGTTAGTTTTAGATTGCCATTAATTGGATTTACTACATGTTTATAAAATATAAAGCTGCATTCTTTTGATTGTATGAATGATTTACCAGATGTACATTTCCTCATCACAATTCTCTACATCCCATTATTTTAATTACATTGTGTATCAGTAGTCATGGTTGGTTACCTATTTCTTTGAAATTTACTATAAATAAGTGGAGTTATACTGCAGCTGTAAAACACCTTCACAATTTTAGATTCTTGTCATTACTGTTAGAACACAATTTACTAACTTTCACCTTCATACAGAAACAGAAAAAACCCACATAAGTCCTAGAAAACCCAAATATTTGAAAAATTGTATTTAAATGAAAATATAATTCAGGGTGCATACTGGTCATGGAAAACCTGGAAAGGCATGGAATTTGATTTTTCATTTTCCAGGCCTGGAAAGTCATAAAATTTGCAAATAAATGAAGAAAAAAGGGAAGCCTTTTTCTGTGCTGCATGTGTTAACCCATTAATGCTGAGTGGTTCCATTTGGAACCAGCAGAGAAACATGGATTCATATTAAAATTGTAAGATCAAATTAATATACAAGTGGATGAGTAGGTTTGATGCACATCTTTTTTTTTTTTTTTTTTTTTTTAAAGGCCTCCCACACTCACCATTCCAACAAAAAAAAAAAGAATTGATTTTATTAATTAAAAACAGGGAATGGTTTCATGTCAATGATCAGTGGAGTGACGATATGAACGCAGGGAGCGCGATGTCCTTTGACATACGGATACCCAGGCCTCCCAGCCGGACCGGCAACACAGCTTGTTCAAGAGATTCGCGCTCGAAGCTGACATTGATGATGGTCGAGAGGGCAGAAACCAACACCTCATCGAACCGCTCCAAATCACCTACCCGCATATATGCAGGAGACGCACGTAGGACGTACTGGAGTTTAGGTAGAGCGAAACAATTCTTTAAAAGCGTAAATGCTTGATGACTACATGACATCTTGTACATGTTCTGGCAAAGTTTGATTCTGCTGCGCTGACTACTCTCTTTTCAGTTAACATTCAAAGATTACCAGAACCAGGTCATGGAATTGTCATGGAATTTTTTTCTAAATACCGGTATGCACCCTGATAATTCCTTTTGTTGCCTCCTCTCTCATCAGGTTTCTTCCACTGCTCCAACAAGGGTCACATTCCTCTGGATGTTCGCTCATCTCGTGTCAACGATGGCATCTGTGACTGTTGTGATGCTTCTGATGAGTGGGCCAGTGGAGCAGACTGCACTGACCAATGCCAGGTTACCTATATTTTTGTTTGAATTGAATCATGCATGAATTAAGAATTTATTGTGGTAAGTTAGAGACTTTTTTATTATCTTCGTTTATAAGGCCTATGAGTAGACCAGTTGAGAATGCTGGGCACTAGAACTATTATATATAGATATTGAATGAAATTTTGAACTACCTATATCATGAAATCTAAAGTGAGCTGTACTCGAAAAAATCTTTGATTGCCACTATGATTTAGATAAATATCTTATTTTTTTCCTTTTTGATGCAGAGTTTTATACATGTGAATGAAGATTTGGGCCTTTTTTTTTGATGAGGCTTCCTCCTGTTACTATTTCTTGTAACAAAATTATTCCATTGTAAAATTGTCCGCTCAATAATGTTATTTTGAATTTCTAGGAATTTGGGCGGGCAGCGCGAGAAGAAGCTCTACGTAAGGAGGAAGAATCCAAGAAAGGCTACTCCCTCAAGCTTGGCATGATAGAGCAGGGCAAGAATATGAAGCAGGAGAGAAAAGTAAGATACATCGCTAGTTGAACCGTCAATAAACAACTCCATATCAGTCACTTATTCACCTTATTTTGCTCCAATTCCATTCTTTAAATACTAAAATTTTTCTCACGAGTGAGTTTTATTTTATATACGATTCCAAATATGTCATAAATGTAAATATAATAGAATTTTAAATTGTTATAGTCCGATAATATTTGTCATGAATGAGTCAACTCTGTATTTTTGGGAGAACTTGAGTCCTCAAAGATCACCTGCGTTGAATTACCTTGGAAATATAAATGTAGTGAAGGAATTACTTTACCTATCAAAATCTGTGGCGTTGTATGTGGAAATCTTATTTTAAATTAACACTATAATCCATATATAACAGCTAACTTCCTTGCATTTACAGAAATTCCAAAATAGCCTTTCACGACATGCACAAGAAATATAGAATAGTTTCTCTGAAATTAAATCCTCTATAAATTCATTTAAATAATAAGATTTCACTTATTATACACCATCAACAAATTTCCTTTTCACCAGCTATTGGTCTTCCACAACTGCTGAATGATAAACATTGATGAATGAATTGTACAAAGTAGGTTCATCATTCTATCTTCTAATTTACAAATTGTCTTTCAGGAGAAAATAGCTTTGATAGAACTTGAGCTTCAGCAAGCCGAGTCTGTGCGAGCTGAGCAAGAAACTTTGAAACTGGCAGCAGAGGAGCTGGAATCTGCGGCTCTAGAGCAATACAAGGAAGCCAACGAGGCCAAGAAAGCGGCTGAAGATGCCATCAAGTTGGCAGCAAGTGAGGCTGAGGCTAAAGAAGCCTTTGGCGAGCTCGACACCGATGGGGACGGAGCCGTGACCAAGCAGGAAGTCCAAGCAGACACAACCTACGACACCAACCGCGATGGCAGCGTGTCTGATGATGAAGCTACGGTAAGTTCAATATTGACTATATATTACGATATATTGTCAATAAGCACAAATACAGTGAATATTGACTTCCAATATTGGGATATATTGTCAATAAACACCTATACAGTGAATATTGACTACCAATATAGGGATATATTGTCAATAAACATGAATACAGCGAATATTTGCTGGATGTGACAATGATCAAGGCTTCCAAGAGGCCTGTTTGTCGTTCCTGTTTGCTGCGCAATGCGCGAGTTGGCATTTCAAAGTTTTACTCCACATTCTGACAAGATGGCGAATAGACTTCAGGCATGTCATTGCAAAGAAAGCAGCCCATTTGAATTCATCTATCGTCGTTACCGTCACAAGTGGCTGTGGTAAAACTCCATTACATATTACATGATGTCTTGAAATCGCCACAAATCCATTTCTGGACTCCTCCTGTTAATTCATGATTAATTGAATATTGGCAAAAAAATAATGCATATGCAATTATGTTATATAAGCAGGTAAAAATGAAAATAAACGACTGCAGAACAACACAATGCATTCACATTGATATTTAAGTTATTATTTTGACGGCCTTGGTTTTCACACGATGTTAATAACAGCATCAAGAGAGACAGTAAGTATAGTATGAATCTGTAGCCACATCGAATGAGCTTCAGAGGCTTAGGTAAGTTGATTATATTGTTGTGGGTTGAACTGTGAGTTGAACATGAGCTTGTTGAAACAATCAAATAGCTTTTCTTGATACTTTAAGATTGTGGGAGTTCACTGCTTCTTTTTTGTTTTGAATAGCGTGATCAACCAACACTGCGTGTACTAATAACGCTAATGATTGTAAGGAAATTCAAAGCATAATTGCGTCAAAGTCTAATTACCAAAGTTGTCTTTGCATTTGCATTTTAATCAAGTTTAATGGATATGACCCTCGCAGAACATTTTAAATTGAATGTTATACTTTTGCGCTCCCTTAACCTTTTTGGCAGCTACCACTGAACAAAATGTGGTGATGTAACATTTATTTGAAGATAGAGTACTAATGCGGATAGAAATTTTGAAAATATTACTGAAGAATTCTAATACCAGCTTGATCAGAACGTTTATACTTTGTTCTTCTTCAATCTGCTAAGATAGTTTGGTATAATTCTAACTCAAATCAACCAGTAGACCGCAAAATAAAGAATGAGGCAATTTAATATTTCTATTTAATAATAATATATGATTACTTTCCCCTAAGAAATGGTGTCATAATGTCGAAATCGACATGATAGAATTATGACCTTGAAAGTACCTACGTATTTAGATACAGAATATTGGGCGAAGGCGTAAAGCTAGTGGATAATGGCAAGCATGTAACTTGATGATTATAATTAGAAATGCAATTGATGTAGATGCCTGGGTTCGGCCCAACCTCTTGTCTTTAATTCTGATGAAATTCTTCTCTTATAAAAGCCCAATAATTTACCAGACCTATCTAGATCATGATTTGTCTAGGTCTGGTTGTTGCTAGCTACAGCAATTATTTTGTTTGATATATTTTGCACGTGCGAGTTTCTATGTGAATTCAGCTATAATTCTAATTACGTACGTGTTCCACGCTGTTTTGATTGTACATGAAAACAGCACCATTACATCAGATATAAAAAAGTTGTTTTATACTAGGTATGTTCTGTGCAAGGTTAATTGGATGTATGCGTGCATTTCTAAATGGGCATTTTGTGTTTGTGTGTGCAGCAGTTCTGTATTGTGTGTGGAGTTTACCTTTTAAAATCCAGGCACTTGTTTTATGTTTTTGTACTGTGATTTAAATTGTAGCACAGTTCTAATTTACTGTGTGTTCATCAAACATGCTCAGAGAAAACTGTGAATCTTTGTCCAAATAGTGATGCAGTATTTACTCTTGTGTGGTTTTTCCTGAACCAGTTTGGCCAGGCTAAAACGCGTATCTGTGCTGCGTGCAAAATGTGTCACGTATTGGACAATGCTTCAAAATTTTCTATGTGCATCGTCTAAAAATGGTCATGTTTTGGACAATATCTCATATTTTCCTGAGAGCGCTGTAATAGCTCTATATTATGTGTGGAGTTGAACGTACTAATTACACGTGGTGTTGCACGGTGTGGGCAGTTCTACATGCAGCACGCAGACTCGCTCGACTTCCACGAGTTCTTCACTAAAAGTTGGCACCTCATGCGTCCAGCTTATCATGTCGCTAAGAACAAGGCTGGGGCGCCGCCCCCTTCACTCTTTACTCCACCTTCCACTACCCCACCACCTCCCCCTCCTCCACATTCAGAAGAAAAGGTAAAGCGTAGTATTATTGTTTATTATTGCTGTATTAGTTTTTCGATGCAGTGCAGCAATTTAATGCACGTTTATCACAGTAAAATGAAGCAGACGTTCCGGTTGCTCCAGCGAAATCCAGGTGAGCATTAATATATTTTCATCCATTCTGTAGTATTATTCATTAATACGCGTTTTGGTGCTGAAATCATAGCATCAATGCTCGATATGAGGGCCTCTTGACGTATAGAAGATGATTATGATGCTATATCAGTCCTTTAGTATGAGGTGGTTTTCATAACATACGTTTAATACGAGTCTAAAGCACTTTCAATCACGTTGATATAGACCGACCAAAAAATTATGGACATTTTTTCCTAATACGATACATTCAACCTCGCGATTAGTTATGAATAATATACATTGATTGCGGCAATGACTGAGATTTTTTAAACTTTTCTTCTTGCAATCTTCTGCTTATTTGTTTTGAGTAATAAACGAGGATTACCATTTCATTCTTTGCAATCTTACACTTAATTGTGTCAAATAATAATCAAGGATTGGCATTTCATTCTTGCAATCTTACGCAGAGTGTCGATGACGAAGGAGAGGACGAAAGTTTACTGGACGATGACGAGGAGAACCCAGAAGATGAAGATGACTATGATCCAGAGTTGGATAATGTGGATGAAGGGCTGCTGGACGAGCCTACTGAAGTGCCTGATGTTGTTTATGATGATGAAACGCAGGGCCTGGTAGATGGTGAGGATTAAAGCTGTGTTATTTTTGCGCTAAGTAATATTAATTGAGGTCTGAATTTTAGTTTTGTGTGTAAGAAATGATATAAGAATTGGCTTAATTGTCAGATTTAAAGTAATATCTTTATATAATAATACCTATTTAATTAAATTTAAATTAAATTAACAAACTGTTATTAATTAAATTAAATTTAATTATTAATTATTCCATCAATATTCGCTCCGTGCTCAGACAGCTCCTTCATCATCGTGTGGAATAAAAGCCCGTAGTATCTATGATGCTGGTCTAGGGTTCACTCAGAAATATGAATGAGTCTTGTCCAAATAATGACGCACTTTTGACGTGTAGCGCTGATACTACTCGTTTGTTCTTGGTCAGAATGACCCACTCAAGTGCAAAAAGTGCACCGCTATTTAGACAATCTCACTAATTTTGTTGAGTGTAAACGAGAAGATCTGCAATTAGGTTAGGTTTTGTGACCACCATGTTGACCTTGATAATTTTCGACCATTTAAATCTTCCTCTTAATTCTTGATAATAACCGGTTATTTCTAAATATTTACTTCTTCCTCATAACCCTTGACATCTTTCTCATCATCATTGACACATTTTTCATAATTTTGACACCTTTTAATTAATATTTGCCGCCCTTCCCATAATCTTTGGCACCATTTTCGGAACCTTAGATAGATATCCTCACAATAATGTTCATGAAATTACCTTCAAAGAGAAATCATTCGAGTTGTTTTAACTATTATTTAGGTCAAATAATATTTATTAATTATTATTAAATTAATATAATATAATCGAACAACTATTATCATTGAACAATTCAAAGAGAAATGATTTGAGTTGGAAATCATGATGTTTTATTTGCAGCCGCGAACGCCGCACGTTCATCCTACCAGGATGCGCAGCGCAGCGTCGATGCTCTGAAGAAGCAGCTCTCCGAAGAGCAAGCCAGTCTCGACAAAGACTTCGGACCTGAGGACGAGTTCAGAGTCTTTGAGGGACGCTGCTTCGAGTACACCGACAGAGAGTACACCTATAAACTCTGTCCTTTTGATACGGTGTGTTGCCGTTTGCTCTGTTCTCTGTCCAGTGTTTTGCCATTTGCTCTGTCCTCTGTCCAGTGTGTTGCCATTTGCTCTGTCCTCTGTCCAGTGTGTTGCCATTTGCTCTGTCCTCTGTCCAGTGTGTTGCCATTTGCTCTGTCCTCTGTCCAGTGTGTTGCCATTTGCTCTGTCCATTTGATACGGTGTGTTGCTTCCGTCCGTTTGATACGATTTAGTAGGTTCCATAGATTAAATTCCCATCTGAGATGTGAAGTGCGTGAAGCATTCTGGCTGGATTGTTTATGGTATTTAGCTCCTTCTTTGTTACTATCTATTAGTACATGATGTTAAGCAGCTTCTAAATATTAAATTTTTAATCTCTTAATATACTTCGCTTAAATGCTCTTGTGCTTAGCATCATACGGCGAATTTCTTGACGTGTTCTAATTGTGAATTAACTTTTGATGTTGACACTCGCAGGCGTTTCAGATCCTCAAGAATGGCGGTGAGAGACGCGATAAGGTTGTCTCTGAGTTATATTTATCAAAGAATCATATACGTATATAATTATTAGTTTTAGATGGCAGAATTTGCTGATTTATACACGTGCGATTCGTGACCAGAGGTATTGTTATTGTCCGACTCTGATAATTTAAATCAACGAATTTTCTGGTCACTAAGCGCACGCGTATAAAATTATATGCATATATATTTATATAATAACACTTATCTTTGAATTACATTTGTCTCTGAATTATAAGAATTAAATAATTCGCGGCTGACATGTCCTTATCTTCGAATTACATTTCTCTCTGAATTATTAGAATTAAATAATTCGCGACTGACATGTCCTTATCTTTGAATTACATTTCTCTCTGAATTATTAGAATTATTCGCGACTGACTCGTAATGTTATACGTGCAGGCAAGTCAGATCCCCAAGAACGGTGGAGGTGAGACGCGACTCGGGACCTGGCACGACTGGGAGGGCGAGGACACCGGGCCACGGGGCAAGTACTCCGCCATGAAGTACACTAACGGACAGGGCTGTTGGAACGGACCTAACCGCTCCACTCTGGTGAGAAAACTGAACACTACAGCCATACTTTTACCATATTAATGATTTTGTCTTGGACGGTAAAATTTTCGTTCATTTGAAGATGCATTTGCATCTAACACATTTGTAATTCTCCACCATGCAATAAGTTGAGACTTTATTTTTCTGTTCTCTTGTTCTTTCTCCTGTTATCTTTCTAAAACTGTTCTTTTAATAATAATGCATGAATTAATCATTTTGGTAATTGTTCACTTGGAACTAATTTCCAATTCTTGTTATTGCAATAACTTTATCGTCAATGCAGATAACGTCGCCCAATCACTTCTTCAGTCGCCGGCTTTCAATAGAATGATTAATTTTTTAAACAAAACTGGACCACAACTTTCTAGCGTGATCAAAACAGCTTCGTAGTCATCTTGCGGTTATCGAACCCTACAAATGTCGTATTTCTATCAAGTATTATACGGTTTTTAGTGCCAAGTGGCGAGGTATGTGCAGTCTCTGCTGTCTGGTGACTGATGTGTCATTGACTGTAAATTAATTTATGTTCAGGTTCACCTGCGGTGTGGCGTGGAGAACGAGCTCATCTCAGCCGCTGAGCCGAGCAAGTGCGAGTACGTCTTCATATTTACAACTCCTGCCGCCTGCGACGCTGTTGAAGACGGCAGTGACGAACATGCACAGCACACCGAGCTCTAATATTTCTCACGTTTGAGTCACATTAGTTTATTGCGTATTTATTTTCAGATGATAATCTTTAAAGTTGTTTTTACATCGAAAAACTTGGTGCAAATATAGCTGCCTGTTTGTCTTTAGAAGATCGTTTCCAGGTTCAGCAGTGAATCATTTATTCAATTTAATTGATGCAGATTGTAATTTATTTCTCAGTTGCCATTTCTACAGGTTTTCAACATTTCTGTCATCATATCAGCTGTACAAAAAACGTTTCAAAATGCAATCTATAGTCATTTTCGGTAAAATCGCCTTTCAAGATCGTTCTGAAATTTCAAAAATTTCACAATCCTCACCGTGTGGGTACAGAGATTATCAGAGATTATTCATATGTTGAAATTATTTCTTTTATACAGTCATAATTATCAAAATGTCTTGGAATGTGCTGGCTATAAATTCATAATGTTTTGATATTAGATGAGAAAAATTTTCATGTTTCCATGCGAAAATTATGAATTTTTTTCTCAGAACTAGATGATAAGAATATGAGTGCTATTGAAGGCCCTTTAAACGAAACTTTTCTTGATGTAGATGAATGTTGATGCCATAAAAGTATCTCTTTTTTTGCGGAGATCTTGTTTTTTCCACAATCTCAGAAGTTTACTGGAAATCTGCAAAAACTTCGTTTACAATTATATTTTTTGCTGAAAAAACTAGGCATAATTTCTCGTAAATGCGCCGCACATTGAGTAATGCACTTGTCGAGATCTGGCTCAATTTTTTCACGTGCTGTCACTCTTCAGTAATACGTCCAATTTTGTGCTATTATTATGTACTCAGTGTGCGTTTTGCGTAATATTTTTGCATCACGTTTTCAAAGTTTTTTCGCCTGAACATTCCATGCTAAGTGACGGACCATTCTCTCATTTAAGAGGTTCATATTTAACAGTTCTGTATTTTATTTAAATACTGCATTCCGCTTCTCATACATTCATGTATTATTAGGTTCCAGGAATCGTTAATTCTTGCCGTGAATTATCTGTTTTCATTCTCAGATGTACTAGTACTAGGTAATGAATGAATGTGTACTAAATAAGAATCAATAGCCTATCATAATCGTTCTACGTTCTTATCCCGAAGTCAATTTTTAATTATTTGGAGCGAAAATCCATTAATAATGAATGTTTAATTCATATTCAGCATTTGAATTTTGCTGTTGTAATTTAAATATCTTTTGCGATTAACCATTTTGGACTTTCGCTCGAATTGCCGTTTGTGAGTATTATTTCAGCGCAGTATTATATTTAACACTAGTTTAAATTGTGTTAACATTATTGCTGCTGATATAATTGCAATTTTTGTGAATGAAGTTTTTCTTTTGAAATGTAAATTTTCTTGCTGTATATGATGTCTGAGCCAGCACGCTGGATCTTGCCGGAAAAGATCAAAGTTAGCCGTTTAATTTTTTTTTTTGCTGTGTGATTAGTTTGAGAATTAATAATTTTTGCTCCTATACAGATCGCTCATTATTTGAATCTGGATCTCGGTTCGGTCGAGATGTTTACTTAGTTACTTGCTACGGGAAGTATTTCGTTAACGGTTGCTGAATTAAAGTTGATTCCCATTCTGCTACTAATTCAGCGTCATTCCCGACGCAAAAATCACCGGCTAAAATTTCTCTTGTGGTTGAAGGTGTTAAATAATTTTCTTATTAAAGTGGTAACCTGTGTGTGTTGGAAAATCGACAAAATTTAATGCATGTGTGCCCTCTCCTAATTTAATTTATTTCTTTATTAACTTTTGATTGTTGAAGTCGGGCTGCTGAAATGGCTCTGGCGAATGATCCCAATGACCTCTTGCTACTGTATACGAGTTCCTTCCAAAATAATGATGTACATACATCATTACAATCATTGGTGACAATACATAAATTAATTTTGTGGTTATTTGATGAAGAGCAAGAATGTCGTTTTGCATTTCATCCTCATACCCAAATAATACGTGTAACGACAATGTAACAGATACGTTAACTAATGTTCATTATTAACTTGAAACATGAAATTTTCGGCACGAATTATTCACACGATTTTAGATCTTCTTTGAACAAAGCACGAAAAGTGAAAGAATCGGCGACAGGCCACTTCAGGCCTACACTTCAGCGCCGACATCACTAACTTATGTTCTGTATCCTATCATAAGTGCATCATCAAGCACGTCTAATTAGTATTCCCGACATCTTTCACTAATAATAGTCGATTATTATGCATATGTAAAACCATTCCTTTGACGCATGCCATGGTCATTGTGGAAGTTGTGATGCATGATACTTACTTTTTTTGAATTTCATTATGGACATTTTATTTTAATTTCACGAAGTCTTTTTTTTAATTTCACTAGGTACTTTTTCTGAATATCACTGATCACTGCAAACTTTTTTGTGACACTTTTTCGTTACTATCTATGAGTCGTGTAACTTTTCCGGTAAATTCATTACGTGATAAAAAATTTTTCATTAGCGTGCAAGTAACCACGCTCTCGTGCAGTCGTAAGTATCCAATAGTTTATTTCAACGTGTGTTTTCGATGGGTTTTTGCAATAAACGTGATGCTCTGTCCGGGCACTTACTCAATTTACCAATCATATTTTTTTTTCGTATCCTGAATTTATTTCCAACTGCGTGTGGGAATTTCTTCCATATGAGGTACAAATTATTATCGTCAATTGATATTATAAGCATACGATGCTATTAGATATTTATTTTTAGTTTTATTACAATACAAATTAAATTGCACAAATGCTTTCGCAAAGCAGGTAATGCCGTCAGGGTTCCGCAAATATTTAATGGAAACTAATGGCGTGTTAACCAACAACCACGTAAATGTGATATTCAAAGCTGAAATTGCGATCCTGCCTGTTTTATTCGACGATGTCTTTTATTGATGCAATTGCTTACGAGAACGTAGCTTCACCTGACCTAAAATTAACAGTTACTGTCAGTGAAGTGACCATGACACTCTGTCGCTGTTTGCGTAACACAAGTCGGGGCACAGCAAGATAGGAGCTGCGTGCTTCGGGTTCGAAACCCTGAGTTGACTGTCAGAATTCTGTGATGTTAGCAGTCGACATCAAAACAACCTTCAGTTGACATTAAAGTAACCCAAACGTGACCTAATCTTTACGCCAACGCCACCATATGGATCACAAACGGTGGATTCATAATTTCAAATGTTAAGCTAGGATAGCCGTTTATTCCGTTCTGTTTACCTTATTCCTGACCTGACCGATACCGCGAAAATTTTAATTGTTGATGGTTCGCCTTCACACATACTCGTAAGATATTTTTAACAATAACATTTTTTTAAGATATCGTGCAGTTCAGGGTAATAAATTGGTATGACGTGTATCTAGGATCCTCAATGCATAATTTCTTCTGCGAAATTTTGTCTATATATCGTATACATTTTTTGACCGAGTATTTAACTTCATTACAGAATATCTCGCCTATAATAGGGACCTGATAAAACTCTAGTAACTATTTCTAACTAACGTCAATTTTTAAATGAACCAGTCGAAGGACCTGATTTTAGATCTCCTGTGAACAAGTAATGAATAGTACAAGAATCGGCGAAAGGCTACATCAGGCCTATTCTTCAGCACGACATAACTATATCGTATGTTATCGTCAGTTACGGAAAGATAGGGTTCAGAAGGCCGGAATAGGAATCAAGTCATGAAAAGTACAAGAATCGGCAACAGGCCATGGGCCTATTTTTTCAGTGCCGATAATTCTATTCTTTTCTATTCGGACTATTCCATTCTATATGATATTGAAATCACTGATCACACCGAACGAGTTAGTGCTAAGATTATAACTGAAAATTTTATGGGCAGCGATTCATTCGGGTTGGCTTCGTACGAAATAGAGAAAATATTTTTAAATATATGAATTTGCATTTAAATACATTATTTAATATAGGTATTTATCAGTTCTCATGACTTAACAGTACCAACGCGATTTTTTGTAGTCGTGAAGATTCGTTAAACTCGAGTGTTAGAACAAGTGTATTTTTTAAAACGAAAACCGTTAACAGTATAGCACCATATTACGATATGTTAAATTTCAGCATTTTGTTTACGCTGATCGCATTCACCTGTTTTCTCATTCCAGGGAATTCGATTTAGGAAAACGTATGTTTCTTGAAATTCTCGGTGCTGCTTTAAATAGTAGAGTTACCCATTCAAAACTTAAACTTCATTTTTGTGTACATTTCGTAATACTTCACACATAAAGCACGGTACATTCTCCAAAATTCGTGATGAATTACAAATATTCGTAGGTTTTTTGAACTGAATTACTAATAGTATTATTCATTGACTAAGCTTTTCCTTGATTGAATATTTATCCATTCCATCTCAGGTTGTTTAATCCGATCCAAAACCAATCCGTAACAGGCGCTCAGGAACAATTTCCTAAAACCAATTTTTGCCGCTGATCTTTCAAGGTGTTCAGGTGTCATCCTTGGAGGTTCAGCAAAACTAGTTATGGAATAGTATTTTCGGTGTTGAGAAGGAGATATATCGCTGCCTTTTGTACTTTTCTTGACTAGTTCACAGATCTAATAGACTGGCCTTTTGATCAAATATTTTCAACGGACTGTAGGTTTAAAATCGTTTGTAGACTTTCAGTTGTTCAGTAGGGTACCAGGCAATGAAAGACAAAAAGCTATGCTCCTGCATGGCCATGTCTAGTCTGTTGTTGAACGCGTTCATACTCTAAAGTGTCAACATCCACGAAGCGATCACTGACGTTTTGTTGTACATCGAACGATTGGATAATGTACTTATCCAAGTTGGAAACACTCTAGAGGACATCGCTTCAGGAATCCTACATTTGTGTAAATGAGTTATACGTGTCAGCAAGAATAATATTATTATAAATTATAATAAAAATTTAATATGCCCTCGACAAAGCTACAAACATTTTTTGTGGGCAAGTCATTGGAATGCCTATATGAGAATGGTACACTACGGAGTTTATAAGTTGAGCGAAAAAATAGTGGATTTTCATTACGTAAACCATCGAATTTATTTCGAATTAGTTGTTGCCCAGTCTGTTATCTAAAACTGGAAATGTAATGTAGACAGAACGAATTGGACAGACGCCTTGCTGCCAGACGTTGATGCAAACTGCAGACGCATAGTGAGCCAGACTGCCAAAGTGCAAACTGCAAACCCGCAGGGTATTGGCTGTTTTGACTTTTGAGAAGTGACGATACATGTGATGATGTGCGGCGGTGCATTTGCTGGAACGCACCTGCATGCTTGGTATGGTAGCAGTGCTAATTCAAATGTTCACATCGTTTTGCTTTCATATTTTATGCTGAAATATATATTGTAAATTTTCTAGTTCAAAACTCTTATTAGTTTTAAGACTGAGTCTAATGTTGCCCTCCAAAGGAAGTTACGAAGTGAGGGCCACATTTGCCGCCAGGCGCCATGATTATTTAGGCTACTAGTCTCACATGCCATGGGTGGGCTACACTACGACTAGGTACACGGATCTACTCACGAGTCACGTTCACGTGCCATCTTAGTGTGAAAGTAGAGACTTTTTAGCGCATTTTCTCATTTATGGAAAAAATGCACTATTGTGCTCGCCATGTCTGTCTGTCTGTCCGTCCGTCCGTGACCTCAAGTTTTCGTCGACGAGAAAATGCGCTCTCTGTCACTCACTTCAGTGAGTAGCTACTGAGTTATATTTTTTATACCAGTCCTCAATAGACCTCTACCTAGTTCACTTTCGAGTCCTATAAGTAGACCAGTAAAGTATCGTAGATACCAATCATACCATCATTATCGTACACAAGAAATTGGTTTAAATCTTGAGTAGATTGTCATTGACTCATTGTACATGAGGAAATTGAAAATGAACTGATTATAAAAAATGTCTGGTTTGTCAGTTGTCACTATGCCCGGGGCTAGGTATATAGGTAGACTAAGGTAGTGATATAAGTGAAATGTGAATCATATCATGGTGCTGTTATTTTATGCATATAACACTTCAATTCAGTGAATTCATAAACAATACACTGAAATGACTGAATACAGACAAAAGGCCTGTATTTTTTACCATAGATTCTGTAAAGTGGTGACTGGTGTAAACCAATAAAAGATCTTCATCCACAAAATTCATTCTGTGGCTTGGTTGATTCAACTTGATTGCTTCTCCTTATAAGATTTAAGTTATAACATAACCAAGAATCAATTTATGGAAAGTTCCTTCTTTTTGCACATGTTCTGTTTCTTTCAGAAGATGCATTAGGTATGATTATGGGAGCCCAGCTGTATGCCACCAATTTTGTGCACTGAATTTCAGAGATGTCTTTGCTAATTAGTAATTGCTAATCCAAATCAATCAACCCTGAATCAAGCTGAAAGCCTGAATGAAATGCCTAGCATATTTCTGTAAGGCCAACAAACGGCCACATTGCCGCAAACAAAGCCTTCTGTCAGTGTCAGTAACCACTACTCCACTAACCAGCCCATGACAACATCTTGGTTTAAATTTCTAGGGCTTTTTACCACCATACATGGGAGCAAATAGCTCTGAGTGTAATGATTGTTTACCACTGAATCATCATCAGCATAGTGGAAAAGCAGAGAGTTTTTCCCACTGTGCAGAGAGTGGATGAATATTGCAAGATCTTTTGCAATGCTTCAGTAGCAAAATTTACACCTTCGGCTTCGGAAGATCTTGCCAACACATTTAGATTGAAATTCTTGCATTTAAAATATTTGTCAGTCTTCAGTGAAGTTCAGAAGTTCAGCCAACTATTTAAAAAAAAGTAAGGTTTCCGATATTTCGGATGGATCAGGATGCAGTGAAGCTTGTCCGGAAATCAGTTGCAAAATTGCAATGAGTTCCCGCCAAAAAAAATGTAAACATCAAGCTTACGAATTTACGATTACGTAGTTGCGGTCACATTAGAGCAGTCAGACTTCATTATCACATGTTCAGTCATGGTGGCAATCCATAGGTTATTCAAAAGAACCTGTTCTTATGTCATTTTGAACCGATCAACGCTTTTTTACGGACCGATCGTAAAACACACCTTCTGTGACCTTCACCGGCAAAAGCTTTTGCACTTCTGAAGAAAGTCAGCTGACTTGTTCAGTTGACATTTGCTGTACAATCAGACTGTTTATAGGGTAAAATTAGTTATTTGGGGTAACATGTGCATGCAACCTTGTAAATAAGTTTGTAGCTTGTAAATAGTTTTTCATTACTCAGCATAAATGGCTTTTCATTAAAAATTACCCGGCGACGCATCTTAAAATTATCCGGCGACGCTAAGGGCTTAAAAACCCATGTATTGGCAACGCTGCATCCACCCTCTGCGCCCTGGAGTTTTTCAGACTCTCCTTGACTCCGAGTTAATTTTTGAGTCCTAGCCTATAAGTAGACCAGTAAAGTATCATGGACCATTGTCACCATTCAGTATGGCAGCCGCGACACAAGACCCTCCGCACCAACCTGGAAAATGTCCAGAGAAGGGCGACCAAACTGATCGCAAGTCTCAAAGACAAGCCTTACCTGGAGTGTTTGGTAGCTTTGGGCCTGCCTAGCTTGGAGCACCGCAGACTGAGAGGGGATAAGATTGAAATCTTCAAGTATGTCCATGGAGCCTACAATGCCAACCGGCCAAAGCTGCATCCTCACCGCGGAAGGGATACACGAGGTAATAGCCTGAAGCTTGCCAAAGAACGCAGTATAAGAAATGTGAGATCAAGCTTCTTCTCCCAGAGGGTGGTGTCAGTATGGAATGGCCTTCCGGACAGCGTCGTAACTGCCCCCTCTGTAAGCGCTTTCAAGAGCAGGCTTGACAGTTGCTGGGCGGACCAACCGGGCCTTTTCGATCCTGAGTGCTACCACTAGCCTTTCAGTTTGCAGTCACCTGGAGTGCACCATCTGCGCGTGTAACCTAATGGGGGCGGCTATGCTGAGGGCGAACAAGGCGGGTGAACAGGCTTGAGTGCCTACTACACCAACAATTCAATTCAATGGATATTGGATGCCAGCATTATCATGTATAAAAATTGGTTGAAATCTTGAGTTATACCAGGTGGAATTCTAAGAATGGAAGTTCACTTATAAAAAAGCATTCCACCAAAGGTGGAAACTGGAAAGCGTTCCTGATCCTGAGATACAGGGCTCTGCCAGATGACTGACTATAAAGGAAAAGTAGGATCAAAAGTGGACAAACTGTTTCAATTGTATAGTACCATAGATTTGTTATAGAATTGTTTAGTTGTCCGTAGTTTGATTGAAATTTATCATTTTTCTTTTATTTAATGGATTTTTTGAAAATATACAGGCCCTTTGTAATGAATGAAGATTGAGTTTAAGTTAAGTATTAAGTCAAGCTAGTTCAAGTATTATGTTAACCAGTAATGTAGACTGTAGTACAAATACCATATTTGGGGGCAGGCTTTTGGCAGAGCTGGGCAGCGCTACTCTCAGTACTCTGAAAAAGTCTGAAATGTAGCAGCCGCTACTGCTACCACTACATGCTCTAAATGTAGTGGGTACTACCGCTACAATAAAATGTAGCGCCGCTACATTAGCCGCTACAATGGCCAAAATGATTGGAAACCTCTAAATATTTATTGTTCTGCTATTGGGATTTACTCATAAACATTTAATGATAATAAAATATTTTCAAAACATATTGATGCAACTTTATTGCACTCAACCTAACCGAAATAGTACATGTTAGATACAGTGAATAAAAGTTAGTTATTTTTATGTTTTACCTTCCCTACATGGATGTGAACTTCATTCTACCAATCTAAGAAATTATCCACATATACATATAAAAATCAGTCTTTTATATATATATGTGGATAATTTTTGAGATTGGTAGATGAAAGTAGACATCCATGTAGGGAAGGTGAAACATAAAAATAACTGTTAGCAAACTGAACTTAGGTGGCTGATGTCCGTGATGTGGTCGTGGACATGTGGTGGCAGCTGGCATGGAACAAGAACAAGTGGTAACTGGTAACAACTTAACAAGTAACAACTAACATGTTGACACTAGTAACAGGCTGAGGTTGACAACATTACAACAAAATCTTTTGTACAGTTTTATTCTGTAATTTATATTCTGTACAGTAAAATGGGGTAACTTAGACCGGCGGGGTAACTTAGACCATTTTTCGTTTTTTTTAACAAAAACCCCCACAACTCAAAAAATAGTTGACATTGAAAAATTTTGTCAATTGGCTTTAAAGGCCTAATACTGAGGCTACATAACACAATAGAAAGATTTGAAAAGTTTGCATATCTAATAGGTTAAAAAATTTAAAAATGTGACCCATGAAAAAAAGCTATCATTTAAAGCCTGTCAGAGTACCCCCTCCAATTTTTTTATTTTTTGGTTAAATAACTCTAGGTTTTGATGCATTGTAGTAGAACTCTCCTAGTTACATATGCAAATGACAAATTTTAGGAAAGTGTCATAGTTTGCAAATGGGGGGCACCGTCCCCCAATGGGGTAACTTAGACCACCTAATGTCAGCCTTTTAGCTAGTAAAAAAATGGCATCATTTATAAAAAAAAGTGGTCTAAGTTACCCCATTTTACAGTATGTATCATGCTGGTTTTTAAATAATATTTAATACTATTAAGTAAAATCTAAAGGCTTTATCTATAAATGTAGCGGTAGCGCTGTAGCGGCAATACCTCCTATTGCTACTTAAATATGTAGCTAACGCTACCGCTACAATTGCTTAAATGTAGTGCCATTACAGCTACCGCTACTGGAAATGTAGCGCGCTGCTGCCCACCTCTGCCCATAACTGCATAGTGGCAAGTGAAAGAGTTTTTTTTTTTTGTTGACCTTCCACTTTTCTGAGTGTTCAGTATATTTTATTTCACAAAATTTCAAACTAGGTCAGACAATTTCAACTGAAGTCTGAAAAAATCTCTCATTTCCCACAATGCACAACCTTGTGAATGGATCAACATCCCCACCATTGCATGAGTGGATCAACATTGCCATTGCCATATAAATTTATTAACACTGCCACCAGCTCAGCACTGCATGAGTGGATCAGGATCAACACAGCCACCATGGCGTGAATGATTAAAAACCACTATCACCATGTGAATAGGTCAAAACCTCTGCCACTGTGTAAAAAGATAAATGCTGCCAACACAGCATTAATGGATCAACATGGCCACCACTGCCTGAATGGATCAACATGGCTGCCACCACACAGTTTGAAAAAAGAGTTAGCAGCTCAAAAATGGCTTTTGCAGCCTGGAAAAAGAATTCAGCTGTAAGAGATGGAACTAGTGGTTCAAATATGTGTAAGAATTTGTGTTTCCAAAAATCTAGTCATGGCTTGGAGAATATACATTTTCCACACTAGCCTCCAGCCAGGATTGAAATATTCCTACTTACAAATCAAATCTTGTTGCTCCAGTGACAAATTTTCTATGCATTTGGAATCTTGCCGCCCAAATGTGCACCTATTCAGATAATTAGATAATTAATTAATCTATCAGAATCTTGTGGCTTCAGAAATAGCAAGAAAGCTTTGCTTTAAAATGGAGTATAACAATATCTACTCTTCAAGCCACAGCTACTGTCAATGCTGATGTTGTTGCCAGCAGCATTAGAGGTGCTGGCCTTCAATAGAGACACTCTCGCAAAAGAGATACAAAAGAGGTAAAGGACATGAAAAAGATAATTGATAATCTTGAAAGACCTTCAATAGAGACAGACACTCACATTTTTTAAACAAAACTGAATCACATCTTTCTAGTGCAATCAAAACAGTTTTGTACTTATCATGTGATAATGACATTGTATCTCTTGGTCTTGCTGCCATGCATGTAGCTATGCAATTGAAAAGCAATCTTAACACTAATTTAAATTCTGTGGGTTCATTATAAGATTTCTCTGCTTATTTCTGTGAAGCAGCAAGAATTCTGTATAAAACAATGAGTGTATGGTAAATATTTAATCTAAACTAAAGTGAAGCAGATTTAACTATGAACCATGAAATGGTCTCTCAGAAAATGCGGTCTTTGTATAGAAAAATGCAGAAAGTGACAATTCATTGTGTGCATTTTTCAATTGCTATTTTGATCTAAAATCAGTTTGGCATGTATAAAAAAAAAACATGCTCTGGTGCTTGTGTGTGTGTATTTTAGCTATTATTGGTTCTTCCTTGGAATTTTGAATATGTATATATTATATACCCTACATATAGCTGTATGCTGAGGTTGACAAGTTTGATGTTAATAGCCACACTTTTGCATTGTATTTATTTGCTCTTCCTGAAGACAACTTTAATTTATAATGTTTCTCATTTTACAGAGATTTCTATTTAATTTCACAAAGGGAGTGATGAAAACTACTGAAGTTCTATTGAAAGTGTAACATGGCGCAGAGCGTTGACAATCTTATGCCATGGACAGATCCAGGTGTAAACAACAGCATTGTGTCCAGCACAATAAACTATTTTGGTCATGGCTTGTTGAAGCAGCTAGCTGACACCAAGCGACACCTGCTTCCTTATGATGCTATGAGAGACATTAACTACCAGTCTTTTAAAGCCAGAGCAAAGAAGCTTGTGTAAGCGTTTCCTCCTCAATAATTACTTCCATTAACTTTTTTCTCAGTATATTTTATTGACTTTTGAAAACAGAAATGGGTATTTATTTTCCAAGTGAAGGTTCAGTCCCATTGAATATAATGAAAAAATAAATTCTTCCTGATATTTGTAAATTTTTCATTGCCTCGAAAAACTTATTTACATTGAACCTTCCTTGAAGCTTCCTCAGCATTCCAAATGATGTGCTTATCGATTATTTTCAGGGATGTAAATGAAAGGAATCTATACACCACATCAGTTGACTTCATCCTCAACAATGCTGACTACTTGTTCACCCAACCTGTGGTCACAACTAAAAAAATAGAAGACCATTGCAAATATGGATACAAAGGTCAGTCAATCTTTAAGATGATTCCTTAAACCAATTAGGTTGGTTAATTCTTTCCCATTTCTGTTATCACAGCAACATTCAGAAAATGAACAATATCCTATGACTTGTTTTTATATCCTGATTTTTATTTATGAGAAGTCACTCTCTCTAACAGCTGCCAACAATATTTAAATACCTACATTGCTTTATTTCATATTTTAATTTCAGACTTGTTAATTATTTTTTGTGTTGAAAATAACTATTAGGTATATCATTTATATAAATTTCACAAGCTTCTTGTATGTGTATGTTGGTGCCTCTGTTTTAAGGGGACTAATGTCCATTTTTACTTGTAAGTTGATTTGTTTTATTTTTGCCTATCAGATAAATACAAGTTTCTCCCACCGTTGGAGTACTACTTGTATGCAAACGAAATGAATGAAGAAATGAAGAAAATGAAGGCAGTGCAGTTCTACAGGGTAAGTGAAGTTAGATCTTGACTTTCTCTAACTCTTTCTTTGGATAGAAATATCCTAATTTATGATTCTAATAGCCATTCTGATAGCTTGCGCTTATTTTTCATATCTATCAAATATATACATACGGTATATACCTCACAAGACTTATCTTTAACCCAGTCCTCTTTTGAATTATTAGTCTTTAGCTGGCATGTGGTTATGCATGTGAACTTGAAATATTAGCAAAAGACATCCCACCATAACCTCTAGTTTGTGATAGTGGCTTATTAATATGCTGCTGCCTCACTAAACATCTACCCACATGCATAGCAGTGCCCCTAGAATACTTGACACTTAAAATATGATCAGTTAGGAAAAATTATAACTCAGGCAGCAAAATTGATTTGCTTTTAGCCTTTTTTAAATCATGAATTGTGAATGTTAAATTTTAATAATATTTAATGATTTGAATATAATCACAGGATTGGATTTATTTCTCAATATGTGTGCAAAATTAAGGATAAGGCTCATGAAGATATATACCTACAGAGCTTAATAGGGACCATAATTTCTTGAACTTCAGAAATTTCATTTTTTGCAAAGTTATCTGTCTGCCTCCCAAATGAAGGAATTTAAGTATTTCTCATCCTTGACTACAGGTGGATGTGTTTCCTTCCATCCATTTTTATTTGAATTATTTATTAGCAAGTATATATTTTATGAGTGTTATTTAGGAAGGAATTCCTGATTTTTTTTATTTACAAGTGTTATTTACGAAGGAATTTCTGATTCTTGTGTTTAAGGGTGTTATTTAGCAAGGAATTCTGAATTTGTTTTTTTTTTTTTTTTGTTTTGTTTTCAAGTGTTATTTGGTATGGAATTCCTGATTTTTTTTTGTTTGCCGGTCTTATTTAGCAATGAATTTCTAATTTTTTGGTCCCCTAGGACCTTGCGCGTGGAGACATACTTGTGTGTCGAGCTCTGGCTGTGGGGCGTGGCAGCAAGTACCAGCCCATGAGGGTGGTGTCGCGAGATGCTGGGCCACACATGCTCCTCATAAAGAATCTCCTCATCAACGTGAGTAGATTATCTTATAACTTTTATTATCAATGCGAGTAGATTATATTATAACTTTTGTTTTTATACCTTAACAATTATTTCTGCCATAAGGTCATATGATGAAAAACTGCTCAGTTTGGAGAAATATTTACTAAACTATGAGTGCAAGCAAGAAATTGATACTTTTCCTAAGAAGTGACTGACTCTGATATGACTTCAACAGATTTAGGCTAGAAATAAGAAATCTAAAAATTTTTATTGAAAGATGTCAATGTTGATTGATGAATTACGGCTGAAACAACATTGATCATGTCAAACATGGCTGTTGAAAGTGAAAGAAAATGTGGTCTCTGAAAACAAAGTCTTGTTGGGGAAAAAATATACGTATTGTCCATTGAATATTTAAGGTCATCTGAATCCAATCAATTTGACCTTCAAACAATAAATTTAGTCTGAAAAGAACCAATTCATGCCTCGAATAATAAACTGTGTCTATGCAGCCATTGAGTTTAATCAAAAATATTGGTGTAGTCTGATAGATAAAAGACACATCGAATATAATGATTAATTTTTTTATAAATAAAATATTTTGAAACTTTTTTGGCCTATGAATTGATCTGGCAAATTAATGTTCAACTATTATAAACTTAGGGAGTGCTCAGTTGATTTGCAGTTAGTGTTCTGATATATATTATGGATTAGGAGTAAAATTTTTGTACGAAATTTTGTTGTAACCTTTGGCAGGCAAGACACTATGCAAGGTAACTTGATATTTTAATCATCTGGCCGTCTTTCCATGCAAAGAAATTATGTCATGCTATTCTCAAGAATTTATATAATTATTGAAGGAAAAGTTCTGGCTTAAACATCAAAAATCGGTGGTTTCAAAACATTTTTTTAAGGCATGCATGATACAAAATCTCTTCAATTAATATCAGGAAGATAATATTGGAATATGGTAAAGTTTAATAGCTTCAGTTGTAATAAGGTAGGAAATTATATGCATACTAAATATTTTGAGCCTAAATGTAGAGGTAAATATATCTTAGAATTTATTATATTTATATAATTGTACTAACTTCAAAAATTTAAATTTCTATCACCACATCACATCATATGAGCTAAAAGCAACTGCTTGCAACATCTGTATTCCAAATATAGCGTCTTGCTTCAAGAATATTTTATTTTGTAGAAATGAACTAAAAATACAATTGAAGGAAACTGAAACTAAAATTAATGTTGCACACACAACTAAATGGCATTGATGATGCAACACAGTAAGATGATAATTAATGATTTATAATTGAGAATGTAGTTTGTTGAAAATAGATAAAGATCAGTACAGCAGAAGTCAGTACTGGTATATAACCTGACACGTATACTTTCTCAATTAATTTTGCACATTTTTTATTCACAACTTGCTTTAAATATAAATAAATTGAGAAATTTTGTCCACAGATTGAGAATATTTTAAACTCAAGTAGGCTTTGCTCATGTAAATTTACTGTTATTCACTGTTAAATTTACCATTGTTTGTATTCCTTTTGGACTTATGACCAATTATGATATCCCAGTCAATGTAACTTTTGGTTGTACATCTATTTTTTCTTGTAGATTTCAAAGGAATTTTATTTCTCTTGTGTATTATTTATTCTCAATCCTGCCTTAACAAAACTTGTAATGAGCTGCAGCCAGTTCAGTAAAATAAATTAATTATCAAACTTCTTCAACCATAATCTTCCCTGCTTTTGAGCCTGAAAAGTATTTGAGCCATTGTGGAATGGAAAACTTGTATTAGTATTAATCTGTATTGTTAAAAGTTCAGAGTCGAGTGGGAAATTGTGAATCCTTTGAACTCTGAAATAATTTTTGTATACATTTTTTATCCATTTTGTGTGACATCTGAATAAATAATTTAGCGAGTTTTATTTCCTTCCTTTTATGTTACTTTTATGTCTGCTCCAAATTGAATAGGAGAATCAGAGCAGAATCATTATATTTACTCCTGCATTACTATAGTGTAAACTATGTTGCATTGGAAGGGTTGTTTACATTTGAATTGCAAATCAGGCTTTCAATATTTAATAAACATTAATACAATTTGAATTTGTTTTGAAATAAGTGTCAATTATAGGAGCTTTCACTAAATTCTTGAAATTTCTTTCAATCCTGTACATGAAAAACGCAACTTCTTTTCCATTTGTATGAGAAAAGTATCTTTTTATGTGCATTCGTTCTTCTACGATGATAATGTTGTTCTATTGATTTGTTATATTGTCAACATCTTTTGTATGCCTTTTCTACGTGTATGCAGAAGTGCATTTTATGTGTGCATCTTTGTTAGAGACTTGTTGGTACTACAGTGTTCCGTCATGCACCTCAGCCTGTATTTAATACAATGAAACTTGAGACCAAAGTCTTTTTCTGGAACTTATCAATATGAGAATTTTCTTGTCCACAAGGTAAGTGAATGATTGTATGCAAAATTATTGACATGAGGAGTTATGCTGTTTATTATATTTTTTTAAGGAGCTATTAGCTTAATTATTTCATAACTTTCAATGTTTATCTATCTATATATATAATACTTATTTGAATTGTCTCAATGGCAAACTTCACATTTTTGCTTTGTATCTAATGCAGTTCACTGCTACAGAAAAAAAAAACTTTAAATTGCTTTAACCTCTACCTGAGATTGTTTGTTTAAACCATAACTTGATAATTTTAATTTCAAATTCATCTTAATTAATTCTTTGAAAACAAAAATTGGCCTTGATTACGAAATGACCTGCATAAATAGAGCTGTTCATTTATTGACGTGAGAAAAGTATTCAATTAATGTTGTTCACATTGCTTCTTGCTGAAATAAAATGTTTCAGCTCACCATTTGTCCTCATAATTTTAAGAAAATATTATATCTTTGAATTTCTGTTAGATTTAGTTGAGATTTGAAAGAAGTGATAAAAAATGAAATTTGGCACCTATTTTTATATCTGTGGGATTATTTCTTGAAGCATGGAATTGGGACATGTTCTTATTTTCAGGTTAACTTGGACATAGCCCAAACAAGAGTGCCTAAAATTGATGAAGGATCCATCCCCAACACATGGATCATCAACACGCTGGTCAGAGTGGAGGTCCTCTCCGTCAGACGTGAAGTTGGTGACGAGAACGCTGAGGTCATTGTTGGTGAGATACTGCAGCAATGATTAGTATTTCTATATGTTATTAAATATGTAAGAATAATATTACAACAAATTAATATACCGTATATTTTTGAATATGGTTAATTTATTATTTATTAATAGATTATTGATATTCTTTCTTCCATGATTATTAAAAATGTGTTCTGTTTGTTCTCTCACCATTTTGAAGTAATTCATTGAGTTTGAAGTTTGCCAATTCCTGTGTGTCTGTTGATAGCATATTTTGCATGTCCTCATCTTTATCCCAATTTCATCAGTGATGATTGCTTATGTCATCTGCAATGGTACTAGTTATTCATTCATAGAACTAAATTTTTTCTAAAAGTTAAGTGAAAATTTTTAAATCTGAATAATCTCTGAATTATATTTTTTTCCTGTTGAAATTATTGCTCAACTATGCATTTAGTGACACAAGTTTGCTGAATGAAGAAGTTTGTGTTACTGAGTAACAATTTGTGTGCAGTGCACACAAACTTTCCTGGAATGTTTCTATGCCAATTTAAGCAATTGGAGTTTTCACAATTGTGTGAACTCTATAATCACCAATTACCTTGGAATGTTTTACTATTGAACATTCATATATTGGTATATGTTGTTGAAGAATGTTGAGCCTTACTCTTACAAACATGTTTTTTTTTGTAGGGCAACAACAGTATAGGCTCTGATATACTGTTGTTCTTGTACTTCTGATATATTGATGAATTATATATGTTGATATAAACATTTTTTTGAATGCCAAAAATACATTACATTGAATATATTTGTTTGTCCAAGGCACAATGGGCGATACTCTGGTGGAAAATAACATTGAGATTGGCCTTGGTAAACTCGACAGGAGTGAGCTGCCAGAAATCATCAAGTGAGTTTTGTAGATGTAATATAAATAAGGCTGTTGGGACCCCCCCCCCATAAAGGTTTTATTTAAGGATTTATTTCTATCAAGTGGCTTGAGATAAACCACAGGAAATCAGGTATATGTTCTAGTAGGCATTTAATATTCCCTCTGATATTTAATGTAAAGATTATTGCATTTTTTTGTAAATTGACCTATTTTGACAATTTAGAAGTAAATTTTTAATTGTTTATATTGAGTCACTTTCTCATGAAATTTTTCTGTTCAACAATGCATTTTCTTCAGTTACCTGCCATCTTTTCTTACACTGGCTTCTATTTGTTCATGGTCTAAATTGAGATAGCACTGTCTCATATATTGTATGCATTTACTCCTGATTGTTCACATCTTATTTACTTGTTGTTTTCTCTTCAATATTTCTTGTATTTCTCAAATTAACTTTCTTACTGCAGTGCCGTGGAGTCGTACACCAAAGAAAGTGTTGGCAGCTATGACTCAAATCTTCTAAAAATGGAATCCTTCCGTAACCCGCGCTGTGTCCAGTTTTTGTCAAAGCAGTTGAAACTCTCATTCAAGAACACCTCGCTGATGAGTTCACTAAGGTATGTTATTTGTATGAACTACCATTTATTTGATAATGTTGGCCACAACAATGAATGAAGAAAGAACTTTGTGATTACATGCATATAAATGGCAATCTAAATTTTACAGAATTGAATGTTTATTTTAGCTCACAAATGTTTATTTATACTACTGAGGCAGCTCACAAGAATAGTTTTTTTCAAAGTCAACTAACTAAATTCTTGTGATTTTGATAATTTTACATGAAAATATGTATAATTGTTTCTACAAACTTGTCATTTTGAAATGACTTTTCTCATGTAACTCAATTAGCATTAAAAATACGTACAACACGGAATTTTACACAGTTTAGCAGATGCCGAAATATGCATGACATTGCTATGGCAACAATATGCTCAAATGTACGCTTTGTGGCACTTCTTGACCGGCGGTGATGAAAAATTTACCCTGAGTTATATATGCTTTGAGTTAGACACTGATAATGAGTTACTGGGCATTACAGTCCAATTTCACCCTCCTTGAAGACATTAAAGTTTATGTTGGTGTATAATTACTCGGATGTTTTACTTGAGTATTATCATAACTCATTATTTGTTACCAAGGTGGGTAGAATTTTTCAAATTACTGCCTTTTATGTTGAAGTGTTTCTTTTTAAATTTATCAATACATAATCAGAAACCTATATATAATAAAATGTATGTTGTTCAGCATTGGTTTATAACATGTGGCAAACAAGGGTAGACTTGGTTCATTGTTAATTGCCTGATCTTGTTCAAAATTTTGCTAATGGTTTTGTATAAATATTATGCAGTCCACTCGCTGATAGGAAAAGTCAACATGAATATCTCTCTTTTTGCAACTATGGTTTCTGAGTAACTACTCTGTTCTCCCTTTGCAGAGCACATCTTCCACTAAGTTATTATATTATTCAGTAAGAAATTACCCGTTGCAGAGGACAGTTCCCACTGTTTCTAAGTAATTAATCAGTAAGAAATTACCCGTTGCAGAGGACAGTTCCCACTAAGTTTCTAAGTAATTATTCAGTAATAAATTACCCATTGCAGAGGACAGTTCCCAGAAAGCAGCTGCTACAAACAACTGCGGCGTCACCAGCTCATGTGTTGGGCTCACAAGCATGTAGCGGATGGAGTAGCGCACTTCAAGAGAGGCGAACACAACGAGGCTTTCCAGCTTCTCAACAAAGCGCTTTCCATCGACCCTGAGAACGTCGAAGCCTTCGTGGCAAAAGGAGCTTTGTACGCTGTTGAAAAACTTTTGTTAACTATATGGATTTTACTTGCCAATATCATGTTTATTAGTGAAGATTTTAATCCCCATATGTGCTGCTTGATGTTGTAAATTAAGTCGATATAATTGTTCATTTTGATATAATTGGCGACTTTTAAGTACTTGTTTAGTGCCTGATAGATTTTTTTGGTCAAAAGCCAGTTGAATGTAGAAGTATGTTTGCTGTGATTTGTCATAGAGTTGAATAACAATCGCAAAACTGAAAAAAATGCAATTACAAACTTTAGTACATGTTTATTCAACGTCTTACTATAAGGACTGCCCTACATGTAACCTCAGTTAAACACTAATTTTATATTTTAAATACAACAGATGTATCAAGTTGAACTTCCTTGCATCTTAATTTGATTCTCAATTCGCAAGAATCGAGTATCAAATTTTTGCCTGTAGCTTTTTAGAACTGAATTTTAAGGGGAAATTAGGAAGCTCATTTGTGTTATATATTCACTTTTAAACAATTATTTTCTTTTTGCGTGTGCTTATCTACATTATATTCGTATCTCTTCCCCTCTAATCATGTAAGAAAAAATGAATGTTTTGGAATGTCGTTTGACATATCGTTTTGTATGAAAACATTCCAGTGTGGTAACACCTAGTTAAAAAACTGTACTTTCATGTCTATCTTTAACTCCTTATCTATAAATCATTTTATTATAAATTTCTTCATCTACTTTGATGATACATTTCGTTGTTATTTGCCATCATTGTAATTTTTCGTTCCGATTTACAGGCTGGGCAACATGGGCAACTTTGAGAAAGCTGTTGAAGATTTTGAAAAGGCTTTAAAGTACAACCCAGAGCATGGCAACGCCAGGAAATATATTTGTGAAACTCTTCTCGAGCTTGGAAGACGGTGGGAACATTTTTCATTCTATCCATTCATATTTGCAGCAACTATATGCATATGTTGGAAAAAATGAATCGTTTTTGTCCATTGCGAATCTTTTGTTAGATGCAAATGTTGCAAATTATGTTCATAAGCATCTTTGCATACTCCATTGTAGGCTACGAATATTTTAATGTAAAAAATGTATAATTTTTTACTATAGAGTTCCCCTTTGTCCTGCTGAATTTTTCTTATCAGTAGCTGTTGACGTGTTCATATTTCTTATGGCAATCTTCTTATTATTGTTCTTCTCTGTTCGGCGATTAGGCTTATGATAGGACTTAGAAATTCTAATATGAGGATTCCAAGTGGCATTTTATTATAATAAGACTCGTGTCAGTCTCCGTATTTGAAGACAAAGGACTATAAAAAACGTATATTCAATGTTTCAAGTTTCATGGCAGTCAGCAACGGAAAACGAGGCGTGTATGATGTCTTATGACTCCATTTTCAACGTCATAACTTTTTTTTCTCATAAGACTAATTTGTTTCTTCATAGAACTGATTTTTTTTAATTTGTTTCTTCATAAAACTCTATTTTTTCCAGGCATGAGCAGGAAGGCAAATTGGGTGCAGCAGAAAAATGTTTCCATCGCTCCCTGCAGGTGAACGCAAGCCACCAAGGCTCCAGAGAAGCCATTGAAAAACTCCACGCTCGCGCTGGCTTTAAAAGCTCGCTCTCCCTTGACATCAAGTGAGATTTAGTCATCAAATAAGAAATATTTATTGATATTTATGAAAAATATTTATTTATATTTCCCAAAAATATTCATTGATATTTTCTTGAGATATTTATCGACATTCATTGATACGTTATCTTGTTTTTCATACCAGCAAGTTTTAAATATTTAAACTTGTATCGGTATATAATTTATTTCTTAAACTAGAGAATACATTTATGAAATTAATCTATTGGTTCAGTGACTAGTATAGCAGTCTAAAGCTCATGTTTTTACATTGATCATGGCGTCAAAAATGTTTTCATATCTGCAACTTTTTGTGCAATTTTTGTTGCTTGCATGTCATTTGAGCACTTATTGGTAATTATGTTGTTCAATGTGATCATATTCAATTTAAAGAACAATTTTTATGTGAAAAATATATATACATTGAGCTGGAGGTTGTTAACTTGATGGATTAATTTGATTTATTTTTCGGAAAAGGCTAAAGTACATAGTCGGTTAAAGATTGAATTTTCTTTGTTGAATGAGATAAATTTTATGCAGCCTTGATAATTTAATTTAAAAGATTAATAATGTTAACAGGAAAGAAGAAGATGAGCAGGAAGTGTTTGAAGTAGAAGACGATAAACCTGCTGTACACGTGCCTGCCAGACCTGCCTTCAACGCTGCTGCTGCTGCAAGTTCATCGAGGCAATCCATGGAAGATTCTCTCATGGCCTCTAATGAACGGTTTAAAAATCGAGAGAAATCTTTATCGCCTTTGGCTCAAAAGCTTGCCATGCAAAACAACGCATGGAAACCACCGGATTACATAAAGACGACTCAGTCGTATGTACAGCCCCCGCAAACTGGTACCCAGTCGAGCGTAGCCGTGACCACTAGTGGGTCAGGATCTATTAAACAGGTTGTGCAAGAGACCAAAAAACGTAAGGACTCGGCTTGCGTCCTTCCATTTGTGATTGGAGCTAATAAATCAGCAGCTGCCGCTGCTGCTACAGCTGTTGCGACTGCTCCTGATGGTGTGATTGAAAATATTCCGCCTGATCTTGTTGCAAATTTGAAAAAAGTTTCAGCCATTAATATACCTGCGACTCAAGCGAATGTTGCCGCTGTTGATTCAGTTGTGGGCTCCTCTCTTGGTGAACCTAAGAAGGTTGATGCCAAGACGGTGCCCGTAGTATCTAGTGTCGGGACTAAGACAACCGCTAGTGCTAGGTGTATATCTACTAGTTCTAGTGCCCCAGCTGTGAGTTCTAGTGAGACTATCAATACTTCTGCTAGTGGTGGTGGTGGTGGTGGTAGTGGTGCGGCGTCTGTTGCTGGTAAGATCATGCTTGACAAGAACTATGAAAATGCGATGACCGTGAAGCCGAAAAATCCTGATGAAATCGAAGTTCTGTCGCTTACATTGATCATGCTGAGCAGAAAGTGAGTTCAGGAATATCATGGTTATTAGTAAATGTAAGGCGTTTCCAGAAAGAGGAAATATTTAACTTATGTGGTGATATATTACTGATATTTTACTGCGATATCAACTGTTTACTGATTGTATTCAATAATGTAAATAAATTTCTTTCACCTCCTCCCTTTTCCTTTTCATGGTCAAATGTCTTTTTTATAAATTTCTATATTATTTTATTCCTAATTTAATAAATATGTGTGTGAATTCATATATTGTTCACACTTAGCATATTATACTAATATAAAAATTGAAAGAACTTGATTTCTCTTTGAGAAATCAAATTTTTTTCTTTGAGCTGATGAATAGATTTCATGAACTTTCTCTTATTCCAAAAATGCATTCAACACATAATTAAACATTAGAAGGTATTTTTCAGTTGTCTGTGCATTCATTTGAAAATAGAATCTGCAATATTATATATTTCTTAAGTGAATTTATTTATGTATGTCTCATTAAAATGATAACGATTACAATATCTGTATATTTATGTGTTGGTAAGAACTTGAAATGGCACCTTCCAAATGCTTTTAATCCGTCATTCAACAGATACAAATCTTTTGGCAATATCGTCCGCGCTAGACTATGCCTGGAGAAATCTAAAGAACATAACCCGGATCACGAACCAACGCTCAATGCTCTCCGAGAACTCGACGCTCGGTCGTCAAAGAATGCGCCGAATGTCGCGGGTCCTGATATGCCGCCTCACACGGTGCCTGCGCCGCAGTCTGCTCCTCCCATGCCCATTACAGGAAGCATAGCTTACCCGATCAGGCCTCTTATGGACGTTTCTATGCAAAGGTTTTCAGTCCCGCCACCGGGATTTGTGGGCCCCGCAAGAGGGCCTCAACCTTACCAAAATGTTGGGTATCCCTCCATGCCCGTGAGTTACGGCATGCCTTATGGCCCGCCGCCAAATATGGCTGGACTCCCTCCTAATATGACTGGAATGCTTCACAATATGGCGGGAATTCCGCAAGATATGGCTGGTCTTCCGCCAAATATGTCTGGACTTCACTCCAATATGGCTGAATTTCCACCCAATATGGCTGGGCCTTCACCCAATGTGACTGGGCATCCTTTTGGCTATGGGAAATGGGGCTCTGTGATGAATGAAGGTAAGTGTTTCTTATTTATTCAGTATTGGCATTTCAATCGTATGCTGCAAGATTTATTATTGAAGAAATACTTTGAATAAAAAAGTGAATCATTATCGATATATATGGAGTTTGACTCATGATTATGTAAAAATATATCTTTATTTAGATAATTCGTTACTTTGAATTGAGCAGGAATGTGGAAGCAAAAAAATGCAAATTACAATATTTTCATTAATAACGCTCTATCAATTCCAAAGAATGCAGGTATATCTAAAAGAATGACTTAATTTACATGGCAGCGATTAAAACCTTACCTGGTTAATAAACTGGGGAAGTAAAGTATAAATCTCTTGATTGGTAATTTCAATCGGATAAACACTAAGCTTTATTTAGCCAAGGTTTTCGTTTAAATCGTTGTAATTGCAAGATGTTCAAATTTTGAGCACAAGTGGTGGCAGTTAAAATCTTGAAATCTCTCTAGTATGCTAGTACGTACGATACAATGTTAGCATATAGACGCGCAGCAGAATGAGGTGGATGGGCAAGTAGATCTCTAGAACGATAACTCCTCTCTTGGTGTTCAGAAAATCTAATTTTTTACGAGGTACAATTGACAGTTCTGCGCTGTGAACCTCTGCATACGTTGGAATGACGTTGCATATCTTCTACATCAGATTATCCGAACACCGTGGTTGGACTTAACGTTAAAGATTTCTGCCTAACCACCCACCCCATGCAGCTGTGCGCCTTCAAGCCAAACAGCTATGTTTATATATCTGAAAGTGATTTCCGTATTTTAGTTTCAATCTCTATTGCCTTAGAATTAAGGATCTAAGAAGCATTGAATACCAGTTTAAATAAGAACATTGTCTGAACAACGCAAATAGTTTTTATCTACTTTGAGTTTTAAATCGATCAGCTTAAACGTTACCTCACCCACTTATTGGAGTATTTAAGTTTTAATCTCACTCATGTAAATTTGATCCGTCGATTGAATTTACTTGTATTATTGGAGTTTTTAAAGTGATTGAGCTGGCCTCCAGAACGTTTTCACTGAAAATATCATGAATTTATTTGGTATTTTATTTGCTTTTATACTCTCGGTTAGCATTTGATTATTGGTACGTATGCAGAAAAGATATACGTCATCATGAGTCATTATGATAAGACTCGTAAGTAATATCCGTATCTTTTCAAATATTCAAGAGTTGTCAGTGTTCATTAAATGTTGAAATTGCTTAGTTTTTCTAAGCAATTTCCAATTTTTGATTTCCTTCAACAGTATCTTTTTTTGCTGGTAATCGTATCTCAAAATTTTCACTTTTATTTAGTGATATTGATGAGCGAATGTCGAATTCTGAACTGTTTTGTTTTAAAGAAATGACATCCTATATATCCAGCAGCAGATTTTCAACTGTGAGAAATAGCAATTAATCGTTGCAATGTATCAGTGGATTGTATATGACGATATTTTCCACCATGATATATATATCAAGATTGCATTAATATACGAGATTTACCTTATGATATACCCTTATGATATATGTCAATCAAATGCGGCCTGTGTTCTCGATTTACATCATGATATCTTCTCATTGTAGTGCCTCGTGAAGCTCAGTTCGCCACGCAGCTTAGCCGAGAAGACCGGGAGTATCATGAGAAGGTCGACAGCTTCCTGAACAAACTCATGAACCGGTTAGTGGTCCTTAGCGTGGTCATGAACCGGTAAGTGGTCCTTAGCGTGGTCATGAACCGGTTAGTGGTCCTTAGCGTGGTCATGAACCGGTTAGTGGTCCTTAGCGTGGTCATGAACCGGTTAGTGGTCCTTAGCGTGGTCATGAACTGTTAGTGGTTCTTGGCGCGGTCATGAACCGGTTAGTGGTCCTTACCGTAGTCATGAACCGGTTAGTGGTCATTAGCGTGGCCCTGAACCGGTTAGTGGTCCTTAGCGTGGTCCTGAACCGGTTAGTGGTCCATGACCTGGTAATGAACTGGTCAGTGATAGATTGACTTTAGTAGCGCACTATCAAAAGTGAATATGATACGTGGAGTAATGAATTTAATAGGAGAATTACCCAGCTAGAATTCGGAGCTGGATTCTGCGCCAATTGAAGCAAAAGAGCAAGATTAAAGCAGGATCGGCCATGCCTGTCGCATACTAGTGGGTTTGAAGCAAAATTTAAACAACCATTGCCGGGAGCGGCCGATTTGTAGCACGTATTTCATTTATTGTACATTTAGGCCCCAAAACAAGACATACCTGCTCCTCCACTGCTTCTAGCCTACCCTGCTCGGCGCCGGCCCGACTGAAACACTACTTCAAATTTTATTTGGGCAAGCGATTGGTTACTGATTAAAGCATTTGGTAGGCATCGAGTATTGATTGCAATCAAATTATTATCATCGCAATTAAATGATTAGTCGAGACATGTAATTTTGCGCCACCATGAAATCACAAAGAGAGAGAAAACCTTTGTCTCGAAATTCTCGATATTTCATCTGACATATTGTGAAAAGATATGAGATATTGGATACGACCTATATTTGATTAACGCTCCTGTAAAGATCTGGGAATGTATAACATGTATATTTATTATGCCTTAGCGTCGGTAAAATTTATTTTTTTTTCCTTTCGAAAATGCCTTAACAAAATTGCAGAATATTCCTGATTGTAGTTCAAACGCTTATCATTATTTTTTCTGTCTAACTACTTGCTATTTTTATCAATTAGTATTTTGAGACAAATCTTACCAACTTTTATGCAATGATTTCAGAGAAACCAGATGTCGCTGAAGTCTTCGCTTTACTGAGGAAATACGGTCCCGCGATCTCGGAAAATTCCAGCGACAACATCAACTATTTTCTGTTGATTAACTCCACTTATTTACTTATTTGTACCTATATTGTGTGTGTATTGTTTGTTGATGAACGTTAGGATAAATTGTTGCGAGAAAAGATTCTCGTAATTCATTGAATGATTTTTATTTCAGGATCAAACTTTGCCTGTCTTTTTTAATTTGGTCTTTCCTGTATAACTTTTCTATATTTTGTCAAATTGCTGATGTTTCTTATTTAATTGCATTGTTTAACAATATCTTGTGTTAATTATGGTTAATAAATTTATTACTTGTACGCGTATTCATTATTTTTATTACTTATATTTTATTCCTGATTGTTTCTTGATGAACGTTAGAATAAAATGTTGCGCGAAAAGTTTCTCGTCATTTATTAAAAATTGATTTTTATTTCAGGATCAAAGTATGTAATTATCTCTATTTTTCAATTTGATTATCCTTCTTGTGAATGAGTTAGATACTGTAGACATATTAAATAAATGGACAAAGTTCTGTATCTGTGAAAGATTCTTTCCTATGTATGTCACCTTATACGAAATATTCTTCAGTTATTGATATATTCATAAGTTCTTCAACACCAACATCGTGACAAGGTCGTCGGCGTTTTTCCATGTATCGTTTCTATCAGGAAAATCTGCATAGCTACCACCAACTGAATCTGATCGTCTCATGGGCCAAGCTTAGAATACCCAGCAATATATAGACTTGTGCTGTTCTTTTATGAACACCTCTAAAAAGATTAAATTTTATTCAACTGTTGCCATTATTTTATTCTGGACATTGATCTTCAAGTTTCTATTTAGGTACTGTTTCATAACTATCGTACTATTTGATTCCCCTTATGTCATTAATAAACGACTTCTTTCGTTGCTTTGCAGAAACAAAAGACTTCAAAGTAACTCTTCGTCACGTTCTTCGTCGAACTCGTCGTCTCCAGATTCGTCTCACAAACGTCCCCCCAGTTCAGGTCATCGCAAGTCCCGTTCATCTCGCGCAGACCGCAGTCGCTCACCGCGACACGACCGACCCTCGCGCCCCCGTAACCGTGAGCGAGAAGAAAAAGGCATTGAAGTGAGACAGAAAGCCTCCGACCGACGGGGAAAATCGCCCGATATTCGAGATCGTGAGAGGCATCATTCATCTGGTAATCGTTCGTCTCATAATCGAGATCAGCCTTCTAAAACCCGGGACGAACCGTCTAAGACCCGGGACGGGCCATCTCAAACTCGGGACGGGCCATCTCAAACTGGGGATGGGCCATCTCAAACTCGGAGTGGGCCATCTCAAACTCGGGATGGGCCATCTCAAACTCGGGATGGGCCATTTCAAACGCGGGATCGGCCATCTCAAACTCAGGATGGGCCATCTCAAACTCGGGATGGGCCATTTCAAACTCGGGATCGGCCTACTCAAAATCAGGATGAGCTTTCTCAAAATCGGGATCGGGGGTCAAAATCTCGAGTTTCGCAAGAGGTCAACGACGAACTCAAGATTGCCAAACGGGCTGATCGTTCGTCTGAAGATGACGAAACAGGAAAACCAAAAACGTCTTCTGAAAATCGTAATAAGAGTCGTAGCAAAGGTGAGTGCATTTTTATATTTCTTTGATTGAATGCTCTCAGTTTTTTGACCGAATTGTTCATTAATTAAAGTTGCACACAATATATTTAATTCAGTGAATCACTATATTTGTTTGATGGAATGTTTCCAGTTTACCTAAAAAATGATACTTTTATTGAAGTTGTACACGATAAATATTATTCAAACTAATTTTTTCAATATCTCATTTTGCAGACGTTAAAAAGAAGCGGCGCCGTCATCGGTCTAGCAGTGCTAGCCACAGCAGCAGTTCGAGTCGCAGCAGTAGCAGCAACAGCCACAGCAGCTCTGCAGGCAGCTCCATTTCTGAGCGTATCAAACGCAAGAAAAAGAAGAAAAAAGCCAAGAAACAACAGAAACCGCCTAAAATTAGTCTCAAGGCACTTGGATTTTCTGATGATCCGCAACTTCAAAGCCTCGATAAAGAATTACTCAAGAAAATAACCAAGAAGATTTATCAGTCCAACGCACTTCTAAGTGACGTCAAAGATTCCAAAAAGAAGAGGAAGAAGAAATCTAAGGAGTCTGACAGTTCAGATTCTGACAAAGACAAGCCTAGAAAGAAGAAAAAGACTAAAGACTTGCTGTTAAAATCTATTGAGAAATACTTGGTCAAGAAAAAACCTGAAGACATTGATGAGACAGAGCCAGATTGTTCGTTAAAATCAGTTGAAAAGTACTTGGTCAAGAAAAAAGATATAACTCAGACAGAGCCGGACAGTACTGCGTCCTCTAAAGAAATCCTTCAGTTGTCTTCGAAAGAAGACCTCATAGCAAAGTATGTCAAAAAGAAAGATGCTCCTGCGGAACCCATTTTGGAGGAGAATACAGAACCTGATAGATCAACTCAAGAAGACGAACTACTGGAATTGGCTAAGAAGTATGTAATGAACGTTAATAAACGGAGGGCTGATGCGTCCATTGCGCCTCAAAATGATGCCACTAAATCTAAAAATCCCGAGGCATCTAACGTCAAAATCGAGTGAGTATTCGTTGTTGAAATATTTTATAATTTCACGATTTTTGAAGTTATCTTTTTATAATTTATTACATTTGAGTTTTCTTTATAGGGTTAGGTTTAGTTGGGGCCAGGTTAGGATTATTTTCCTTTATCCTGTCAGTATCGATCATTATTTAGGACCATTGTGTGTCATTTTAATTAAAGTTATGTCATTTATTCTCGCCTACAGACGCATGATGCAGTTGTCTGATCTAGAAGATCTACAAAAAAAGCTTCAAAACTACTACTCCAAGTATCAAGATAAAGCAAATGAAGGTCCAAAATCCAAAAAAGACGTGGATACTCCGGCTTTGGAGCTCACACCGTCCAAGTACTTGGTTTCGAAACCCAAACGAGAATCGGACTCAAAATCTCTGGAACTTAATCCATCGAAGTATTTGACTCCTAAACTCAAACCGGAAGAAGAAACATCAAATCTGGAGTTAAAACCAGCAAAATACCTTATTCCGCAACCCAAACCAGAAGAAAAAACTTCATTGGAGCTGATGCCATCAAAATACCTTATAAAGAAAAATCCCGATTCAAAGATAACCTCTCCCCCGAAGTCCGTTATCGAAAGTAATGAGATGTCTGAGACTTCCCTGGCAAACAAAGCGAGCCAACCTCTCATCTCTTCCTGTAAGCCAGCCCTTAACTCGTCCGTTCCGTCTGTCTTCAAGTCCGCTCTTCAGTCTGTCATCACTCAGTCCAAGAAGTAAGAACATGTGTACTGTTTTCTTGTGGGACTGATTAGCATTTGTGTACTTCCTTCCAGTGCAAATATCCACTAGTCGCTTGTGGATTTCCTACACTACTCATAGTATACAATAGTCATTGTGGATTTTCTTCACTAGTCAAAATATACAATGGTTATTGTGGATTTTCCTCACGAATCAAAATATACAATAGTTATAGTGGATTTTGCTCACTGCTCATGATATACAATAGTCATAGTTGATTTTCCTCATTAATCATAATATACAATAATCATAGTTGATTTTCTTCATTAATCATAATATACAATATTCATTGCTCACCTGTCGTAATATACAATAGTCTCTAGTAGGTTTAGAGAGACGGTGGGATCTTATGGTAGCTAAGAGCAAAATCGTACATTTGTGTAATGAGATTATATGGTATATCTAGCGTTAAGATGCTTATTGTTTCAAATTATGAGTAAGTTCTATGTTGTTAACAGTATTCTATGCTGGTATTTTCATGCTTTTGTGATGAAATAGCAATTTTTTTATTTACTGTGCATTATGCATATTGGATTTCTCTTGAGCCTGTTTTTTTGTTTGCATTGTCATGTGTTTGAAGTTTTTTTGTGCATGGAATCGTTCAATTCAGCGTCAGTACATTGTTTCTATTGCAATTATAGGCATGAAGCTCATGATCCCACTTTTGAATTGCGCTTCATGATCGTTTCAGAGAAGGAGAACCTCTTGGTCCACCTCCAACCCAAGCTAACAAATGGTTTGACAAAATTGATCCAACCGCGTCAGCGAAAAAATTCGACATTCCAGAGCCTGAGCTTCCACCCAAATCTGGATTTAAGTACTCTTTTCAACCGGTAACTTCAGAGAACATTACGCCGACGATCATATCGAGTTTGGTAAACGCCGATGGCTCAATTTTGACACCGTCTGAGTTTAGGTCTGGAGCAAAGATTATAGCTGAGAAAAAGTTGCAGGCTGTGGTAAATAAAGCTAAGAATGTTGCTGAGAGTATCAGTGCAAGTTACAGCTCTTCTTCTGAAACGCCCAAAAGGTCTAAAAAAAGACATTTGACCAAAAACAAAAGTCGATCACCATCGAAATCGGTTTCTAGGTCACCGCACTCGTATTCGAGATCAAGTTCACGTAGTCGAAGATCGCAATCACGAAATCGTAGGTCTCGATCTGTGTCTCGTGGTCGTAGATCTCGATCTATATCTCGTGGTCGTAGATCTCGATCACGAGATCGTCGACGACGTTCAAGATCGTACGGACGAAGGAGGCGCTCTAGGAGTCCATTTATTCCGCAACGGAGGTGGAACGTCGGCCGCTACCAGCGGCCCGATTACCGTGACTACCTTCATCGGAGTTTCATTCATGATAACGATCGTCGGAGAAATAAACGTTCACGATCTAGATCCAACCCTCGCCGTGACTCGTCCCGATCGCGATCAAGCTCGTCTGAATCAGGTTCCAAACGTAGAAATAAAGTTGAAAAGAAGGATTCCAAAGGAAACAAGGATCCAATGTTTGGTAAGTGGGCTGCTGATGACTGTCCGGACAAGACCAAATCAAAGCCTAAAGATCCCGAACAAGTTTTGAAAGGAATGGAGAAATTTCTCGCCGAATCCAAGGAGAAAAAGCTCCAAATGATCAAGGAGAGGAATATTCAGTTCCAAAAACCTCCTGGTGATTAGTAGGGTTAGTTTCGTATTCAATTTTCGGTGTTTGTGGTGCTGATTTTTGGAGTTACGACGGAGAGAATAATTGAAACTTTGTTTAGAAATGAGCAGCATTAGTTCAAGTCGATAACTTATGAAGTCTTGAATTTGTTAACTTTTTTTACGTTTGAACATCTTATCGGAATTAAATTGCCAACTTCTGCCTCACTCCGGTATTAATTTCGCGTTTTGTATTTAACTTTTAAGATTAGTTCTAGAAAAGGAATATATTACATATGAACTTGATTAGTTTTACTCATAGGAATTGTTCCTAGTTTAACAATCAAACTAATATAGATCCATCATCTTCTGTTCCGTTGCACATCACTGCCTCGAGTTCGCTCTTGCTTTGTTCCGACTTCCAAATGTTTTTCGTTTCATACGTTTTTTCAACTGATTATATGTACGGAGCGAATGTTTTCCCCCATGTTCTCAATGGTAAATTCTCTGAACAGTCATCGCGAATTTAGAACTAACTTGAGGAAATTCATAATCAAAGATGTCTTTTCCAAATTAAACAATACTTTCTTGTAATGAAATGGAATTATTTGAAATGTATCCGGTTACCAGCTTGCTGTCATATTGTATTACGAATTTAATTTGTGGTCGAACATGGCTGAACTCTAATGAAAAATATCTTTGAAAATATGGGGTTTCCGCACAGCGTATTATATTTTCTTGCTTCCGAGATACAACAGACGGAAGAGATCCTGCAGCATGTTAGGGATCGATTAATACTATTTGCTTTTGATTACTTGTGCTAACGTGTTGTTTTTAGCGCATAGATTAACTGCTAAGTAACCTTAACCACTGGGATAACAGCTGCCAAGCGAGCAATGAGCTCTTGATTCTTTCTAATAAGACATTTTTTTCGTAATTTTTCGGCATTTGTGTGGGTTTATTGCATTCAAGAAAATTTTCATTTATATTGTTTGTTCGCTTTATTGGATGAAAACCCAGAGGAGAAGCCCATATTGATTTAAGTGTTTTGAAAGTAAAGAGTCGTAAGTGGATGTTATATATCCTTATCCTTCGCAAATTGCAACGGGTAGCATCTTCCATGCTATCGAATAGTTAGTAATTTAAAATCCCTTCAAAATAATCAATGAACGTGCGCCAGTCGGTTCGTGAACCAGCGTTGGCGTACCGACTGGATTAACAACCTTTTATGTTTTGTAAGCGATAAATTTTGTGAGAAAAATGCCAGCATTTTGGAAGGACATTTATTCCTACACGCAGAAGAACGATTGCCTCAAATTGTCCAAATAGTATCACTTTCTTCAAGTTACTATTTCAAGCATTGATACGATTTTTTCCGGACCAAACTGGGCCAGATGACCCACACAGCGGCAAATTGTGCATCGGTATTTGGACAACGTCTTATTTATTTCTCTGAGTGTCGCGTCCCAGCAAGCATTCAAAAGTTAAATGCTGCAGGATGTAAATGAATGGGTTTTCTAATGTCAAGCTGCGTTGCAACCAATTACAAGAAGTATTTTTTTCGGCGAACGGTAATTATAACTATTAGGATTTTATGGCTAGCTGCTTCAGCAAGAAAACCCTGCTGACAAGCGTTTTTATAGCATTTTTTATTCATTTTTTATATCCCACTATTTTTCGGTTGTTCATTTGGGTAAAACATTTTCGTAGTAAAATGATTTTCGTACCTGCGTTGATTAGTGGTAATAATGCATCGTGCTATGCATTCTAGTCAACGCTGTTTTATGGTGTAACAATTGTTATTATATTGCGTGAACGTTTTATCGCGTCTTACCCTATCGACAAAAGGTTTACGTCGATATTTTTGCTATAACAGCGCACCTCTGTCGTCTTTTGTTTGACCAGGTTTCCGCTGTTAACGTGAATGTATTGCTGCATTCCCTGGTCTTTTATTATGATAGGCGTTTTGAGTTCCCGTTGAATAGCGTCTCGTGATTTCATTCGAAAAGAGTTGCTATTACCCGAGACTCGTAATTCACACCACCTAATTTATTTCTACTTTATTCTTAGCTCGTTGTGTGGTTGATAGCCGCATTATATTATTATTTATTGTCCTCACTCAGAGCGGCGAGTAACTTGTGTTAACTTGTACTCTTATGTTTGTTAAGCATATTAACTTGTACTCTTATGTTCAATTGCTATGGGTGACTTTAGTTCACGCGGTTAGATTGCCCAGAGATATCAGGCCGTCGTCTAGCTCCTGGTTATATCAAGCAATAATCGGCTCGATACATGCAATTGAGATGTGAACCCTCAAATTGTCGTTTTACTCACGAAACATTATTTGGATAAATTCTGGCTTACTCCCCCATTAGTTTTCTTACTGTGGCAAGTCAAAGTCGAACTTATATAATCTATTTCTTGCATAAATGGTGATCATTCCAGGTGAAAGTGGGCGCTGTAGTTGCCTGTCTTCTTTGACTTATTCCCGTCGAAGATTTTCCTGAGATTCCTGCTAAAGCGGTGGTTTGAGAGAAGAATATCCCGATATCAACGTTGGATACAGCCTTCGTTGCACCGGGAAGTTGTATGTACGTGAAAGAATATCGAACTTTCAAGAGGAAGCCAAGAACTCCCTGATAGCATCGTTGAAGCTCCGAGTATGAACATCTGCAAAAACAGACTAGACGAAGCTATGCAGGAGCATATGTTCAGTCTTAAAATGCCTAGTTCCAGCAGCTATCTCAATCAATCGTCAGTTATGGAAAGATCGGGTTCCAAAGGCCGGATCCCTTGTGAATCAAGTCACGAAAAGTTCAAGAATCGGCAACAGGCCATGGGCCTATGTCTTCAACGCCGACACTTCTATTCTATTCTATTCTAATAGTTGAGAATGAGAGCCTGCCGCCAATACAGATTCCTAACACTGGCATCATGTATCGAGGAAGGGACTTCAAAGGACGTCTATTGCCCCGGTTTCGTTATAAATTTCGAACATTCACCGGCTCGAGCATGGAAAGCAATTTTGAAGGAGGAATGTCTGAGCAGTCGCATATATTCACGAGTTTGCAATAAGGTTTCCTTGTCCAACATTAGGTTCCGCTAATGTGAAATTCAATCGTGTATTCCAGGGGGGGGGTTTGATCCTATATAGTCTTTGGAGAGAGTCTAGGTTTTTAGTATTTAATAAAGCTCTGCCTCAAGTTCTAAGAAGTTTTTAAATTGTCACTATCTCGTCCATAAGTGACGGAAAGCCTATATTATGTATGTTGGAAGCTCTACCATAACAGTTTGCACACGTTGAATTTAAATTCTCCCAAATTAATTTTAACTTGTAGCTTGTACTTTCCTCTTAACATTGGTTTTATCATTAAATTTTTTACGAACTGTGACTAATGAGGGTGCACTCAGAGTGAGAAGCGAGACTTTATCCGCACTGTAATGTACTTTTTGCCTTACCCTAACACAGTAGGGTCAGTCAAATGGGCGTATCAGTGCTCTCTGCTGATGCTCTGGGTATGACAGTCTCATTATTTTGACAATATGATTCATTAATTTTTCCGAGTGTTGATGTTAATTTATCTCAGGCGGCCGACTTTCCTGTAAGCTACTCAGTATTGGTAATAGCGGTGTCAGCGTTTATTAGGCCGTAGGGTGTTCACAGATTCTCAACATGACAGAACATTCACAGCTTGTTGCAGTCTCGAACCCTTAACTCGCTGCTCCAATTCTGCTTAGATTAACCGCCCAGCCTCCTCGCCGATTCTGACTAAAAATCTATCGCCTGTAGCTCGGATGGAACCCACATCTCTCACCCAATTCTGGTAGTCTGAACTGTAAACACTGGGCCACCCAACAGAAGACTACAGCTCGTGTTCTATTTTCGCCAGAAACTACCGTTATTCTCGTCCTGCAGCTGGTGCAGGTTTCGCGGTTAAGTGCAACAATTAGTTTTGCATGCGCTTCGTCGTAGCAAGAGCGGCTTGCTATGTCACCTGCCGACCCTGCTATTGAGAACGCGGTGTGTCAGTTGGAGGCCAACTTTCTTAAGGGTAACTAACGTGGCACATCTTGTGTTCAAATGATTTCGAAGGGACCGTATCTTGCGATCAATTGAGAAATTGTATCTTACGACAACAACTTTCTTAAGAGTAACTAACGTGGATATCTTATGTTCAGATTATTTTCAGAAAATACTCGCATATCTCTTGATCACAACTTTCTCAAGGGCAACTAACGTGGATATCTTGTGTTAGAATAATTTCGGAGAAACGATAACTTTCGATCAAATGGGCTAATGTTTATTATCATCATTACAGCTTCTAACTTACCTAAAACTTTATTTAATTTCATTTATAAACCATTATTGAATATAGACTATATTGAATATAGTCTGCAACCTCGTATATTACTTGTGGCATTAAATTTCTGAACCATTATATTGACGTTAAAAAATGTGATGTCGCTGATCACACTAGGCGCAATCGGTACAGTTTTCGGTACAGTTTGTATTGTATATATTTTGCTATGAAGAAGCCTGTAAAGGCGATATTGTTGTGTTTAATAATAATTGATTCGTTAATCAGAATTAAATTTAACTTTCTAGTAATTTTGAGCTTATGCATATAGCAACCCGCCGTTAAAATGGGATAAATCTTGCATTATAGTGATTCTTCAATCTCAATATATCATATTATTTTTGATTAATTTGTACGGATGTTGAGATTTTCATATTCTCAGTACACCTTATGCGATATTATGAGGCTCTTTTAATTTTTTGCAACGAGCAAAGCATACAAATACAGTTTCTTTGCATTTAAAGCGTTGCTAACTTAAGGCTGCATATTTCGCTTTTATCGAGCTTCTTGAAATATCTAAAGATATAACATGTTTCCCGTCGTTTCGTTTCATCCATGTCGATTCTTTCATACATGCTACCTGTAGTCTAACTCAGTAACAGAACATAATTTTGAATTTTATGAACTGAATAGTAAAATGTTGCCTCGGAAATTTCCTCGCTACGTGCTCCTGTTTCTTCTTGTGTCGCCCGCGCTGTCGAAACCGCTAAATGGTAAGCTTCCAATTTTTATCTAAAAAAAGCTTTTATCGCAATGTAAATGTGTGCCCTTCTTTGCGAATAATCTATATTAATATTATAAATTTTATTTGTAATAATAATTAATATTACTAATTATTATTATTTATTATTATTATTAGTATTAGCTTCACTCTAAAAATACTGAGTTGCGTTATCCGATGCGTTCATGCAGTCGTATATATTCATTCACGAAACATGAGTGAACATGAACGTTCGACTCGTACTGACCTTATAATTTACGCACGAATATTATGTTTATTATTATTTTCGTATCTGAAACTAATAAAATGTATTCCTTCAAAATCACTTATTAGAAAAGTTAATGCATAAATCATATTTCTATTTCATATATCATAGATTTTTGCTTTATTTCCTTGTTATATTTTTGCTTTATTTAATTGAAAATACAAACAGGTTTGTAAAGATAGAACCGACAACGTGTGATAAATTATGTAGGAAAAAGACAAAGATCGAATATGTAGTGTCAAGAATATCATGAAGTTGGATCAGTGTTTAAGATTATAGTCAATATTTGGCCTGTCAGCGATTGTAGGCGTCGCATAACTTCATAGCTAGCATCAGTCTCGAACCCACTACTCACTGAAAAAATATTGCTTATCTTTGCCATCTGGCTACTTTGCTGATATGTGATATGTGCTGTTACACATGTCTTGCCTGTACATCTCCTCATTAATTGGAATGGCCAAGTTATATCAAAAAGTCATTTCATTACCACACATCCCGAAATACTCATTCCATTACCTCACATACCGAAATAGTTATTTCATTACCTCACGTACCAAAATTTAGTCATTCCATTACCACACATCCCGAAATACTCATTCCATTACTTCACATGCCGAAATAGTCAATCCATTACCTCACAAAGGAAAATGGTCATTCCATTACCTCACATACCGAAATAGTCAATTCATTACCTCACATACCAAGCTACTCATTCCTTTACCTCACAAACGAAAATGACTATTTCACTACCTCATATACCGAAATGGTCATTCCATTACCTTGCGTAACACAGGAGTCATGCCGTTATTCCACATACCGAAATAGTTATTTCATTATCTCGCATGCCGAAATAGTCATTTCATTGTCTCGCATACCGAAATAGTCATTTCATTGTCTCGCATACCGAAATAGTCATTTCATTATCTCGCATACCGAAATAGTCATTTCATTATCTCGCATGCCGTAATAGTCATTTCAGTATCTCGCATACCCAAATAGTCATTCCATTACCACACATCCCAAAATACTCCATTACTCCATTACCTCACATACCGAAACAGTGATTCCATCATATCACAACCTTTATTATTCAACTTCCCGACAGCCCTGGAAAGGATAGCTGGCGAATCGAAAAGCAACTTTTGGAGTTCGTACGAAGAAGCCATGTCTCGTTTGGGCGGCTCCACTGCACATCCTACCAAGGGCATCCTACCGGGACCTCTAGTTCCTATGGAAGACGCTCATCCTTCCTTGACGAGAAATGAAAATTTTAATTCTGCACTGAAAAGCTCTGCAGCTGAGATAGATGATCTCGTATCTTACAAAGATCAATCGCTTCTTGAAATAGATATCGAAAAACCTGGAGCATCAACTGGAAATGATGATGGTTCGAAAAGAAATACAATTCCCCGAGCATATCTTACGGCTCTCGATACTTCAAGAAGTGTAAACAACGAGGATTCAGTAACAGCCGCGGATGAAATCCTTGGAACTGCAACTAGTATCGATGATAATGAGTATCAGTCAACTGAGAAGGTTTTTGCGGAATCTAGAGGCGATGCAAATCGAGTTTCCATGACGTACTCCCCGCAGGACCGGATAGCTGGTGCAGACGGTTTGAGGTGAGATCACTCTTGGTTGAATTATTATTAGTTGAATAAATATTAGTTGAATTGATATTAGTTGAATTAATATTAGTCGAATTAATAATAGTTGAACTAATATTAGTTGAATTGATATTAGTTGAATTAATATCAATTGAATTAATATTAGTTCAATTAATATTACTAGTTCAACCATGAGATCACGAACAGTGGAAGAAATTATTGAGATTTTGTCCAAATATTTATGCACTTGTATCCATGTGTGAGTCATCTTGACCCAGTTTGGTAAAAAAAACACGTATTAGTGCTACTCGCAGCAAGTGTGTCAATATTTGGACGATATAACCTTTCCATTCCTGAGTGTTAAGTTTCCCGCCTTACCAATGGTTTTGTTTCAGTTTCCATTAAATGAGTCGTTGTGTTATTGGTACTGCCGAAAAATTTGCATTTATTTTCTGACAGATTAAATAAATTCCAGCATTTGTTATTGCTTTTTTATGTGTTAAAATAAAAACTCTTTTTTGAAAAATAACTTTTGTATATTTTAATTTTTACATTTATGTTGAAATTTTTTATATTTTATATGTATATAAACAGGTATATATTTATTTTATATTTTGATTATATGTAATATTAATTAATGTATATTTTTCCGTCCTGCTAAATGCGCTGTCCTAAAACGAACTCAACGTGCAGCCTGGAAATGAACAGTACAGCGGTGAGAGCATCATGGTGTTTTATGAATATTATTTATAATTGATATTTCTACTGGCTTTAGTGCTGAAATTTAAAGGGAGCACTAAAGTTGCGTTAGCTCACAACTTATTAATTTTAATCAGTAATAAACGATTTATGAGTATTTTTTCTATCTTTTTACGGCAATTAATTGACACATCATAATTTACTTGTATGAAATAAAAAAATTCGTGCGTAGAATGGCCTATCGAATGGTATACCGGTATCGATAATTAATAATATTGGCATCTATACAAACTAAAAAAGTATCCATAGATAAGCAGCGCATTAATGTATCCTAAGCATATGTTCGCATGTATAAATCTGAAAAGCGCAACAGCCTTTGCTACTCATCATCTTAGTTGTCATTATTTCTTTGTATTTCGTGATTGAATTTCCGCGTAATTATTGCATTTTAAATTGTGACTCTATTGCAGGACGATGCTGGGAAAAACAAATCTGGTGAGATTGTGAATGCCATCATCTCGACGGTCCTCAGCCTGAGCGGCAACCAAACCGACCTACAAGATTTGGTTAACGGGACTGATTTTAATCGTTTAAACTTTTTCGGTGACTTGGGACAGTTCGAAGACAGTAAACCTGATGTTGCATATGGAGATTTCCTCAGACAAGGGTCGGGACCTATGAAGGCTTCTTTTGTTCAGTTTTATAAAAATTCGGTTTCAGGCGGTCGTTTCAACGCCTCAGTTAGCGATTCGGAAGGATCGCTTCCGCTGAAAACTATAAACTTTAATGCAAGTGAACTTAATACTTCTACTTCACTCAAATCTAATGCACAGCCAATACTCATGAACTACACAGTGACAATTTTGCGAAATATAACCCAAGATTTCAACTCATCAAGATCTACTGAACTTACGGGAAATGCAACTTTAAATTCATCAACGACTTTTGCACCTCCAGTTCGTGCTAACCCAGCTGACCTCCGAATAGATATTCCTCCTATTTTCCCGATTATTGTGCCTCAAGTTAATGAACCATCTAACCTAAGGTACGACCCAGAACCATCTCAGTTCGAATCTTTAGTTCAGGCCATTCAGCACCCGAGTCTACTCACGGTTGGCATGCTCGACTTTGCCAACACTGTTGGTCTGATGGGAGGCATTGTATCCCTGCCATTCTTGCTTGGGAAAAGACGCAAGAGAAACGCCCAACATCCAACCGAGAACATTTTTCCCGAAATTTTGAACCAACTCGAGATCCCGAACTAAGTTCTTTTCAATGCACGCGCTACATTTAATTGAGAATTTTTGAACCAACTCGAGGTCAGGAACTAAGTGATTTTCGTTGCAAATAACTTTTTAAGCTTAACATTACGTTATTTATCGCTAAGACGACGATAATTCGATATGTGAGCAAAAAAAACTCCTAATCGCCATTTTCGATTGCAGCTTCTTGAATTATAAATTTAAAGCTGTATTGAGCTGCTTATACATCTCAAATGAAAGTAACCACTTTTGCACACTCCACTCTCGTATATATACTATCACGTATGTAAAATTTGGGCTAGGATCCTCGCAGAAGTTCAAATCACTCTTTGCATTGAAACAAGAAACACTAACTTTGCATCTATCGCACTAGGACAAGAGTGAATCCGCTCAATTTCAAAAAGTTTAACAGCATTTCTATTTTTATTATAAAAATCACGAGCCAAAATGTGTTTCATCTACAACTCCGCTTCACCTCAAAGAGTAGAAGAAGTACATAGGTTGAATTTAACTCTAGTAGAGTAGAATGAGAAAAAATGAAATACTAGATTGTAGATTCAACTGTTTAGTGAATATATGCCTGCAAGTTGTTTATTTATATTGCATTCATTGTATCTGTTTTCGCGCAACATTCGGGACAAGAATAACAAATTTTTTTTAGAGTTAGTGGTGATCTTGTGTCTTCATTATCACATCAATAAAAATTATAGAACAAAAAAGAATTGTGGAGCAAATTATTTCAACCTACTTTATACCTACTTCGTAGAAAGTTTTGAATAGCTTGCGATCAAGAAAATTCAATACTTTAGGTGATTTAGTGAACTTATGTTTCATGGTTCAATTTTGAAACCGCGAGTGACATTTGGTTTAGATATGTTTTTATTTTTCAACTTCGTATTCTAGCACCATAAATGATATTAAATAACCAGTAGTTTGAGGTTTCTAAATAACCATTCTGAAACGCTTTCTAGAATTTTACTCATTCTAAAAATATACTGCATTAATTATTTGTTTGCCTATAATATTACTTATGGAGGAAGTACAATTCCGATGAAATGACGTCATTGACCCCAAAAGGTTCCAATGTTTTTTGTGAGGTAAAACAATATTAAGCAAAATTCGTACATTTTGATTAGTGTAAGCAAAATCGATAACAATTAATCATAAGTATATAATGAGAATAATTCTGCCTTTACTAATATGCGAATTAGTTTGAAATTTCTCATGTAAATATTTGTAAAGATTGTCTTCCATGTTTTGCGTTCATTTACTTCATTAACCCAATCTCTTCCGAGCTGGCTGTACGTTCGGGAGTAGTTTAATAGAATTTATTGTGGAAAAACAAGCGTGTGTATTTAAATTTGAGTATTGGTTGAGATTTAAAGATTAGTAGTGTAATATAAATATAAAGACAGGGTAAGTATTTTTCTACGTGCTCAATTATTTACGCTCTTCTAGTTCTGTGTCGAGCAAAGCTTAACGAATGTCGAATTACAAATACGTAGGTACCTACCTAAGCAGCGTGAACTTTGAAGTAATTTTCATCGTCTAATATTCATAATTGTATGCTTTCACTTCTTTTAAATGAATTCTCCTTGTAACTTTATTAATAACAGATGTTTTTTCTTTTAGATTTTTGTTGTATACGCACCAGCAAAAAGCCTAAAACGTGTAAAAGGCTTTTAATCTCACACTTCCTGTTCAGTGGGAGTGAGACTCTGATTCTCTGAATTCTGTGTGTCTAAATAACTACAAACTATTAATGTTAGGAAGCTGTGAATTGTGATATGTCAAAAAGTTTATTGATGAATTCTATGAATGGAGATTGATATAAATTAAATTAATACTTTCATGATCATTTGCTATGTCAAAAATATTGGGTAAAAGTAATACAGTAAAAAGTAGCCCTATTTATTCATGGATATATTGTCTGATTGTCAGCTATAATGAGGCATTTTTTGTATTTATTTTAACAAATAAATATAGGAAAGGTAATAAAAATAGGTGAAAATGACTGCATTCATAGGTAGGCTTTTTTTTGCCTCATTCATATCATGGCCCTATTAATGGCCATTAGTACAGCAATCCCTTGATTAATGCGGTTAATAAATCCCCAAGTTTTACCGTGTTAAGCAAAACTGCGCTAATCAAACTTAAGAATATATGGGAATAATTATAATGAATCCTCAAAGATAGCAAAGTTACATAATAATTTTTTTTCCACTAAAATTCATCATATTTTGCTTAGTTCAATTCATCATTCAAGCTTAGTCTCCAAAGTGATATTTTTACGTTTAAGCGTTCCCTTTTTGTCCTTAATTATGACAGTAATTTATCAAGGAAAATTATGAAGTTTGATGAAAGTGAGCAGCGATCTTGACCAGTTGAAGGCTAACGAGTAACTAGAGCACCGGCATGGCACACTTACCGGCAAACGTTGCTGAACTTGACCATTCGAGTTATTAACGAGACAAGGCGTGGTTAAACCGACTCTGTAGTCAGCACGAGTGCGTACGGAATGGGACCTTATTTAAAGAATTATTGGCTGAAATTCGTAAAGTAACATTTGGCGAATTTTCCAAAAGTCGTAACAAAAGTAATAACATAAGATCTAATAAGCAAAAAGTGACACTTTTGTTACAAACGTAACACCTCTGGCTAGAGGCGGGAAAATGATGCGTTGTGTGGAAAAAGTCGCGCTAATCAAAACTGGCACCGCGTAGATTAAGGGTAGGTTGCAAATTTTTTTTCCGCGTTAATCAAAACCGCGGTATTCAAAACCGTGCTAATCAAGGGATTGCTGTATAGGAATTGTGGAATTCTAGATCTAGAGAGAGGGTATTAAATTTTAACCAGTAGGCCTACACATAATGATAATTATGTAACATAACACATTTGGGCACAGCCAAGAGAACCAATTAACAAAATTCATACAACCAATCAGTCTAGACTCTCATTGTTGGATTCTGACAAATTTTAATCCAGTTTGGATCATATGTTATTTTCCTTTACTTACAGCTAACACAGCCAGGTGGCCTAGGCCTAACATCTGAAATGGCTAACATTATCTGTAACATTAACTGTATTAGCTACAGTCAATCTGTAATCTTAGACTATTGCAGGAAAAAAAAAAGCCATATATGTACATTTTATACTAAAGATATAGTGATGCACTACCAACCTGCAAGGCAATTGCCTAGTTTTCCATCACTCAATTATATCTCAATTATGGGTGGTTTGTCCAAAATTATCCAGTTTGGTGCCACAGCATGTATACCTAAATATATTTTGCCAATGGCAACATATTGGTAGTTAATTTTCTAATCCTATGAAACATAGGATTGGAAAATTTGTACTTTATACCAAACCAAAGACCCATGGGCCCATGGCTTCAATTTGAGAAATACTTGCAATTAATTTGGAATCTGGCTGCTTGATTAACAAACCCTTTTATTGACAATTAGATAGTAGGATCACAGCAGAATCATTTACTATATGTTTTAAACAACACAATGGATCTGTTTGTATCAATTGTATGCACAACCTAAAATTTTACTTCCCTGATGACTAGCATTCAACGGAGTTTGAACAGGTGTATTAATATGTCTAATATCCTGTTTCTCCCAATTTGATCTGTATGTTCCTGTGATTCAGTGCTTGCAACATTTTTTCAAGCTTTAACATTGTTTCTGCAAACTAAAGTCATGCTAATGTATTTCAGCTCCAACTTTTGAACTCAATTTCCCATAGTAATTAATGGAAATGCCACTCAGTTGGCTGCCTGTAGAGTAATTGTCCCTCTATGTTCCAAATTCCTCCATCATTTTTGTTATTATTTTGAGCCTAACTTTTCTTAATAGTTAGCACATATCATGATGTTTTTCTAGAAGGGTATGATAGTGCTATGCTTACAAAATAAATTTGTAATTTTTAGACTTCTCAAAAAATATTCTTATTCCAAGAAGTGTATGTTGACCACAAAGGGACTTGGTTGTATGCTCTGAAAAATTGTCATCTTAATATAAAGATGTCAATGAATGATTGTTGAAGATATTCCTTAGAGAATGTGTGTGTAGTTGCAGAGCCTTGTAGTAATGGGATAATTATGAGAAAGCCATATAGCTAACATTATTTCAACAAGATTATCATATCCTACTTTTAAATAATATAATTTCATGGTTTCTTCAAAATAATTGGAGAGTGCCTTCACTTTTTAAATTCAGATATGCATAATCCATGCTCTACTATCAAAATGAAAGAAATATGTGGATATCCTGAAAGAAGGAAAAACAATTAGGCTATAATTTTTGCATTAAGCCCTCCAAATTTGGTCCAATAATAACATTCCCTTTTATTTGTACAGGGAGACAGCTGAATTTTTGGATAGGACACCTTTTATATGGTGGTGCAACTCCCACGAACCACAACGGAAGGGCAGCGGAGCCAAGGGGGTGCTTCTCGCTCCTTGGGAGGAAGGTTGGTAGCTCTTCATTGCTTCTGCTGTGCTGTATATTAAGATAGATATTATATATTATTAGTGTTTTTGCATTGATACCTAGGTATATCCTGGTATATCCTTAGAAGTACCTGTGTTATGGACATAGCAGTCCCGGGCCACACTGGAGTTCTGCCTTTGTATTCCATTTGCCTGTGCTTGCAGTTTATAATGGGCAAATATAGCAGTTGCTAAAGTTCAGCAGTATTCAGCATACAGTTATTTTCTAATTATTTACATGATCTCAGTTGCAATACTAATAGCTGCACTATATTACTGAGTTATGCATTCATGATATTTTTAATGAATATTTAATTTAATCCAGTACCATGATGAAGTCCAGTATGAGCTTACCTATATTATTATTTTGTTACTTAATTAATTCAGATTGTAGATGGCCTTATGATTTTTTTGTTATTTAATTAAAAAACGACAGTACACCCTTTAAAATGCAATTTTAGTATCTTGAATTAATTCTTGAAACTTTTTAAAGCAAATGTTTTTTCAGGGACGATAGTCGTTCCTCATCCAACAGCAGAAGGCGATGGATTCCTCCTTCTAGTTTGAGACGAGATGCACTTACCCAAGACAATCAAAATGAGGTCATTTTCCGAAAGGTGAGCAAATTCAGGTTCTCTCATCTTTGATTATATTTTCTGAAAAATGTGAGTTCAAAATTATGCTGGTTGAATTCAATTGATAAAATAAAATTTATTCATTGTGTTTAATTTATTCCAACATTCATTAATAATTTTCTTGTCTTATATATTCAATTTTTAAAAGCCCATCTGGCAACGAGTGATTTTGTAAGGCACTTTAAAAGTTTCACTGGCTATAAATTTTACTTAAATTTTTACTGATCAAGACTTAAATTTTTACTGAAACCCTTACTTGTCACTCATGAAATTGGCAAAACCTAAATGTTCAAATAGTGTACAAGTTGAATGAGTATACTCACTTTGGTAGTTGAATGATATCCATGAATCAGTTTTTTTTGGTAGCATAACTTTATGTATTAAATATAATATCAAATGTTGAACTACCTAGTATTCCACTTGTTTATTATTGTATTGAAAAGCTCCTTAACTGTAATTGTTGTGCTGATCATATGTGGTGACATGCTAATAACATTCTATCTCTATTGATGTGTTACTTTTTGCTTTCTATTGAGCCACTTGCATCTCTTTCAGATCCGGGGTCTTCTTAACAAGCTCACCCCTGAAACCTTTGACAAGTTAAGCAATGAACTTCTCAATGTTGGACTGAATGCCCGTGCTGTACTTGAAGAACTTATTCTCTTGGTGAGTTATTCCCAGTGTGGAAATAACTCGTGCATGGAAAATTTCCAGCATGGAAAATATTAGCTTATTACAAGCTGTTTATTTTAAACATTGTATTTACGTTTAAAAGACAAATTTTTGTTAAGTAAAGCCAGATGAATTTGATTAAAATACATGTATTGAGAATTAATGCAAAAAACTTCTAACTTTGAACCAAGTTATATTGACTAATTTCTAGTCAAAACGGAGATCTAATTTACTTGATTAGGAAAATATATCCGAAACAATGTATCAACCATGTGTATATAGCTTAGTTTATTGTTAGTATAAAAATACGATAGTCTTCCTGCTTTATGACATTATTGTATTTTGCTCTTAGTGTCTCATTTCTTTACTATGGCATTTGATTGGTCCAGTTACTGATTTTTTTTTTACAGGAAATGACATTTTCTTGCTGTTTCTCCTTTGATTAGTTCAATTAGTTAACATCGCTTTACAGGAAATTACATTTTCTTAATGCTTCTTTTTATTAGTTCAGCAACTTATCAACTTACAGGGAAATAAATTTTCTAATTACTTGTCCTCTGACTTTGCAGATCTTCCAAAAGGCTCTTGATGAACCAAAATACTGTTCTATGTACGCACAGCTGTGCAAACGGCTGTCATCTGACTTGCTGGCAGTCTGACTTGCTGGCAGGCTGACTTGCTGGCAGGCTGACTTGCTGGCAGTCTGACTTGCTGGCAGCCTGACTTGCTGGCAGCCTGACTTGCTGGCAGCCTGACTTGCTGGCAGCCTGACTTGCTGGCAGTCTGACTTGCTGGCAGTCTGACTTGCTGTCAGTCTGAATTGCTGGCAGTCTGACTTGCTGACAGTCTTACTTACTTGCTTCATTACAGTGAGCTGGTTGTTCTCTTGCAACGCAATGAGAGTTGCTGGGAAACCTACTAAATTTTTTCATAAAGTTTTCACATTCACAATTCTTTTGGTCTGACTGTGCAGTCGTTTGGTCCCAATGTGCACTATTTTTGTAGTGCTTGTGTGCACTAATTTGTTTATAAACTTGTGTGGGCCACAACTTCGTGCAGCTTTACTATAATTATTGAAGTAACAATAAATATTCTCTTGGTACAACGTAAGTTCGAACTTGGCCAAATACTGTTTTTTTCTGTGATTTTTATTCGGTATAATGTTATTACGACCTAAGTACCCAGTCTGCCAATGATCTCGCATCATAAATGTTTGTTTATGAATTTTGCATGAAATAGAACTTTAAAATCCAAAATCTAATTTGAATTATTATTAGGTTAACAAGCAAAATCAAGCTATTTAAACGAAATGAAATATTCATACCTTAATAATGAAATATGCGTGTAGGTGCTGCCACTACCTTAGCACAAAATACAAGCTTCAACTGATCCGTTAACCCTGTATTACATAAAGAACAATTTCTGTAGCAAATGTGACATTACTTGAATTGCGCAGATTATTTATCAATGAAAACTCCTATTACTACAAAGCCCATGTTAAAGTCCTTAGATGACTTGAGAAGTTTATATTGCAAATACGATTTATAATGATAGGAAACAATAATAATATGATATTTCATGTATAATACTATAAGGAATTAATGTTCCATTTACTGGTACAGTTGCTGGAGAAGACCCGTGGACCAAATTCAGACCTGGCTGAGGATCTGGAGTGTCTCTGCCAGATAATGCGAACCAGCGGCAAGATCCTTGACATTCCTGAAGCCCAGGTCAGTCTTGCCTTCATCTCAATGCACTTTTTAGCACATTTTCTCATTTATGGGAAAAATGCACTATTGTGCTCGCCATGTCCGCCTGTTCGTCCGTCCGTGACCTCAAGTTTTCGTCGACGAGAAAATGCGCTCTCTGTCACTCACTGCAGTGAGTACTGAGTTATACTTTTTCTTCTTTATTTTCCTAATTTTTTGCGTGTATTGATTATTAATTGACATGAAAATAGATTTAAAAAGTTTACATCGCAAAGTTTCTCAAAAATAATTTATTTTCTTTATTATTTGACGTAAATACATGGGCTTATAATTTTTGATTAGTTCATATAATAAATTGTCCTACTGTAGAAGAAGTTCACTACTCGACTGATAATTTTGATTTTTTGAATTGGGAAAACTTGCCTGTGCATCAGTCAAAATATGAGAACAAATTAAAACCTCTACGTACTACAAACTGGCATGGAAGAGTTAGCTGTTGGTACAGGAGTTTCGTTAGTATAGTTGTACTAATCTTCCAACATAATCTCATTCCAGTTGTGTTGTGTACCTATATTACACAAAGAAAGTAACATGAATGTGGAAATATATAGAGATCTGTTAGTAGTTTTACATGAAAAGTTGAAACAGTTGATGAGGAGAAAAATTTCATTTAACCCATTACATTCGAAAAAAAAATTTTTATTTGTTCAAAATTGATATTATATAGTCTTAATGATGCATTTACATTGTTTATGCTCATAATTTTTTTTTTGTTTTTATCATAAAAGATACGATCTGGTACCATATTGTAACACTAGGGTAATGCGAGTACAACATCTGAATTATTCGGTGCCGTGCTAATTATTGAGTTGATGAACAAACTTTTTATGGCATTTTTTCCCAAAGAAGCTTAGTTTCATTTTAATCAATTGAAATACCATGTCTCGAAAAGAAATCATTGCAGATGATAAGGAAGGAAGCAATTCACTCCTAAGCCACAGACGCAATGAGGAGCATTTTGGCCAATAATGCTCACCCCAGAAACTCCCTGATGGGAATATTTTGGCGCCACACTATGTATCCAAATCCTAAAGACTTATTTGTACTAGTATTAATTAGCCTTTTACGCCCACGTTTTCAACATTTCATAATCGTTGCTTCATCCTGAGATTTTTTGTCTAGAACTAAGTGTAACATAAATTTGCTTTTCAAATGTTGCACAAGAGGTCGCGAGTCCACAATTTCCAATATTTGCCTGCCCGATTTATCAAAATTAACAGCAGTAAAATGGAACCATTTCATGATGTAATCAAGTCTTTCTTGCCTCATTGCATTGGAAACTGCTTCGTTGGAATATTTTAATGATCACTGTTAGTTTTTACAACACTTCTCTTTAACTTCACTTCTTGTTGTTTGTTTGTTTGTTTGTCTGCCACAAATCTTGTAATAAAAATTTAACACACTTCTACTTATCCTATCGATCTGAAATTTTGCACACTTGTGTAAAGTTGGAAACAATGCATGAATCAAATGTCAAAATAAATGATTTTAAAAATTAAATTTTTTTTCAATATTAAAAAAATTGAAAAAATAATTTTGTCAGCTACAAATCTTATAACTGATATTTGACACACTTTTACCTGTCTAATTGATCTGAAATTTTGCACACGTGTGTGAAGTCAGAGGCAATGCATGAATCAATTAATGACAGATAACTTTGAAACTTGGTACACATATGTAAAAAATAAATCTAAGACTTTTTTTATTCCTGTGAATTTTTCGAAAAAATGACAGAAAACGTGAAATTGTTGGAAAACCGATGTTTTTTTCTGTGTGACGAATTCGTCACGCCAGGGCGTAAAGGGCTAAATAGTAATTTTTAAGCGTATATTATTTTTCCTCAGTAGCATCAGGTCAATTTCCTTGTATTGTTCACTTGGCCATTTCATCCTTGATGCACGGCAATATAATACACTCGTTCACTTACTTCACTAACAATTCGACAAGCTCTTCTGGAGAATACTCCAAATATTCTGAAGAATTTTTCTCAACATAATTACACTGGTTAGTTTAGTGGTTATACTCGGGGCTCCATTCTCTCCTAAATATATTCTATTACTTTCTTCCGATGATGATCTTTTCATCTTATCAATAATTATGGACTTTAGAACAAGCATTTGTTGAATTAGTAGATGCAAAATTTTAGAATATACCTATCCTTTTCAGCGCTCTCATTTATGTAAAAATGCCCTATTGTGCTCGCCATGGCCGTCCGTCCGTCTGTCCGTGATTTCACGTTTTCGTCGATTTCGAGAAAATGTGCTCTCTGTCGCTCCTTGCAGAGAGTATACTGAGTTATATTTTTTTTCACTACCTCTATAAAGACCGTCACTGCAACTGAGTTCTGTTGGTGAACGTTACAGAATTTGATTGATATGCTGCAGATTCCAGAATTTGATGGTTGAACACTTCAGCATTTGAAGGATATGCCATACATTTCAGAATTTGATGGATCAATACTTCAACCGGATCCGTCGTCTAAGCGTGCGACCGGAACTGAACCTACGCACCCGCTTCATGCTGCAGGACATCATTGACCTGCGCAAAGCTGGCTGGCAGCCGCGCAAGATAGCTCAGTTTGACGGCCCAAGAACCATTACTGAAGTTAGTGAGCAATCATGTATAGTTGATTATACTTGCCTAATGATAACCTCGTGTCAAAGATTCTTGACTCAAATTGAACTTGTATGTATTTTTTGTATTGTATTTTGCCACAAAGAAATCTAATCACGCTATGGCGATATGGGACAGTTGGTACTGAAATTTTTCATTTCTGTAGTATTGGTAGGAATTTGGCATTTAATGCTATCAGAAGGGTAGCTGAGAATTATTTTAAGTCTGAATTGTGTAATGATTAGTCGCCAGTTTCAGTAATTATTGTTTTTCAATTTTGAATTTATTATAATCATTATTTGAAATTACTGGTAATTTTAGGTACGAGAACAGGCTGCCCGCGATTTGGGCATTTACATCCCTCCCCCGTCAGCAAGCACCCACCACTACTCGGGCATGATGTCACCTCTCTCAACCACCATGCCAACGTTCTTCCCTCAGGTAAAGTATTTTCTAAACGCTGCCGTTTGTGTTAAGCCCCTCTCAATGGCTCCTATCCTGCACAAGGATCCTCCGCTTGTTATCAAGCAAATTCCTGCTGAGAAAACCAACAAGAACAAGAAGGAAAAAGTGGGTTATTAACTTTTTTCATTTTATTTATGTTATTTAATAGTTATTATGTTGTTGAATCATGTTTTATTTATAGTCTGATCTTCATAATGCACTTAACATAATGTTTCAATTTACGGTTATCCACAATTAGTGCTTGATGGAGAATTTGTTATGTTGAACAAGATTGAATGCCACTCATGAAACGTTCAATGACTTCAATTTGAACGTTTACTACTATTTTTTACAGGGCCCAACGCGCGAAGAGTACATGCGTCGTGTCCGAAGCCTTGTTGACAAACTTACAAGTGGAGGAAGCCCTAAAATTGTTCCTCCGTCCGTGCCGACGGAGGCCACGCCTGGTAGTGCCGGCGTCACCAACGGCACCCCACCTGACGAGGCTGCTCAAAACACCAAAGTTGCAGAGGCTTGCCAGGCTTATAAGGACATCAAACTGCCTGACCGACTTGCCGCTGACGCTGCTCACGCTCTTTTCTCATCCATTCTCAAGCTGGATGGTAAGTGTTCCAGGCATTAATCATTCCCAATCTAGATGTTGTTTGTAGAATTATTCATTATCAATCTGTATGGTAAATGGTCCTAACATTAATCATTCTTAATCTGGTGGTTTTTCTAACGTTAATCATTATCAATCTGGATGTTTTTCCCGCGTTAATCTTTCCCAAGATGGATGGCAAGTGTTCCTAGCACTTATTTACAATGAAAAATTGTCTATGGTCAAGTTAAATTTATCCTTATATCTCTATTCTGTCATCAGAAACAGTAGTTGATTGTGTGAAACTGCTATTATTAGCAAAATGATATGATAATAAATTGAACCTATTGCAACAAATACAACTAGTGAGCAGAAATGTATCAGCTCTTAATGATTTCGCCTATTTTTAGAAAAGTTTTAATCCTCCTTTCATTTCTTTACGTAGAAGGAGGACGTGAAATTGGCAGTCAGCTATTGGTGCAACTACGTACCGAGAATCTCATATCCCAGGACAAATTGTGGGACGGCCTCAAGCAGGTAAGTTACAAGATACAGTGGGGGGAAATAAATATTCGTACACTTGAAAAATCGTATTTTAATGTATGTAAGTACACAAACTTAACAGGAAAAGTGATTTAAATTATGTATAGAGACGCATAGTATTCAAAAATACTTGNATTTAATTTCTTTTGATAGTATTTTTGAATACTATGCGTCTCTATACATAATTTAAATCACTTTTCCTGTTAAGTTTGTGTACTTACATACATTAAAATACGATTTTTCAAGTGTACGAATATTTATTTCCCCCCACTGTAACTATCTGCTTCAAGGTAACTGTTCACCACATTTTTTGTTATTTCTATTTTAGGAGTTAACTTAGATTTTTTTCGGTTGAAAATGACGATTGTCACTAACCCATATTTCATGACCTTTCCGCATTTATTACACCAATTGTATCGTGGGAACGTAAATATTCACATCATTGAACTTCATTCAAATGTTTTCGATTGTGTAGTTGTTTTGATGACTTCAATTGTACAAATTCTGTGCTGCAGGTTCTGTCTGAGGTGGAAGCTGGTCTCAGCGACTGTCCTCGCGGCAAAGGGCAGCTAGCGGAAGTCTTGGCTCAGCTCGTGCTGCTCAACACCTTCACCCTGTCCGAACTCGCCGATCCTATGCAGGCTGGTGAACACTTCCCGCTCTACCTCCTCGTCCTCCAGCACCTTCACAAGCTGGCAGGCAAACCGAAACTCACGCAACTCTTCAACGACTCCAAGGTTTGTGAGACTAGCCCAGAATTTTATCCTGTACTCCCATTGGTATTACCAATCCTAAAGATTTTTTGAAGGCCGTGTCATTCAACGACAAGGTTTGTGAGACTAGCCTGAATTTTATCCTGTACTCCCATTGTTACTATCAGTCCTCGAGATTTTTTGAAAGTCGTGTCATTCAACGACACGGTTTGTGAGACTAGACCTGAATTTTATCCTTTACTTTCGCAAGGTATTACCAGTCTTAGAGATTTTTTTGACAGCCGTGTCAGCGAGTACGTGAATTCCAACCCTAGCTATTGTAGCTCCAAGGTTTAATGGTGCAGTAGACATGGGTATTATCTGTCCAATTGTTTTCGAGAAAGTACATACACATTTTTAGTCCATAGTATCAGGTCATAAGGATTAGATGCATTACATTCTTGTGGATTTTATTCTTGGTCATAAAGCAGCATGTTTTGTAGAAACTACTGTTTTAATCCCTTAGTTCAAGTATAATTTTACACTCAAGTGGGAAAATCTAGCATAAAATTTATTGAAATGGAAAATTTAACATAACCCCAATGCTTTTAACGGATGATGAATGTTAAACTGAGAGTGAGAAGCGCAATGAAATCGTTCTTTTTTAGTGTAAGCTGTAATGTCTGCACAGCTCTGTTGGGTTTGTTCAAGATTCTTCTCATTCCAGAAGTGCAATATGGAATTTTTGATGATCCCAGTAGTGCAATATGGAATGTTTTCCCCTATGTTCTAATTTATGCCAATGTTTTCATAATTCGTATCCCTCTGTTATCACAGGTGAACCTACTCAACCTTGTACCAGAGAGCGAGCGTACGAAGGAGCAGCTGTCGGACTTGCTTGAGGACCGACAACTTAGTTTCTTGTTCCCCTTGCTTCGTATCCAGTCGCAGTTGAGCGCTGCTCTAGCAAACGAGCCATCACCACACGCCTTCTTCAAGTACATCAAAGACACTCTGGACGTGAAGCATCACACAGCACCGGAGTTTGTCAACGCTCTGGTGACGGTGCTGCTGAAGCATATCACTCACGAGACTACTATGGCTCCAGGCACTGATCTCTCACTCATCCCTGAAAAAGGAGTTGCGGAGAAAGAAAAAGAGTTGCTTGCACGATTCAAGCCTGTGCTGCAGGCTTTCCTGCACTCCCATCATGATCTTCAAGTTTATGCCATTTATGCATTGCAGGTAAGCAATGGTCAATGCTAAGGCTTTCTAAAAAAATTCTAATTGTTCAAATTAAAAGCCTGATTTGGTTCACTGCCAAGGACCAGCAATTGCCTCGTTTATTCTTTATGCCGTATTGCTTCACTTGCCCTTACCGAAAAGATTAATTTTGTTGATAGCATTGATCTGCCACAGACTTGTACTCTTCCTTAATATTTTTTTTACCATGTAGTCTCAGTAAATATTCATTACCTGGAAATGTCAATACTTCGCATCAATGTTTATTTGCGTTTCCTTCATAAATTTGTGTCAATTATTTTTGAAGAAACCCTAAGTCCGAATTCGTATTTTTAGTATATACTCTCTTGCAGGTGTTCACGTACACCAACAACTTCCCTAAGGGCATGTTACTGCGTTGGTTTGTGTCGCTCTACGACCTCGAGATCATCGAGGAAGAAGCCTTCCTCACCTGGAAGGAGGACGTCAATGATAATTACCCAGGCAAGGGCATTGTAATAACTTGCTTGCTTTATTATGTGCAGCGCGGTGGGTTGCGGTGGCGTGAACTTAATTCTTGCATGAATTGTCTATATGCACCTAGTCCTTCAGTCTAAATGTGCACTTGGTTATGTGCATCTTCTACCTCTGTATTGAGGAGTTGAATAATGATTGTCTGGCTTGCTGGCAGCCTGGCTTTCTGGCAGCTTGACTTGCTGGCAGTCTGACTTGCTGGCAGTCTGACTTGCTGGCAGCCTGACTTGCTGGCAGTCTGGCTTGCTGGCAGCCTGGCTTGCTGGCAGCCTGACTTGCTAACAGCCTGACTTGCTAACAGCCTGACTTGCTGGCAGCCTGACTTCCTGGCAGCCTTACTTGCTTGCTTCATTAAAGTGAGATGGCTGTTCTCTTACAAAGCAATGAGATTTCGGGTCAACCTACTAAATTTTTTAGTGCAGTTTTCACGTGCATAAATTCCTTCGGTCTGACTGTGCAGTCGTTTGGTCCCAATGTGCACTTAGTTTCTAGTGCTCACTTGCATTAATTTGTTTATAAACTTGAGTGGGCCACAATCACGTGCAGCTTTACTATAATTATTGAAGTAACCATAAATATTCTCTTAGTACAAAGTAAATTCGAACGAACTTTACTTTTCATGAAGTAAAACCTTCAAACCGAAAATCTAATTTTGATTATTATGAGGTTAACGAGCAAAATTAAGCTATTTAAATGAAATGAAATATTCATACCATATGAAGAAATATGGGTGTAGGTGCTGCCACTCCTTTATCACAAAATACAAGCTTCAACTGATCCATTAACCCTGTATTACATGAAGAACAATTTCTGTAGTGCCAAATATGACATTACTTGAATTGCACAGATTATCAACGAAAATTCCTATTACTATGAAGTCCATGTTAAAATCCTTAGATGACTTGAGAAGTTAATATTGCAAATATGTTTTATAAGGATAGGAAACTATAATAATGTGATATTTCATGTATAATACTATAAGGAATTAATGTTCCATTTACTGGTACAGTTGCTGGAGAAGACCCGTGGACCAAATACAGACCTGGCTGAGGATCTGGAGTGTCTCTGCCAGATAATGCGAACCAGCGGCAAGATCCTTGACATTCCTGAAGCCCAGGTCAGTCTTGCCTTCTTCTCAATGCACTTTTTCTTCTTTATTTTCTAGATTTTGTGCTTGTATTGATTATTAATTGACATGAAAATAGATTTAAAATTTAGATCGCAAATATTGTCGAAAATAATTTCATTTTTTTTTTTTTGTCATTCGACTTAAATACATGGCATTATAATTTTTGACTCGTTCATATAAGAAATTGACCTACTGAAGACAAAGTTTACTATTTGACTGATAATGTTAATTGATTGAATCGGGAAAGTTTGCTTGACTTTGCATCAGAATGAGAGAACAAACTACAACCTCAACTACAAACTGGCATGGAAGAGTTAGCTGATGGAACAATAGTTTCGTTAGTAGTAGATGCCTGCAGCTGTATTGAATATATCTGAAATATTATACATAATGTCATTAAAGTTGTATTATGTACCAATAATTTCACAAAGTAACATGAAGGTATAAATATAAAAAGATCTGTTATTAGTTTCACATGAAAAGTTGAAACAATGAAACATTTGATGATGAGAAAAATACTCGTTTAACCCATTCCCTCTGAGAATAAAAGCTGTTGGATTTGTTAGAAATTGATATTATTTAGCCTTAAGGATGCATGTACATTGTTCATGCTCGAAAAAAAAAAGTTTTGCTTTTATCATAAAAGATACCATCTGGTACCATATTGCAACACTAGGATAATGCGAGTATAAAATCTGAATCATTCAGTGGCGTGCTAATTATTGAGTTGATGAACAAACTTTATACGGCATTTTTTCCCTAAGAAGCTTAGTTTCATTTTAATCAAGTGAAATACCATGTCTCGAAAAGAAATCATTGCAGATGATAAGGAAGGAAGCAATTCACTTTTAAGGCACAGACGCAATGAGTAGCATTTTGGCCAAACAAGCTCACTCCAGAAACTCCCTCATGGGAATATTTCGGCGCCACACTATGTATCCAAATCCTAAAGTTTTATACTTCTATTAATCAGCCTGTTACACACACCTTTTCAACATTTCGTAATCGTGGCTTCATCCTAAGATTTTTTGGCTGGGAGTAAGTGTAACATAAATTTGCTTTTCAAATGTAGCATAAGAGGTCGCGAGTCCACAATTTCCAATATTTGCCCAATTTATCAAAATTAACAGTAGTAAAATGGAACCATTTCATGATTTAATAAAGTCTTTCTTACCTCATTGCATTGGAATATTAAAATGATCACAGTTAGATTTTTTTTCCTCAGTAGCATCAGGTAAATTTCCTTGTATTCTTCACTGCATCCTTAATGCACGTCGAAATAATACACTCGTTCACCAACAATTCGACAAGCTCTTCTGGAGAATACTCTAAATGTTCTTAAGAATTTTTCTCAACATAATTACACTGGTTAGGTTAGTGGTTATACTCGGGGCTATTCTCTCATAAATATATTCTGTTACTTTCTTCTGCTGATGCTCTTTTCATCTTGTCAATAATTATGGACTTGAGAACGAGCATTTGTTGGATTAGTTGATGCATAATTTTAGAATTGGTCCTTTTTAGCGCATTTTCTCATTTATGTAAAAATGCCCTATTGTGCTCGTCAAGCCGTCCGTCCGTCTGTCCTTGACTTCACGTTTTCGTCGATTTTGAGAAAATGTGCTCTCCGTCGCTCCTTGCAGAGAGTACTGAGTTATATTTTTTCTCACTACCTCTATAAAGACCGTCACTGCAACTGAGTTGTGTTGGTGAACGTTACAGAATTTGATTGACATGCTGCAGATTTCAGAATTTGATGGTTGAACGCTTCAGAATTTGATGGACAAGCTGCAGATTTCAGAATTTGATGGTTGAACGCTTCAGAATTTGATGGACAAGCTGCAGATTTCAGAATTTGATGGTTGAACGCTTCAGAATTTGATGGACAAGCTGCAGATTTCAGAATTTGATGGTTGAACGCTTCAGAATATGATTGATATGCTGCAGATTTCAGAATCTGATTGTTGAACACTTCAGCATTTGATGGATATGCCGTACATTTCAGAATTTGATGGATATGCCGTACATTTCAGAATTTGATGGATCAATACTTCAACCGGATCCGTCGTCTAAGCGTGCGACCGGAACTGAACCTACGCACCCGCTTCATGCTGCAGGACATCATTGACCTGCGCAAAGCTGGCTGGCAGCCGCGCAAGATAGCTCAGTTTGACGGCCCAAGAACCATTACTGAAGTTAGTGAGCAGTCGCATATAATTAGTTATCCTGGCCTAATGATAACCTCGTGTCAAAGATCTTTGATGCAAATTGTGCAGAATCCTTCCCTCATGTTGAAGATACTTGACTCAAATTGAACTTGTATGTATTTTTTATATTGTATTTTGTCATAAAGAATTTTAATCACGTTAATAGCGATATGGGACAGTTCGTACTAAAACTTTTCATTTTTGAAGTATTAGTAGGAATTTGGCATTACATATCCCCCTCAGGGGGGACTTCTGACGGGTGTCTGTGCTCGTCTAAAGTCCTATGGGATTTCGCGTTCCTAGGGGGATTGTTCCTGAGCGCCCCACCGTTGAGCTCGCGGTGTCTGACTGTAGGTCTCAGTTGTGGGGTCAAGTTAGTGTGTAGGCAGGATTCCTTACATTTCCCTTCTCTGTCTCTCTCGTGCGGGCGGCCGACGTCCCGTGTATGCGACCTCTTGTTCGAGTGTCTTCGTTTCTGTTGCTTTTCACGTGTCCCTCCTTGTCACCTCGTCTCTTTGAGATGCTAACGCTGCTTCTTTTGAGCCAGCTTCAGCGGGCTGGACATCTGAGACCTTCCGCCTCTTGTAGGTGATGAATAATTGACTGAATTGTGTAATGATTAGTCGTTAGTTTCAGTAATTATTGTTTTTCAATTTTGAATTTATTTTAATAATTTTTTAAAGATTTCTGTTAATTTTAGGTACGAGAACAGGCTGCCCGCGATTTGGGCATTTACATCCCTCCCCCGTCAGCAAGTACCCACCACTACTCGGGCATGATGTCACCTCTCTCAACCACCATGCCAACGTTCTTCCCTCAGGTAAAGTATTTTCTAAACGCTGCCGTTTGTGTCGTGTTTAATTTGCTGCCTCACCTGTCTTAGCAGCCTTAGCGGGTTGGGTTTTCTACTGCTAACGATAAGGTTCGTGTGCACGGTTCATTGAGATTTTCACATCCTTGAGATGTTAGTAATGGTGTGCCGAAGGCAATTGATATTTTAATAATCTAGGATTAAATTTTTATGTCCGTAATTTGTTTCACAAATAATTGACAACTTCTAACAACCTCAGACGGGCATGTCCCGCACGGGCATGGAGGACGTGTTTGGGATGCCCATGGGAGGCGCAGCATCGTTGGGCACGGGCCCCGGTGTCATCTCATCGCAGCCTGACAAATTCACGCCGTTTGGGGACGAGCCCAACGGGTTTGGGGTCCCGATGGGTCTTGGGGGACCGGGACACGGACGTGGTGGAGATGGTGGCTACAACGGTGGACGTAGCAACAGACACCACATGCAAGGAGGCATTCAGGGCGGCGTGAGTTGCTACTTTTCAAATTACCACGATAATGTTGCTGTTTATGTTGTCTCTTATCATAATGATATCCCTTCCCATGATAATGTTGTCTATATTGTCTCCTTTCATAATGATGTCCCTTCCCATGATGATGTTGTCCTCTATGTTGTCCCTTCCCATGAAAATGTTGTCTCTATGTTGTCCCTTCCAACGATAATGTTGTCCTCTATGTCGAGGTTTGCATTTGACTTTGCGCCTTGTCCTGTCACTTTGTCTTTGTAATGGCGTTCATCTGGAAATGAAGTTTAAGGACTCCTTCAGTCATTTTCCAATTTCTTAATTTATATGTTAATATTCAAGTATCAATGAGAACTTATTATGAATCTATTAATAGCGCACATGTCTGCATGAAGTATCCCATATCACTTCATTGAAGAAAAAAATGAAGCGGAAATATGTACAAATGTGAAGTTGATAGTGCTCTCTCGGTAATTTGTTGCTTATATTGCAGTACGTGCCGAACAACAGCTACTACCAGAACAAGCACTTCACTAATAACTACAACCGATACATGAACAACAACCAGCACCACCAGGGCGGCGGCCCTCCATCAGGGGGCGGTGGGCGTGGAGGCTACGATAACAGTTAGTTTGCATCTGTAGCGTTTAGTATGTACTTGAATTTAGCTATTTAATTGTGAGTGTTCATAGTATAACAGACCTAAGTTTGATATTATTTATTTGGGACATTTAATTAAATTACTTGTTCAACTGAAAACTGATGAGTGCTGCTGCAGTAGTTATGGAGATGTCATCAAAGACGCATGTACAAAAGATTTTTATTGGCAATGAAGATGTCTGCGTCAATAATTTTTTCATGTCACCATTCAATTCATTCATTCATATATTTACATAATTCACTCAGCATCGCTATCATGAAACGTGTTTCCAATTTTCCAGACACCGCCTCGGATCTGCCCCCACGCTTCAAGAAGATGTTTGTGAGCAACCAGGCTGGTGGGGGAGGCCCCATGGGCGCCCCTAGTGGCGTTGTGGGAGGCTCTGGGCCTGGAGGACCTGGTGGTGTCATGGGTGAGTTATACACGTTACTTCATTCATCCGATCGGTTAGCAGGGTTGGATTATTTATTTATTTTCGTTTTTTTTTTTTTATTTGTTTTTCGTTTTCTCTATTTCTTTGTTTGGTTTAAGCCTTAGTTTTCCCAGGATTTTAGGGCTTAGGAAACTTTGTTTGGTTTTTTTTTGAGCCTTTTTTTTGGGCGATTGAGGAGTTAGTTCAATTGATTTTTTTTTTCTTTGTTCTTTTTTTCTTTTTGGTTTTTTTGCTTTCCTTTCTTATGTTGCTTTTGAAATCTCATCCCATTCATTTCAAATGAAGCTCTTGAACAAACAACTAAATAAATTCTAGATGACGAGTGTTTGTGTTTTACAGCTGGCAACGCAGGTGGTGGAATGGGTGGAGGTGGTGGCGGTGGTGTGGGTGGTGACCGCAGCGACCTACACCACGGCGAGCTGTCACTGCGACCTGCCTCAGCTCACAACATGTCGCTCAAGCCCAAGATTCCTGGCCTCCTGCCTCAGAGCGCCCTGTCTTCAACTGTGAGCCATCAATTCTTTCATTCTTTCTTACTCAAACATTGACATTCATTCTTCAAGATTTCATGTACTTTACACTTATTTCTCTTTTATTCATTCAATCTTCTTCCTGATTTCCCTGTTTCCTCTTTTTCAACTGTGGACACGTAATTTTTTTTACTCTGTTATTGGCTCCAAGTTCCTCACGATTTCTTATATATAAATCTTGCTATTTTTTTGCACAAATTCTTGTTTGTTTTCATTTTTCCGTTTCCTTGAAACTGATTTTCTTATTAATTTACTTTCTTAGAGTTTCTTGCATATTATTGCTCGATCGCTGAGTCTTAATCGAGCGTTTCTTTCTGTTTTAAGTTTCTCTGATCTCTCTCTCACATCTTTCAGCTAAAACGATTCTCTACACAATCATCCGTTCAACTACTGTTCACAACTACCTATACCATGCGTGTTGGCTGTTCAAAAGCTTTTCAATAATCTTCGGAAACGAAGAAATCAAATCGTCCTCTGCACCAAAATGTTGAAATTAATAAAGCTAGTTACGTCAAACGAGACTACATCGGGAGCTGATAGGGACTTGAAAATGAACTGTTATTAGTGTTCTTTATAGTGTCTTGTATTAGTATTTACTAATTTATTTTACATATTGCAAAGAAGTAAGATGCTAACACTTGATATCATTGTTGCCAAGTAGTCTCGAGCAGCCCAGTCTGCTGGTAACTTGCTTGCATTGCAAAAACTATGTTCTATTTTTCACTATCGTCTCTACCCGGGTGTTCTTTTGTCTAAACCGTAATCAATCATTATCTTCATGATACAAATCGTTTAAATTTGTGATATTAGTCAACATATTAGTTTAGTCAATCATATCAGTTTAGTTTAGTAAATTTCTCGTGATATTAGTCAACATAAATGCTTGACTTCATTCATTCAATCATTTTTGTAAGTGCTACATGACCATGGAAATTAGAACTCAGAATTTTGAAAAATAAAGCACATTTTTTGTCTCGATATAAACAGCAAAAATGTATTTTGTTTTCATTGTTTACATGTCTTAGTAAAATATAAATAAGTGGGGCTCTTCTTTTTGAGGCGCTAGAAAAAGAGACCATTCTCACTTCTTCAGTCTTAAATAGATGAGTGAACGCGATAGAACTAGTATTATTTATTATTATTGAAATACGCAATTGAAGGCACATGATTGTTGGAATTAACCATTATTTCTTATTATAAGAACACAGTCACAATAGCATATTGAGTTATTCAACACACAATTAAATTCACTCATTGTTGGAATTTAGCATTATTTTTTTATTGAAACACTATTTAACCTATTGAATTATTCAATATAAGCATTTTTCAATGATTTTTTACAGCCTCTCAACGAGAGCAAACCTGAGCTGCACCGCCCCCCGCTGGGGGTGCATTATCCCAGCGTGCAGCCCCCGAACCCCAAGCCCCTCTCAATGGCTCCTATCCTGCACAAGGATCCTCCGCTTGTTATCAAGCAAATTCCTGCTGAGAAAACCAACAAGAACAAGAAGGAAAAGGTCGGTTATTCATTTTTTCATGATATTGAAGTTATTATAGAAGCATGTTTATTTGTAGTCTGAGCTTCATGATGCACTTAACATGATGTTTCAATTTACAGCTATCTACAATGAGTGCTTTGATAGTGAATAAATATATACTAATATATACGCCGGCCACTCATAAAACGTTCAATGACTTAGATGTGAACATTAACTACTATTTTTTACAGGGCCCAACGCGCGAAGAGTACATGCGTCGTGTCCGAAGCCTTGTTGACAAACTTACTAGTGGTGGAAGCCCTAAAATCGTTCCTTCGTCTGTGCCGACGGAGGCCACGCCTGGCAGTGCCGGCGTCACCAACGGCACCTCGCCTGACGAGGCTGCTCAAAGCACCAAAGTTTCAGAGGCTTGCCAGGCTTATAAGGACATCAAACTGCCTGACCGGCTTGCCGCTGACGCTGCTCACGCACTTTTCTCATCCATTCTCAAGCTGGATGGTAAGTGTTCCAGGCATTAATCATTCTCTTTCTGGATGGTGTTTCTCGAATTAATCATTATCAATCTCTTAATCTGGTGGTTTTCCTAGCGTTAATCATTATAAATCTGGATGGCAAGTGTTCCTAGCATTTATTTACACTGAAAAATTGTCTATGGTCAAGTTAAATTTATCCTTCTATCTCTATTCTGTGATCAAAAGCAATATTTATGTGAAACTGCTATTATTAAAGTCTTAATCCTCCTTTAATTTCTTTACGTAGAAGGAGGACGCGAAATTGGCAGTCAGCTATTGGTGCAGCTACGCACCGAGAATCTCATATCCCAGGACAAATTGTGGGACGGCCTCAAGCAGGTAAGTTACAAGATAACTATCTGCTTTAAGGTAACGATACCTTATATTATTTCTATTTTAGAAGTTAATTTAGATTTGTTTTTGTTTGAATATGACGATTGTCACTAACTCACATTTCATGACTTTTTCCACATATATTACACTAATTGTATCTTTGGGGAACGTAAATGGTTTCACAACATCAACTTCATCATTTCGTTTGAATATTTTCGATTGTGGAGTTGTTTTATAGACTTTAACTGTACAAATTCTGTGTTGCAGGTTCTGTCTGAGGTGGAAGCTGGTCTCAGCGACTGTCCTCGCGGCAAAGGGCAGCTGGCAGAAGTCTTGGCTCAGCTCGTGCTGCTCAACACCTTCACACTGGCCGAACTCGCCGATCCTATGCAGGCCGGCGAACACTTCCCGCTCTACCTCCTCGTCCTCCAGCACCTTCACAAGCTGGCGGGCAAACCGAAACTCACGCAACTCTTCAACGACTCAAAGGTTTGTGAGACTTGCCCTGAATTTTATCCTGTACTCCCGTGGGTATTACCAGTTCTCGAGGTATTTTTGAAAACCGTGTCATTCAACGACACAGTTTGTGAGACTAACCCTGAGTTTTATCCTGTACTCCCATTGTTACTACCAGTCCTCGAGATATATTTTTGAAAGCCGTGTCATTCAACGACACAGTTTATGAGACTAACCTTGAATTTTATCCTATACTCCTATTGTTACTACCAGTCCTCGAGATTTTTTGAAAGCCGTCTTATTCAACGACACGGTTTGTGAGACTAGCCCTGAATTTTATCCTGTACTCCCATTGTTATTACCAGTCCTCGAGATTTTTTGAAAGCCGTGACAGCTAGTACTTGAATATCAACCCTAGCTATTAAAACTCCAAGTTTTGATGGTGCAGTTGACGTGGGTATTATCTGCATTATTGTTTTCGAGAAAATACATAAAAATTTTTAATCCATAGAATCAGGTCATACGGATTAGACATTCTGAACTATGCATTTTAGTTAATCATTTCGTTTGATGAAAACTATAAACTTCTTGGAAATTTTTGTAGTACGAAGTTTATAATTAATCTCACAGGCAAGCCCCTCCATAATCTCTTGGAAACAATATATTAGAGGGTTTTATATTGTATGAATTTTAGCTGTGCAGTTTAGTGGTAAAATTTTATGTTTGATTCATTTAACTTCGTTTGTCTTCTGGAGATGTTTCATTTCTGCTTAGCGAGCTATTGTAGAGACGAGCTCGCTGTGTTTCAGAGTAAAAATACGATCACAGCATTCTTATGGATATTATTTCTGGTCATAAACCAGCATGTTTGGTTAGAACTATCGTTTTAACCCCTTAGTTGAAGTATCATTATCCACTTTTTCCATAAGTGAAAAATCTTGCATGCACTATTGAAAAAGAAAATTTGACAAGAACCCAATACTTTTAACAGATGATGAATGTTAAACTGAGGATGAGAAGCGCAATGAAATCGTTTTTTGTGTAAGCTGTTGTGACTGCACAGCTCTGTTGGGTATGTTCAAGATTCTTCGCATCTGTGTGACGACTTAACGATGATCCCAGTAGTGCAATATTGAATTTTTTCTCTAATCTCTATGTTCTAATTTATGCCAATGTTTTCATAATTCGTATCCCTCTGTTATCACAGGTGATTAGGTGAACCTACTCAACCTTGTACCAGAGAGCGAGCGTACGAAGGAGCAGCTGTCGGACTTGCTTGAGGACCGTCAACTTAGTTTCTTGTTCCCCTTGCTTCGTATCCAGTCGCAGTTGAGCTCCGCTCTGGCAAACGAGCCATCACCGCACGCCTTCTTCAAGTACATCAAAGACACTCTGGACGTAAAGCATCACACAGCACCGGAGTTTGTCAACGCTTTGGTGACGGTGCTGCTGAAGCACATCACCCACGAGACTACTATGGCTCCAGGCACTGATCTCTCACTCATCCCTGAAAAAGGAGTTACGGAGAAAGAAAAAGAGTTGCTTGCACGATTCAAGCCTGTGCTGCAGGCTTTCCTGCACTCCCATAATGATCTTCAAGTTTATGCCATTTATGCATTGCAGGTGAGCAATAGTCAATGCTAAGGCTTTCTAAAAAAATTCTAAATTTCAAAATAAAAGCCTGGTTTGGTTCACTGCCAAGGACCAGCAATTGCCTCGTTTATTCTTTATGCCGTATTGCTTCACTTGCCCTTACCGAAAAGATTAATTTTGTTGACAGCATTGATCTGCCACAGACTTGTACTCTTCCTTAATATTTTTTTTACCATGTAGTCTCAGTAAATATTCATTACCTGGAAATGTCAATACTTCGCATCAATGTTTATTTGCGTTTCCTTTATAAATTTGTGTCAATTATTTTTGAAGAAACCCTAAGTCCGAATTCGTATTTTTAGTATATACTCTCTTGCAGGTGTTCACGTACACCAACAACTTCCCTAAGGGCATGTTACTGCGTTGGTTTGTGTCGCTCTACGACCTCGAGATCATCGAGGAAGAAGCCTTCCTCACCTGGAAGGAGGACGTCAATGATAATTACCCAGGCAAGGGCATAGCCCTCTTCCAAGTCAACCAGTGGCTCACGTGGCTGCAAGAGACCGAAGAAGATGACGACGAAGAAGAAGAAGAAGGCTGAAGACTTATTAATTAACTAGAAACTTCATGCCTTGGAACATACCAGAAACTTGAAAATTAGCACGGAAACCAACGCGTCTTCACGTTGGGAATTTTTCATGAGCCACCTACGCCAGCAATGTTGTCCTATGCTGAATCCTGTCTGGGAGAATTTATTAGTCATCTCCATTAATTTTCTACTACCATCAGTGAATGAAATAAATTTCTAGCAAGTTCTGTGAAGAGCCCCTTGGTCTCTTATCGCCTTTAGGTTGCAGTGAAGTCAGCAATGTGATTTAGCGATGTAAAGTTGATCTTTTGTATTTCGAAGACTGTGGTCAATGTTTAATAATCAGGAACTTCATAGACTTTAAAGACCTTTTTTGTGAAAACCAATTCAAATGAGTTAATTTCAGTGATAGTAAAGTGTTCGGGTGAAGCCCAATTAGCTGTGGTGGTTTGGTGTTGCGCTATCTGAATCTCGTTCATTTACGAGAATTCTTTACCGTACGAGCTCTGAGGCAGAGCTTGCCTGCTCTTAACATAAGGCGTTTTTGCTTCTTATTATAACCTCTTTCTATTCCGGAATGATTATTATTTATTCACTAATATTCCTCGAAACTTCATGTAGTTATTTTTCTTTATATGTAAGTTGAATGGATATGTTGTGCGCCTATTAATCCTGCTTTCATTTTCCCTTTGCCTTCAACTACATGGTTTGAGCAATTTACATACCTACCAGAATCAATACCTGGTGTGTTACCTACCAGAGATGTACTGGCGATGCACCTCAGGTTGTCCCAATGATGACAAGTTTTCATTAATACCAATTGTCTTCCCAATGCTCCAGCTGTTATTTCTCTGAATAAACGAGGTCTGCGTGTGCAAACGAAGGTTATATCAGCTAATTGCAAATACTGAAATATTTTTAATCTGCAAGATTTGCAATTAGGTACTTAGCCGTTCATGTTTGCATTAAGGTCGAATTTTTTTTACACTACGCTTTCTTTTACCATTATATTACAACTTCAAGATATTAATGTTGTGTTTCATAGTTCGACCAGTACGTTGTTAAATTATTTTTTATGTGATGTTTGCTGTTCATCCGTTGATTGATGCTCTTCAGCCATCACAATTCATATATGACTTACGCTCAGACCCTCGTATGTTCCAGCTTATACTTTGCTGTTTCCTACATTTTTTTATGACTTTTCGTATGTCCATTGGACTCTGGCCTGTAGTGCCTCAGACCAATTTTTAATATCACAATGGTTCTTGTTTGGAATTTTATCCCAAATTTCCAAATAATTTCAACTTTACCTGCTGAAGGGGAGCTAACAGGCTAACGGTACAGTTTTGGAACACTCGGTACTCCTTCTAGCTGTGGCTCATGGAATCAAAGCCACCAATCAGTTTTGAACTCATGTTTTTAACTCCTTTTTGCAATATTTTGAAGTATTTTGTGCTTAGTGTATTAGATCACCCTTCTCTCGGGGACCCCATGTTGGGCATCGTGCTCGTAGCAAGGGAATGGGAACTCGGCTGTCGTAGATATTTCCGCTTTTTATAAGAACGTAGACAACCACAGCTTTTTAGAGTTCCCTTTGTTCAGTGGATTATCGTGCCCCGGTGGTGTAATCTTAACCTTATTAGATCCTTTTGATGTTGCAATTCCTTCAGTCCGGTGGCACTTGATGGTCTTGTGTATGCAGTCGTACATGTACGATTATTTTTTAATGTTCCATTGTAGTCTCACTTGACTGCTCTTTTCCACTTTGCTTCTGATGACTTCCGCTAAACCTGGCGAAGCGTCAACAATTTTTGTCGTTTCCGGAACTTAACGCGGACGATTCTTATCCCTGCAATTCTGTAGAATTAGCTACCAAGGTAGTTTAGTTACTTGGTTTTGTGTTTATAAGAAACTGTATGCAAAGTTCAAGAGCGTATTCTATATCACGCCTGTAGAGATGAGAATTTGCGCCCATTGGCCATAATTGTGGTAGGAAAATCCTACCCTACAACGATTTGGTTGCATTTTGTTCCAAACAAAAAATTTATTTGACCCCAAGCAAAAGCGTTAACGCGCTCATAGGTATATTGTGTTTTGAAGAGTTTTGTAGTTTTCTGTACAACTTGCGCTTGATTTAATGCTCTCTCGTAAAACGGTTAGAACATTTACCGTAGTTAAGTAGAGCTATTCGAGATGCCGTTTCTTTTTTTTATGCAGCGCAATTTCGGTGAAATGAAGTAGTGTGCCAATGCGAATTGAGAACAAAGCTGTACCACCTAACATCCTTAACCTCTGTTTGTAGCTGATGAAATCATATTATTCTTCACGTGTTCTAAGCGACACACGATTTAGTTCATGTATTTTTTAATCCTAGTTTTTTTTTAATGATCATCGATGGGTAAAGCAGTTTCTAATTATTTTCTGCAGGTAACTTTAAGCTGCAGTAAATTTGTTATTCACGTTGTAAACGCTGAGTCAGAGTGGCGGCATTTTTAATTACATGGCATTTGCCCTTGATCTGTTTTCAAGGAAATATTTTTTTTATATTCTGCCTTTAACTGCGCTGTACCATGCGTGTGCATTTGCTATTATTGCTTGTGCACAATTCAGCTCTCATCTTTTCTTTTCCGCACCGTGTGCGTGTACTTATGTTAGTTTACTTGCTTGCATTCTTTTGGTAATACTAATTAAATATCGTTTGGCATGCTTCCATCACTGAAGCCTCATTGCGGTTGTATTTCCATTCTTTGTCACTAGATTGTCATGGCATGCGTCGGCAATTGGTTCGTTCGTACATTCTACATGGAGGGGTAACCGTGTGAGTAAGGGTAATGGCGGCAAGCCATGCTACTTGAGATTCGCTCAATCACGAACTAATGATGTTGGGACTGACTTCCTTATACGTATTCCCTAGTGGATTTTAAGGGTTTTATTAATGAATTATCATTATTCTGAAGTGTGCCTATTCATAAGAATGTTTGGAGTTAATGTCTTTTTTTCTTTGAGAACTAAGCTGTTTAACCTAATAGAAGTAGTTGCAAAAATAGGAATTTATTTACAGACACCTCGTCCATTGTTGAATTGTAAGGCGCAGAAGTGCCGAATGGTTTCTTCTAGACGATTTTAAACTTTTTTCATTTCTTAATTTAAAATAATGCACTATGAAATTTACAACGTGCTGTAAGGCCGACTTATTAAACACTTTTAATTAGGTAGCTCCCGAGCACCCCTCGTCTTTTCTCGCGCTCTCTGTCCTATTCCTTGTTTGCAATCTAGAATTTAGATTAATGCACATGCTGCGTTGATTACATGTTGTATCGACTCCAAACGGTACCGTGATTTGCGTTCCGCGGCCAAGAAAATGGTCGTCATGTTTTTTTACGTCCCCTAGACCTATTGTTCTGCAACAAACTTATATTCTTTACGGTGTCGTATAACGAACTTTTCCGGCAACATTGCCCTCCTTCCCAAAATTGAACTTATCTTAACTAGTGTTAACGTATGTTCTTGAACTGAACCCAGGAATATTTTCTTGTGCGCTGTGATCTTAATGATCCGCTATAATTTGATCGGCACTTCAAAGGCAGTCGCTTCTGCCACATTCCATCTTTACGCCTAAAGTGGTCCTCTTTATTTTCTTCGGTTTGGACATGTTATTTTTTGGGTTTTTACTGAAAATAATAATCTGCAAATGGCATTAAAGTCCAGTGTTTTGATTCACCAAAATTATTCTCCTCTCTTTATTCCTGAAATTCGTTATTATAAGTATAATTAGTTTTGAGGACGTTGGTTTCTTGTTGCACCTTGTGACGGCAAAGCTGCAATTCTTAGACGGATAATCTAACCTGCATCGACGTGAATCACATTCTAATGATCAAAAAACGCCGTATCAATTCTGATAAAAGACAGAAATAATGTTAATCACTTTCTGTAGGTTCTTATGAGAGTAGATGAGCTTAGCTTGTAGTAAAAATCTTTTCAAACACAATGAGCACATTTAATTTTGTCCGGTGATCTTCTATCACCATCTAGGTTATAATACGTCACCATCTAATAGCTTGTTCTGTACCCACATGATAGAGTCACGCCTAGTGACGTCATCCCTGTTAAGGACTATATATAGCCAGAGCAGTGCACCGCTCGTCAGTTGTAGCGGTACTGCCTAGCCGTCATCTTGCTAGCCGCTCCTCCGGCACATACTTGTGCTGTACCTGTCAATCCCCGTCCTTCTGTACTCACCGAGCCACTTATTTATTATAATAGTTCTAGCGTTAATCGTGTTTCACTTGTCCTGCCTTAGTCACACTTGGAACAATAGTACCCAGACCCTCAGTACAAATCAATCAGGTGGTCGCAGAAACAGACACCTGACAATTTTTAGAGGTGGAACTCCAGATACTTTTTGCACGAAATACGGTACCACAGCACCGTAGCTGTAAGGGATCAGGATGCCCCCTACAAGCTGGGCCGCGTACCAAGCGTAGACGTGAGGTTGCTTTAGAGTCTTCGGAATGGCGTCGAAAATCAGGGCTATTGCCAATGCAGCCCCGAGGTTCAGTATTACGAGGGAAATTATCATCTTGTATGTGAACCTGAAAATTTAATTTAGATTGCGAGTCTGCCATTGTAGATGCGTGGGACAATAATAAGGTGAGTGTACTAGTGATAAAACACGAAGGTGCCGTTGCGATGGTTGAATAGTCAATGAAGGCATTATCAATACAAATATTAGGATAGGGAATTGAACTGTGACTGTTGTTTTGGAACTCCAAGAAAAGTATAGTAAATACTTACGTCCATAATGATGAGGAACTGGGATTCGCCATATTGGGATGCGACAAATTGTTTCACTTCTGCTATACTATAAATATGTGAAGCGCTAACGAGATGAATTTTAACTCAACATTTCTTACGACTTACTTGGGTTTGTTGACACGCTTGTAATAGGAAGATTTTCTCAAGAGTTCTGCTCCGATGGCGTAACCCGTGTAAAGGAATGAGTCGAGGAGCGGACTTGGGTCAATCTGCATCCATTCTCTTCTTTGGCACCATTTGAATACCAGTTTCTGGTAATCGTTGAATGTAGCAATGGCTTCACTGCTCAAACGAAAGACTAGACATTATCGAACAACCTAAGCTGGGCATTGCTCGGCCGTCGTGCAACGGTACCTTATTCTACTAGCATGTTTGAATGTTGAGTTCTTAAGAATGAATAATTCTTCAAGTAATTCCTACACCCACCCTCTCCACATGGCCAAGTAGCAGAGGGCCATGATGACTAAGTTTACAAGTAAGATTTTCTTGATGCTGGCGACGCCTGAGAAACTCCTGCGAGTGGCAACGTACCCTATAGACAAACCTGGAAATGAGAACCACATGTTAGCCGTCGGAAGTTACCAATTCCGGTTGAGTGTAGGGATATATTTTTTACATGTTTCTATAGAGCCGTATATGTGTTAAATATTTCTATAAAGAAGGTAAATATTTCACAAAAACTCACCAATGGCAAGCGAGATAGCAACTTGATGGGGGAAATTCGTCGAGAACAACATTTCTGCCTCAGCCACCGAACCGACAAACACTCCGAAACTCAGCCACGTGCCAATGACAATCCAGCGTCGTTGTCTTGCGTTCCTGAACAAATTTGGACGTTTTCTTACATCATGTGAACAGTTTACCGGAGTTGTATACTAAGTGGTTCTTGCTCTGCCGTGAAAACATTCAATTGACAGCTTTGCGGCTTCCGCCACAACAATTTTATTCTGTTCTTTATACGAATCATCGAATTTATGTTTTATAACAAGGTTACAATAAATCGATTTTGACTCAACATAAACCATGAGTCGTAATTTAAAGGTCGAACTCGACCGCACTTACTTGAACTCTATGGATTTTATGAGCTTCACAGCGGCATTCACGATCACGATTCCAGCCCCCGCGGCCAAGAGGCTGAAGAGCGGAGCCGCGGGGCTGGTCAAACAAGTGACGGGAAACTGGCGTAAGTCGGGGATACGTTGCCACGTGAAGTGAGGCGATTCCGACACCCACCAAAACGGACGGTCCTCACCGAGAGACCTGTGGTTGATGCCCGAGAAGTGCTCTTTATTGTCTCGGGAAGTGAGGTAAGATACTTTAGATTTTAGAAGCTGCATCGGTAAAATGAGCCTGTTTATAGTAGGCAAAAGTTCGTTTAACGATCATGGCACAATGTTTATTATATACAATTGCTGTAAACTTATTATTTGACGTGGTCGATGTGAAAGATGTGCCTATTATAGTTTCAGCTGCTCAGGTACTATACTTTAGAATCTGAGCCGGTAAACTAAACCAGTTTTCAGTAAACGAGAATTCGTTTGACGATCATCGCACAATGTTTAGCATCATTACTGAAACCTTCTTATCTGGCGAACGTATTAATGAAGAAGAAACCTGATAAATATGTTGATGAAACCATAATTGAATTAAGTTATCTACTATTTATTTTACGAATTTGATTATACCATTGCTTGATGATGTTGAATCGTATGCCGACGAGCACAGTCCAGAGCACAGCATGGGCCACTCCCGAGTCCACAGTGACGCCAGACTTATTCACCACGGCGCCTTGCAGAGCGAAGAGGATCGGACAAGCGATGGTTAGCAAGAAGCCCGGGGAGGCGTAGTGAGTAGTTTGGTGCAGTTTATATGCGTAGTTTACCAGCCACCTTTGAACAATAATTGTGTCAAACAAATCAACGGTTCACTATACGAATGCCAGCGTATTATTGTAGCAGTTGAGTGAGAAATGTACTGACGCTCTATATATAATTAAATAGGTACCCGCTTGTTCCACAATATAAATACATAAAATACGCTAAACGTTNTGCGTCTAGTTTGTTCTTGAAGGCGTTCATACTCGGAGCGTCAACGATGCTATCAGGGAGGCTGTTCCACATGTCGATGACGCGAAGCGGGAAGAAATGTCGTCGCGTGGATGTGTTCCAACGCAGTTTTTTTACTTTATAGCCGTGGCCCCTGGTGCTGGTTCACGTTTCAACTTCTAGTAATCCTTCTGTGACCTTGTATTTCCCGTGGACTATATAGGATGTTGCCATCGTGTAGGCTATATTATCCTGAGGTTTGATGTCAAGCTGTACTAGCCCTTCCATTTTCTTCGCTAAACGCTGAGTAACGAAAGGGTTTGGTATAAAAATATGACGACCTTGAAATGTAAGAGAAATGTCGTTAACTGCAACTATTCTTACTCGACAAAAATTTGGTGTTCATGACTCTTTACTAACCAACATGACGTCGCGGCTAAGGTGTTTAAATCTGAGACAAAAGTTCAGGGAGTATCAGCTAACTATCAATTAAACCTTGATCTGGTACTCTATTATCGAAATATATATTTTTTATCTATTTATATAGTATTGTATTTATCTCTGACACCAACAAATTATATGTGTTTAATTACTCTGATAGCAGAGCGTACCTAGTTATTTTTCTTAGGACTCACTTGAAATAATTTTTAAATAATATAATTTCTAATTTATTAGTTGCTTATTGTACAATTTGATCATATCTTGATATTGACAACTTTTTGATGATAACTCGCTTAAATTTAGTATATGAATCTAAATTTTTATTTTTCATGTACGCTTCCCAGTTGCTTTCAAGTGTTTTACTTTGATTTCTTGTTTGAAGCTCTGCTGGTAAAATCCATGGTTGAACTAATACAAGGATGAATTGTTAATAAACAATTCAGTACCCTACTGCAGCACAAAAATGTCATGAGACTCACTGCACCTGAACAACGCATCATCTCTCCAAGCACCATATCGAACCCGGTGGAAGTCTAGTAGCTATTTCAAACTATCGTCAGTCCTGAAAAAAATCCGGTCAAATGATACGATTTTAGATCTTCTGTGAACAAGTCACGGAAAGTTCAAGAATCGGCGACAGGCCACATCAGGCCTACTCTTCAGCGCCGACATCACTATATTATGTTATATTATATTAATACAGGCTAATAATCAGGTCAATCACTTCCAAGCTGCCAAGACAACACCGGCTGCTCACGGACAGTCAGAGGAGATGTAGGACAAGTAATTAGTAGGAATGATGTCCGTAGACTGTCTCTTATACACATCTAGATGTGTATAAGAGACAGGCTATTGGCTATACCATATCCTTAGGAGACATTGGAGGGCACAATTTTAATATTCAGAAATAAATTTGGAAATACTTGTATATTATTCACATATTTAAATGAGTTTATTTTCTACAAACGTCTCATGTGCAAGGTTTGAGTCTTGATATGATCATTGTGGACTTATTACTTACCCAAACCTATCAACAGAAGGAATCCTGCTCTCTCTTCTGATCATCATATAATATTATTCTTAAGAATTCTATGTATTTATTCTCATCCTACGTTTGCAGAAATTTTTTCATTCAAAATGAGAAAGTCTTCTACACAAATAGCTACTTCATTGCCATGGTATCAGTACATGCTTGATTCCTCATTTAAATCTATACTTCATTTAAAAGTTCAATGCAGCACAACATGATTTAGAATGGTAATT